>NC_058081.1:457990481-458701981 GCF_014858855.1 Bufo gargarizans | reverse complement strand
AGATATTTTCAGCTCCTTGTAGTGGGCGCTCTATGTATACATGCTCTCGGCTCCCTCTAGTGGGTGCTCTCTATGTACAGATACTTTCAGCTCCTTGTAGTGGGCGCTCTATGTATACATGCTCTCGGCTCCCTCTAGTGGGTGCTCTCTATGTACAGATACTTTCAGCTCCTTGTAGTGGGCGCTCTAGATGTACAGATACTCAGATACTTTCAGCTTCTTCTAGTGGGAGCTCTCGATGCACAGATACTTTCAGCTCCTTCTAGAAGTAGCTCTATGTATACATGCTCTCGACTCCCTCTAACGGGAGCTCTCTATATACAGATACTTTCTGCTCCTTCTAGCGGGAGCTCTAGATGTACAGATACTTTCAGCTCCCTCTAGTGGGAGCTATATGTATACATGCTCTCAGCTTCCCCTAGTGGGAGCTATATATAGATATACACACTCTCGGCTCCCTCTAGTGGAAGCTCTATGTATACAAGCTCTCGGCTCCCTCTAGTGGAAGCTCTATGTATACAAGCTCTCGGCTCCCTCTTGTGGGAGCTCTATGTATACAAGCTCTCGGCTCCCTCTTGTGGGAGCTCTATGTATACAAGCTCTCGGCTCCCTCTTGTGGGAGCTCTATGTATACAAGCTCTCGGCTCCCTCTTGTGGGAGCTCTATGTATACAAGCTCTCGGCTCCCTCTAGTGGGAGCTCTGTGTATACACCCTCTCGGCTCCCTCTTTTGGGAGCTCTGTGTATACATTTTATTTTTTATTTTTTTCCATCTACCTCTGTTGATGGCTATGTCTTTACGTATGCTTTCATCTACTTCTAGTAGGAGCGCTATGTATACATATGTTTTCTGCTCCCTCTAGTGGCCGCTCTGTGTATACATATGTTTTCAGTATCCTCCAGTTTTGCTACTGGCGGTATACATACTGTATAGTATTCTGCAAACGCTGGAGTGAGAACGGGAGGGAAGTAACCGTCTAAACACATCTGTTGTGTAAATTGTTGCAAATCTATTTCTGGGTCCTCTGATGTGACCCACTTCATATAACCGTATTCAAAGAGTTCATATGGAAAAACAATGCCTACAAAATTGATGCCAGCATACAAAAAACATATTATGGGGGCTGGTGACTGGGCTGCAGGAAAGCAAAAGGTGAGGTTAACGCCACAAACCAGATGACTAAATATGCCCATGTGGACCAGTTCTATTAGGATCACATGGAAATCTCCCCCAAGATATGTAATGGTCAAGTGTTTTCCACATCCTACAATCAGAACGATCTGCCTCTGGGAAACACATTTCCATGGCTAGAATTACGTGTAGCATCCACATAAAGATAATTGTTGATGTTTGTCATCTTCAGTCCAGTGGTTATGTGGACAACGGTGAGAGTGATGTCCCTGTCAGCAGCCTCAGGGGAAGGCGACCAGACTCTCTCTAATCTTCCGCTGTTTAAACAAAGGCTCTTTATAGCCATTTCTGTTTTTTTTAAAGACCGACTCCAGAATAAACGGACCTCGTACATCAGTTGTTGTTTTTTTTTTTTTTTTTTTTTTTTGTATCGTCCTTTCATTTTGCATTTTCTATGAAAGCCTGGAAAACATCACATTAAATTTTCCTTTCCATTTCATGTATGCTAAATATAATTATGCCGTTACTAAGTTTGTATCGTGCCACCCACTGCTACAGCTAAGAAATTTCTGGGGTTTTTTGATGTCGAAATGCTAGAATGTAATCTTTTGACTCTCTCAAGCTGCAGTCAGTGACGGTAATAACAACAAATGAATTGCTTCCATTAAATGTGTTGAATTTTATTATAGTATTTTGGCTGCGGGTTTAAATTCCGCTGAATAGGTGGCTATAAACGCAGACTCGCTGATCTATCGGGTCAATACCATTTTTATTTTATAGGGGGTTGTTGATGAAATCGAGCCATACTAAATGCTCACATTATGGGCTAACATTGATGAGATTCGGGAAGAAAAATGAGTCCCCTGTTTATAGCTGTATATTTAACCCCTTAACATCCAGACTTTAAATTCTCAGGATAGACCATCACTGTCTGATTGTTGGAGGTCCAACACCCATGCCCATTAGCTGCTCAGCAGCATCTCTGGCACCGGAACCACACAGCTCTCTACATTATACACTGGAGAGAGCTTGCTACTGCAGTGCTGCTCCCATTCACTTCAGTTAGAGCAAAAAACTCTGCTTCACCTGGCTTCGATGTTCAGGGTTTTTGATACAGTTTTTGAAGCTAAAAGCGGTAATGGATTTAAAGGCTATGTACACCTTTTGGAGACAGATTTATTTTGTTATTGAATTGTACTCATTTTAAGGTAAAAAAAAAATCATTTTTTAAATTGGTCATTATTAAAAATATGGACCCGTTTTTTGTGTGCAGTTTTAAGTTCCTCTAGTAGCAGCCTCTGAATTTTCTCTCTCTTCCGTCAGCCAGCTCTCCTGACAGGCTCCTTATCTCTGTTTTCTGACATTATAATAAACACTCATTATCGCTCCGTTCTTATGTTAGGCAGTATTACACTGGCCGATATTTCGTCCGGTAATCGCTAACGAGTGTTCACTTGAACACTTGTTAGTGATAATCTTGCAGTGTAATACTGCCGCCAATTGCCCGATAAATGAGCACATGCTTAAAAATCAGTGCTTGCTGGTGGCAAGCAGATGACATAGTCTAGAAAACTACTAGACAGTATGGGGACGAGCTATGGCATAGTGAGGTCCCTTTACACAGGACAATATTAGAGCAGAATCTGCTGCTCACTGGTAGAGGAGACTTCTGCAAATACATGCACCGATCTCCTCCAGAATATGGGGAGGAGCGATTACTAATGCCATCTCTCTTCTCCATACGGTCTCCTTGTTTCCCCACAGTAGATCATGGATACATGCCACTCTCTTCTGTCGGGATACGAGTATTAAAGTGTTCTAACAAATGGTCCAATTACCCAATGAAGGAGTGTTTTGCTCGTTCATCGGGTAAGCGGCAGTACATTTACACTGCCAGATCATCACTAACGAGCGTTACTATGAACACTCGTTAGCGATTTTCAAAGTGATTATCGGCCTGTGTAGAGGGCCCTTAATACAGACTTAAATAAGTGTTTGTGATCTCTTAGTAATTTAGAGATAAGGGTTATTACATGACCAGCACAAAGTGGATGTGAAAAGTATCGCACAGCTCAACAAACAGTTAACACTTTGCGACAGAACGGTTCAATATTTTTAATAAAGACCAATTGAAAAAAAGATTTTTAGCCCAAAATGAGAAAATGCAATCATACAAAAAATTGCCTCTGAAGGTGTACATAGCTTTTTAAAAAGAGGAAAGGACATGGGGAAAAATTACCAAGAACAGTTATTCGCATCCAAAGTGTGCTGGAGTAAGACGCAACAAATTTAGAGTTTCTTGAAAATTAAAGTGACGTTGCAGATTTTTGTGCAAATGCTGTTTGCTTAAATATTTGAGACTTTTGCATGCCAGAAAACTGGCATGCTGGGTTTGAGAATTCTTTCAGCTGCGTCCAAAAAATGAAAGTGGAAACCCAGCCTTAGGCCTCATGCACACGACAGTTGTGTGTATTGCGGTCCGCAAAACATGCATGGCGTCCATGTGAATTCCGCAATTTGTTGAACGACGTGGACAGCCATTAATATAACTTCCTATTCTTGTCCACAAAACAGACAAGGATGGGACAGGTCATAATTTTTTTTGCGGACCACGGAACGGAGCAACGGATGCAGAAAGCACACAGAGTGCTGTCCGCATCTTTTGCAGCCCCATTGACGTGAATGGGTCCGCATCCTAGCCACAAATACTGCGGCTCGGATGCGGACCAAAACAGTCGTATGCCTGAGGCCTTGGGCTAGGGTTACACAGTGAAACTTGGTCGGAATTGTTGCAGTCATTGCACCTCTCCCAGCAACTTTTTGTTTAATAGGGAAATGCTTTAGATGATTTATCAAAACTGGTGTAAAGGAAAAGTGGATTAGTTGCCCATAGCAACCAGTCAAATCAAACATTTCATTTTCCAAAGAAGCTCTGAGAAATGAAAGATGGTATTTGCTTGGTTGTTATCGGCAACTAAGCCAGTTTTCCTTTCGACCAGTTTTGATAACGCTCTCCCTTTGACTGTGGTCACTGGTGAGTCCTAGTCTTGCTGCCAAGCGGTTTGTTACATATCTTATGACATAGTAGGTTACACTGTAGTCCGTTTCAATGGAAAACCAACAGAATTGTTAAAAATATATTGTTTTGCGCTCAACTAGAACTCCAGGTACAGTGAAGAGATCTGAAGTCTATGCCCCAGAAGAGAGTGGCTGAAGGCCAAACTTGATTTCAGATATGTTTATTTGAGGTTTCCATGTGTTGAGGATAAATAGACACACTTCAAGTGGTTGTCTGCTCCTGAGTGCACCGATTGGCTGCGGTAATGTCATCGCTGCAGCCGCGAAAACAGAGCCCTGTCTTGACAACCGGAGAGGCAGTGCGGGATCTTCTAGGTCATGAATTGTCTATCCTTTATTACAGGTCCATCCCCTAAGGGTACTTTCACACTAGCATTTTACTTTTCCAGCACTGAGTTCCGTCAAAAGCGCTCAATGCCGGAAAAGAACTGATCAGGTATATCCCCCATGCATTCTGGATGGAGAGTAATCCGTTCAGGATGTCTTCAGTTCAGTCTTTTTGACTGTTCAGGCAAAAGATAAAACCGCAGCAGGCTACGGTTTTATCTCCAGCCCCAAAAAACGTAAGACTTGCCTGAATGCCGTAGTAATTTCCATAGGAATGTATTAGTGCCATTCAAAATGCCGGATCCGTTTTTCCGGATGACACCGGAAAGGCAGATCTGGCATTTCAATGCATTTTTCTGACTGATCAGGATCCTGATCAGTCTTAGGGTACTTTCACACTAGCGGCAGGACGGATCCGAGAGGCTGTTCACCCCGTCTGATCCGTCCTGCCACTATTTTGCCGTGCCGCCGGACTGCCGCTCTGTCCCATTGACGAGGGCGGAGCTCCGGCACAGCACGGCGGTGCGCGGTGAGAGGCCGTCGGACTAAAAAGTCGGACATGCAGTACTTTCAGTCCGGCGGCTTCTCGCCATACACTGCCGTGCTGCGACGGAGCTTCTCCCCCGTCCCCTTTATAGTCAATGGAGACGGAGCGGAAGTCCGCCGGCACGGCGAAATAGGGGCAGGACGGATCCGACAGGGTGAACAGCCTGTCGGATCCGTCCTGCCACTAGTGTGAAAGTAGCCATCAGTTGGCATACGTTTTGCAAGATCCAGCAGGCAGTTCTGGCAACAGAACTGCTTGCCGGATCACTCTGCTGCAAGTGTGAAAGTAGCCTAAGTTGTCTGGTTTCTTCTTGAAACTGGACAATCCATTAGAATTTTCTGGCGGCCCTAAGCATCCCTTGCATTATGGCTCTTTATTTTCTATTAAACAGTAGAGGTAAGAACTGTGTTAAAATCACTGAATAACTGACTATCCAGCTCTGCTATCTGTGAGACAAAGCACCTAGGTGGCGTGAAATCCCATGGTGTGGACTGACTGCGTAGGCCTTTTCATTAAATGACAAAGAAAATTGGACACTTTCTCTGCTATTCCTGCACCTAGCATTCTTTTCATCTCTTTTGTGTGTAGATTCTTTGAAGCTTTTTTTTTTTTATCTAGAATTTTATAGAAAGCTGCTTTGTCCGTGAATTGAGACATTTGTGCAAAAACAGTAAAGCAAAGTATTTTACAACTTTTTTTTTTTGTTTGATGTAGATCTTCACATTGAAAAATGTTTTAGTATTTCTTGCACTATAGTGGTCACCAAGCCCCCTATTTTAATTATCACAACGTAATGCAGCAAATTAGAAATCCGTCACCTGTGAAGAGTGTCTTTATCGTATTGTCTGTACTGCCCTAATGAGGGTCTGTGTGGCTGGTCACTAGTCATGTCTTGGCAGCAGAAAATGGACATTTTGACATTTTCCTTGGACGGCTGTACATTATTATAAATGTGCTGCTCTTTATCTGGAGGAACAGGCATTGGTCGTTCTCTGCAATCAATCTGGCGTTATTTAAGAACGTGTTTCTTCTCTAGTGTCTGCAGTCAATGTGTCAATCATTTCAATGATGTTTAAAGGTTTAGTCATACTGAGGTTCTTCTGAAATGTTCTCTTGTGCAGCGTTCCTCTGAGCCTCAGAAGGACTACATTTTTAAAGAGGTCTTGGCATATACATACTGTATATATCGTATTATCTTTTTATCCAACTTTTTTATAGCAAAGTAGAAAAGTAAATTTAGAAGTTTTTTTTTTTCCCTTCAGCATTTAGGCACAATTTAAGGGCTCGTTCACACAAACGTTTTTTGCGTTCCGTATAAGGGCCGTTTATTGCGTTCCGTATACGCTACCATTCATTTCAATGGGTCTGCAAAAAAAAAAACGGAATGTACTCTGTAAGCATTCAGTTTCCGCATTTCCGTTCCACTACATTTTGAGTCTTGTCCTATTATTGTCCGCAAATCACATTCCGTGGATCCATTCAAGTCAATGGGTCCGCAAAAAACCCCCCACTGAAATAGCCATATGGTCGTGTGAAAGAGGCCTAACTAAAAGGAAACTCTGGTTTGGTTCACCAGAGATAAAGGAGCCCGTTTTACTGGTGTAAGGGGGTTCTAAACATGGTAGATACTGTACATATTAATGAGCCAAAATGTTTACGTTTTGCCCCAAAGCTCGGGGTATTCACATCTGGACATTTATGCCATATTGACAGGATATACATATTCCTATCTCAAAAACAGGGTCTTTCTGTGACTGAAGAGCAGGATGCTCAGGCTAGGATATTTCCACATGTGCACTGTCCTCTCCATTGACTGCTATGGAACTTCCAAGGATAGTCAAACAAGCCCAGTCATCTTTTTTCATAAGTCCCATAGCAGTAAATGGAGAAGACACTGCAATATTCTGTAAATGTCCAGATGGTAATACCCATTTAACCGCTACCCGACCGCCTAACGCAGGATTGCGTCCTGCAGGCGGACGGGTTATTCCTCTTTGACGCGCCGGCGCGCTCACAGGATCCGAAGGTAAACTAGTTGATCTACAGCCTGCCAGTGGCGATCATTTGCTGGCAGGCTGTAGATGAGATTTTTTAATTTTTTTTACCCTTGAAAGGTATATCGGACGATGTGTTTTGTTAACAGCGTCTGATATACCTGCTACCTGGTCCTCTGGTGGAACCTTTTGCTTGGATCGACCACCAGAGGACACAGGCAGCTCTGTAATAAGTAGCACCAAGCACCACACTACACTACACCCCCCTTCCCCATGTCACTTATTAACCCCTGATCACCCCCTGTAAGGCTCCATTCAGATGTCTATATGTGTTTTGCGGATCCGCAAATCACGGACACTGGCAATGTGCTTTCCGCAGTTTGCGGATCCGCACTTTGCCAGAACTATATAGAAAATGCCTTTTCTTGTCCGCAATTGCGGACAAGAATAGGACATGTTCTATAGGCAGTTTTTTCATATTCCACTAACTTGTGACAAAAAATATAATCTCACATGAACTCGCCATACCCCTCACGGAATCCAAATGCGTAAAATTTTTTAGACATTTATATTCCAGACTTCTTCTCACATTTTAGGGCCCCTAAAATGCCAGGGCAGTATAATTACCCCATAAGTGATCCCATTTTGGAAAGAAGACACCCCAAGGTAATCTGTGAGGGGCATGGTGAGTTCATGTAAAATATTATTTTTTGTCACAAGTTAGTGGAATATGAGACTTTGTAAGGAAAAAAAATAATCATTTTCCGCTAACTTGTGAAAAAAAATCTTCCATGAACTCACTATGCCCATCAGCGAATACCTTTAGGGTGTCTACTTTCCGAAATGGGGTCATTTGTGGGGTGTTTCTAATGTCTGTGCATTGTAGAACCTCAGGAAACATGACAGGTGCTCAAAAAGTCAGTGCGTAAATTCACATTTTTGCACCATAGTTTGTAAACGCTATAACTTTTACCCAAACCAATAAATATACACTTATTGCAATTTTTTTTTATCAAATACATGTAGAACAATAAATTTAGAGAAAAATTTATATAGAAATGTAGTTTTAATTGAAAAATTTTACAACAGAAAGTGAAAAATGTCGTTTTTTCGCAAAAATTTCGGTCAATTTTGATTAATATCAAAAAAAGTAAAAATGTCAGCAGCAATGAAATACCACCAAATGAAAGCTCTATTAGTGAGAAGAAAAGGAGGTACAATTAATTTGGGTGGTAAGTTGTATGACCGAGCAATAAACCGTGAAAAAAGTGTAGTGCAGAATTGTAAAAAGTGGTCTGGTCATTAAGGGGGTTTAAGCTAGGGGAGCTGAGCTGGTTAAAGGGAACCTGTCACCAGGATTTTGTGTACAGAGCTGAGGACATGGGTTCCTAGATGACCGCTAGCACATCCGCAATACCCAGTCCCCATAGCTCTGTGTGCTTTTATTGTGTAAAAAACCCTGATTTGATACATATGCAAATAAACCTGAGATGAGTCCTCATCTCACGTACAGGATTCAGTTCAGGTTACTTTGCATATGTATCAAATTGTTTATTTTTTACACAATAAAGCACACAGAGCTATGGGGACTAAGTATTGCGGATGTGCTAGCGGCCATCTAGCAACCCATGTCCTCTATTCACAAAATCCCGGTGACAGTTTCCCTTTAAGGCTACTTTCACACTCGCGTTTGGTGCGGATCTGTCATGGATCTGCACAGACGGATCGGTACAGATAATACAACAGTCTGCCTCCATTCAGAATGGATCCGTTTGTATTATCTTTAACGTAGCCAAAACGGATCTGTCTTGAACACCATTGAAAGTCTGATCCGTTTTCTATTGCCAGTGAAAACTGATCCGTCCCCCATTGACTTACATTGTGTGTCAGAACAGATCTGTTTGGCTCAGTTTCGTCAGACGGACACCAAAACGCTGCAAGCGGAATGGAGGTGGAACAGAGCCAAACTGATGCATTCTGTAGCGGATCCCTATCCATTCAGAATGCATTAAGGGCAAAACTGATCCGTTTTGGACCGCTTGTGAGATCCCTGAACGGATCTCACAAACGGAAACCAAAACGCCAGTGTGACAGTAGCCTAAGTGTTTCTTTTTCATCTGGTTTTACGGTTTTGTGGAATTTATTCAGGCTACTTTCACACCTCCGGTAAAGATACCTGGCAGACTTTTTTGGCAGAGGAATAGCCCGACAGAGTTCACAGTGTCCTGATAGGTTACGGTGGCAGATAGGGCCGTGCACCTTCGGAGCCCACAGACTATAATGGGATACGGCTGGGATTTCACCAGTTTCCAGCATGAACGTGGGGTTTTGGCCAGACAAAAGCCGATGCATGCAATGGGCTCTGGCGGTGTCTGGCTAGCCAGACCTGTGAACTCTGGTGGGTTGGACTCAGGGCTGTGGAGTCGGAGTCAAGGAGTTGTAATTAACGTATTTTTCGCCCTGAGGAGGAAAATTAAGAAAAAAAATATTTTGAACCAAAAGGTGTGCTTTTGGTGGGTTTTGAACTAATGGTGGTCTGTGGATGGCACTGTTATGGGTGCATCTGTGGGTGACACTGTTATGGCGGCATCTGTGGGTGGCACTGTTATGGGGGCATCCACAGATTCCCCCCCCCCCATAATAGTGTCCCTGTGTAGTGAATGGGGGTTGGCATCTGTTTCTGTAATGGCAGCGGGGCCCGGTGCCTGCTTCATTCATAAAGTGGGCAGAGCAGGCGCGTGACGTAGTTAGCTACGCTACGAGCGCCCACCCGGCCTCCTGACTGCCAAGAAGTTAGTAGTAAGTAGTACAGCGCTAGATTTTAGATGATTGGAATACTTTAACAATACCCACAAGTTAGATATAATTACCGTCTACTACAGTGAGCGGGGCCCGGTGTAGAAGAATACAGTGACTGCACCGGGCCCCGCTGCCATTACAGAAACAGATGCCGGCCCCCAGACCCTCCTCCCTCTCAGCTTATTCACCAGACGGTCGCAGCATTCCCCCCATAAGACGCACTGCTATTTTTCCCCCACTTTTGCGAAAAATACGGTACTTCTCTACTGTAAGAGTAAAGACCAATGCATGCAGTGCGTCACGTTACTGCAAAACGAACACGTTAAGTGACCTTGAAGAAGCATGCTTTTCATATGCTTTACTATATGGCACGCAACGCACAGTTAAGGAGCGGCTATACTTATACTTTCCATTGTGTTGTGTTCCGCTGTGCCCATGGTTAACCTAGCCTCTCACTGATAACTGATTAAGTAAATATGTTTTTTGCAGGACTAGAGACACCTGTATTAAGTGAAGAGAAAGGATAGTCAATAGTTCAAGACTGAAGCTGTAAACCATTTGAAAGACTGCTGTCATTCAGCTAAGGCTATAAAAACTTGTAAGGCTACTTTCACACTTGTGGCAGGATGGATCCGACAGGCTGTTCACCCTGTCGGATACGTCTTTCTGCTATTTCGCTGTGCAGCCGGACCGCCGCTCCGTCCCCATTGACTATAATGGGGGGCGGGGGCGGAGCTCCGGCGCAGCACGGCGAAAGGCCGCCGGGCTAAAAGTCCTGCATGTCTGACTTTTTAGTCCGGTGGCCTCTCACAGTGAACTGCCGTGCTGCATCGGAGCTCCGCCCCATCCCCATTATAGTCAATGGCGACGGAGCGGCAGCACGGCCAAATAGCGGAAGCACGGCGAAATAGCGGAAGGACGGATCCGACAGGGTGAACAGCCTGTTGGATCCATCCTGACGCAAGTGTGAAAGTACCCTAAACTCAGATTGTTAGCTTAAACTTTAAACATGACTATGGGATTCTACTAGGGAAATCATATTTTAAAATAAATGCCCCTTCCCCTGTCCTATGTTCAGCAGAAGATCAGCACACAGAGAAGGCAGCGGCTTCCTAGCCAGTAGTTATGTGGTAATGACATGTATGTTGCCTTTCTTTCCTTCAAGGAATGTATAAAATAAATTTGCATATTAAATACAGAGGAGTCGGAAGTACCAAAAACTGAGGAGTTGGAGTCGGAGCATTTATCTACCGACTCCACAGCCCTGGGTTCTTCTGCTGGATAGCTTTACCACAGGTGTGAAACTAGACTAAGGCCCCTTTCACATGGGGGCGAGATTTCCGCGCGGGTGCAATGCGTGAGGTGAACACATTGCACCCGCACTGAATCCGGACCCATTCACTTGTATGGGGCAGTGCAGATGAGCAGTGATTTTCACGCATCACTTGTGCGTTGCGTGAAAATCGCAGCATGCTCCTCTTTGTACGTTTTTCCACGCAACACAGGCCCCATAGAAGTGAATGGGGCTGCTGTGAAAACCGCAAGCATCCGCAAGTGCGGATGCGGTGCGATTTTCACGCATGGTTGCTAGGAGACGATCGGGATGGAGACCCGATCATTATTATTTTCCCTTATAACATGGTTATAAGGGAAAATAATAGCATTCTTAATACAAAATGCATAGTACAATAGGGCTGGAAAGGTTAAAAAAAAATTAAATTTAACTCCCCTTAATCCACTTGTTCGCTCAGCCCGGCTTCTCTTCTGTCTTCATCTTTGCTGTGCACAGGAAAAGGACCTATGGTGACGTCACTGCACTCATCACATGATCCATCACCATGGTAAAGATCATGTGATGGACCATGCGATGAGCGCAGTGACGTCATCAAAGGTCCTATTCCTCAAAGAAGAAGACAGAAGAGAAGCCGGGCTGCACGATTAAGGCGAGTTAAATTATTATTATTATTTTTTTTTAACCCCTCCAGCCCTATTATACTATGCATTCTGTATTCAGAATGCTATTATTTTCCCTTATAACCATGTTATAAGGGAAAATAATACAATCTACACAACACCTAACCCAAACCCAAACGTCTGTGAAAAAGTTCGGGTTTGGGTACCAAACATGCCGATTTTTCTCACTCTTGTGCAAAACGCATTACAATGTTTTGCACTCGCGTGGAAAAATCGTGCATTTTCCCACGACGCACTCGCATCTTATCCAGACCAAAAACATGACGCCCGTGGGAAAGAGGCCTAATACTAGTGTTATTTACACCAGTCTTAATAATGAAATACACTGGTGTACAATGCACCAGAGTTATTAAGAGGCCTTTTAATAATTTTGGTGCATCGTTGGGGAAAGTTCCTTCCCCTAGAAAATGAAACCTATGCCAGGAAGTAGTCTGTGCCACTCCGTTCCAGTCCTGCCTGTGGCCTATCCCCTCCAGCCATTCCTACAGGTGTAACCAGCCTCTACCTTTTAACTCTCTCCTAGCCTGTTAAAGGATAATTGTCACATTTAGACCCTAATTTCAATTTTCATATATGTAGTTACTAATAACATGATATTCCAGAATCAGTTACTATTAGACTGACTTACCCCATATTTAATAAGATTCAGCCCTTAGCAACCAGTCTGCATAAAACTGCAATTTCACTATTCAGTCTGAGGCTAGCCAGTAACAATAGCCCCCCAAAAGTGTCAGTAACCAGAGCCCTTCCCCTAAAGGTTTAATCTCCTGCAGCACAAAGGGGGTCCTCTTACCACATGTTGCTTTCATTTATACACAGAGCAGACGGCAGATCTCCCTTCCCTGCTCTGCGCTGCTTCCACTCTGCATTGTCCCAGTCTGCTGAGGTGAGGGAGCGTCTGCCAAGTCCAGGGACAGGGAGAAGTGCATACAGCCCAGGCACTGTTATCAGCTGCTGGGGAGGACCTGGCTTTAATAATTTACTTACAGTCCCTGGCCGTCAGTAATCTGACCTTGCACGCTGCGTGCTCGTCTATCAACAGAGAGACGGACCCTGCATAGCAACCCTATTTTAAGCAGAGGTAAAAGTAGGCAGTACAGGGAACAAAAATGTGGAATTAAGGGGTAATTGAATACACAGTGAAAAGTTGAAATAGGGCCACCAAGGTGATATTAGTCACCACAATCCAATACTCAACTACAGTTACCCGTTAACTTCTTACAGAGTGTCGACATAAGGCTCTGTTCACATTTCAGTCAGAGGCTCCTCTGCTGGGCATTCTGTTATATTTGTCAGGAAAATTAGCACAGCGTTGCTACACTATTCTTCCCTTTTGAAAAACGGACACTATGACTGAAACCCAACAGATTAAGTGAATGGGATCCACCGGGTGCCATTGGTCTCCATCATAAGATGCCTTCAGAACTCCTATGTGCAGCAGAGAAATGGAAGTTTCTAATGCCAGTGTGCACAGAGCCTAAAGGTATCCTACGCTGTAGAAATCCCAAATAAAAATCCTTCATGTGTAGTGGTGCAGCTTTAGGCTACATGCACACTGTGTGTATTATGTACTGATTTATGTATGAAAAATGCGCAGCATAATACGGTACCAGTACAATCTACACGGTGCAGAAATTGTCTGTCTGGCTGTTTATGCAGATTTATGCAGACTTTTACATCGCAAAGGAAGGGGGTCTGGGGCAAATCCGTGTCAAAATTCGCAATTAACACGTGCGGATTCCCATGTGGAAATGCAGAAACATGTGGATTTTATCGGAGGTTGTATACCGCCATAATGCTGTAGTGTTCATGAGGCCTATGGAAGACGCATCCACCTAGAACCCATGCTGCTTAGCTTTTAGAGGATTTTCTAGCCTGGGTGCAACTCCAGCACTTCTTGGGTGCATGAGTACGACAGTCTTTTGAGCTGAAGAAGTTACCATTCATAGACAGCAAGAAGAGATCTTGAAATGAATAACCAGTTGAAGCCCCAATCTTAATAGAACAAGGCAAAACCAGTGAATACTTCCTGCTGTTAGATTTTATCTGCTAAAAACATCAAAGCAAGAAAACTAAGGGTGTCTTCACATGCGGCAGATTTTGTAGTAGAAAGTTCCACAACTGAAAAATCAGTTCCATGGGGATTGCAGAAATCCATTGGCTTGCTGCCCTATTCAAATGAATGGAGCGGAATTTTTTGCCACCCGTGAAGGGATCCGTAAGGTAGTCTGAAATCCATTTCTTCTGGCATCTATCGCTCTACCTGCCTCTCTGTGCTTTTACATTGTAATTCTCTCCGCTCAGGTTGGCACAATGGGTTCCTGAAGAAGAAGAAAAAAAGATATAGATATATATAAAAATTAGCAGGGAGAAGTACCATTGGGACAAAGGACATTGACACACACTGCATCAGTGAGGGGGGAGCCCTTTAATAGATTAGTGGTCGATATACTGTATAGATTTGTTTTCTTTTAGCTGTAAGGCTCCTTGTAATCATAGGGGAAAAATGGTAAAAAGTTACGTGGGTGGACAAAGAGCAATGATGACACACTCATTGCACCAAAGGCCTAATTGGCATATTAAGAAAAAGTATCATAACTCAGGAACGGAGCCTCAGATCTACAGAAGAAAAACACCCTTTTATTCAGGTGAACCACAGCTGGATGGGGAGATCGTTGGTGACAGATTCCCGTTTAAATGCCTCTTTCACTGCAAATAGAAGTAATTAATACCAAATAATAAAGGTCTCTAGAATGTTATACAATGCGTTAAATCTAATACAAATGGACTAGCATGCATGAACAGCGCTGTATTGAATGGATTATTAGTGTCACATTGATTATGTATGAGCGAGGGAGCTGCCATCGCACCCCACTGTATTTTAATTCTGCATTACCTCCTAGGGGTCCATTGCAGCTTGTTCTTCACAATTACTTTTAATGAAATTGCACATATAATTAATAGTATCTTAAATGCCTGTTCTAGGAGCCCCTATAGATTGCTGCCATACTGATGATGATCATATTGTATTAATAATGTATTTATCTTGCTGGTTAAATTCCCTTCCACAAATCCACAAACTACCATTTTAACCACTTCTCCGCCTACTACACTGTTTTCATTGATCTCTTAGTTCATAAATAAAATGTCAGAACCGCAGTGAAGACTGAAGTTTACACAGGCAGAACAGTAGCAGGGAGGTTATAATTCTGGAAGCAATGTAGATTAATATAATTGAAAGTCAGTGTGAAGGTCCCTGACAACCAGTATTAAGGGAGTTGTCTGGTTTTACAAGAAAACTGGACAACACTCAGGGAGTGCCTGAAATAAAGAATAGACCATTACTTATCTAGCAGATCCCATGCTGCCACTTTAATTCTCCGGGCTGCAGCGCAAACATCATGTCAACAGCACATGCTAGTCTCTGGCCGCAGCGTTGCACTGCTTGAGGCCAGTGATTGACCACAGCGGTCGAGTGCCAGGTCAGCACCACCCAGCGGGGAGAACCAGTGCGGGAACACAGGATTGGCTAGGAAAGCTTTGGTCTATTTTTTATTTTGGGCACGCCTAGGGCTGGGTGATTCTGACAAAAATGGGGCATGACTTATTGCTAAAAACAAACACGGATGAGCTGTTTGAGGTCTTATACAGAGAAATTGAATAAGGCATTGGTGTACATTTTGGCCAAAGCGTAATAAGCCACTCACCACATCAAGGTCGCCTTAATGAGTGGTCCCTAACACTAGTTCCTACCTGTTATGGGCCACGACAGCCACACAAAGTCCAGGGAGCGCAGGTACAGCATGCACGCCAAGCACGGCTGTACCTGCGCTCCCTGGACTTTGTGTGGCTGTCATGGCCCATAAAAGGTAGGAACTAATGTTAGGGACCACTGATTAAGGCGACCTTGACGTGGTGAGTGGCTTATTACGCTTTGGCCAAAATGTACACCAATGCCTTATTCAACATCCAGCATAAAGGCAGGGCAGAGTGCTGGTTGCAGTGTGCGATTGCATTTTGTGTTTTTGCGTTTGTATCTGTATTTCGCCATAGCAATCTGCACCTACTAGGGGTTGTGCGGGCTGAATCCCCCATATACAGAGAAGTGTAGAGGAGTATATGCAGGACTCCTGTATATACCCATGTGTATTGCTGTATACTCCTGTGTATACATCTCTTTATTGCTGTACACTGGTGTATATACCCTTCTATATTGCTGTGTGTGTACTCCTGTATATACTGCCCTATATTGCTGTATACCTGTGTACTCCTGTAACAGGAGTATAGGGGTATTCAGCCAAATAGAGAAGTATATACAGAAGAGGAGTACACAGCAATATAGGGAAGTATATACAGGACAGGAGTACACGGCAATATAGGGGAGTATATACAGGACAGGAGTACACGGCAATATAGGGGAGTATATACAGGACAGGAGTACACGGCAATATAGGGGAGTATTTACAGGACAGGAGTACACAGCAATATAGGGGAGTATATACAGGACAGGAGTACACGGCAATATAGGGGAGTATATACAGGACAGGAGTACACGGCAATATAGGGGAGTATATACAGGACAGGAGTACACGGCAATATAGGGGAGTATTTACAGGACAGGAGTACACAGCAATATAGGGGAGTATATACAGGACAGGAGTACACAGCAATATAGGGGAGTATATACAGGACAGGAGTACACGGCAATATAGGGGAGTATATACAGGACAGGAGTACACGGCAATATAGGGGAGTATATACAGGACAGGAGTACACGGCAATATAGGGGAGTATATACACAGGACAGGAGTACACGGCAATATAGGGGAGTATATACAGGACAGGAGTACACGGCAATATAGGGGAGTATATACAGGACAGGAGTACACGGCAATATTCAGGAGTCATGAAACAGAATACACCGGCATAGGAAAAGTGCTGTTGGTTAATCAGGTTGATGGTTGGTTTTGGTATTTTTTGATTATCGGCCCAGCCCTTGGCACACCCCAAGTGTTGTCCAGTTTCCTCCTAAAACCAGAAACCGCTTTAACACTGTAGTTATGACACTGTGCATATTACACATGGCTTTTCATGCAGAAAATCCACCGCAAAGTAGATGAGATTTTCAAAATCTCGTGTACACTGTGTGGAAATTGGGTGAAAATTGACCCGCAGTGCAGACTTAGGAATCTGCAGGATGTCAGTTGTTTGTGCGGATGGTCAGTGTCTTGTGGACACATCCCTGCTGAAGCCTGAAGTTGGCTGAAGAGGATCAGGTGCATATCGAGGAGAAAGCAAGACCTGGTCCTGAAGATGAAAACATGGGAGCCAGGGCGTAGGACCGGAGCAGTGGGGAGCAGGGAAGTATGATCCTTTCACTAGGAGAGGCAGGCTGAAGGCACCGGTTTTAGAAATTATGCATTCCCGGATAACCCCTTTTAGCAAACTTTATACTAAATCTCAGATGGCCGTTGTCATGTGATCATTCCATTGCTTGACAGCAAAAATGGAGGCGAACCCAGACAAACCCCATTATGAGTCAGTCGTCCATCAGTTTGGATCTGTTGCACGATAGTTTTGTCACAAGGCAATGACTTTTAAATTGGAACCAATTAGCAATTGTCCTCTGCCGTGAACTGTAACCTGAGCTTCCATTGATGGTCTGTACAAGCAACGTGACAATGACAAAAAAACTGAAATCTAGACTATATGACGTTCAGATGGGAGAGCTTGTCTGCTTTGAGAGAAATTCCTGGGATTTATGTCATCCTAGTGCACATGACAGGGAGCTGTCAGATGATAAAGGATCGCATGGACTCCTCAACTGAGACACTGAGCGGCCACCACCACGGCTTGCCTGTTGCCCACCTTGGTCCTAAATAATATAGCATTTGAAAAGAAGGAATGAAAAGTTAATTGCAGACATATGGTCTCATAGCACCTTAGCAGTTTCCACTTTAATCATGTTGTGACTTCAGAGGTCTCAGCGGCGTTTTTATATTTTAAGTACGAAGCACATTTACTTAGGGATTTTACAGGGCATGTCATGAAGTTCTTTCAGCAGGCACCTTTAATTGGTTTTCTGACGTTCGATGTTGGTTTTCACCGCATCAGGACGTATAAAATGTATTTTAATTATAGAGTCCTAATTTGTTCATGTGACAGAAAATAAATTGCATTGTCCATGATTCACTGTCTAATGATAGGCCATGGCTGTAGTGTAGCTGTAAAGTGTCACTCCGGCTCCATTCCTTCTGATTCATTTTCCATTGTGGTGCCGGCCAAAGGGACTTGCAAAAAGCTGCGAGAAGAAAGTACAACTCTCGAGCAAGTTCTTCTGTAAATCAGATGTGTCCTTGCTATTAATTCTCTGGACAAGAGATGAATGGAGTGCCCTTCAGCAAAACCGCGCAGTAGAATGTTGTACTGCTGTGCTGGGCAGACGCTTTCAGGATTTAAAGACCCTTAGACACCTAAACTGCTATTGATTTTACAATGACTTGTGCATTTCAGATCAGCGGAACTTGGGGATGTCCATGCGAGTAGAACGCTCCACGCTGGATCAAGTAAAAAAACGATTTGAAGTAAATAAGAAGAAAATGGAAGAAAAACAAAAGGATTACGACTTTGAGGAGAGAATGAAAGAACTGCGGGAAGAGGCGAGTGTGTATATTGTGTGTGTGTGTGTGTATATATATATATATATATATATATATATATATATATATATATATATGTAATCTATATCTCAAGTTTGGACACACCTTCTCATTCAAAGAGTTTTCTTTATTTTCATGACTATGAAAATTGTAGATTCACACTGAAGGCATCAAAACTATGAATTAACACGTGGAATTATATACATAACAAAAAAGTGTGAAACAACTGAAAATGTCATATTCTAGGTTCTTCAAAGTAGCCACCTTTTGCTTTGATTACTGCTTTGCACACTCTTGGCATTCTCTTGATGAGCTTCAAGAGGTAGTCACCTGAAATGGTTTTCACTTCACAGGTGTGCCCTGTCAGGTTTAATAAGTGGGATTTCTTGCCTTATAAATGGGGTTGGGACCATCAGTTGTGTTGTGGAGAAGTCAGGTCTTTTATTTGGGGGGGACGTCCCTCCGGCAATTGGATCCCAGCCGCTCCCATTACTTTGGAGCCCAGCACAGCCCCACTGCCAATTTATTCACTGCTCAGCGCCGACGTAATGTTTGTGCAGCGCTCGCAATCCTGTGCATGTCAGCGCCTGCGAGGTGTTCTGGCATTGGCCTCACAGAACTTATTGTGCATGCGCCAGCTGCACAAACATTACGTCTGCGCTGAGCAGTGAGTAAATTAGCAGCGGAGCCAAGTAATGGGTGTGGCTGGGCTCCAACTGCTGGAGGGACGTCCCCTTGGGTTCCCTATTGAGGTACTTTGCGTATTAATAAAACCGATTTTATAGACCAAATAAGACACAGGGCAGTAATACTAGTATATTTAAATGTAAATCGTGGAGACTGATGTGGTGATGTTATTAGCTCTAAGTTAAATCCAGGTGATAGTGTCCCTTTTACTTTAGTCTATGTCCCTTGTGGCAGTGCAGTCTAATTACAACTACTCTTCCCATGCACTGAACCTACAAGGGAGACATCGGTGAAACGCTGAACAGGATGCAGCGCTCACATGAGCTCTGCAACACCTTCAAACAGATTGGCGGGGGTGTCATGAGTTGGACCCCCACCAATCTGATGTTGATTACCTGGAACCAACCATTCAAATGGTTCTGCCTGAACTACTTTTCCATTCCCCATACATGAACTATAGCATCTCTTTCTGTGCAGTATGCAGCTTCTCTTTTATTCCTCCTGGAAATATGAGTACATTTGTTATCATTCCTTTTGTCAACAAAGTGTGTTCCCTGTCCAATCAGTATGATGCAATGTGTACTGACCCCTCCCATTGACAAGAGGAGTGGTAAGACCCAGTCATCAATTTTAAACATTTACAAGAGGAAGAATATTGGGACAGGCAGTTTAAAAAAAAAAAAGCGCCCAGGTTGCTCTTTTACAGGGAATATACAGTGCATTTAGAAAGTCTTCTGACCTTTTCACTTTGCTGCAGGCTTGTGCTAAAATAAAAATAAAGTTTATTTTTTTTCTCATTATTCTGCACTCGGTAGCCCATAATGAGGAAGTGAAAACAGAATATTAGAATACTTGCTAATTTATTGAAGAGGAAGAACTAGAATATTGCAGTGTCAGAAGTGTTCATTCCCTTTACTCAGTACTTAGTTGAAGCCCCTTTAGCTTGGGTATGATGCGACAAGGTTTTCATGCTTGGGTTTGGGGATTTTCTGCCATTTTTCTCTGCAGATCTTCTCCAGCTCTGTCAGGTTGGATAGGGGGCCATTTTTGAGTCTCCAACAATGTTCAATTGGGTACAAGTCAGGGCTGTAGTTGCGCCATTCTAAGACATTCATGGAGTTGTCCCTCGACCACTCCTTGTTGTCTTGGCTGTGTGCTTAGGATCATTGTCTTGCTAAAAGGTAAACCTTCAGTCTAGAGCACTCTAGATCAGGTTTTCATTAGGAATATATGTGTTCCTTGCCCTATTCAGCTTTCCCTCAACCTTGACCAGTCTCCCTGTCCCACCCACAAAAAAACACCCCCACAACACAATGCTGCTACCACCCTGCTTCACTGCTGGGATGGTTTTGGGCAGGTGATGATCAGTGTATGGTTTACTTCTGACATGACGCTTAGAATTGAGGCCTAAAAATTCTGGTTTTATCAGACCAGAGTATCTTGTTCCTCTGAGTCCTTTAGGCTACTCCAGGCAGGCATTCATGTGTCTCTTACTGAGGGGAGGATTCTTTCTGGCCACTCTGCCATAAAGCCCAGATTGTTGGAGTGCTGCAGTGATGCTTGACCTTCTGGAAGTTTCTGCACACAGGATCTTTGGAGCTCAGCCAAAGTGACCATTAGATTTTTGGTTTTCTCTCTTACCAAGTCCCTTCTCCCCTATTGCTTAGTTTGGTGGGAAGGCTATCTCTAGGAAGAGTTCTGGTTGTTCAAAAACTTATGGAGGCCACTGTGGTCTTGGGAACTTTCAGTGCAGTAGAAATTGTACCCTTCTCCAGGTCTGTGCCGCCACACAATCCTGTCGCTGACCTCTACAGACAGGTTTTTCCTCCTCATGGCCTTGTTTTTGCTCTGTTGTCTATTGCCAGCTGTCACATGTAAGGGTCCATTCACATGTCCGCAACGTGTTTTGCGGATCTATGGAGCCGCGGATCCGCAGAACACGGAAAGCCTGTTCTTGTCCGTAATTGCGGACAAGAATAGGACATGTTCTATTTTATCTGCGGAACGGAAGTGCGGACCTGGAAGCGTGGCTCCGCAATTCGTGCTGCCCCATAGGAATGAATGGGTCCGCAATTCCATTCTGCAAAATGTGGAACAAAATTGCGGACGTGTGAATGGAGCCTTATATAGACAGGGATGTGTCCACCCAAATCATGTCCAATCAATTGAATTTACCACAGGTGGACTCCAATCTAATCAAGGTCTCAATACTTATGTCAATGTGGAATTTTTGATTTTCCATTTTAATAAATTTGCAAACCTTTCAATAATTTTGTTTTCACTTTCTCATATGAGGTATGCTCTACGATATGGAAAACTTGCATTTTTTTAAATTTAAGTACAAAGTGTCAACATAACAAAATGTGAAAAAGTCAAAGGGTCTGGAGAGTCTTTGAATGCATTGTAATTATTTTTCCAGAGAGGTGACAGGACCTGTAACTGTGTTTGTCACATACTGTCAGTGCTTTTAACCAGAGGAAACAATTTAATTACACTTATATTTCATAGTAGCCAAAATAACCCGTCTTCAGTCATCTGCATCTGGAACTTCACTACTTTAAGCTATGGACGGCCTGCAGTGGGTTGTGGGACTGCCTAGATTATAGGGGTTGTCTGGGGTTTCCATTTTTAAAAAGAAAGGTTCAGAATGTTGTGAACTGAAAAAATAAGTCATTTTGTTAATTTCTTGGATCTCCATCTCCAGTGCTACCCAGTCCCTCTCCGGTCTTTGCTTTCTGGTCCCTTTTGACACTCAGTAAATCAGTTGTTGCAGTGGTGACAATCCTTAGTTAGCCAGTGAACGTCTGAGTGGTCACTTCCAAAGACAAGGCATGAAACATATATGGCAAGAAAGAAAAAGTTATGGCTATCTTAAAAATGTGTTAACAGTAACATGAAATACTTACTGGAAAGAAAGAGACAATGCAGCAGCACTCTGCAAATCAGACAAAGTGCAACAATGCTTAAAAAAATTATTGTGCTAATACTAGCACCAGACTAGCACCAGGAAGGGTATAGAGTGGGCTCAGCATGCATGTTGGTACCTGAATCCCTTGCAATGGAGGCCATTTTGGCACAAAAAATGGAAAAAGGCAGAGTGGATCCA
Source organism: Bufo gargarizans (assembly GCF_014858855.1). Lineage (NCBI taxonomy): Eukaryota > Metazoa > Chordata > Amphibia > Anura > Bufonidae > Bufo > Bufo gargarizans. The sequence goes on along the minus strand of NC_058081.1, from coordinate 458,679,679 downwards.
ACATGCATGTGGGTCCAACACTCCCTGAATTTTATGGCGGTCATTATGGCGCATAACAGGTAGTATTTAGTGTTAGGACCCGTCTAACAGAGATCGCCTTGACGTTCGGCAGACGGGCTTAGATGGTTTTGTACAAAATGCATTGTCCAAGCATCTCGCTTTTATAAATAAGCGTAGTATTAGCACAATAATTTTTTTTAAGCATTGTTGTACTTTGTCTGATTTGCAGAGTGCTGCTGCATTGTCTTTCTTTCCTCTAGGTCTTTGCCATGGCAGCGTGCACCTGCGCACTGGGAGGTGCTGACTGACCCCCTTTTTTTTGCTATGAAATACTTACTGTGACCCTAACCTTTTCAAGACCAGATGATTATTTATTTTTTTCTTTTCGTTTTCATCTTTTACTCCCAGCCCTCCCAAAGCCCTAACTTTTTTTTGTTGTAGCCGTATGGGGCTTGTTTTCTAATATTGCACTTTCTAATAGCAATACTTATGGTTGCATACAATGTGGTGGGAAGTAAGAAAGAAATGACAAATGGGATGAAATTGAAACGGCATTCCCTATACAGTAAAATTGACCAGTTATATTCATTCTCCAGGTCAGTACGAATCCTGCGATACCACATATGTATTTTTTTTTTCTTGCATTTTTATACAAAAAAAATAAACCTTTGTCATATTCTGACCCCTATTACTTTTTTTTGTAGTTATGTGTACAGAGCTGTGTGAGTGCAAATTTTTTGGCGGGCCAATCACTCTTCAGTGATACCATCTTGGGTGCGTTTCACTTTTTGATCATTTTTTGATCATTTTTTATGGGAGGAGAAGCGACCCCAAAAAAACGTTGAACTGGCCATTTAGACTTTTTTTTTTTTCCCGTTTTGCCATTTTTCATATTGGGATAAATATTTTCATATATTAATAGTACGGGCGTTTTTGAAGGCGTCAATACCCATGATGTGTGCGTTTTTTTTGTTTTTATAGCTCCTGTAGCATTGTACTGTTTCTAAGGAGCCCTACTGCAGGCAGGGGCTCCATGGAAATTACTATGCAGCATCCTCCTGTCCTATCCTCAGTATAGGTCATCAATATCAGATCTGTGGGGGCCTTGCATCTGGCACCCACAGCAAATAGCAGGTTGAAGAGAAGGCTTGTTTGTTTAACTGCTCACTGTCTACATCGTAGCGATGAGCAAATGTAATTACAAGCCATCCCATAGAAGTGAAAACACTTTTATTGCTAAAGCAGTACTTTAGGGGTTAAGGTTATCCACAGGATAAAGCCTCATTCACACGTCAGTGATTCTGAGCCAAAACCAGGTGCGGCTCTAAACACCTTATGTCTGTGGAGGCTGCATCAGTGATTGTGTGCCAAAACCAAGATTGAAGCCTCCACAGATAAGGGAAAGATCTGCACCTCTTCTGTGTTTAGAGCCGCTCCTGGTATTGGTTCAGAATCACTGATGGAAATCACTGACCGAACACTGATTTGTGAATGAGGCATAAGGGATAACTAACTGATCCATGGGGGTCTGATCACTGGGTCCAGTCCCCCGTCTCAATGGATCAGTAGGTCAAAGATTTGCCCTGTCGCCCCTTTCATTCTCCGTGGGACTGCTGGAGAGCAGAAAAAAGCCAATTTTCTCATCAATGGCTTGGATGTTTTTTGGGGAAGCCCAATTTTGTTCATGACCATACTGCTGTATCCTGGTACGTTCACCCACATTTGATACTAGATTGACTAAAATCAATGCAGACAGAAACCACTTATATTGCTGTTGCTGCACTGGCTGTCTGATTGCTTATAATGCTGTCTGAACTGTGTCATGTTCTTTCAAATCCAGGAGGAAAAAGCACGAGCCTATAAAAAAGAAAAGCAGAGGGAGAAAAAGAGGAAGGCGGAGGAAGATTTGGGGTTTGAAGAAGATGATGAAATGGCAGCTGTCATGGGTTTCTCAGGGTTTGGTTCCTCAAAAAAGAGTCACTGATGGAACTTGAAAGCAGCAGTCTAACCACCGAGCAGATATTTTCTCTCCCCCACCTACCCACATCTTCTTATTAACCAGAGCTTTTTGTGAATAACCATAATCTATTATGCCTCAAGTAGTTTTTCTGCTTGAAGCAGAGGATTATGGGAGAACCCAGAGATCTAGCAAACAGTTGTGCAGACCAAAACTGTGAATCGGTAATGCGCTAACCCTTATTTACTTACAAGCCACGTAATCGCTTCTTAGTCGTATGAGCTGATAATCCCACATCTAAACAGCTATTTATATCTGACTGCCTCCGTGTGGTGCCAGGGTTTAAGAGATAAAAGCCTTAACTATGTTTTTTAAATAAGTCCGATTTTGGATAGGTGCTGTCATTCTTCCCTCACCTCTGCCTAGAGTCAATAAGATGTTTCGTAGTGAATCCTGAAGCCATCTATGTCTACTGCCAATGCATTATAGGGGTTGTACTGAGATGGTCTTGACAGGTCAATCAGGCATGTGATCTTAGACCAGGGATGGGCAAACTGTGGCTCTCCAGCTGTTGTAAAACTACAACTCCCAGTATGCCCAGTCTGCCTACAGCAGGGCATGATAGGATTTGTAGTTTACAAGAGCTGGAGAGCAGCAGTTGGCCCATCACTGTCTTAGACCCCTATATAGTTGATACTAGGCCCTCCACCCAATCCCAAAAATGAAGGCGTTCCAAATTGACTGGTGGCCCGCATGTATGGTCATTCTCCAATGCAGTGAATGGATGGTACAAAATACTTGAGTTTGCTCAGAGGTCACTCTTTTTCCTATTGATTTAAATCAAATGTTACAGTCTGTGACTGGCTTATTTTTGACATGGTGATTTTCCTAAATGCTGGGCTCTTCTTCTAATAACCTCTGTGACAAACCTTTTTAATGCTCTTCCTGGCAAACTAACATGCTCAAATGAGCAGAAGTCAAGGACCTTTACAGCTGAAATAAAGTGTCGGACTTGCTACCAGTCAGATATAAAGTCGTATGGCTGTTTTTGACAACTTGCATGGATTGAAGACTGGCATATACCCGTCAGAGAGGCGAAGCTATTTTGATTATTTGTGGTTTACTGAAAGCCTTCTATAGTTTACATTTTAGCATTGTTTCACAAATGTGGCGTTTTTATAATTACGGAAAATTGGTGGTATGAGATTACAAAATATGGCTTCTTTCTTCCAGAAACAGTGCCACCTTTGTCAGTAGGTTTTGTATGGTATTGCAGTTAAGCCCCTTTCACATGATCAGCAGCGAGACTAGAACCAGCCCATGGACAAGAGTTATTTTTCTAATCTCTTATAAAAATCAAAATTAATGCTAAATCGTAAACTTGTATAGAAGGCACTCCCAGTAGGTTTACTTCAGGTATTACAAGAATCAAAAGCTCTGATTAATATAAAAAGACTCTTGTGTCATTGGTTGCAACATACCACAGAACACCCTGCCTAGAACCCCCCCATATTTGGGGTAACTGGACAATGCTGGTGATATGGGCTGCTGTTCTTCAAGGCAGCACATTTTTCAGATACCAGCTGGTTTATGGTTTTGCAGGCATTAGGAGGTTGGGTAACTTCAAAACCATTGAAGGGCTTATTAAGTGTATTTAAACTTTTTTTTTTAATAAAACTTTATCATAAACCTGTTTTTGTTCTGAGTACCTTAAGCAAGTAGCTGCTGCTATTCTTTTTTGTTTTGCAGCCTTTTGATATGTATAAATATGTTTTTTACTCTTGTATTCTGGTGATTTTTAAAATGAAAAGAAAGGCAAAAACAACCTTAAATTAGTTGGAAATGACCCGTATCTTCAGCATCTATGCTCCCACAAACACAATTTAAAATAAATTCATTGCCACTGTCACGCCTGCTGAATTTCATTATTGCCATGTATTGTGAGGAGTCCAGAGCTGAGCTTTTTTTTTATTTTTTTTATGGGAAACATTTTTACCTTCCCCCTGCCATGTAAATCTCCACAGCGGTCCATAATATTTGTCAGTGTTTGCTTCAATAGCCTTGCTCCGGGTACATTCTCTCTTGATAAACACTAATAAAATTGAGTCCAGACTATTTTGCTAATGAGCTATGATAGCAATTCCCCTATAACATAGGACAATAATTCTTTCCCTTCTGTAGAGTATGTCAGCATGAAGCACCTAGGCGGAAAATTAATTTTTTTCCCCTCCATTCTTTCTTTGCTAGCGTTTCTGGTTTCTATGTTTTGAAACATTGTTAGGCATGTACATTGACCAAGTTCTTTAGTAGTGATAGATAGATAATAGATAGATATACCTAGAATTTAGAGAAGGAAAAGAAGTAAAAAAAAACAAAACAAACAATTTTTTGATCCGACCTCTTATCAGAACCACAATCCAGATCAGATCCCCAATTTTTTTTATTAGACCTTTGAACAGACCCCCAATGTTTCTAACCTCAGAACGGCCTTTGTAGCTCTGCTGCCTCTGGACGGAGGCTGGCGGCTTTCTTGTTGTTTGTCTATCCCCTACATCTGATCTGCTCCTGATGAGCCCAAAATGGCGAAACACGTAGAGCTGTTAGTGGGGGCAAATTAATGAAACATACATATAGGTTCTGTTTGATTTGTGTTCACACCGCAGTAGTGGTCTTGCAAGTTCACCCATCTGATGAGCGTGGGCAGATGTTTAGCAAGCAGTGTGCTCACATCCAGGCATCACTAGTATCATAGGGCTGTCTAGCAATACTTCCTTTGATTTGTGCTCATGCAGCAGTGGATGACAGCACTTGAACCACACGTCATAGTGGGCATGTGCATTGCATCACAGGTTGCAACTGCTTAGCATGGGCAGATGTTTATCAAGGGGTTAATACAGTTCTAGGGCCAGTAATGTAGTGGCACAGCTGGACAAATGAGCATTGGCATTTATTAGCACCTACACCACGGTGAATACACCCACCCTGTATGCACAAGAGTGGTTCAACACCGCTCAGGATTATAGAGCTGGGTTTACTGCCTAGTGTCATACTGTTGTGGGATATATTCGTGGATCAACACACGGTTGTAGTTGGTTCCACTCACGTGGTTTCCCAAATTGACTTGTGTTCACACCTGATCAACAGGGCAGGCTAGGTCTTGTGCAACCGCATTAAACCAGCTGGTGCCATGTTATCTGCTGCTTGTATTGGTGTACATATAGGTTTGTCAATTGGGAGGTTTCTATATTAGGTGAGAGTTTTCCCTCCTTTGGTCAGTGAATAATAATTAAAAAGGATGGAACGTAAACCACTAATTATTTGTCAGTGAATTAACCTCAGAACGGACCACCAATCATCATTAGAACCTCAACCCAGATCAGACCCCCAATCTTCAGACCTTAGCTCAGACATAAATAAAAGAGCTTGCCTCTTCTAGTAATTTGTATTCAATCTGGCGAAACAAAAAAGACGATAAAAGTACAAAGGATCAATTTCTATCGCTACATATAGGTTCATCATTTGCACTGAAATACAGAAATTAACTTTTGACAATCTATTTCAAACCACACAATAATCGCAAATGTCCCATTATCACATTGTTAGTTAATGATTCCTTGTATTACAAATTTCCATCTTTAATTCAAATGCGAAGACACCCCAGTTGGGTCTCTGCCAGCGTCATTCATGAATATGTTTAGAAACTATTGTGAGTGAGTCTATTAGTGTGTTTGCAGGATCACTGTTATAAAAAATTGCACCCTGGCTTATCATACAGGTGCATGCATCTATTTCTGTCTATATGTGCCTATAAAAAAAAAAAATCACAGAAAAAGATGAAAACATTTTTTAATCCTGCAAGATGCGATAACTCAATATATGCGGATGTGTATGGCTACTTTTGTAAAATAATAATCGCAGAAAAGAATGCATTAACACAATAGATGCAAACATCTTATATATAAAAAAAATTAGTTTGTCTGTCTGTTATATTTTAAAATTCGTTCACGCTTCGTTTACGGGTAAAAGGTGAATTGCGTTGTGGATTCTGTTACCACGGACCATAACATGCTCTGGATGGCGTCACCACTCCGGAGATTCAGTGTGCTCTCCCTGCAGCACTGCACTGTGACCTAACGTTGCACAGCATTAGGTCATAGTCAAGACTTGCGCGCTCAATGTCCTAGCACTGTATGCAGTCAGGACATGGTGCTGGCAGAAGACCAGACAGTAGGAATTCGCAGTAGCACCGTACGCTTCTTGCAGCTTTCCTTAGGCCATGTGATGCCGCGTTCATTGGTCACACGGCCTGGGCGCATTAAGCCTCATTGAAGTGAATGGGGCTGAGCTGTGATACCAAGCACATCCGCTATACAATGTTCAGTGCAGTGCTTGGTAAGCATGGAGAAGGCCACGGCACTCACAGCAGCGCCAGTGCCTTATCAAACAGCCGATCAGCAGGGGAGATACTGATGATCTATTCTTAGGATAAGTCGTCAGTAATAAGAGCTTCGGAAAACCCTTTTTTTAAACTGAGCATTTGACATCCCCTGCCTTTTTGTGAACGAGACACCATTCAAAATACTGGTCCCAGCTGAAGAGCAGGATGTCTTAATTTTTGCAGTGCAAACAGGATGAAAATATCTCATGAAACCAAAAATATAAACTGAGAATATTCACCCAACAAGCAACCCACAGATGCTCAGCATCTCCCCATAAACCGCCATATGGATAAAGAGATTGGTCTTTGACATAAATAGAAAATAATTCAGCTGTAACTTCCAGCTCGGTCCATCAAGACAAAATTGTATCAAATCTAAATCGACATTTCCAGTTATAAACAAGACTTTATTTTTTTTTATTTTTTTACAAGCGAATATACGAGTATTTATAGTAAGCTAAGCAAAGGAACCGGCAGATTTCCAACACATAATTATACATTTTCCTGCATCGAAGAGTAGAACGTGCAAGAAAATGTTATCATAAAAGCACTGAACAGCTTCATCAATGAGAAGTATACTGGCGAAGTTGAGAATGGGTGTTAAGAAATTGAAGGACATCAGACCAGAAAAGCAGTATTTTACCTTCACCCATAGAGAGATGATTCCCTCTCACAGTTAGACAGGAAGCCCCAGAGCAATTAAAAAGGGAACTCACTTCCTCCTTCAGTGTGGTTTCCTGTTCGTCAGACAAAGGAGCCAGGCGCGTACAGCCTCTGTGCTGTGAAACAAGGAATGCCTTAAAGAGGTTGTCCAGGCTTTTAATATTGATGACCTATTCTCAGGATAGGTCATCAATATCAGATCGGCGGTGATCTAACACCTGTCACCCCCTCCGATCAGCTGTTTGAGGAGATGGCGCGCACGTGCCCTCTCCCTTCTCTCTTCCTGCTCCCTGCTGTATGTCGATGGGACAGCAGCGGACAGGAAGAGAGAAGGGTGATCGACCCCCGCCGATCTGATATTGATGACACAATAAAATTGCTGTCCAATGTCTAGTATTAGAGAGAATGATCAGCTAAGCAGGCTGATACATGTACATAGTTTTGTGTGTTCAGTATAACTTTAAATGTGTTGATTGAAATTCCTGTGGAAAACATTTATACTTGCCTGCTCCATGCCACTCAGGTCCTCCACTGGGCCTCAGCTCTCTCCATCTTCTTGTCCCAACACTGTTTATGGGCATGGTCACATACACCACTCCAGCCAATAAAAATGATAGCGCTGATATAAACATAGCCTTAAAAAGTCTTTTTTACTGGAAAATCCCTTTAACCCCTTGGCGACCTCCATCGTACATGTACAGCGGATGTCGAGACTTTTAAGATGGCGCCTGCTCGTGTATGCAGCATGCGCCATAGCCGCCGGGTTTTTGCAGCGGAGAGCGTCACAGGGAGAAGGTGAGGTTGTTTTTTTTTTTTTTTTTCTCCCCCCTCCTTCCTGGCTGCGATTGGACAGCGCTATAGCCAGGGAGAAGGAGACGCCCACGGAGAAAGACTCAGTCTCCTCCTCATTGCTCTGATGCTAAAATTAGCATACCAGGCAGGAGAAAACAACGGGGGCCACAGAGGGTGAACGGAGTGGCACCCAGAAAAAATAGTAAGTGCAGTTAGATCCCTGCACTATGCCCTACGTATCCTGATACTTAGTTTATAATGTCTGGACCCGTGAAAGGTCCTCTTTAAGTTCATTTTGTGATTATATGTTCTACTTGAAGAAGCCATGATTTTACGTGATACGTATCAAACGTGGAAGACTCAGAAGCCAGGCTTCCTTTTATGCATTGGAAATGGGAGAACAAATTTAGAATTAGTATTCAATCTGGCGAAACAAAAAAGACGATAAAAGTACAAAGGATCAATTTCTATCGCTACATATAGGTTCATCATTTGCACTGAAATACAGAAATTAACTTTTGACAATCTATTTCAAACCACACAATAATCGCAAATGTCCCATTATCACATTGTTAGTTAATGATTCCTTCTATTACAAATTTCCATCTTTAATTCAAATGCGAAGACACCCCAGTTGGGTCTCTGCCAGCGTCATTCATGAATATGTTTAGAAACTATTGTGAGTGAGTCTATTAGTGTGTTTGCAGGATGACTGTGTTATAAAAAATTGCATCCTGGCTTATCATACAGGTGCATGCATCTATTTCTGTCTATATGTGCCTATAAAAAAAAAATCACAGAAAAAGATGGAAAATAAAATTAAATCCTGCAAGGTGTGATAACTCAATATATGCGGATGTGTATGGCTACTTTTGTAAAAGAATAATCACAGAAAAGAATGCATTAACACAATAGATGCAAACATCTTATATATAAAAAAAATTAGTTTGTTATATTTTGAAATTCGTTCACGCTTCGTTTACGGGTAAAAGGTGAATTGTGTTGTGGATTCTGTTACCATGGACCATAACACAATTCTATGACGGAATACATAACTGAATGCCTTTAGAGGCGTTCCATTATTCATTCCGTCATAATAGAAGTATATTGGCTGCATAACGGATCCGTCCTGTTTCCGTTATGCACTGGAGTCCTTTTCTGCATAACGGTAACGGGACAGATCCATTATGCAGCCCATAGACTTCTATTATGACAGAATGAATAAAGGAACGCCTCTAAAGGCATTCGGTTATGCATTCTGTCATAGAATTGCGTTATGGTCTGTGGTAACGGAATCCATAACGCAATTCACCTTTTGCCAGTAAAGAAACGTGAACGAATTTCATAACCGAAAATTCACTCCCCTCTACTCAGGTGTCCGGGAAGGTTTTAGACCGGGTCTCAGCTCTCTCTAGGACGTATTGTTCCTAAAATATTCCAAAAAACCTGCATTAGCCAATACAAGCCTGCAAGACTTTCTCTTCAAATCCCAACTGCCATACACACGGTCACATGTCCTTTATCAGCCAATAGAAGCTTGCAGGCCCTTAGTCTCCACATGCACACAGTTTTACTCCAGGTTTTCATAACGACCCAGCCATTTCTATTCACTGCTGTAGGTCAGCTTTAGACTAGGGCTACACGACGACATGTATCGCGTGACAGTAAGTCTCACAACACATAGGGTACAACTACACTGCAACATTGATGTCGCCCAACAATTTTTATAATGATAGTCTATGGTGTTGCACTGCGACTCGCTGTTAAAGAGGGCGGGCTGCTGTGAAAGTCAAAGTTAAGGGGATGGGCTGCTGTGGAGATCCCATTTTAAGGAGGCAGGGCACAGTGGAGGGGGGGGGGGGTCAGCGTTAAGGGGTCGGGGGCTATGGAGTTAACTGTTGACAGACGGGGTGCTGTAGAGGTCACTGTTATGGGGGATACTGTCTAACTTTTAACAACACACACAAAAATTCAATGAAATAGATTAAATATACCCGTGCTAAGCCGGGTCCTTCTGCTAGTATAGTCATATCGCCAATTTTCAGAAAGAAAAAAGAGGGACAATTACTTGCAGCAAAATTTTATGCCCTGCTTTTCTGGGTGCTTCAACAATTACTCCAGTAGTGACAGCTGGGCTGTTACAGTTAAACATGATTTTTTTTGCCAAAAAATACTACAGTCTTAACCTGTTGGGGACACATGACCTACCGGGATGTCATGATACTTAAGGACACATGACGTACCGCTACGTCATGTGTAGTTCTGATCACCGCCACGCGACGGGAGGTGATTGGAACTGGGTGCCTGCTCAAATCATTGAGCGGGCACCCTGGGACAATGTGCGGGGGGTCAATTAAGACCTGCGGTTTGCGGCTTGTACGGGAGTTGCGGCGGTCGGTCGGAGGTGCCATCAGGTCCCCGTGCGGCTGTAATGGGGACCCGATGGCATGGAAGGCAGCGCAATGCCTTCCTTTAGGCATCAGCGCTGCCTTCCGGTAAAGAGCCTGTGAGATCCAGCCCCCTGGATCTCACAGGCAGGATGCTGTATGAGTAATACACACTGCATTACTCATACAGCCAATGCATTCCTATACAGAAGTATTGGAATGCATTGTAAAGAGGATCAGACCCCCAAAAGTTGAAGTCCCAAAGTGGGACAAAAAAAAAGTTGAAAACATAAAGTCTTCCCCCCAAATTTTTTAAGTTTCAAGTAAAAAAAAAAAAAAAAACATATTGGGTATCGCCGCGTCCGTATCGACCGGCTCTATAAACATATTACATGACCTAACCCCTCAGATGAACACCGTAAAAAATAAAAACTGCTAAATAAACAATTTTTTTGTCACCTTACATCACAAAAAGTACAACAGCAAGCGATCAAAAAGTGCGTATGCCCACCAAAATAGTACCAACATAACAGATACCTCATCCCACAAAAATGAGCCCCTACCTAAGACCATCGTTAAAAAAAAAAAGATGGCTCAGAATATGGAGACACTTAAAACCTCATTTTTTTGTTTTAAAAAAGCTGTTATTGTGTAAAACTTACATAAATAAAAAAAAGTATACATATTGGGTATCGCCACATCCGTAATAACCTGCTTTATAAAAATATCACATGACCTAACCCCTCAGGTTAACACCGTAAAAAATAAAAATGGTGTAAAAAAGGCAATTTTTTTGTCACCTTACATCACAAAAAGTGTAATATCAAGCAATCAAAATGTCATATGCACCCCAAAATAGTGCCAAACAGTCATCTCATCCCGCAAAAATCATACCGTACCCAAGATATTCACCCAAAAACTGAAAAAACTATGGCTCAGAATATGGAAACACTAAAACATGATTTTTTTTTTGTGTGTAAAACTTACATAAATAAAAGAAAGTATACATATTGGGTATCGCCGCGTCCTTGACAACCTGCTCTATACAAATACCACATGATCTAACCACATAATACCACATGATCTAAAAAATAAAAAAAGGTGCCAAAACAGCTATTTCTTGTTACCTTGCCTCACAAAAAATGTAATATAGAGCAACCAAAAATCATATGTACCCTAAGCAAGTACAAACAAAACTGCCACCCTATCCCGTAGTTTCTAAAATGGGGTCACTTTTTTGGAGTTTCTCCTCTAGGGGTGCATCAGGGGGGCTTTAAATGGGACATGGTGTCAAAAAACCAGCCCAGCAAAATCTGCCGTCATATGGCATTCCTTTCCTTCTGTGCCCTGCTGTGTGCCCGTACAGCAGTTTATGACCACATATGGGGTGTTTCTGTAAACTACAGTGGCATAAATAATGAGTTTTGGTTGACTGTTAACCCTTGCTTTGTAACTGGGGAAAAAAAAATAAAAAATCTGCCAAAAAAGTGAAATTATGAAATTGTATCTTTATTTTTCCCCTCCCCCACGACAACACCATAGAGAGAGGGATCCACCCCCAGGGACAGAAAACCTACAGAAATAAAAGGGTGGAGCATCTCTTCCCATTCAGTGGTTTCCTGTCCCTAGAGTGGGAGACCTACAGTTTCCTTTTCAGGTCCTACCGTTGGTCTTGCTTCCTAGGTAATTCCTAGAGGGCTAACGGTTTGCTGCCGGGGTCCATCGCGCTGCTGGGCAGGCTGTCGGGACCCTAGGATGCGGAGGTGCTCCAGGGGCCCTCCGTATCTTGCGGCAGTCATGTGGGTCACCTCTCAGGGAGAGCTCTGCCATATGGGAGGCGCCTTTCCGGTGGCGCAGTTAAGTGGTTATCCTTGATTTCGGGGCTCCTCCACTTAGCTTTATTCTGAAGTAACCGGCAGCGCTTCCATGTGGATCCGAGGTCTCTTCCGGTGCGCGGCGAGCGGGTGACGCACTTCCGGTGCGCGACATCTGGATGACGCACTTCCGGATTCAAGGTGGAACGCACATCGGCGACTTCCGGTTCCGATAGCGGCACAGGCGGACACCTTTGTGTTTTCAGGTTATTTAAAGAGCACTGGCCAGTCTGATCCTTGAGCCTATACAGGACGGTCTGAGCGAGGCAACATGTAGGCAGGCCCTCAGTGGTTTCTTTGCCTTAGCTTATTGATTTTAAGTTTTTTCAATACCTTCTCTTTGTTATCTCTGAAGTGTATAGACTCCATATTCCCTCCATCCAGAAGGGTCGTTATTATGGAGGAAGAAAGAAGACAGGAATCTGCTGAGGGTGATGTGAATCCCATCCCAGTAGTTCTTTTGATCTTCATGGGGTAAGTGGCGCATTTATCTGGCTTGGCGTTGTTAATTGCGCTTTGTGCTCTCTTTTTTTTCCAGCCTAAACCGAAAAAAGTGCTGGCCAAAAGAAAAAACAAAGAATGTCCGCTATGCGGTACGGCTTTATCCTCTTCTTATGAGAAGAAACTGTGCCAATCATGTATTGACAAGACCATATCGGATGAGTCACTGTCCCTGTTAGAAAACATCAGGTCACTCATCAAGACGGAGGTTAAGAATACCGTGAGATCAGACAGAAAGGCAAGAACTTCCGTCAAGGATAAAGGTGGGAAAACTGGCACATCCCAGGTTCTCTCGTCGGAAGACGGTGATAGATCATCTGGGTCGTCCTTGTCCGGTTCTTCATCAGAAGATGAGTCCATGTCCAACACTTTTTTCCCCGCTGAGGACACGGATAAATTATTGAGTCATTAGGTCCACCATGAACATTGAAGATGTTAAGGAGGATAAGTCCGTAGCAGACTCCTTGTTTGAGGGGTTACAGGAGAAGAAGGGTCGATGTTTTCCTGTACACGCTAGCATCATGTCTTTAATTCAGAGAGAATGGAAGAAGCCGGGAAAAAGGGTTTTTGCCTCTAGGGCCTTCAAACGTAAATATCCATTTGAAGAAGTAGCCTCCTCTTCTTGGGGGAAAGCCCCTAAAATTGACGTCGCCATCTCTAAAGCGTCAAAGTCCTCTCTCCCCTTTGAGGATACGGGTATGCTTAAGGAACCTTTAGACAAAAAGGCTGAAACCTTCCTTAGGGGTGCCTGGGAGGCCTCTACCTTAGCCTTTTGCCCAGCCATAGCTGCTACGGTTACGGCTAGGACCTTATCGTTCTGGTTACAACAGTTAGTGGGGCAATTAAAAGATAGAACCCCTAGGGATCAGATCTTATCTTCCCTGCCAACCCTACAAAAAGCAGCCGACTTCTTGACAGATGCATCGGTTGATTCCATTAAGTTCTGCGCTGAGTCAGCTTCCCTCACCAATTCGGCACGGAGGGCCCTTTGGTTAAAAAGTTGGAGTGGGGGTGATTTGGCCTCTAAACAAAGATTATGTAATATCCCCTGCCAGGGAGAATTTTTGTTTGGGCCCGAGCTAGACGACCTTTTAGAAAAGGCGGCGCATTGAAAGAAAAGATTTCCGGTCCCTAATCCTGCTTCAGTCTTTGGTCCCAGAAATAGGCAGTCCTTTCGTCCCTTCCGAGGTGGTACCAGTAGAAGGTCGGGCAGAGATAAAGATCAGAGATTTAGATCCAGGAATTCGGGGGGGGAAGGGTTCTTATTTGGAAACTCTTCCTCTACTAGCAAGAAACAAACCCAACAATGACTCCAGGTTAGAGGTGGGTGGAAGACTAAAGTTCTTCCAGGCATCTTGGGAAAGGGTTGCAGGACCTTGGGTCCTGGACATCATTCGTTCAGGTCTAAAGCCAGAGTTCGTCTCTTTGCCTCCGCAAAGATTTATTACAAAAAGTATTTGTGTAAGAGGTTCCTTTCCTATAATAAAATAAGTTTTGGACCTTATCAAGAAAAATGTCTTCATTCCCGTTCCTCAAGAAGAACTGTCCAAAGGTTTTTTCTCCCACCTGTTTTTAGTTCCAAAGCCAGACGGCACTTTCAGGACTATCATCAATCTCAGGGATTTGAACAAATTTCTGGTCTTCAGGAAATTCAAGATGGAGACGGTGAGGAATACGATTCAGCTTCTTTTTCCTCATTGTTTCATGGCGGTGTTGGATTTAAAGGACGCCTATTTTCACATACCGATGCACCAGAAGTTTCAGAAATTCCTGAGAGTGGCGATTCTGATAGAGGGTCAGATCCGACAATATCAGGTCCAGGCCCTGCCTTTTGGCCTGTCCATGGCACCGAGGGTTTTTACGAAAGTTGTGGCAGAGATGGTGTCGTTCATGAGGATAAAAGATATTTTGATAGTCCCATATCTAGACGATTTTTTTGTTATTGCAGATTCTCAACGGATCTGCGAGCAGAATGTTCAGACTATTATTCAGACCTTCCAGGATCTGGGATGGATAATAAATTACAAAAAAATCCAGATTGATACCGCTAAAAGTGCAGAGATTCCTGGGCCTAGTTTTGAACTCCGAGACTCAAAGAACGTATCTCCCAGAAGAAAAAAATCATGAAGGTTTGGAGTCAAATAGAATCCCTCTCTTCCACCTCCCTGACCATCTGGAAGGCCATGTCGGTCCTAGGCTCTCTGAATTCCTGCATCCTGTCGGTGGAATGGGCTCGGCTTCACTCCCGACAGCTACAGTTGGAGGTTTTGACAGCCTTCAAAAAACACGGAGGAAGACTGGATGTCAGAATAAGAATTTCGGACACGACCAAGAAAAGCTCATCCTGGTGGCTGGTCAGGGACAATCTGATTCGGGGAATTCCATGGTCCTACCCAGATCCTATTGTCCTGACCACAGACGCAAGCCCCTGGGGGTGGGGGGCTCATGTGCGGGGATACAACTTTCAGGGTCTATGGTCCCCAGCTCAAAAGGCATTTTCCTCCAACCGGAAAGAGTTAGTGGCAGTCAGACTTGCAGTGAAGGCTTCCTTGGCCCTTCTTGGCACAGGCCATGTGAGAATTCTTTCAGAAAATCAGACGACAGTGGCATATATAAACCACCAAGGGGGGACAAGGTCAGTATCCCTACGGTGGGAAGCTGGGAGATTGTTAACGTTATTGGAGAAACAGGTCAGTCACGTATCTGCTCTCCACATAAAAGGGAAAGAGAATGTTCACACAGATTTTCTCAGCAGATACCCCTTAAGACAGGGGGAATGGTCCCTCAACGGTCCATGCCAACCATAGACCTTTTCAGTACAAGCCTGAACAAGAAAGTAGAAATCTTTTGTTCTCTAAATCCAAGAGAATCCCCCTATGGGGTGGATGCTTTTCTCCTGAAGTGGAACTTCCCTCTAGCATATGCTTTTCCCCCTTTCCAGTTGATCCCAGCAGTCCTAAAAAAGATCAGGAAGGACAGGGCAAGGGTCATCCTCATCGCTCCCTTTTGGCCCAAGAGGGCGTGGTTCACTCTGCTCCGAACCATGTCTATTTCGGACCCCTGGATTCTATCAGACCTACCGGATCTGCTGTCTCAAGGTCCGGTCTTTCATCCGGCAGTCGCTGGTCTCCATCTGACTGCGTGGAATTTGAGCGGAGCCTATTAATTAAAAAAGGTTTTACTCAGGAACTCATCACTGACCTTACTAAGAAGCAGAAAACCTGTAACGGTTTCCATCTACGCCAGGACTTGGAAGAAGTTATTGAGTTCAGTAATCTCAACCCTAAGCATTTACCAGAATTTGTCCCTATTTCCCAGGTCCTGGAATTTTTGCAGAAAGGCCTTTCCTTAGGTCTCGCTAAAAGTACGCTTAAAGTGCAGGTCTCTGCCCTCTGCCCTTTTTGAGCAGAATTTTGCCATGAATCCATGGATTGTTAGATTTTTTTAAGGCGGTAGATAGGATGACACCAGTCTCTTCCCCTAGGGTGCCCCCTGTGGGATCTTAACTTGGTTCTTAATTCCCTTACCAAAGCACCCTTCGAACCCATTGATTCAGTAGGTATTAAATTCTTACCCTCAAGCTAGTTTTGTTAGTGGCCCTTACTACGGCTAGAAGGATTAGCGAGCTGCAGGCCATTTCCATCAATCCCCCTTTTACTACAATTCTTAATGATAGAGTTACTATTCTACCTGATCCGGCCTTTTCTCCCAAGGTGTCTTCTAAATTCCATAGATCACAAGAGATCGTTCTTCCTTCCTTTTGTGACCATCCAAAAAATGCTGGAGAAGTCGCTTTTCATACACTAGATGTACGGAGATGCTTGTTACAGTATCTTAAAGTTACGGAAGGATGGAGAAAGTCTTCTGCTTTATTTGTTCTCTTTTCTGGATCAAATAAAGGGAAGAAGGCTACCAAAAGTACCTTGTCCAGATGGCTTAGACTGGCCATTATTCAGTCTTACTTGGAGGCGGGCCTGTCTCCTCCCCTTACGGTGAAGGCTCGCTCTACGCGTTCGGTTTCCACTTCGTGGGCAGAAAGGTCGGGGGCTTCCATTGAACAAATTTGTAAGGCAGCCACGTGGTCTTCACCTTCTACCTTTTTCCATCACTACCGTTTGGATTTACTCTCCTCTTCTGATCTTTCCTTTGGGAGAAAGGTTTTGCAAGCGGTGGTCCCTCCCTAGGAAGGGTTCTTTTTTCTGTAATTCTCTCTATGGTGCTGTCGTGAGGGAGGGGAAAAATGATGATTACACTTACTGGTAATCAGATTTTCCAGACCCCACGACAGCACCCTTCCTAATTCCCACCCTTGGTTTCTTCTATGATCACAAAAAAAAAAAAAAAAATATATATATATATATATATATATATATATATATATATTGATATATTTAATAGTCTTACACAATTTATAAGCCTTTTATGATGTTCTGTTTGGAATAACCAATGGTGTAGGAGTCCCTCTCTTGCTCTGTAATCCACTGAATGGGAAGAGAGGCTCCACCCTTTTATTTCTGTAGGTTTCGTGTCCCTGGGGGTGGATCCCTCTCTCTATGGTGCTGTCGTGGGGTCTGGAAAATCCGATTACCGGTAAGTGTAATCATAATTTTCCATTAATTCTTGTGGAACACCTAAAGGGTTAACAAAGTTTGTAAAATCAGTTTTGAATACCTTGAGGGGTGTAGTTTCTAAAATGGGGTAACTTTTTTGAGTTTCTACTCTAGGTGTGCATCGGGGGGAGGGGGGGGGGGCTTCAAATGGGACATGGTGTCAAAAAACCAGTTCAGCAAAATCTGCCTTCCAAAAACCGTATGGCATTCCTTTTCTTCTGTGCCCTGCCGTGTGCCCGTACAGCAGTTTACGACCACATATGGGGTGTTTCTGTAAATTACAGAATCAGGGCCATAAATATATTTTTTTATTTAGCTGTTAACCCTTGATGTGTTATAGCAAAAAATGAAATAAAATGGAGAATCTGCCAAAAAGGTGAAATTTAAAAATGCCATCTCCTTTTCCTTTAATTCTTGTGGAACACCTAAAGGGTTAACAAAGTTTATAAAATCAGTTTTGAATACCTTGAGGGGTGTAGTTTCTAGCATGGGGTCATTTTTGGGTGGTTTCTATTATTTAAGCCTCACATAGTGACTTCAGACCTGAACTGGTCCTTTTAAAAAGGTGGGTTTTTGAAGATTTGCTTCTAAACTTCTAAGACTTGTAACATCCCCAAAAAATAAAATGTAATTCACAAAATGATCCAAACATGAAGTAGACATATGGGGAATGTAAAGTAATAACTATTTTTGTAGGTATTACTATGTATTATAGAAGTAGAGAAATTGAAACTTAAAAATTTGCTAATTTTTCAAAATGTTTGGTAAATTTGGTATTTTTTTTTTATAAATAAAAATGATTTTTTTTTTTACTCCATTTTACCAGTGTCATGAAGTACAATTTGTGACGAAAAAAAGTTCTCAGAATGGCCTGGATAAGTCAAAGCATTTTAAAGTTATCACCACATAAAGTGACACTGGTCAGATTTGCAAAAAATGGCCTGGTCCTTAAGGTGAAAATGAGCCCGGTCCCTAAGGGGTTAAAGGGAGTTTGTCACTTCAGCAAGTAGAGAAAGTTAATACAAGGCACTTACTAATGGATTGTGATTGTCCATATTGCCTCGTTTGCTGGCTGAATTAATTCTCCATCACATTATACACTGCTCGTTTCCATGGTTATGACTACCCTGTAATCCATCAACGGTGCTTGTACACTATAGGAAAAAATGTCTGCCTCTCTGGTGACCGGGACGTGGTAGCCCACATAGGCTGGTGCTTTTTTTAAAGTATGCAAGCATGGTCGCTGCTGATGGATTGCAGGATGGTCATAACCATGGAAATAAGCAGTGTATAATGTGCTGGAACATGAATTCAGCCAGCAAAGGAAACAATATGGACAATCATAATACATTAGTAAGTGCCTTGTATTAACTTTCTCAATATGATAAATGTTATTTAGTGAAATGACAAACCCCATTTAATGTAACGATTTAGCAGCGTAATGTGCAAGAAATGTGGATCCTTTAGCGAACACAGTAGTGATAAAACAAAGTGAACATAGACCATTAGTGAGGTAATAAGGCAGTCCAGGGACACCCAGGAAAGACTTAGCAGAACCAAGTAAGGGCTCTTTCACACTTGCGCTTTTCTTTTCCGGCATAGAGTTCCGTCGTCGGGCTCTATGCCGGAAAAATACTGATCAGGATTATCCCCATGCATTCTGAATGGAGAGAAATCCGTTCAGGATGCATCAGGATGTCTTCAGTTCAGGACCGGAACGTTTTTCGGCTGGAGAAAATACTGCAGCATGCTGCGCTTTTTGCTCTGGTCAAAAATCCTGAACACTTGCCGCATCGATGGATCCGGAATAATTGGCCATTTAAATGTATTATTCCAGATCCGTCCTAACATCTTCAGTTGTTACGACGCAACGACGGACCCGGAAGTTGCGCCTGCGCCAGGAAGTAGGAAGGGCTTGGCTGGCGTGAAAAGAGACTGATCCGGAAATCCTGAAGCCAACATCAATGTTTTTTTTCCGGATCCGTTGTACGGATCTGGTATGGGGCCGGATCCGTACGACGGATCCGGCCCATTCCAGATCCGTACGACGGATCCGGAAAAAAAACGTTGATGTTGGCTTCAGGATTTCCGAATCGGTATCTTACCAAAAAAGCCAGAAATACGCATCCGGAAAGAAAACATTATGTGTTCTTACGCGTTTTTCTGGATCTGGGGTGTGATTCCGGCAAATGGAGTACACAACGAATCCGGACAACGCAAGTGTGAAAGAGCCATAAGCAAATTGAAGTAGAGTCGAGAACACAGTGGCAGGGAGCCCAGGAGATACCAGTCACAGCAACCAGTTGCAGACCTTAAGTGGTACCAATTAATAGCAGGAGAAAGAACCCAGAAAAGACCTTGGATATAACAGGGAGCATTTACCATTAGTAGGCCTTGGACAGAACCAGGATACACTGGCAACATTGACCAAGAGCTCACTGGGATTGGAACCAGGAGTAGCATCCAGAGCAGGCCAGGATCAGAATCAATACTTGGAGCAACGCCCACAGTATTCTGTGTAACATTCTGGATGGATGCAGGTGCTGGAGCAGAGACACAAGAGTTGGAATTTAAAGTAGGGTCATAACCAGGAGAGCAGTTCAGGAGCCAAACACAGGTCATGGCAGAACACAGCAATACATACGAACATAGCCAAGGATCATCAACAGAAATGCAGATCAAGAACCAAAGCAAGGTAAAGGATAACCAGTAATAACTTGGAAGTAGAAACACACTCAGAACAAAGTAGCTTGATGCAAAATCCACAAGAGTAAAGGACCAGACAGATCTCTCCAAGAATACAATTTAGAAATTTCTATAGATTCTCAAGGCACTTGAATGAGGCAACTAACTTAATATATAACAGATCTTGATTAACAGGTTAGAACTTTAATTGCATAAACATTCAAAACTAGGGAAGAGTTTATCCATTGCTTTCCTGCGACAGCAGACCATGACTGAGTAATGAAGATTGAAAATAGCAGAGGGATATACTGTATGTAAGCTCAATAGCAGAATATGTGCACATTTGATTCGCATGAGTCCAATGGCACCCTGCCAGCAGCAGCCCCAACAGTGCGGTTCGTGACAGAGGTCTTTATAGCCAGAAGTACTATTAACCAGTCTCTTTCTATGCAGTTCTCAACAAGCAGAGACAACATCTATGTTGTCCCAGCTATGGCTTTCCAACTACTGTAGAACTCATTTAATTGTATTAAGTGTTATAGCTGTTACCCACTCTACTTGGTGTGCTTTGCTGCCATCTTGTGGCCATTGTTAAATTTGGTTTATGTAAGTTATCTATGCTGTAATTTCCATGTCATTCATCTTGTAACTCCTTCTCTCATGTGAGCTCACATCCTGTGTCCTTTAGGGCTGTTTCACACGAGCGGATGCCGTGCGTGGCATCCACTCCGTGAAAGAGTGCCAAGACCCGATGCAGTTGTCACTGTGATTTCGTAGTAAAGACATCACAGAGAGGCACGGAGCATTATCAGTCATGTTAATGCTCCGTGCCTCTGCAGTCTGCATCGGGTCTTGGCACTCTTTCACGAAGCGGATGCCACGCGCGGCATCCGCTCGTGTGAAACAGCCCTTAGTCTTTTCCTGTTTGTCAGACGTTCATCACAGAACTGGGGAGAGCATTTCCCTTTTGACCTATATCATCATTTCTCAAGGAACAGTCTATAAATTATCTAAAGGCATATCCATTGCATCTTCTTCCCTGTAATTCTACACGCAACTGGTGTTGCTAGGGGCATGAGTATAGTGAGTTCACTATCTTCCTTTGCTTGCACAATAGATTGCCACTGAGACTTCAGAGACTTCTCTCATGGAGACTTCTCTCTCAGAATCACATCAGTTTATTCAATTTACATAGCACAAACATATTCCGCAGCAATTTACAGACATTGTCACCAGTTGCTGCCCCAAGTAGTTCCCACAATCTAAATTCCCTATCAGTGTGTCTTTGGAGTATGAGAGGACACTAGAGTAACCCACACAAACACGGGGAGAACATACACACTCCATGCATATGTTGTTCTTGGTTTTAAACCTAGTAAGCACTATATCCTAGCACTGACCACTGAGCCACCATGCTAAAGACAATTAATATGGAATGCTGATGCTACAGTACCTAGGATTGCTGAGCCTTTCAGGAATATTCCAAAAACATTGGTTAATAGCGACATTGCCTTGAACTAGTTGTTGCTGAAACCAGGGCACTTTGGAGATAGGCTTTTCAACTAGTTTTAGTAAAGGTTTACTTACTTGGCTCTGTGGTCAGGTGAAGGTCCAGGCTGATCACCAAAAGTAAAGATGTCATGTTTACATTTTGTAAAATTATTTACGGTAATATCTGCTTTTGGGAAAACTAGACCCTTGAATTCAGACACCAGAATAAAACCCTAAAATAATCAATCAGTCTCGAGACCAAACTAGCCTCTAAAATTAATTCAGGCTTTATGCCATTAAAAAAAAAAAAAAAAAATATATATATATATATATATATATATATACTTTGTGCACATAGGTCCTGTATACTTCCACATAAGCTCCTGATGCTGGCTAGCATCAAGATACTGCAATTCTCAACTGTATTTATGGGCTTAAGTTCTTCAGTGACCCACTGATTACTCCTATCTGTTAAATGTCACCTCTTAAGCCTGTCTTCGGAGGGGCACCCCACTTCCATAGGCCCTCACTTATATGCAGACTCCCCAGTATGCTAATATCTTGCTCATGTTGCAGGCTCAGTAACTATAACTGGGGGAACATCTGATGCCAGGAGGGCTACTTGGTGCAAGGCAATGAACTGAGAGTATCTCTCATGCTGTATCTCTGCTGCTGTTGAAAGCAAGACTCAACCATGCTTTCTTTAACTGGATCTCTGATGCTACAGTACCTAGGATTGCTGAGCCTTTCAGGAATATTCAAAAAACATTGGCCAATAGAGACATTGCCTTGAACTAGTTGTTGCTGAAACCAGGGCACTTTGGAGATAGGCTTTTCAACTAGTTTGGTCTCGAGACTGATTATTTTAGGGTTTTATTCTGGTGTCTAAATTCAAGGGGAAGCACCTTACTGCAGGCGGGCGATGCCAGGCTCCTCTATGTTAAAATAACACTGTCTACACTACTGCCCAGATGGAGCCCACCGTCACCAGCAAACATTCTATTTTTTTTTGCATACTATCATTTTCACTAGGCTATGTATATGGCTCATGCAGATAATTTTTTATGTGGAATCCAAATAAAAACAAAACAAAAAGCAACATGATTCAATAGATGAACTGAAACAGAACCAAACAGAACTAAAAGGCGCACAACATGGTTCTGTTCTGCGTGCTGAGCTTGTGCAGAGTTCACGTAGCATATAGATGGAGCACAAGATCTCTGCTTGCTGCCCTTCAGCACGAAGCATTAACTCTGATAACTGTACTATAATGAGCTGTACACCAGTGTGACCATCATTTGACCAGAACAGATTTTTATCCATTGGGAGGAAACAAGGTTCCTGTTGAATGGCAGCAAAATGGAAAAAATGTATATCTTTCCATTACATAAAGAAGAACCTTACTTTTTGGAAAGCCCTCGCTTCTTTGAATGATAGGGCCAGGCAGTGACAAAACACTGAGGGAGGGAATGGCCACAGAAAGGAGTTGAGCTTGAGTGCAACAAGAGCAAAAGTAATGCTCCCATTGGACTAAAGGACTAATTTACGTATTTAGAAAAAGTATCATAATTCAGGAAAGGAGCCGCGGATCATTAAAGGAAAAACAACATTTTAATCAGTTGAACCACAGCTATTAGTGTTAATCAAGCATGCTCGGTCGAACACTAGTTCTGCTCGAGCATCGCGGTGTTCGGCCGAATACCGCTTGTGGTCAAGCGCGATGCTCGAGTCTCCTCCCTGCACGTTTGTTGGCTGCTATGCAGCCAATAAACGTGCAGGTAAGTACTGCCACTCACTGTAATGCCGTAGCCATGTTGGTTACTGGCATTACAGTGATTGACTGGCCGGAACGCGTCTTCAGGTGCTATAAAGCACCAGATGACACGTGGTTCAGCTCAGTGTTAGCCAGGGAGCGCTGTGCTGTAGAAGGGACAGATAGTTTAGGGAATTAATTCAATTTTATTTTTTTGTTAGGCAGGGTTGGTGTTAGAGACCCAAAAGTCCTTTTGTTGTGTCTAGCAGCAATATATATTTTTAGCGCAACCTGCGCTAAATTTCATGCTATTGTAGAGACCCAAAAGTCCTTTTAAGGACTATTGTTGTATCTGGCAGCAATATATATGGCACTAAATTGCGTGCAATTGTTTGGCTGCTGCATTACCACCTCGACATTACCTGGGCTACATCTCCAGTATAACATTAGCGCTTCTGAAATATCAGTGACATAAATTCTAATTTTTTCGTTGCTGGTTGCAGCGGCATTACCTGCGCTACATCTCCAGTATAACGTTAGTGCATCCAAAATATCAGTGACATTCAGTGTAATTTTGCCGCCGCTGGTGGCAGCGACATTACCTGCGCTACATTTCCAGTATAACGTTAGTGCATCCGAAATATCAGTGACATTCAGTGTAATTTTTTTACCGCTGGTGGCAGCGACATTATCTGCGCTACATCTCCCGTATAACGTTTGCCCATCCTAAATATCAGTGACATTCAGTCTAATTTGTTTGCGCATACACTTACAAAACCTGCGCTACTGTACTTGTGACATACTTGCAAGCATATATACCATTTCATATGTGGAAGGTGAGCAGTAAGGGACAGGGAAGTGGTCGTGCTGCTGATGGTGCACGCAGAGGCCATGGCCCAGTGCACAGTGAAACTGTGCCTGCTGCCAGAGCACAAGAAACACACTCATTCACGATACCTAGCTTTATGTCCCAGTTTGCAGGACGGCGCAGGACTTCCACTCTCGACGTCACACCAGTGCGACCAGGTGGTCGGTTGGATTGCAGCAGATAATGCTTCCAGTTGGTTAAGCACCACCCTGTCTTCCACAAAGTCCAGTCTCAGTAGTCTGGTCAACAGAATCCTCGCCCTGATCCTCCTTCCTCCCACCATGGAGAGTCTTTGCAAACAAGTGATCCTACACTCGGATATTCCAAAGAAGCTCTTTTCATCGCCATTCCTTAATTTGGGCCTCTCGCCAAGCCCGCTTGGAGAGGGACATAAGATCTTATGCCCTGATTTCCAAACTCTTGAGCATCCACTGTCAGAAGAAGATGGTGGTGGGGAACGGCAATTAGTGTTTCACGAGGTGGATGATGATAATGATGAGACACAGTTGCCAATAAGTCAACCGCAATTAGTGTCTCAAGAGGTTGAGGATGAAACACAGTTGTCAATAAGTGAGGTCAACAAGTCAGGAGGATGATCAGATTGGCCAGCACGTAACACAGGGGAAGAGGAGGCAGTGGTGTGACCGTCAGACACTGATTGTGGACCCAGGCGTTCGGCCCACCTATTACAGTGCTTTGATGCCATATGGCGGATAATGCTGGTGGTGGTGAGGTTGCTAGTGTTCACGTTGAGATAATGCTGGAGGTGGTGGACGATTAAATCATACCCAACCTGGGAAGGTGGCATGCCGAGCGAGGACAGCAGTACAGAGGTTGAGGGATCCGCAGCACCGCAACAGGCTGGAAGAGGCAGTGGGGTGGCAAAAGGGAGAAGACGGGCCACCCGAAACAGGCCTGCAACTGTTCCCCGGAGCACCCCCTTGCAGAAATCTCCCTTGCCAAGGGGTAGGTGTTCCGCAGTCTGGCGCTTTTTTGATAAAAGTGCGGACGATAAAAGAATTGTCATTTGCAACCTGTGCCGTACCAAAATGAGCAGGGGCGTGAACACTAACAACCGCACCACCGCCAGCATTATCCGCGATATGGCATCAAAGCACTGTAATAGGTGGGCTGAACTCCTGGGTCCAAAATCAGTGTCTGCCGGTTACACCACTGTCTCCTCTTCCCCTGTGTTGCGTGCTGCCCAATCCCCTGTCTAAGACGCAGGCCCGGATGCCTCCCGCCCTTCACCTGGACTTTTGTCAGCACCATCAGCTAGCACATCCACTTCTGTATCCCAGCGCAGCGTACAGATGTCCATTCCCCAGACCTTCGAACGAAAGCGCAAATACCCAGCCACCCACCCACCCACCCACAGGCCATAGCACTAAATGCGCACCTTTCCAAATTGCTGGCCCTGGAATTGTTGCCATTTAGGCTTGTGAACACTAAGGCTTTCGCAGCCTGATGGCGGCGGCTATCCTGACCCTCGTTAGTCCCCAGCCGCCACTATTTTGCCTGGTGTGCCGTCCCTGCCTTACACCAGCATGTGTCCCGTAACATCACCCGTGCCCTGACCAACGCAGTTATTGAGAAGGTCCACTTAACGACTGACACATGGACAAGTGATTTTGGCCAGAGACACTACATTTCCCTGACGGCACATTGGGTGAACGTTGTGGAGGCCGGGAGTGAGTTGTACCCTGGGATGGCACAGGTGCTACTGACGCCAAGGATTGCGGGCCCTACTTCCAGGATTTGCGCCACCTCCTACATTAGTGGCTGCAACCCACCTTCTCCTCCTCCACCTCCTCCTCCACTTCCACCTCTGAATTATCATCTTGCAGCACTTGTCAGCCATCAGTCAGAAGCTGGAAGCAGTGTAGCACTGCAGTGGGAAAGCGGCAGCAGGCCAGTTCTGAAACTTATTTGCTTAGTTGACAAACAGCACACCACGGCAGGGTATAAGGGACCAGACTGAGCTGTGGCTCTCGCGACTCAACCTAGAACCAGGCATGGTTGTGTCTGATAATGGCCGTAACTTGGTGCCGGCTTTGGAGCTCGGCAAGCTCACAAACATACCATGACTAGCCCACGTGTTAAACTTAGTGGTTCAGCGGTTTCTCAAAACCTGCCCCAATTTGCCTGAGCTACTGGTGAAGGTGCGCCGCGTGTGTGCCCATTTCCGAAAGTCATCTACAGCTGCCGCAGTGCTTGCAATTGCCAGCTCACCGACTGTTGTGCGACGTGAGCATGGCGGACGCTTTGCATGTGGTAGAGGTGGAAATGGGGGAAGATAGTACACAGGGTGATAGCCAGACCACCTTCATTTCTCAAGAGGATGAGGAGATTGAGAGTCATCCTCCTGATGAGGACAGATAAATCTTTACTGTTGGCACACATGGGTGACTTTATGTCATGCTGCCTTTCCCGTGACCCTCGCGTTGTACGCATTTTGGCCAACACCGATTGCTGGTTGTTCACCCTTCTCGTCCCCCGCTACAAAGAGAACTTCTCATCTCTCATTCCTTTGGTGGAGAGGACTAGCAAAATGGTGCAATACCAGAAGGTCCTTGTGGAAAAATTTCTCCAAACATTTGCAGCTGACACTGCTGGTGGCAGAGTACGTAGTTCCTTGGGCAACCGAGGAGCGGAGACGAGGAGAACACACAGCAGTTCCAACAGAGGCAGGGCAACACTCTCCAAGGCCTGAGACAGTTTCATGACACCCCGCAAGCACCCTTACCCTGATGCGTGGCCTACTGTCACAAAGAGGGAAACATTTTGGAAGATGGTGAAGGAGTACGTAGCAGACTGTGTCTGCGTCCTCAATGATCCCTCTGTGCCTTACAACTATTGGGTGACACGTGACTCTACGCCTTGGAGGTGCTGCTGGGGGCATAATAACTGATAAGCGCATCTGCCTGTCAACTGAAAATGCTGACCGGTTGACTCTTATAAAAATGATCAAGGGCTGGATTGACCATGACTTCTCTACTCCACCAGAGGAAAGAGGTTGAACATAAAGGTACTTTAAATGTGGCTTTAATGGTATTGAATACACTGTATTCCCATGCACCCCTTCCACCACAAAAAAGGGTATATGGTTCAGTCTTCCTTTTCTCATCCTCCTGCTCCATCATATCAACATGCTTATTAGGCTGCCCTCGCTCCTAATGTTTTAGAGGGTCAGCTCAGCAGCAGGCCCTCAACCATAATTTTTTCTATGTCAGCTCAGCATCAGGCATTCACCCATAATTTTTTTCCATGGTCAGATCAGCAGCAGGCACTCGCCCCTAATGTTTTAGAGAGTCATCTCAGCAGCAGGCCCTCAATCATAATTTTTTCGATGGTCAGCTCAGCAGCAGGCCCTAATAGTTTAGAATATCATATCAGCAGTAGACCCTCACCCCTAATGTTTTAGATGGTCAGATCAGCAGCAGACCCTCACACCTAATGTTTTAGAAGGTCAGATCAGCAGCAGACCCTCACCCCTATTATTTTAGAAGGTCAGATCAGCAGCAGACCCTCACCCCTATTTTTTTAGAAGGTCAGATCAGCAGCAGACCCTCACCCCTAATTTTTTAGCTGGTCAGATCAGCAGCAGACGCTCACCCCTAATATTTTAGATGGTCAGCAGCATGCCCTCGCCCCTAATGTTTTAAAGGGTCACCAGCAGGCCCTTGCTCCTAATATTTTTGAGGGTCACCAGCAGGCCATCAATCTTAATTTTTCAAGGGTCTGTATGATGCCCTCCTTTATGTGTAATAAAGGGTGTATTGAAGTGCCGGTTCCTTGTAATTTTTGGCAGCCCTCTCACTTAGTGCATAGGATTTATGAGTGTAGGAGTCCCACTACCTGAACAATTTTTCCACAATGGGAATGAGGCCCTCCTTTATGTGATATACAGGTTGTATCAGAGTGCCTCTTCCTTGTAATTTCTGGCAGCACTTGCACTTTATATACAAGTAAATATACAGGAAAGAATGTTTCCTAACAATTTTTCCTCTAAAATCGATTTTATCTTCAGTTTTGTGCGTATTATTGTCAGTCTGTAGAATTGCCCTACTACTCGGACAACATCGTTCCCAGCAGCGACCTGGGAGTCCAAGGTGCATCCAGACATCCTCCCCATGCTGTTCCCAAACCATTTCAGTGGTGTTTCCATCAATTTCTGACCTTTTCATGTGAACCAGACACCCTCCCCTCTTCAGAGCAAGGCGTGCCTGGTTTAATACTCGCGTTCTCCTATTGTCTTACATTGTGCTCGGGTGCTCGGTAAAGCACCCGAGCATCCCAAGGTGTTCTACTCGAGCACCCGAGCACTTTGGTGCTCGATCAACACTAACAGCTATGTGTCAATGCAAACAGTGTGATAGGGAGGTAACTGGTGGCTTATTCCCTTTAACAGGGTTTTCTGGTATTTTTATTTTTATTTTTTAACAAAGTCCTGCAGCATGGCTCCTGAAACAGAAGATTCATACGTACCTGCTTCATGTCGCTCCAGTGTTCTACTCTGCTTCTGCTGTCTCCATCTTCCAATCTCAGCACTGTTTACATCCGCCAAGCTACAGACATGGTCACACTGCAGCAAAATGACTGGGTTCAGCAGTGATGTCCTACTTGTGGCAGTCATTGGCTAGAGCTGTGCACGTGACCGTGCCCATAGCCAACCGGATGTAAATTGTACTGGGACTGGAAGATGTAGAGAGCAGTATTAGCGTGGAGGACTGCACCAGCGTGAAGCAGGTAAGTATGAATCTTCTGTTTCAGGGGCCTTGCTGCGAGAACTTATTAAAAAATAATATTGACTGAAAGACCCCTTTAAAGGCTTGTTCACCGTATTGTATACATGCCACACATGCTGTTGCTGTGCTTTTATTCAGTAAAATTAATCCACATTTTGGACTGAATAGCACAACAATTAATAAGTCCTTTAGTTTTATGCTTTATTTAAATAAGTCTTTTTTACTGGCTTCAGTTGATATTCTTTAATGTGCCTTGATAATCTTTACAAGCATTGGTAAAGAACTGGTGCAGTTTTTACCACTTCCAGACCGGACCATTTACCCCCTTCCTGAGCAGGCCTAATTTTGCAAATCTGACAAGTGTCACTTTATGTCACTTTATAATAACTTTGGAACTCTTTTACTTATCCAAGCCATTCAGAGAATGTTTTCTCATGACACATAGTACTTCATGTTAATGGTAAATTTGAGTCAATATGTTTTACCTTTATTTATAAAAAAAATCAAAACTTGATGAAAATGTGAAAAAATTCACTGTTTTCAAAATTTTTATCTCTCTGCTTTTAAGACAAATAGTGATGCCTCATAAAATATTCATGAATTAACATTCTCCATATGTCTAGTTTATGTTTGCATCATTTTAGTAATGCAATTTTATTTTGTTACTAGAAGGTTAGAAGGTTTAGAAATTTTTAAATTTTTAAGTAAATTTCCAGTCAACTTTTTTAACTCCTTAAGGACACAGGGTGTACAGGTACGCCCTGATGTCCTGGTACTTAAGGATACAGGGTGTACCCGTACGTCCTGTATAGTTCCGATCACCGCCGCGCCGCTCTGGCACAATGCCTAGGGGGTCCTGTGACCCCCCGCATCGGCGATCGCAGCAAACCGCAGGTCAATTCAGACCTGCGGTTTGCTGCATTTCCGGGATATTCGGGTCTCTGGTGACCCGATAACCCGGAACAGGATGGTGATCGGTGGTGTGGTAATACACCACCAATCACCATCCTTAGGTCCTGTGAGATGATGGTGACATCACCTCACAGGATCTCTTCTGATTGGCTGCACGGGCGGGCAGGGGTTAACTCCCCCGTTCTCTCCTCCTCCATTCGGCCATTGGACTTCACAGAAAGAGGAGCCTGCTTCCCGATCTCCACAGTGCACCCCCTGATCTGTGCCCAGCACCCCCTCTTTCGATCCTCCACAGTGCCATCTGGTAGGTTAGGGACAGGGTAGGGAAAGGTTTAGTTCAGGCAGGGAGACTTTAGGGAAAGTTAAAGTTTTTACTGTTGCATCATCCTCTTAGGGTGTCTGGGATCCACAGCACAGCTGCGTGACCCTAGACCCCCCCAGGGGTGCTGCAGCTTGCCCCTCCCCCTTCACCCTTTTTTTGCATGCGCTGACAGTGGCCGGCACTCTTTAGCATCCAGCCACTGTTAGTGCATCGCCCACCCAACCGCTAATCAGCTTCGGACGGCTGATCAGCGAGTTAGAATTTTTATTTTTTTTTCCCCCAATTTTTAGAGCTTTTTTTTTGTTATTTATTTATTTTTGTTAATTTTCCCTGTTAGGTTTATGGAAAAGTCCGGGAACACCCGTGCCCCCACACACACGCACACCTAATAAAGATTTACACACACACAGACACACACTCCCCGCCGGAAGTTCTCGGCCGAGGAGGCATACGCCCTCCTTGCCTCCGAGTCCGAGAGCCCTAGTGAGGACGAGGATGACCCCACGTTCCTTTTGTCATCCGCGTCCTCTTTATCAAGCGATGATGAGCCTCCACGGCGGCGAAGACGCCACCAGGCAGATCGAGAGGACCCCCATGCTAGGGACCCTGTGGCCCACCCTAGTACAAGCAGCTCTGGGGCTCGTACTAGTTTTCCGGCCCACCATGTCAGTCCACCTGAGCCCCCTGCAGGTGAACTTGGCTGGTGTACCCCAGAGCGATTTGAGCCCGTGATTCCTGATTTTGTCGGACAACCAGGAATCCAGATTTACACAGTGGGCTTCACTGAATATTACTTTTTTAGTCATTTTTTCAGTGACCAACTGGTAAATCTAATGGCGGAGCAGACAAACCTGTACGCCCAACAGTTCGTCGCTCAAAACCCGGGCTCCTTTTTGGCTAGGCCCGGTGGCTGGACCCTGGTCAGTGCAGCCGAGATGAGGACATTTTGGGGCCTCGTGCTGCACATGGGTCTAGTCAAAAAACCTAATGCCAGGCTGTACTGGAGTGGGGACGTCCTCTACCAGACCCCACTCTACAGTACGGCCATGACACGCTCCCGGTTTGAGGCCATCCGGAAATGCCTGCATGCCGGTCATTGATCACTTCGGGGCCAAATTTTTGGAGGCCTACGTACCTGGATGGGAGGTCACAGTTGATGAGTCTCTCATTGCGTTCAAGGGGAGACTCATTTTCCGCCAGTATGTTCCCTCAAAGCGGGCGAGGTATGGCGTGAAGCTGTACAAACTTTGTGAGAGTACCTCAGGGTACACTTACAAGTTTCGTGTGTACGAGGAGCGAGATTCCCGTATTCAACCCCCATAATGTCCCCCCACTCTGGGTGTTAGCGGGAAACTTGTGTGGGACCTTATGCACCCACTGCTAGATAAGGGTTACCACCTTTACGTGGATAACTTTTATACTAGTATCCCCTTGTTCAGGTCCCTCGCCGCCAGATCCACGTCCGCTTGTGGGACCGTGCGGAAAGATCAACGCGGCCTCCCTGCCCACCCCCTCCAGGTACCTATCCCCAGGGGTGAGACCCGTGCCTTTACCAGTGTAAACCTGCTGCTGGTCAGATATAAGGACAAGAGAGATGTCCCTGTACTGTCCACAATTCACGGTAGCGGCATCACCCCTGTCCCTGTGCGAGGTACCGTGGCAACGGTCCTCAAGCCCGATTGTATTGTCGACTACAATCGGTATATGTGAGGAGTTGATCTCTCTGATCAAGTCTTAAAGCCATATAACACCATGCGCAAAACGCGGGCATGGTACAAAAAAGTTGCGGTCTACTTGGTGCAGGTTGCCATGTGCAACTCTTTTGTACTGTTCCAGTGTGCTGGCAACACAGGGAAATTCCTCCAGTTCTATGAGGCAGTCCTCAAGGCCCTGATCTTTTCAGACCGGCAAAGAGCAGGCCGGAGTACATTGGGAACTATAGGCACCTGGATCGTCCCTGGCCAACACTTTCCAGGTGTGGTTCCCCATACTGGAAACAAGGGACGGACCCCAAAAAAGGTGCAGAGTGTGTCACAAGAAGGGGATACGGAAGGACACCACTACTCAATTTGACACCTGCCCCAATCATCCGGGCCTCTGCATTATTGGTTGCTTCAGGGACTACCACATTTCCATGGAGTACTAAATGTATAATCCCCTTTTCCATTTAGCCACTGACAATCGATAAAAACTATGGTTCTCAGACTTGAGACACCAAAAAAATTTGTTAAAAAAGTTTGTAAAACTAAAGTAATTTAAAAAAGTATACAAATTAGGTATCGCCGCGTCGGTAATAATCTCCTCTATAAAAATACCCCATGACCTAACCCCCAGATTAACACAGTCCCAAAAAAAAAAACGGTGCAAAAAAAGATTTTTTTGTCACCTTAGATAACAAAAAGTTTAATAGCAAGCGATCAAAAAGTCATATAGCCCCCAAAATAGTGCCATTAAGGCTACTTTCACACTTGCGTTCAGAGCGGATCCGTCTGAGACGGATCCGCTCATATAATGCAGACGGTGGCTCCGTTCAGTATGGATCCGTCTGCATTATAATGTTTAAAAATTTCTAAGTGTGAAAGTAGCCTCAGACGGATCCGTCCAGACTTTCAATGTAAAGTCAATGGGGGACGGATCCGTTTGAAGATTGAGCCATAGTGTGTCACCTTCAAACGGATCCGTCCCCATTGACTTACATTGTAAGTCTGGACGGATCCGCACGCCTCCGCACGGCCAGGCGGACACCCGAACGCTGCAAGCAAGCCTGCTGAACGCTGCCAGACTGATGCATTCTGAGCGGATCCGCGTCCACTCAGAATGCATTAGGGCTGGACGGAAGCGTTCGGGTCCGCTTGTGAGCCCCTTCAAACGGAGCTCACAAGCGGACACCCGAACGCTAGTGTGAAAGTAGCCTAAAACCGTCCCCTCAACCCACAAAAAATGAGCCCCTACCTAATACAATCGGCTAAAAAACAAACAAAAAAATTACTCTTAGACTGTAGAGATACAAAATAAGTTTTTGTATCAAAAATGCTAATATAGTCTAAAACCTAAATAATTGTTAAAAAGTAGACTTATTAGGTATTGCCGCATCCGTAAGAATCTCCTCTATAAAAATACCCCATGACCTAACCCCCCAGGTTAACACGGCCCAAAAAAATCTGGGGGGTTAGGTCAACAAAGCAAGGTGTAACAACCAAACAAAACTTAATATTTATTACCCTGATACTGCAGGTTACAGAAACACAACATTGCTGTATCACTAAAAGGCAGGGCGCAAAAGGAAAGGACCGACATGGTTTCTGGAAGGCCGATTTTGATGGCCTTTTTTATTGACACCATGTCCCTTTTGAAGCCCCCCTGATGCACCCCTAGAGTAGAAACTCCCTAAAAGTGACCATATTTAAGAAACTACACCCCTCAAGGTATTCAAAACTGATTTTATAAACTTTATTAACCCATTAGGTGTTCCTCAACAGTTAATGGCAAATGGAGATGACATTTCAGAATTTCTATTTTTGGTTACCTTACCTCACAAAAATGAAATATAGAGCAACCAAAAATCATATGTACCCTAAAAATAGTCCCAACAAAACCGCCACCTTATTCCATAGTCTCCAAAATGGGGTCACTTTTAGGGAGTTTCTACTCCAGGGGTGCATCAGGGGGTTTGAAACAGGACACTGTGTAAATATAAAATCATCCCTCCAAAAACCACACGGCGCTCCTTTCCCTCTACGCCCCACCGTGTGGCCATACAGTAGTGTATGACCACATATGGGATGTTTCTGTAAACGGCAGAGTCAGGGTAATAAAGATACAGTCTTGTTTGGCTGTTAACCCTTGCTTTGTTAGTGGAAAAAAAGGGTTAAAATTGAAAATTTGGCAAAAAATTTAAATTCTGAAATTTCATCTCCATTTGCCAATAACTCTTGTGGAGCACCTAAAGGGTTAACATAGCTTGTAAGATCAGTTTTGAATACCTTGAGGGGTGTAGTTTCTTAGATGGGGTCACTTACAGGGAGTTTCTACTCCAGGGGTGCATCAGGGGGGTTGAAACAGGACACGGTGTAAATAAACCGGTCCATAAAAATCAGCCCTCCAAAAACCACATGGCGCTCCTTTCCCTCTACACCCCGCGGTGTGGCCGTACATTTGTGTACGACCACATATGGGGTGTTTCTGTAAACGGCAGAGTCAGGGCAATAAAGATAAAGTCTTGTTTGGCTGTTAACACTTGATTTGTTACTGGAAAAAATTGATTAAAATGGAAAATGTGCCAAAAAATTGAAATTCGGAAATTTCACCCCATTTGCCAATAACTCTTGTGCAACACCTAAAGGGTTAACAAAGTTTGTAAAACCAGTTTTGAATACCTTGAGGGTGTAGTTTCTTAGATGGTGTCAATTTTATGGAGTTTCTACTCTAGGGGTGCATCAGGGGGGCTTCAAATGGGACATGGTGTAAATAAACCAGTCCAGCAAAATCTGCCTTCCAAAAACCACACGGCGCACCTTTCCTTCTACGCCCTACCGTGTGCCCGTAC
Organism: Bufo gargarizans; assembly: GCF_014858855.1. Classification (NCBI taxonomy): domain Eukaryota; kingdom Metazoa; phylum Chordata; class Amphibia; order Anura; family Bufonidae; genus Bufo; species Bufo gargarizans. Next base: position 458,645,132 of record NC_058081.1, on the reverse strand, counting down.
AGTAGTTTACATGGGGTGTTTCTGCAAACTACAGAATCGGGGCAATACATATATCATTTTGTTTGGCTGTTAACCCTTGCTTTGTTACTGGAAAAAAATTGATTAAAATTGAAAATTTGCCAAAAAATAGAAATTCTCAAATTTCATCTCCATTTGCCAATAAGTCTTGTGAAACATCTAAAGGGTTAACGACGTTTGTAAAATCAGTTTAGAATACCTTGAGGGGTGTAGTTTCTAGAATAGGGTCATTTTTGGGTGGTTTCTATTATGTAAGCCTCACAAAGTGACTTCAGACCTGAACTGGTCCCTAAAAATTGGGTTTTTGAAAATTTCTGAAAAATTTCTAGATTTGCTTCCTATGTATTATAGAAGTAGAGAAATTGAAACTTGTAAATTTTCAATTTTTTTTACATTTTTTGGTAAATTTGGTATTTATTTATAAATAAAAATGATTTTTTTTTTTTTTTACTTCATTTTACCAGTGTCATGAAGTACAATATGTGATGAAAAAACAGTCTCAGAATGGCCTGGATAAGTCAAAGCGTTTTAAATTTATCACAACTTAAAGTGACACTGTTCAGATTTGCAAAAAATTGCCTGGTCCTTAAGGGGTTAAGGACCAGTTCAGTTCTTAAGTCACTTTGTGGCACTTACATAATAGAACCAACCCATAAATGACGCTATTTTAGAAACAACACCCCTCAAGCTATAAAATGGTTTTAGAAATGTTGTTAACACTTTATGTATTCCTTAGGAATCAAAGCAAAATTGAGGTCAAATTTCAATATTTAACTTTTTTCACAGATTTTCCATTTTAATAAAAAAACAAACCTCAATATTTATTACCTTGATTCTGCAGTTTGCAGAAACATCCTAAACGTGTTCATATACTGCTGTTTGGGCACACGACAAGGCACAGAAGGTAAGGAGTTCCATATGGTTTTTGGTAGATTTTGCTGGAATGGTCTTTGGGCACCATGTTGCATATGAAGAGACCCTGAGGTACCCCCATAGTGAAAACCTCCAAAAAGTGACCACATTTTGTAAACTACGCCACCCAAGGAATTTTTAAGGGGTGTAGCAAGCACTTTACTCAACAAGTGTTTCACAGACTTTTTAATACTTGGGTGTGAAAATGAAAAATGTAAAAAGAAATTACAAGAAAATTGAGCTTTACGCCCAAACTTTCTTTTTCACAAAAGATAACAGGAGAATATCCCTCACAATTTGCTACCCATTTTCTCCTGAATACAGTAAGACTCCAATTGTGGTCGTAAACTGTTATTTGGCGATACGCCAGGGCTCAGAAGGGAAGGAGCGGCATCTGGATTTTCTAACATGGAATTTTCTGTCATGGTTTTTAAGAGCGATAACTTTTTATTTTTTGTTGAATGAGCTGCGTGAGGGCTTATTTTGTGCGAGACAAGATGTAGTTTCTACTGGCACCGTTTAAGGGTACATTTGGCTTTCTGGGTGCTTTTTATTTCATTTTTGGGGAGGTGAAGTCACAAAAAAGCTGCTTGGTGTCATTTTTGTATTATTTTTTTTACACCGTTTACTTGATGGGGTAAATCATGTGATATTTTTATAGATCCGGTCATTACTGATACAACGATACCAAATATGTCAAATTTAATTTTTTTACGTTTTGCACAAAAACATTTTTAGAAAAATAATTATGTTTTTGTGTTGCCATTTTCTTATAGCCATATTTTTTTCATTTTTATGGCTATAGTCTTGTGTGAGGGCTTTTCTTTTGCAGGACGAGGTCATGTGTTGCAACTTTCATAGAGCCATTTTTTTAAATTTTTCTGGCTATGGTCTTGTGTGGGGGCTAATTTTTTGCAGGATGAGATTACATTTTTATTGCTACCATTTTGGGGTACATACAACTTTTTGATTGATTAATATTATGTTTTTTTGGGAGGTGAGCTCACTAAAAATATCTGTTTTGGTGCAATGTTTATTCGTTTTTTTACTGCGTTTACCTGATTGGGTATTTCAATAGTGTTTCAACTATAATTCCTGTTTCTGGTATTGTATTTAAAATATAACCTTTATTTTTATTTTTAATAAACAATATACCACAAAAAACATAAAGTGTATTGTTAAAAATACATATGGAGGGCTGGACTTTTGAAGGCAGTTCCTCTAATTTCTCGATACAGGGAACTATGTATCACTAAAGGCCAAGTGCAGACTATTGTATCTATCTGTGTTGATACACTTGTATCTACCCTGTGTAGTTCACTTTTATTATCCTTAGTGTCAGCCGACACCAGGCATTATTTATCTAAGCGGCACCTTTATTTGGCTACACACTCGCCTAACGGGCTTCCCTTTATAATATACATATATCCCTAACTGATAATCTCTCAGTCTCTGCACTACTTATGCTCTCCTATCCTGACTAACCCTCAGTGGGTTCGGCACCTGCAGGTCACCTATCCCTAGTCCTTTCTTAGCCCTGCCATAATCATTAAAACGTTAAGGACACAGCTCCCCCAACATGTTTCACCGCGATGCGGCGTCTTCAGGGGGATGGAGCTGATATGTACATGCAAATAAAATATCAGTCCTACGCTTTTGGGGCATTGAAAAAATAACTACGGGCCCTAGAGGGGGAGATCTAGATAGAAAACTCCTACAAAACTAAGCAAGATGGATTCAGAGACTCAACACAATGATTCCAATTGGCCTAAATGAGGGTTTCACGTATACGGCCTTTATATGATGTACTGAAAAAATAAAAATACGTTTTAGAGAGTCCAAAGGACCTTTATGATAAAGATACAAGTGCCCTCTCTCTATTATTTGAAAAGTTAAAAATATTATTAATAATAAAATAAAGGAATAAATATGTCCAGAAAGCATAGACTACCACACATCCAGGGATTGTAACAGATGGATTCCCATAATTAATGAATAAAAGTGAGGGGAGAACTGAAACTAGGATAAAAAATTAAAATATAAAAATAAAGGATTCCTTTTGGATCTGCTGTAAATACGACTGAGAGACAATAATAGACTTTGAATATCTAGATGATAAGGTATATGAGAAGATCTTGGAGAATTGACGGGGTTAATCTGGGTATATGTAATCCTACTGTAAGGGACAGCAAGGGCTGATCTAAAAAAAAACGCAAGTCCGAGTGCATGCGTCTGGGAAATAAGAGCTTGGAAAATCAAGCACCTACAATGCATTGGCGGTCATTGAAAGAGAAATTGAAGCGTTAACACATGCACTCTATAATGGAACATATTATCTATGTGGAGTGCTAGAATTAAAAGTATTAACTTATGCGCATATGAATGCGGGACGCGGATAGACCTAAAGATAAGTATGAGTACAGTGCGCCAATAGAGGAAAGGAGGAGAAGGGTCCAAGTTGGGACTGAGCCCACACGATATTGAAGGATCCGAATTGGTATGAAGATCTAAGTCCCGGCGCATGCCCTGTGGACTCTCATAGCGGAAAATTAACCTAAGTCCTAGCGCATGCACATGAGATTAAGTTAGAAGGATGGCCTTTGGTTCTAAGTCCCAGCACATGCATACATTATGGAGGAGACGGACTTGAGAAATTATCTAAGTCTCTAAGCATGCGCATTAAAGGTGCTGACCCGGAATTTATTCTCGGATACCAGATGCAGACGCAAGTTCCCCCCTCAATAATATGGATGTGATTGGTCCCATTAGGACATCAATCAACACGGGGAAGCACGATGATAGGTGAGCCACAAATGTGAGACTCACCTCTCTGAAATAAAGCTTTTGAGACAGGAAGCACTCGTGTTGATAGTAGCTCCATCCCCCTGAAGACGCCGCATCGCGGTGAAACATGTTGGGGGAGCTGTGTCCTTAACGTTTTAATGATTATGGCAGGGCTAAGAAAGGACTAGGGATAGGTGACCTGCAGGCGCCGGACCCACTGAGAGTTAGTCAGGATAGGAGAGCATAAGTAGTGCAGAGACTGAGAGATTATCAGTTAGGGATATATGTATATTATAAAGGGAAGCCCGTTAGGCGAGTGTGTAGCCAAATAAAGGTGCCGCTTAGATAAATAACGCCTGGTGTCGGCTGACACTAAGGATAATAAAAGTGAACTACACAGGGTAGATACAAGTGTATCAACACAGATAGATACAATAGTCTGCACTTGGCCTTTAGTGATACATAGTTCCCTGTATCGAGAAATTAGAGGAACTGCCTTCAAAAGTCCAGCCCTCCATATGTATTTTTAAAAATACACTTTATGTTTTTTGTGCTATATTGTTTATTAAAAATAAAAATAAAGGTTATATTTTAAATACAATACCAGAAACAGGAATTATAGTTGAAAGACTATTGAAATATTCAATTTGATCTCCTGGGTTAGTGGGTCATCTGAAATGTTACCTGATTGGGTAGATCATATGATATTATTTTAGATCCGGTTTTTGCGGACGTGGTGATACCAAATATGTCCCCAAAAAATTCTACTATTTTAAACATTTTTTAATGGTTTTGGGGGGAAATCATTTTTTTTAATGTTTGTTTTATGTTTATATTTTTTTATTTTTAAACACTTAATTTTTTTAATTTTATACTTTGTGTCCCCCATAAGGTCATACAAGACATCTGGGGGACATTTAACTTTTTTTTTTTTTTTTTTACTATTGATTTCTTTTGTAACTGGGGCTAACATAGTAGCTCCATTTACAGGGGAAATACACCCCCAAGAGAGGCTGTACAGCATAATACTGCGCTGTACAGCCTCAGTGCAGGGCTGATTCTGGTCGAAGACCCAACAGCTCCTGCATTCCTGCACTCCCCCGGCCCCCGCCCTTGAAATTTCTTTATTTTATTAATAATATGTCATCAACATAATGTCCTCCACGTATTCCATGCCAAACTGTTGGTATGTGCATTGGGTGTTTCATCACTTACTGACTAGTAACACTTCCACACAAATTAAATGTTATTATCAAGGTTCCTGCAAGGCCAGTTGATGCCTACAGATTCTTCTAGAAGTGATGTTGCAATGAGATTTGAAGATAACATCTCTGGGCCTTGGTTTAGGAGTGTGCCTATGAGCAACAGGTCATGCATATCGAGCTTTTTCTTTTGCTGGTAGAGAAAATGAATCTAAGGATGTAAGAAGGAAAAAAAATCTATTTCAGTTCATCTAGGAAGAAGCATTTGGAATAGTAAGACTAGAGGCTAGCAATAAAATCTACAGTACAACAAAAAAGTATTTGCCCCTTCCTAATGTCTTCTATTTTTGCATGTTTTTCACATTTGAGTGTGTCAGAACATCAAACTACTTTTAATATTAGACAAAGATAACCCAATTACCTACGGAATGTTATTTTTAAATGATTTAATTTATTGATTGAAAAATACTGTACAACCTTTAACTACTAAATCAACTAGTTAACTAAATTTATTTGACAACTAGGATGAATATAAACATAACTTGAAAAGAACGTGTCTGGTAATATGATGCGAACTAGAAAGTCTCAAAAGTCAGCACCTTATGCCACTGTCGCCACCAGACATCTGAGAAGCTCTGACAGACGTCTAGAACCTCCTCCTTGAGGTTCCTTTGTTTTGCTTTCATTTTCTCATCTCGTTAGCCTCTCTCAGCTGTCATGTAGTTGCACTGATTGCATCCCTTTAAATCCTTTCCCATAGTGCATCACTTTGCGGTTTATACAACTTCCTGGAGTGTGTGTATGCTGTTCCTACTTCTGAGTCTTCTACAAGATAAGTTTTGTTCATTCATTTGTGTTTTTCTGTTTGCTGGATCCCAGGTGACCCTGACTCCCTCCGTATCTAGTGTAGGGCGCATAGGCTGAGCAGCCAGGGAGAGAGCCAGGTCTGATGCAGGGCTCTCCCTTTTTGTTCGTTAGTTTTGGATCCAGTCAGTCGTATATTCATTTTGTGTTTTCTAGTTTCCTGCACACCTTCCGTGACAGCCACGTTATAAGGAGTTTCAAATACAGATGTGAAACAAAGTCATTGAAACTTACCAGTCTGGAAAGGGTTACGTAGTCATTGCTAAGACTGCGGGACTCCAGAGAACAACAATAAGAGCCAATATCTACAAATGGATAAACTTGAAACAGTGGTGAACCTTCTCATTAATGGCTGGCTATCACTAACAGCACATTGAGGTAACTAAAGAACCCAGATGAACATATAAACAACTGCAGACCTCACATGGCTTAGTTAAGATCAATGTACATAATTCTACAATAAGAAAGACAGTAGAGATAATTTACAACTAGTTTTAGCCATTACAATGACTGCTGACCAAAAAGAACACAAAGGCTCATCTTGCATTTGCCAGAAGAGATGTAGATGACCCCCAAGACTTTTGAGATAATATAATGAGGACTAATAAGTCAAAGGTCTTTTGCACACAAAGGTTTTTTTCCCGTTTGCGTTCTCTTTTTTTGTGTTCTGTATACGGACCGTATACGGAATCATTCATTTCAATGGATCCGCAAAAAAAAAACCAGAAGGTACTCCGTATGCCTTCCGTTTCTGTATTTAGTTTTTCCGTTCTGTTCAAAGATAGAACATGTCCTATTATTGTCCGCATAACAGACAAGGATAGTACTGTTCTATCAGGGGCCAGCTGTTCCGTTCCGCAAAAAACTGAATGCACACGGACGTCATCCGTATTTTTTGCAGATCCATTTTTTGTGGACCACAAAACACTGAAAAAGCCATACAGTAGTGTGCAAGAGGCCAAAGGTGGAATGTTTTGGAAGATGTGGGACCCATTACATTAGGGTCAAGCTAACACCATATCCCACAGTAAGAACATGATACCATCAGTCAAACATGGTGGTGGTAGTGTGTTTGTCGGGGGCTGTTTTTCTTCTCTTGGACCTGGGCACCTTGTCATAATTGATAGAACCAAGAATTCTGCTCTCAAAATTAAGAATCAAAATTAAAGAAGTTATGTCATGATTAATGTGGAAAAAATTAACCCCAGTCCTCATATAGTAAATAACAATCTCTTTCTTAACAAAGATGGAACCAGCCATGTACCTCACATGGATCCATAGATCTCTCCAAATTCTCTTTAGGCTGATAGCTCAGAGGGCATGTCTTTTTTTGCTGTAGCTCATGTAACTGACACAGTTTGTAATAGAACATATGGCTGGTGGCAGTTGAAGATTTAAACTGTGTGCATGCATCCATCTCAGTAAGGTGGACAAGAAATAAGGAAAAGAACAAACAGCAGGTGGCGCTATACAAATAAATTTTATTGAATAGCTTAGTGACTATGCAAAAATTCTGATCCAGGTGCTTGTTTAAAAAATATACAATATGTTTCATGGCACAACCCCTGTAAGGTTTTGGAGTGTCCAAATCAAAGTCCTGACTTGACTCTTATTGAGATGCTGTCCACCAAGATCCACCAATGTAGCCAAATTAAACCAATTCTGCAAAGGAGAGTGGGTCTAATTTCCTCCACAGCAATGTAAAAGACTCATTACAAGTTAATGCAAATGATTAATTGCAGTTAGAGTTGAGCGGACACCTGGATGTTCGGGTTCGAGAAGTTCGGCCGAACTTCCCGAAAATGTTCGGGTTCGGGATCCGAACCCGATCCGAACTTCGTCCCGAACCCGAAGCCCATTGAAGTCAATGGGGACCCGAACTTTTCGGCACTAAAAAGGCTGTAAAACAGCCCAGGAAAGGGCTAGAGGGCTGCAAAAGGCAGCAACATGTAGGTAAATCCCCTGCAAACAAATGTGGATAGGGAAATTAATTAAAATAAAAATTAAATAAATAAAAATTAACCAAAATCAATTGGAGAGAGGTCCCATAGCAGAGAATCTGGCTTCACGTCACCCACCACTGGAACAGTCCATTCTCAGATATTTAGGCCCCGGCACCCAGGCAGAGGAGAGAGGTCCCGTAACAGACAATCTGGCTTCATGTCATCAGAGAATCAGTCTTCATGTCATAGCAGAGAATCAGGCTTCACGTCACCCACCAATGCAACAGTCCATTTTCATAAATTTAGGCCCAGCACCCAGGCAGAGGAGAGGGGTCCCGTAACAGACAATCTGGCTTCATGTCAGCAGAGAATCAGTCTTCATATCATAGCAGAGAATCAGGCTTCACGTCAGCCACCAATGCAACAGTCCATTGTCAGATATTTAGGCCCAGCACCCAGGCAGAGGAGAGAGGTCCCGTAACAGACAATCTGGCTTCATGTCAGCAGAGAATCAGTCTTCATGTCATAGCAGAGAATCAGGCTTCACGTCACCCACCACTGCAACAGTCCATTTTCATAAATTTAGGCCCAGCACCCAGGCAGAGGAGAGAGGTCCCGTAACAGACAATCTGGCTTCATGTCAGCAGAGAATCAGTCTTCATGTCATAGCAGAGAATCAGGCTTCACGTCACCCACCACTGCAACAGTCCATTTTCATAAATTTAGGCCCAGCACCCAGGCAGAGGAGAGAGGTCCCGTAACAGACAATCTGGCTTCATGTCAGCAGAGAATCAGTCTTCATATTATAGCAGAGAATCAGGCTTCACGTCACCCACCACTGCAACAGTCCATTTTCATAAATTTAGGCCCAGCACCCAGGCAGAGGAGAGAGGTCCCGTAACAGAGGATCTGGCTTCATGTCAGCAGAGAATTAGTCTTCATGTCATAGCAGAAAATCAGGCTTCACGTCAGCCACCACTGCAACAGTCCATTGTCAGATATTTAGGCCCAGCACCCAGGCAGAGGGTGACATTTGGGAATGCTCTAAGTAGCGAGTAGCTTGTACTCGCGCATCTTCCTATCACGCTCCAGTGCAGGAAGTAAGGTGGGCACATTGTCTTTGTAGCGTGGATCCAGCAGGGTGGCAACCCAGTAGTCCGCACACGTTAAAATGTGGGCAACTCTGCTGTTGTTGCGCAGGCACTGCAGCATGTAGTCGCTCATGTGTGCCAGGCTGCCCAGGGGTAAGGACAAGCTGTCCTCTGTGGGAGGCGTATCGTCATCGTCCTGCCTTTCCCCCCAGCCATGCACCAGTGATGGGCCCGAGCTGCGTTGGGTGCCACCCCGCTGTGACCATGCTTCATCCTCATCCACCTCCTCCTCACCCTCGTCCTCCTCGTCCTCCAGTAGTGGGCCCTGGCTGGCCACATTTGTACCTGGCCTCTGCTGTTGCAAAAAACCTCCCTCTGAGTCACTTCGAAGAGACTGGCCTGAAAGTGCTAAAAATGACCCCTCTTCCTCCTCCTCCTCCTCCTCCTGGGCCACCTCCTCTTCCATCATCGCCCTAAGTGTTTTCTCAAGGAGACATAGAAGTGGTATTGTAACGCTGATAACGGCGTCATCGCCACTGGCCATGTTGGTGGAGTACTCGAAACAGCGCAACAGGGCACACAGGTCTCGCATGGAGGCCCAGTCATTGGTGGTGAAGTGGTGCTGTTCCGCAGTGCGACTGACCCGTGCGTGCTGCACCTGAAACTTCCCTATGGCCTGCTGCTGCTCGCACAGTCTGTCCAGCATGTGCAAGGTGGAATTCCACCTGGTGGGCACGTCGCATATGAGGCGGTGAGCGGGAAGGCCGAAGTTACGCTGTAGCGCAGACAGGCGAGCAGCGGCAGGATGTGAACGCCGGAAGCGCGAACAGACGGCCCGCACTTTATGCAGCAGCTCTGACATGTCGGGGTAGTTGTGAATGAACTTCTGCACCACCAAATTCAGCACATGCGCCAGGCAAGGGATGTGCGTCAAACCGGCTAGTCCAAGAGCTGCAACGAGATTTCGCCCATTATCGCACACCACCAGGCCGGGCTTGAGGCTCACCGGCAGCAACCACTCGTCGGTCTGTTGTTCTATACCCCGCCACAACTCCTGTGCGGTGTGGGGCCTGTCCCCCAAACATATGAGTTTCAGAATGGCCTGCTGACGTTTACCCCGGGCTGTGCTGAAGTTGGTGGTGAAGGTGTGTGGCTGACTGGATGAGCAGGTGGAAGAAGAGGAGGAGGAAGCCGAGAAGGAGGAGGTGGCAACAGGAGGCAAAGAATGTTGCCCTGCGATCCTTGGCGGCGGAAGGACGTGCGCCAAACAGCTCTCCGCCTGGGGCCCAGCTGCCACTACATTTACCCAGTGTGCAGTTAGGGAGATATAGCGTCCCTGGCCGTGCTTACTGGTCCACGTATCTGTGGTTAGATGGACCTTGCTACAGATGGCGTTGCGCAGTGCACACTTGATTTTATCGGATACTTGGTTGTGCAGGGAAGGCATGGCTCTCTTGGAGAAGTAGTGGCGGCTGGGAACAACATACTGTGGGACAGCAAGCGACATGAGCTGTTTGAAGCTGTCTGTGTCCACCAGCCTAAATGACAGCATTTCATAGGCCAGTAGTTTAGAAATGCTGGCATTCAGGGCCAGGGATCGAGGGTGGCTAGGTGGGAATTTACGCTTTCTCTCAAATGTTTGTGAGATGGAGAGCTGAACGCTGCCGTGTGACATGGTTGAGACGCTTGGTGACGGAGGTGGTGGTGGTGTTGGTGGTACATCCCCTGTTTGCTGGGCGGCAGGTGCCAACGTTCCTCCAGAGGCGGAGGAAGAGGCCGAGGCGTCAGCAGCAGAAGAGGCCGAGGCGGCAGCAGCAGAAGAGGCCGAGGCGGCAGCAGCAGAAGAGGTAGCAGGGGGAGCCTGAGTGACTTCCTTGGTTTTAAGGTGTTTACTCCACTGCAGTTCATGCTTTGCATGCAGGTGCCTGGTCATGCAGGTTGTGCTCAGGTTCAGAACGTTAATGCCTTGCTTCAGGCTCTGATGGCACAGCGTGCAAACCACTCGGGTCTTGTCGTCAGCACATTGTTTGAAGAAGTGCCATGCCAGGGAACTCCTTGAAGCTGCCTTTGGGGTGCTCGGTCCCAGATGGCGTTGGTCAGTAGCAGGCGGAGTCTCTTGGCGGCGGGTGTTCTGCTTTTGCCCACTGCTCCCTCTTTTGCTACGCTGTTGGCTCGGTCTCACCACTGCCTCTTCCTCCGAACTGTGAAAGTCAGTGGCACGACCTTCATTCCATGTGGGGTCTAGGACCTCATCGTCCCCTGCATCGTCTTCCACCCAGTCTTGATCCCTGACCTCCTGTTCAGTCTGCACACTGCAGAAAGACGCAGCAGTTGGCACCTGTGTTTCGTCATCATCAGAGACATGCTGAGGTGGTATTCCCATGTCCTCATCATCAGGAAACATAAGTGGTTGTGCGTCAGTGCATTCTATGTCTTCCACCGCTGGGGAAGGGCTAGGTGGATGCCCTTGGGAAACCCTGCCAGCAGAGTCTTCAAACAGCATAAGAGACTGCTGCATAACTTGAGGCTCAGACAGTTTCCCTGATATGCATGGGGGTGATGTGACAGACTGATGGGTTTGGTTTTCAGGCGCCATCTGTGCGCTTTCTGCAGAAGACTGGGTGGGAGATAATGTGAACGTGCTGGATCCACTGTCGGCCACCCAATTGACTAATGCCTGTACCTGCTCAGGCCTTACCATCCTTAGAACGGCATTGGGCCCCACCAAATATCGCTGTAAATTCTGGCGGCTACTGGGACCTGAGGTAGTTGGTACACTAGGACGTGTGGATGTGGCAGAACGGCCACGTCCTCTCCCAGCACCAGAGGGTCCACTAACACCACCACGACCATGTCCACGTCCATGTCCCTTACTAGATGTTTTCCTCATTGTTATCGTTCACCACAACAACAAAAATATTATTTGGCCCAATGTATTGTATTCAAATTCAGCTGAATATAAATTTGAGGCCTAGTATTTAGGCGCTGGGTGACCGGTATAGATTTACTGACAGAATTAGACTTGGAAATGCACAGTAGCGTGTGTGTGAAGTTATTCTGAATGACCCTATGTGCACCTTGAATATTATATACCCTTTTAGGGATAGATTTCAAATAGCTCTGATATGACAGAAACCACTAAATTATGAAATTGCTAAATTGGGAATTGTATTTCAACCCAGAACAAAAAATGTGCTTTGACGGACACTAAATAACTTGCCCAGCCAGAACAGTACAGCGGTAACGACAGATTTAGCGGGATATAAATTTGAGGCCTAGTATTTAGGCGCTGGGTGACCGGTATGGATTTACTGACAGAATTAGACTTGGAAATGCACAGTAGCATGTGTGTGAAGTTATTCTGAATGACCCTATGTGCACCTTGAATATTATATACCCTTTTAGGGATAGATTTCAAATAGCTCTGATACAGCAGAAACCACTAAATTATGAAATTGCTAAATTGGGAATTGTATTTCAACCCAGAACAAAAAATGTGCTTTGACAGACACTAAATAACTTGCCCAGCCAGAACAGTACAGCGGTAACGACAGATTTAGCGGGATATAAATTTGAGGCCTAGTATTTAGGCGCTGGGTGACCGGTATGGATTTACTGACAGAATTAGACTTGGAAATGCACAGTAGCGTGTGTGTGAAGTTATTCTGAATGACCCTATGTGCACCTTGAATATTATATACCCTTTTAGGGATAGATTTCAAATAGCTCTGATATGACAGAAACCACTAAATTATGAAATTGCTAAATTGGGAATTGTATTTCAACCCAGAACAAAAAATGTGCTTTGACGGACACTAAATAACTTGCCCAGCCAGAACAGTACAGCGGTAACGACAGATTTAGCGGGATATAAATTTGAGGCCTAGTATTTAGGCGCTAGGTGACCGGTATGGATTTACTGACAGAATTAGACTTGGAAATGCACAGTAGCGTGTGTGTGAAGTTATTCTGAATGACCCTATGTGCACCTTGAATATTATATACCCTTTTAGGGATAGATTTCAAATAGCTCTGATACAGCAGAAACCACTAAATTATGAAATTGCTAAATTGGGAATTGTATTTCAACCCAGAACAAAAATGTGCTTTGACAGACACTAAATAACTTGCCCAGCCAGAACAGTACAGCGGTAACGACAGATTTAGCGGGATATAAATTTGAGGCCTAGTATTTAGGCGCTGGGTGACCGGTATGGATTTACTGACAGAATTAGACTTGGAAATGCACAGTAGCGTGTGTGTGAAGTTATTCTGAATGACCCTATGTGCACCTTGAATATTATATACCCTTTTAGGGATAGATTTCAAATAGCTCTGACATAGCAGAAACCACTAAATTATGAAATTGCTAAATTGGGAATTGTATTTCAACCCAGAACAAAAAATGTGCTTTGACGGACACTAAATAACTTGCCCAGCCAGAACAGTACAGCGGTAACGACAGATTTAGCGGGATATAAATTTGAGGCCTAGTATTTAGGCGCTGGGTGACCGGTATGGATTTACTGACAGAATTAGACTTGGAAATGCACAGTAGCGTGTGTGTGAAGTTATTCTGAATGACCCTATGTGCACCTTGAATATTATATACCCTTTTAGGGATAGATTTCAAATAGCTCTGATATAGCAGAAACCACTAAATTATGAAATTGCTAAATTGGGAATTGTATTTCAACCCAGAACAAAAAATGTGCTTTGACGGACACTAAATAACTTGCCCAGCCAGAACAGTACAGCGGTAACGACAGATTTAGCGGGATATAAATTTGAGGCCTAGTATTTAGGCGCTGGGTGACCAGTATGGATTTACTGACAGAATTAGACTTGGAAATGCACAGTAGCGTGTGTGTGAAGTTATTCTGAATGACCCTATGTGCACCTTGAATATTATATACCCTTTTAGGGATAGATTTCAAATAGCTCTGATATAGCAGAAACCACTAAATTATGAAATTGCTAAATTGGGAATTGTATTTCAACGCAGAACAAAAAATGTGCTTTGACGGACACTAAATAACTTGGCCAGCCACAACAGTACAGCGGTAACGACAGATTTAGCGGGATATAAATTTGAGGCCTAGTATTTAGGCGCTGGGTGACCGGTATGGATTTACTGACAGAATTAGACTGGGATATGGCCAAAAAATAACCACACTATTGCTGGTTAAATGCACTTGGTGTGACAGCTTGACCAACCACACTACTGAGGGTTAAATGCACTTGGTGACAGGCGCAGCTTGCCCCTGATGTAGTATATGGCCAAAAAATGAACAGACTATTGCTGGTTAAATGCACTTGGTGTGACAGCTTGACCAACCACACTACTGAGGGTTAAATGCACTTGGTGACGGGCGCAGCTTGCCCCTGATGTAGTATATGGCCAAAAAATGAACAGACTATTGCTGGTTAAATGCACTTGGTGTGACAGCTTGACCAACCACACTACTGAGGGTTAAATGCACTTGGTGACGGGCGCAGCTTGCCCCTGATGTAGTATATGGCCAAAAAATGAACAGACTATTGCTGGTTAAATGCACTTGGTGTGACAGCTTGACCAACCACACTACTGAGGGTTAAATGCACTTGGTGACGGGCGCAGCTTGCCCCTGATTTAGTATATGGCCAAAAAATAAACAGACTATTGCTGGTTAAATGCACTTGGTGTGACAGCTTCACCCTGATGTAGGCTTTAGCCAAAAAACAACCACACCATTGAGGGTTAAATGCACTTGGTGACAGGCGCAGCTTGCTCCTGATGTAGTATATGGCCAAAAAATAAACAGACTATTGCTGGTTAAATGCACTTGGTGTGACAGCTTCACCCTGATGTAGGCTTTAGCCAAAAAACAACCACACCATTGAGGGTTAAATGCACTTGGTCGCAGCTTGTGCTGGCGCACCACAAGACACAAAATGGCCGCCGATCACCCCAGAAAAAAGTGACTGACAAACGGTCTGGGCAGCCTAAAAACAGTGAGCAATTGAGTATCAGCAGCTCAATGACCCACAGCTGCAGATCGATCAATAATCAAGTCCTTTGGAGGAGTTAATCTGCCTAATCTCGCCCTACTGTCGCAGCCGCAACCTCTCCCTACGCTAATCAGAGCAGAGTGACGGGCGGCGCTATGTGACTCCAGCTTAAATAGAGGCTGGGTCACATGGTGCTCTGGCCAATCACAGCCATGCCAATAGTAGGCATGGCTGTGACGGCCTCTTGGGGCAAGTAGTATGACGCTTGTTGATTGGCTGCTTTGCAGCCTTTCAAAAAGCGCCAAGAAAGCGTCACAAAAGCGCCAAGAAAGCGATGAACAACGAACCCGAACCCGGACTTTTACGAAAATGTCCGGGTTCGGGTCCGTGTCACGGACACCCCAAAGTTCGGTACGAACCCGAACTATACAGTTCGAGTTCGCTCATCCCTAATTGCAGTTGTTACAGCCAATGTTGGCACAGCCCAGTTATTAGGTGTAGGGAGGTCATTACAGGGTCACAACTATACTGAGTGCAGAAAGGGTGGCTACATCTTGTCACAGGGGCCTAAGGGGGCCATACATCCCTCCTCTCCATATGTTGTGATCAGTACTGTAAATTAATCATTATAGATGGGGGTCCTGCTAATGATTTTCTACAGGGGCCAAGATCTACAACTTACACTTCTAGTCAATTACAGTACCTTTTTCACATAGGTGATATACGTTTTAAATAAGTCTTTATCGTCAAGATATGGAATGATACATTTTTTAAGTTGCCTTTTGTGTTTACGTCTGTTGTCTTTATCATATATTAAAATTAACCCCTTTGCTACCAGCGCAGTATATGTAGCTTCCAGGCTTCTTACCGGCATCCTCTGTGGCCAATGGGGATGCCGGTAATTGATTTTAATGCGCTGGGTCTCTTTTAAGAAATTTAATTTTGCTCAAATAATGGATCTAAAAAATCCATGATTGTTCAGAATAAACAAAATTTGATTTTGTAGGCTCAAAAATAAGCTTCAAAATCATAAAATTTTTTTAAAAAAAAAGTGGAATAAAAAAATAAATACATACATAACAAAAAATATAAACATCATGTGTATCCCCATGACTGAAAATGCCCGTACTATTGAAATATAAAATTATTTTTCCATACGGCGAATGGCTTCTCTTACCCAAAAAACAAAAGCTGTAAAATGGTGGAGGAAGTTTTTTTTATTTTTTCCAATTCCACTCCATTAGGATTTTTCCCGCTTCCCACTACATTGTATGCCATATTAAATGGTGGCATTAGAAAGAACAACTTATACCTCAAAAAATAAGCCATCATAGAGCTATGCCAATGGAAAAATAGAAAAGTTGTGGCCAAAGTAAAATAGGGAAGAAAAATGAAAACGCAAAAACAAAGAAAAACTATGGTATCCTAAGGGTTAATTGGATGATCTGGAACAACAAAATTGACAAAGTAGCAATAGTTTTTCACAGTACTGTATATATTGGTCACTAAAAATAAGTAGACACCTATTTCCCAATTTGCTTGAAAAGGGGGGTGGTACGTATTTGAAATTTGGCAGAGCTTCACTTGAAAAGGAAATGGCCTTAAGTTGTGTTGTTTTGCTTCAAAATTACGCCACAATTCTGGCATAAAATTCTGTCTCAAAGTAAGCCAACAAGTAGTTGGTATAGAGTCGAAGAAGTGTACCTATCCCTGCACCAGATTTATAATCCAGCCTTAGCCAGTGTAAGTTTACACTATTTATAAGCTTATACATCTGGGTGAACATGTTTTCCAGGATAAATTAAAGAAATTGGGACAGAATATGTTAATGAAAACTTTTTTTTTTTTAAATCAACATTACTCACCAACACCGATCTCCCACCGCTGTTCTGCTGCTACTCCAATCCCATTGCTCTCCACCTCCTCTTCTGGCTCTACATGTTTGGAATACCAGGAAGGTCCACTCAGCCAGTCATTAGCCTGGTGTCCTTTTATATGGCAGAGGGGCCTTTGAGCCTCAACACGCTTTTTGGTCCTGGTGCGAAATGATAACAACATGTCCCCTTCTGATTTCTGTAGGTTCAGTGTTGTCATACAGAACAAATACAGTATCTATATCCTATGTATAGTGGTAATTATGTGTAGACATCTACTTAAGGCCTCATGCACACGGCCTTTGTGCGGCCATCCGTGCATTGGGGACCACAACTTGGGTCTCCGTAAGAAAAAAAAATAGAGCATGGGAATGGGTACGCATCCATGATGCGGGGTGCACACGGCCGATGCCCGTGTATTGCAGACCCGCTGTATGCTCGCTGCAATATGGCCACGGCCCCAAGGGCGCAATGTCACCATGACAACACTTCAGGACTCAGAACAGGAAGGTTATCAGTTCTACTATGCAGACTTTGGGCTTGGAACGTCAAAAAATCAAAGCAAGATCTAAGACATTTCAAAACATTCAGAACATTTTAATATACATTAAAGGAGTTATCCAATATCTAAAATATCTCCGGCACCTTCGTCACTCTGGACCCCTGAACGGCCCCACTGGATCTCCCCGTGGCTCAGATCAAAACATCCACTGATGAGGGGAGCAGCTAATAGCATGCTGCGACGGTGAACAGCCTCAAGGGGGCTTGTCCCTGTCACAGCCTGCTATTGGGTGCTCCCGCCTGTTTCCAGATGTTTTGATACGAGCGATGGGGAGATGCAGCGGCGGCCATGCGGAGACTCAGCCTGGAAGTTTTTAACTTATTCTGGATACTGGAATTTAGGCCCCACTCACAAGACTATATCAGTTTTGCGGTCTGCAAATCACAGATCTGCAATATACGGATGCAGTTTGTGTGCCATACACAGTTTGAGGACCATTGTTTTCAATGTGTCTGTGGTCCACATTTTGCAGACATAGGGGGAGAATTGTCAAAACTAGTGTAAAGGAAAACTATCTTAGTTGCCCATAGGAACCAATCAGATTCCACCTTTCATTTTTCAGAGCTCCCTTGGAAAATGAAAGGTGGAATGTGATTGGTTGCTATGGGCAATTAAGACAGTTTTCATTTTCACCAGTTTTGAGAAATCTTTCCCATAGTCTTTTTCTGGAACGGACATGCAGAGCAGATAGGACACGGAAAAAATTGGAAATGTGTAACACGGACTCACTGAAGTCAACGAGTCCGCAAAAAATGCGGATGCAACATGGACATATTTTGCGGATCCGTGATTTCTGGACCGCGAAATGGATACGGTTGTGTGCATGGGACCTAAGTGACTAATGGTCATTGATGCATATTTTGGAATGTTAGTGAATATTTTTTTTACTAGTTTCATAAGCATTTTCGTACTGTAGATAATTTTTATTTCCTGAATTGAACCCCCTGAGTAAGTGTATTCTCTCAAATATCTTAAGTAACCATTACAGCTTACTAAGGTCCCTATTATGGTTTTAATGCCTTGCTCACACAGCAAACATGCAGCTTCTGTATGTGTGAAAAAATGCAGAAATTATTTGTTTCAAACATGCAGATCTTACATTTTGCATGATATACACATTATTGTATAAGCACGTGGCATTGTATACAATAGAAAAAGATAATTGGGTTTCTTCTTAATTTTAGGGGGATATATTCTTTTACACATGCCACGGGTTTCTCCTCTACCACTCCGTACCCCTCTTCCACCATCTAACTTGTTTGCTTTTAGCACTGTTGTTCTGCATTAAACATGATTCCCTGATCAGTTTTTGACATGCAGATGTTGATGCAGTATTAGCCTATGACATTCTTCTTCATAAGCCGTCATACCTCTCCAACCCCTCTCTTCTGTTGTAATCCTTTATTTACTGACCTTCTTTGACAGCTGTCTTGCCGGAGACATCACTTTCTTCAAGTCGGATCTTAATCCCTGTAAGGGAAGGCATTGAATTTATTCAGCCATTGGCAGTGCCATCTGATACAATGTGTCCTTTACTGTATGACCTCTGCCTAGCTTCTGAACACCACTCTGTCTTAAGCCCTAGACATCTGTCATTCCTCTTCTGCCTCATCTTAACTAGAAGTGTGCTCATAATATATGGTATGAATCATATGTGTGTTGCTAATCACTTTTTAATGCCTTTTCTGTAACATCTCCAGCCGAGCCCCATTATCTCTTATAATGAGGTACAACTCATTAATAAAACAAGGGGTTGTGAGAGCTGTCATTTTATTAAACGTTATCCCTCAACTGTTAGAATGATTTCCCTCTACAACCGCCTTGAAGAAAGCCTGGAATAGTCACATTCCCAGCCTTATTTAAAGTGCTCATTAATCCCGGTATTCAACACGGGTCTGTGCCACAGGCATAGAATGGTAGACATGCTTAAGTGAATGAGGTCCCATGTGATTAGTTACAGGCTGTACTAATTAAGATGAATTAGGCCTGCCTCTGCCTCTGATGTCACCACGTTCATACTATTAATCTTGTGCTCAGATTCATCCTACAGCAAAACATTTTGCAACTTTTAACTCATCTAGTTAACTCTTTTTGCTTCTGTGGTGAAACCTCTTTTCAAAACTATTGCGTGTAATGAATGGGATACAGATTGTATTTTATCTTCACCTAGGCCTATAGAAGTCAAATTTCATCAAGAAAATTTCCAAAACTGACTTTTTTAAAGGCCAATTTGGTTTTTAAGTGACTTTCAAGGTCTTACCTAATAGAAATCACCCATAATGACCTCATTTTAGAAACTATACCCCTCAAATGATTCAAAACTAATTTTAGAAACTTAGTTAACCCTTTAGGTCAGGGATGCTCAACCTGCGGCCCTCCAGCTGTTGTAAAACTACAACTCCCACTATGCCTTTCTGTAGGCTGATAGCTGTAGGCTGTCCAGGAATAATGGGAGTTGTAGTTTTTCAACAGCTGGAACACCGCAGGTTGAGCATTCCTGTTCCACAGAAATTAGAGCAATATGGAGCTGAAATTTAAACATTTAATTTTCTTGTGCAGATTTTCCATTTTAATTCATATTTGCTGTAGCGCAGCAAAGGTTAACAACAACAAAAAACAAAAACAAAGCACAACTCTAATTATTAACTTGATTTTGCAGTTTATAGAAAAACACTCCATGGGTGACCGTAAACTGCTGTATGGGCACACAGCAGGGCTAAGAAGGGAAATAGTGTCATTTGGCTTTTGGACAGAATTTGTTGGAATGGTTCTCAGGCACCATGTCACATTGGAATAGACCCTGAGTTACCTCTACAGTTGAAACCCCCAAAAAGTTGCTCCATTTTAGAAACGAATCCATCAAGGAATTTATCAAGGGGTGAAGTGAGCACTTTGACCCCCGCAAGCATTTCATAGAATTTGGAAACACTTGGCTGTGAAAATAAATAAAAATTCATTTTTTACAATAAAATGTTGCTTTAGCCTCAGGTTTTTCCTTTTCATGAGGGGTAACAAAAGAAAAAGCACCCTATATTTTTTTTTCACTGAATACTGCAACAGCCCATATGTGGTTGTGAACTACTGTGTGGTTACACGGCAGGGCTCAGAAGAGTGCCATTAGGCTTTTGGAGGGCAGATTTTACTGGAATGGTTTGTATCTCCATGTCACATGTGAAGAGATTTTGAGGTACCCATACAGTTGAAACCCCCAATTGCCCTCCTCTGTACCCTCTCCAGCTCTGCTATGTCTGCCTTGTTCATGGGAGCCCACAATTGTACACAGTACTCCATGTGTGGTCTAACTAGTGATTTGTAAAGTGGTAGGACTATGTTCTCATCTCGGGCATTTAAAACTAAAACTGTAGGGGACACTACTGTGTGAGGGCAGCGTGGGGGACACTACTGTATGGGGGCAGTGTGGGGGACAGTACTGTATGGGGGCAGTGTGGGGAACACTACTGTGTGGGGGGAAAAATGTTTTATTTTATGTGCCAACTTTGGGGGACATGAGGGGGGTGCACACAGGAGGACATGGGGGGGATATGGTGGGATACTGTGTGGCACAGTGGGGGGCAATATATTATGGGAGGGATTACTATGCGGGGGGAAAATGATATGGGCAATGTGGGGGGATCACTACTGTGTGGGGGCAGCGTGGGGGACACTACTGTGTGGGGGGCAGCATGGGGATACTACTGTGTGGGGGCAGCGTGGGGGACACTACTGTGTGGGGGACACTACTGTGTGAGGGCAGCGTGGGGGAAACTACTGTGTAGGGGACACTACTGTGTGAGGGCAGCGTGGGGGAAACTACTGTGTGGGGGACACTACTGTATGGGGGCAGTGTGGGGGACACTACTGTATGGGGGCAGTGTGGTGAACACTACTGTGTGGGGGGAGCATGGGGGAAACTACTGTGTGGGGGCAGTGTGGGGGACACTACTGTGTGGGGGACACTACTGTATGGGGGCAGTGTGGGGGGACACCACTGTATGGGGGCAGTGTGGGGATCACTACTGTGTGGGGGACACTACTGTGTGGGGGGCAGTGTGGTGGACACTACTGTGTGGGGGGCAGTGTGGGGGAAATTACTGTGTGGGGGCAGCATGGGGGACTTTCTATTGGGGAGGCACTGTAGGGGCCATTCTATTACTTCTGGCGACACTATACAGGGATTATTGCCTGGAGCACTGTAACGGTCCGTTTCAGCTGACAAGGGGTTAATCCGTTCAGGCGATATGCCCCTTTCTGAGAGACAGGCACAGCTGCTGCAGAACACCAAACTCCCGAACTGGATACAAAATAGCACTCCAAACTGGAACCTCGCGAATAGCTGCTAGCAGACGAACAGGAAAAGCATACAATCAGCTTACACTCCTGGCAATCAGTCTCTAACAGCATACAGGGAATCCCCCAATAACGAGACAAGGCTCCGTGTTGAGGGTCAAGCAGTGGTCTGACGTGCTGGCACACCCAGCCTGTTTTTTTATTACAGTTGTTTGCAAATACAGGACATATACAACACATCCCCACAATGCATCATGGTTTCCTCCTCTCTGTCCCGGAGACAACCGAAGCGCAATCCAATTATCTCTCAGGACAAAGGGAAGTCGCCAATACACATGTGGAGACAACAGGACAGACATCACCATTTAAACACACAATGGCACAATGGGACAATAGAAACACACCCACACAAAATCCTCCCCTCTGCCGGTGATGATTATTGAACACAATGGCGAATATAATAATCAAAGGCAGAGAAATACAGTTTTATAAAACATATCACAGGAACCCCAAAACATGCAATAACCCCATAACCAATATATTCTCGGAACCGGGGGATCTGGGTGAACCACATATCCAAAATTCACCCACATCCGTTCAGTAGTTTGGAAGATACAGTTTTATGCCAGTTACACCGAAAATATACAAGTTATACAGAAAATAGTCACTAATAAATGTGTCCCCTGTTTGGTAGTTTCAAAATACTGAATGATGTCTCTGTGCACCAAATACAGGCAAGATAGCACCGTGTTGAAAAGTCAGAACAGTGTCTGTGAGTTAAAATGGCCGCTATCTATTGTTCTCACCATGTGCTTCATCCATTGTTCTCACCATGGGAATAGTAAAATCCAAGCAAGTAAGGCAAATGATGCAATCCAGGGACATAGGGCTCAGTCCCAAGTGCCTTAAGACCCAATAACTTAAGGGACCATAATCCCAGGGCAGGAGGCTGGCAAACAGCCCCCTCCAAAACACTGTGGCGAGGTTGGTTTCGCCACACATCTCCCCCCCAGGGAAGACTAACCAGATACCTGACCTCACGCCGGTCGGTACCTGAGTTAGTCTGGCAGCCCACCCACAACCCAATACTGGACCTGTTGGATTTAGTAGCCTGTCTCTGTCCAGTGAATATACCAAGATTATATTGGTAGCTGGTACTCCCAGTCTCTGTGTTGCCCCCTGGCTTGGAGTGGAGGTTGCTTTGTGGGCAGGTATCAGCGGTACTCTGCCCTGGTACCAGCGCTACCATGGAAGAAGCCTGGTTGGAGTCTGGTTGTTGGAGGGGGAGACCGACTGTCTCTGCTCCCAATACAGTGTCCTGCTGCTGGGGAAAGGAGACTGGGCTCTCTATTCCCTGCTGGACACTCTGCCGCTGGGGAATGGAGACTGGGCTCCCAATTCCCGGCACATCACTCGGCCGCTGGGGAATGGAGACTGGGCTCCCAATTCCCCAAAAATCATGCTGCTGCTGGGGGGGCAGGAACAACTACCTCTTCCCCCTGTAACTCAGTCTGCCGCTGGGGAGGGAGGATGCTGCTCTCCTCTCCTTGCACTTCACACTGCCGCTGGGGAATGGAGACTGGGCTCCCAATTCCCTGCAATTCACACTGCCGCTGGGGAATGGAGACTGGGCTCCCAATTCCCTGCAATTCACACTGCCGCTGGGGAATGGAGACTGGGCTCCCTCTGTCCCGCAACTGTAACTTCCGATGGAGGTCCACCCAACGTGGCAGCTGTCACCTTCTGCCCGGTATAGTAGGGTCTTGAACACTAGACTCCTCACGAACTTCACGGATTTCTCAGCTGGATTGGGTCCGATGAAGTTCAGCCGCAACCACATCATACGGTCGAATTCCTCAACAGAGTATCTGTACTCCACTGCTGGTTCCATCCTGGTGCTTTTAGGGTCGCTGTACTGAGACATGCGTTGCCCTTAAGTTGTAAAATCCAAAGAAATGGTGTCTCCTGTAGCTGTCCTTCTGGCTGTAGGAACGATCCCACTGCTTGCCACCAATTGTAACGGTCTGTTTCAGCAGACAAGGGGTTAAAATCTGTTTAGGCGATATGCCCCTTTCTGAGAGACAGGCACAGCTGCTGCAGAACACCAAACTCCTGAACTGGATACAAAATAGCACTCCAAACTGGAACTTCGCGAATAGCTGCTAGCAGACGAACAGGAAAAGCATACAATCAGCTTACACTCCTTGCAATCAGTCTCTAACAGCATACAGGGAATCCTCCCAATAACAAGACAAGGCTCCGTGTTGAGGGTCAAGCAGTGGTCTGACGTGTTGGCACACCCAGCCTGGTTTTTATTACAGTTGTTTGCAAATACAGGACAGATACAACACATCCCCACAATGCATCATGGTTTCCTCCTCTCTGTCCCGGAGACAACCGAAGCGCAATCCAATTATCTCTCAGGACAAAGGGAAGTCGCCAATACACATGTGGAGACAACAGGACAGATATTACCATTTAAACACACAATGGCACAATGGGACAATAGAAACACACCCACACAAAATCCTCCCCTCTGCCGGTGATGATTATTGAACACAATGGCGAATATAATAATCAAAGGCAGAGAAATGCAGTTTTATAAAACATATCACAGGAACCCCACAACATGCAATAACCCCATAACCAATATATCCTCGGAACCGGGGGATCTGGGTGAACCACATATCCAAAATTCACCCACATTCGTTCAGTAGTTTGGAAGATACAGTTTTATGCCAGTTACACCGAAAATATACAAGTTATACAGAAAATAGTCACTAATAAATGTGTCCCCTGTTTGGTAGTTTCAAACTACTGAATGATGTCTCTGTGCACCAAATACAGGCAAGATAGCACCGTGTTGAAAAGTCAGAACAGTGTCTGTGAGTTAAAATGGCCGCTATCTATTGTTCTCACCATGTGCTTCATCCATTGTTCTCACCATGGGAATAGTAAAATCCAAGCAAGTAAGGCAAATGATGCAATCCAGGGACAGAGGGCTCAGTCCCAAGTGCCTTAAGACCCAATAACTTAAGGGACCATAATCCCAGGGCAGGAGGCTGGCAAACAGCCCCCTCCAAAACACCGTGGCGAGGTTGGTTTCGCCACAAGCACAATATAGGGTGTTATTATTACTGGGGGCACTCTAGGGGACATTATAACTGCTGTAGACACTATAGGAACATTTGGGGTAATTTATCAAACTGGTGTAAAGTAGAACTGGCTTAGTTGCCCATAGCAGCCAATCAGATTCCACCTTTCATATTTCACGACTTTTTGGGAAATCCAGTTCTACTTTACACCAGTTTGATGAATGACCCCAATTATGTCTATTAGGGTCACTATTTTTTCAGCAGTATAGTACCTTGGACATTGGGGAGAACAACGGGCACAGTATTGGGAGATGCAGCAGGATGTCACTGTGGGGACACCAGGATGAGGAGGTTGATGGAAAAACTGAGAAATCTAACATGTCTGTGTTACAAACTCTGTAGAGACAAGATGTGGCTGAAAGAATTTCTCATAGTGGTCTAACAGAAGAAAAGAGGAAAGAGAAGGTCTACATGACAGGAGATGTCAATGGGTGTAAGAGGTATGTGGTCAAGTAGGGGGGGTGCCAGAGAAATGACCCGCCCTGGGTGCCAACCACCCTGGGCACGCAACTGCGTATGGGTACACCAGTCTTGATAAATCTCCTTCATAAACTTTATTTTGCTGGTCAGTACGATTATGCAGAAATCTTTTTTTATCTTTTTTGTAGATTTTACTACTTATACACATTTAAAGCATTTAAAAAAAAAAACATGCATTGGTGTCCATATTTTCTGTAAAGCAAATTCACATAACCAGTGTAACAATGGTCAATCAGATAAAAATGATGGGAAACCCAAGAATTGTCAACAATGAATGATGCCTCGTACAAAAGAGCTCTCAGAAGACCTACGATTGAGAATTGTTGACTTGCATGAAGCTTCAAAGGGTTATAAAAGTATCTCCAAAAGCCTTGCTGTTCATCAGTCCTGAAGAAAGTTCAGCACTGCTGCTACTCTCCCTAGGAGTGGCCGTCCTGTAAAGATGACTGCAAGAGCACAGCACAGACTGCTCAATGAGGAGAAGAAGAATCCTAGAGTATCAGCTAAAGACTTACAAAAGTCTCTGGCATATGCTAACATCCCTGTTAGCGAATCTACAATACGTAAAACACTAAACAAGAATGGATTTCATGGGAGGATACCACAGAGGAAGCCAATGCTGTCCCAAAAAAACATTGCTGCACGTTTACAGTTTGTACAAGAGCAACTGGATGTTCCACAGCAGTACTGGAAAAATATTCTATAGACAGATGAAACAAAAGTTGAGTTGTTGTGAAGAAACACACAACACTATGTGTGGAGAAAAAGAGGCACAGCACACCAACATCAAAACCTCATCCCAACTGTGAAGTATGGTGGTGGGGGCATCACGGTTTGGGGCTGCTTTGCTGTGTCGGGGCCTGGACGGATTGTTATCATCGAAGGAAAAATGAATTCCTAAGTTTATCAAGACATTTTGCAGGAGAACTTAAGGCCATCTATCCACCAGCTGAAGCTCAACAGAAGATGGGTGTTGAAACAGGACAACGACCCAAATCATAGAAGTAAATCAACAACAGAATGGCTTAAACAGAAGAAAATGCGCCTTCTGGAGTGACCCAGTCAGAGTCCTGACCTCAACCCGATTGATATGCTGTAGCATGACCTCAAGAAAGCGATTCACACCAGACATCCCAAGAATATTGCTGAACTGAAACAGTTCTGTAAAGAAGAATTGTCAAGAATTACTCCTGACCGTTGTGCACATGTGATCTGCAACTACAGGAAACCTTTGGCTGAAGTTATTGCTGCCAAAGGAGGTTCAACCAGTTATTAAATCCAAAGGTTCACATACTTTTTCCACTTGCACTCCGAATGTTTAAATGGTGTGTTCAATAAAAACATGGTAACATTTCATTCTTTGTGTGTTATTAGTTTAAGCAGACTGTGATTGTTTATTGTTGTGACTTAGGGTACTTTCACACTTGCGGCAGGACGGATCCGACAGGCTGTTCACCATGTCGGATCCGTCCTGCGGCTATTTCGCCGTGCCCGCAGACCGCCGCTCCGTCCCCATTGACTATAATGCGTTCAGCTCACGCATTGCACCTGCGTGGAAATCTCGCCCGTGTGAAAGGGGCCTTATTCTTTGCACAGTGAACCATTGCACAAGCGTGCGTCACTTTCTGTATTGTTGTATGGGCTATTATTTTATTTTATAAATATGTATTAAAAGTTAAGTATTAAAGGTCACCCACTATATTCACATTGTTCACATTTTCTGAAAGCCAAATTTAAATTTTAAATTTTTCTGGCAATGCTGTTGTATGAGGGCTTGTTTTTTGCGGAATGTTTTGATGTTTTCATTGGTATCATTGTGAGGTACATAATATTTCTTAATCACTTAATATGTTTTTTGGGGGGTGGGGCGAGGTGATAAAAAAAATAGCTGTTCTGGCATAGTTTTTATATAATAATTTCTTGTATTGTTTTCACCTGACAAGGGTATCAAATATGTGTATTTTTTTTTGTTTTACATAATAAAAGCATTCTTGAAAAAAAATTCATGTTTTTGTGTCACCATTTTCTGAGAACCATATTCAGTTTTTTTATTTTTTTCGTGGTCGTCTTGTGTGAGGGCTCATTTTTTGCAGGTTGAAATTATGTTTTCATTGGTACTATTTTAGGGTACATATGATTTTTGATTGCTTAATATTATGATTTTTGAGGGGCGAGGCGACCAAAAAATGGCTGTTTAGCATAGTTTTTATTTATTTATTTTTATGCATTCGCCTGACGGGGTAGATCATGTGATACTTTTATGCAGCCAGTCCCTTCAGATGCGCTGACACCAAATATGTCTGTTTTTTTTTACAGTAGTAAATGGCTTGATGAGAGTAAGGGGCTTTTTTACAATTGAAACTTGTATTTTTATAAAACACTTTTTAAATGTATTTTTACATCTTATTTTAGTCTTACTATGGTACAGTACAATACATTACACTCAGCCTGGCAGCTAGACCTTATAGGCTTCCATGCATTGCAGGTCCTTAGGTCTTTCTAAGGCTTCTGGATGTCATGGCAGCACCCTGCAATCAAAAAATCTTGTTAAAACAATAATTTGATTATAGATCCCCTTTATGTTACTAAAATTAGGTTCCAGTCAATTGTTTGGACACACCATGTCATTCCATCATTTATTTTATTTTTTATTCTCTATTTTCTATTTTGTAGATTAATATTAAAGACATGTAAAACAATGAAGGAACACATATGTAATTAAGTAGAAAAAAGTGTTAAACCAGAATATGTTTTATATTTTAGATTCTTCAAAGTAGCTACCTTCTGCTTGATGACATATTTCCACACTCTTGGCATTCTCTCAGTCAGCTTTATGAAGCAGTCACCTGGAATGGTCTTGACGGAGTTCCCGGAGGTGCTGAGTACTTGTTGGCCGCTTTTCCTTTACTCTACAGTCCAACTTATCCCAGATCATCTCAACTGGGTTAAGGTAAGGGGATTGTGGAGGCTATGCCATCTGATGCAGCCCTTCATCACTCTCCTTGCAGGTCAAATAGCTCTTACATAGCCTGGAGGTGTGGTTGGGGTCACTGTACTGTGAAAAATTATGGTCCCACTAAGCAGAAACCAGATGGGAAGGCTGTCATCAAAGCAAAGGGGGACTTTGAAGAATCTAAAATATAAAACATATTCAGTTTTTTTATTTTATTTGTATCAATCTTAATTTTGTTTTCACAAAAAATGACAGTATTAGAAATACAGTAAGTAATCGGCAACAGAGCCAACTAGGTCACAGTAACTTGCAATGACAAGGAATATTAGCCGTTACAGTATGGTTAATAACACTACAGTAGGATTAGTAGAGCACCTTTCACCCTTGGAGGGGAAGGGGGGGGGGGGAGTAGCAGGAACACATCTGCTTTAATGCAACTGCATGGAGGTGTATTTGTTGTTGATCCAACGAGACCAGGGGGACCATAGTTTCAAAAAAATTTCATGTACATAGGCTTCCCAGCTAGAGAGTTCTTCCAGCCTATAGATCTCCTGAGCTTTACGCATCCACTCTTCCAAGGTGAGCGGATTTGTGTCTAGCCAGTGGAGCGGAATTAGCAGTTTAGCTACCGCAATGAGTATTGAGGCTAAGTCATGTTTTGAGGCTGGGCATGTCTTATCTGGGAGAAGCACCAGTGTGGGGGAGAGTAAGATTTCAGAGTTGCATATCTGATTTATTGCCTCTTCTATCTCTGCCCAATATGAAGATATAAGTGGGCAATGCCACCATATGTGAATTAGAGAACCCAATTCAGAATGACATCTCCAACATTCTGTGGAGTTAGCAGGGTGCATTTTGTGCAATACATCTGGTGTTTTATACCACCTAGTTAATATTTTATAAGAGTTTTCTTGTAGGCGAATACATCTGGAAGGACCGTGAGAGTGGTTTAAAATCTAGGACAGTTCATGCCCTGATAAAGATCTATCGAGATAATTTTCCCATTTTAGTATGTATGCAGATTTTATAGGGGTGTTATTTTCCAGTGAAGATATCTGGAGCATCTGAACCTTCAAGTGTGAACCCAATGCTATAAATTCCCCTCTCAGAATGGATTTCTGAGCTTTCCAAATAGACGCCCAGTAAACATCAGAGGTAACATTCTCAGACATATTCTGTTTTGTTTAATACTTGCTTAGTGCTTACAGGGCTTCTGTCACCCCCCAAAAGTTATATTTGTTTTTGGGGCTAATTAAAATCCTTATACTGCGATTTTTCAATATATAGTGCTCTTGCCCTTTTCTGTTGGCTAGTTTCTTTAAAAACCGCACTTTTATCATTTGTAAATTACCTCTCTACCAGCAAGTAGAGCGGTTACTTGCTGGTAGCCGCCGCATCCTCCTTTTATTAAAACACCCCCTCCTCCTGTTGATTGACAGGGCTAGTGAGCGCTCTCGTCCTCTGGCTGGCCCTGTCGGCGTTCTAAATCTCGTGCCTGCGCCGTACCGGTCTGCCGCTCCTTCCTCAGTGCGCCTGCGCCGGGTGTAGATGTGACGTCATCGGCGCAGGCGCACTGAGGAATGAGCAGCCGAGCGTTCGTCCTCCTCTCAGTGTGCCTGCGCCGACTGAAAACCGGTACGGCGCAGGCGCGAGATTTAGAACACAGACAGGGCCAGCTAGAGGACGAGAGCGCTCGCTGGCCCTGTCAATCAACAGGAGGAGGGGGCGTTTTTCCCAACACTGGTTCTCCTCACGGCCTGTGATGCTCCACTGTTCTCCTTCGTTTGAAACAAGATTTTTCAGTGAGGAAGAACAGTTTGACTCCACCAGCAGCCAATCCCTGGTCATGTTGGTGGCTGGATTCCCTTGTGTCATGTGACCATTTGTCATGGCGTAGGGGGAACTGATCACTGCAGTGACCAGTGATTGGCTGCAGATGGCATCAAACTGTATGTTTTCAGTGAGGGAGCAAAACAAATTATTGCTACCTGAGTGGAGAAGTAGTGAGGAGCCAGCGCCAGGAAGCCAGTAGGTAAGCTTCACCTTACAGCTCTGGCCAAGCCCACCCCATATTCTTGCATAACCCATGGAGGCTCAGTGGTTAGCAACATCTGCATGGAGTTTGTGTGTTTGCGTGGGTTACCTCCGGGTACTCCGGTTTCCTCCGGGTACTCCAGTTTCCTCCCACACTCCAAAGACATACTGATAGAGACCTTAGAGTTTGAGCCCTATTGGGAACAGTTGGATGCTAATGTCTGTAAAGCGCTGCAGAATATAGTAGCGCTATATAAGTGCATAAAATAAATAAATACAAATAAATAAATAACCCCATAGTTGCCAAATAAAGACAGGCATACATAAACTCATCCAGACACAGAGACTCCTGCCCCCAACCCTTTCTCACAAACACACAACAGTCCATTGAGCTGTTCCCTATACCTTACCCTCATAGACAGAAGCTGTAGTACACATCCACTCTGACCAGGTTTATTCAAACTTATGTTGATTTTTATGATTCATAAATAGGAAGTTGTAGAGCTGAACATACCAGTTTAAGCCATTGGAATAGGGAAGGAGTATTTGGTAATTTCCATTATATTATTGTTATTTTGCATTCACAGTACAGTGAACAAAATAATCATTTTGTGCAAGGTAGGGACCAAGGAGTCTAAAGTGCCCAAGAATCATAACTGTGATGCCAGTGCTCCGAAACCCTGTTATATTAAATAATATACTGTATAATATTTTAAGCCTGGCTGGGGTATAATAGACTTTGTTTAAACTGTACACTGGATCAACACATCCCTAGCACTAACCATAGAAATCAGAAAGTAATTTACATCATCCTCCCAGTCATCTGCAGAAAGGTCTGGGATGTGGAAGAAATAAACTGGCCTCTACCAAGCCTTGAACTAAACCCTGCAAGCTAGACCTAAGAAAAGTATCAGATCTCATGAAGGCACTCAGCTAAATGAAAGGAAAACCCTACAGCCATGTGCCAAAATCTTGTAGAATGACTGCCTCTAAGAGGGGGAGTGAATTAATATTAATTCTCATGGTTTAGAAATGAGTGTTCCTCAAGCAATTATCAGTGGGAAGTTCAGATGCCCACTTACAATTAAATATATTCATATACTGTACATTTACACATGGTTCGCCAAGTAACACTTATTAGTACCACTCAAAAAAGGTACTAATGCACAGACCAGAAAAGTAACATAACAATATCATGACAGATTGCTGGTAGGCACAAACTGAGCCAGCGTTGCCAGAATCTCATTTTCTCAATGGATGTTTACTGTGATTGAGACGTTGGTTCATCAGTTTCTCTCACTATGGCTGAATACACCTTGGGCCAGATTCATCACCACACTTACATCTTACTCCACTTTACATATGTCCAAAGTCACTTTTGGCTAAGTCAGATTTATTAATACTTTAATTCTGTGATAAATGTGGTTTGATGGTAGCAGTTTATTCTTCAGTAAGCAGCTTTGCAAAAGTCGCACGTCTTTATGAAAAAGTTGCATGTTCTATTAAAAAGTCGCATAAGATAAGCATGGTCCTCACTGGAGTGAAATTGCACAAATTTTTGCGCATTTTTTGGCGACTTTTTTAAATTGTCGGAATAGTAAATCTGTCTAGAGGTTCATTTACATAAGAAAACACGCCCACTTTCAGAAAACTGGCGAGCATAGCAAATTTGCGACTTTTTCACTCCATTATTTTGACTTGAGCTAATGATAAATCATTCCCAGAAGCTTAATCCCCCTCACCCAGAAGTACTTCGTATATTGGCTGCTGACCGGCTCATGTGGCATTATATCTGCTCCCCTATTCTCCTAAGATAGCTGGACTATCGTACATAACAAGCACTTCTACCTTTTGTGTCACCCCTATCCCCTCATAGATTGTAAGCTCTTGTGAGCAGGGCCCTCATTCCTCTTGTAATAATCGACTTGTCTGTTGCTATGTTATTTATGACTGTTTGTACATGACCCCCTGAATTGTAAGGCTTTGCAGAATATGTTTGCGCTATATAAATAAAGATTATTATTATTATTACATTACATCAACTGGGGGCATCCCTTCCCTGAGCTGATCGAGCTCACATGCTCCCTAAATCTTTCACACAAACTCCTAATTGTTTTACCTACATAAAATCGTCTACACTGGCACAATATCAGGTAAACCAAATATTTGCTCTTATATGTTATTAGGGTATTAACCTTATAATATAGTTCTCCAAAATTATGAGACTTTTACTGGGGGTTGTTTTTGCAAAGGGGCAACTACTGCATCTATGGTTCCCAAAAGGTACAAAATCTCTCAACCAAGTATTAGGCTTTTCCTCTGTAAAGCTAAATCACTAAAGCTATCATCTTTCATTAGTATATGCCAATTATTAAAGTTGGAGCAAGGATTGTTAAGTGAAGTATGTTTAACCCCTTTGCATTCCTTGTTGTAACACTGTCAATGGGTTATGATAGGCGTATGTTAGAGTGGGATCATCAGCTTCGTAATACCGCAATGACCAGCATCTGAGTAAACCCCATTTAACCCCCTCAGATTCTTCTGTTAAGTAGTGACTGCTGCATCTGTGGGGTCTCCGCCCTCCAATCGGAGCCCCTGTGGCAAAATCCCTAAAGAGACTAAAGAATTACAGTGAAAAAAATAAAAAAGTTTATATATATATATATAAAATAAAAATTCAAATCCCCTATGTTCCTAATTTTACATATAAAAACAAATACTAAAAAAAAAACATGTTTTGTGGTGCCTGAAAATGTCCAAAAAATATTAAATAGTTTTTCCTGCTTGGTGAATGCTGTAACAGAGAAAAAAAATGTGTGATTTTCCAATTTTAGTTCACCTTGCGCCTCCTAAAAAATTGAACAAAAAGTTGTATGTTCCCCAAATGGTGCCAATAAAAACTAGAGCTCACTCTACAACAAAGCAAGCCCTCATCTAGCTCTTTAGATAGAAATATGACAATGCAAAGATTTATTTTTATTATTTCTAAGTAGTAAAACAAAGTAAAAATGATATAAATGTTATATCGCCGTAATCGTATGACCCGCAGAATGAGCTGGTCATGTCATTTTTAGCATAAAGTGAAACCATAAAGTGAACTGCATTTTTTATTTATTTCACCCAATTAGTTATGGGTCCTGGAAAGTGAAGAGGAAAAGATGAAAATGCAAAACTGTAAATTGGCCTGGTCCTTACGGGGTTAAAATGATCAATTCAACCAATGAACTCAGTATAACGGAATTGACTGCTTTATATGAGGAGCTAATATTAGCCCAAAGCTTTCAGCTCCGACACCCAGCATGCCTTGCTCCCCAATAGAATAGATATACACTTTAAAAGTCACATGCCGAAATAGATTGAATGTAAATTAATAGAATGAAAAGGCCACAATACTGTGCACTGCTTGACTACAGCTGTCTCATACTGATCTCCTGCTACAGTTTTTTCCGTAGCAATTTAATTTTTTTAATTTATGTTTTTTAAGCTGGAGGAGAACAGTAGACAAGCAGCTGGTATCCATAAATGAAGGACACGGTGTTCATACAGGCATTCGGCAAATTGTTTTCCATTCTACTACAAGACCCTGAGATAAATAAATCCATATCCTCATCCTCATATCTGCTCAAGGTCACAGGAGGACACTGGAAATTAAATTTCCTCTTTTATGACATCTTGACTTAAGTTGCAATTGTTTTTACTTCTCCCTGCATGAAAAGATCTTTCCTAAAGGAAAAACTGTAATTGTGACATGTTTATGGGCACTGTATGCGGAATAAGCCACCAGGTTTACTGGTACAGCGCCACCGACACAAATACATTACATGCCCAGTCTGCTTAGAATAATGTTTCCTGGAAACGTGACAAAAATTGTTTGGTATTATCCGCAGCACACTCCAAACATCTGAATTGTCATCCGGGGATTTTCTTTTGTAATATTTATAATAATGTTTCCCCCTCACTCCTCTCTAATTTTTCTCCAGAGATTCTCACTGTGACAGAGCTGATTTGCTGGCTTCTGTTCCATAGACATCGTCATTGCTGGGAGCAACTTATAATGGCAGAGAAGGTAGCTAGAACAATCTCCGAATTCCCATCAGAGGGCAATATGGCTATTGGATATCTGAATATATGAGATAAGAGGAAACTACGTGCCTTGGGGTTTTGAATGAAACAGGAGAGGAACTTTCAAGTGATAGAGATAGAGATTGCATCTGAAAATTCTCTTCTTTCTATCTATCTATCTATCTATCTATCTCTATATCTCTACATCTATCTCTATATCTATCTATCTCTATATCTCTACATCTATCTCTATATCTATCTATCTATCTATCTATCTATCTATCTATAATCTCATATCCATCTATTTATATCTATCTATCTATCTATCTATCTCATATCTATCAACCTATCTATCTATCTATCTATCTATTTATATCTATCATCTCATATCTATCTATCTATCTATCTATCTATCTATTTATATCTATCTATCTATCAATCTATCTATCTATTTATATCTATCATCTCAAATCTATCTATCTATCTATTATCTATCTCCTATCTATCTATCTATCTATCTATCTATCTATCTATCTATCTATCTATCTCCTATCTATCTATATCTATCTATCTATCTCATATCTATCTATCTATTTATATCTATCTATCTATCTATCTATCTCATATCTATCTATCTAT
Source organism: Bufo gargarizans (assembly GCF_014858855.1). NCBI lineage: Eukaryota > Metazoa > Chordata > Amphibia > Anura > Bufonidae > Bufo > Bufo gargarizans. The sequence continues at coordinate 458,610,281 of NC_058081.1, read as the reverse complement.
CTATTTAGATCTATCTATCTATTTAGATCTATCTATCTATTATCTATCTATCTATTTACAGTACAGACCAAAAGTTTGGACACACCTTCTCATTCAAAGAGTTTTCTTTATTTTCATGGCTATGAAAATTGTAGATTCACACTGAAGGCATCAAAACTATGAATTAACACATGTGGAATTATATACATAACAAAAAAGTGTGAAACAACTGAAAATATGTCATATTCTAGGTTCTTCAAAGTAGCCACCTTTTGCTTTGATTACTGCTTTGCACACTCTTGGCATTCTCTTTATGAGCTTCAAGAGGTAGTCACCTGAAATGGTTTTCACTTCACAGGTGTGCCCTGTCAGGTTTAATAAGTGGGATTTCTTGCCTTATAAATGGGGTTGGGACCATCAGTTGCGTTGTGGAGAAGTCAGGTGGATACACAGCTGATAGTCCTACTGAATAGACTGTTAGAATTTGTATTATGGCAAGAAAAAAGCAGCTAAGTAAAGAAAAACAAGTGGCCATCATTACTTTAAGAAATGAAGGTCAGTCAGTGCGAAAAATTGGGAAAACTTTGAAAGTGTCCCCAAGTGCAGTCACAAAAACCATCAAGCACTACAAAGAAACTGGCTCACATGCGGACCGCCCCAGGAAAGGAAGACCAAGAGTCTCCTCTGCTGTGGAGGATAAGTTCATCCGAGTCACCAGCCTCAGAAATCGTAGGTTAACAGCAGCTCAGATTAGAGACCAGGTCAATGGCCACACAGAATTCTAGCAGCAGACACATCTCTAGAACAACTGTTAAGAGGAGACTGTGTGAATCAGGCCTTCATGGTAGAATATCTGCTAGGTAACCACTGCTAAGGAGAGGCAACAAGCAGAAGAGACTTGTTTGGGCTAAAGAACACAAGGAAGGGACATTAGACCAGTGTAAATCTGTGCTTTGGTCTGATGAGTCCAAATTTGAGATCTTTGGTTCCAACCACCGTGTCTTTGTGCGACGCAGAAAAGGTGAATGGATGGACTCTACATGCCTGGTTCCCACAGTGAAGCATGGAGGAGGAGGTGTGATGGTGTGGGGGTGCTTTGCTTGTGACACTGTTGGGGATTTATTCAAAATTGAAGGCATACTGAACCAGCATGGCTACCACAGCATCTTGCAGCGGGATAATATTCCATCCGGTTTGCGTTTAGTTGGACCATCATTTATTTTTCAACAGGACAATGACCCCAAACACACCTCCAGGCTGTGTAAGGGCTATTTGACCAAGAAGGAGAGTGATGGGGTGCTGCGCCAGATGACCTGGCCTCCACAGTCACCGGACCTGAACCCAATCGAGATGGTTTGGGGTGAGCTGGACCGCAGAGTGAAGGCAAAAGGGCCAACAAGTGCTAAGCATCTCTGGGAACTCCTTCAAGACTGTTGGAAGACTATTTCAGGTGACTACCTCTTGAAGCTCATCAAGAGAATGCCAAGAGTGTGCAAAGCAGTAATCAATGCAAAGGTGGCTACTTTGAAGAACCTAGAATATGACATATTTCAGTTGTTTCACACTTTTTTGTTATGTATATAATTCCACATGTGTTAATTCATAGTTTTGATGCCTTCAGTGTGAATCTACAATTTTCATAGTCATGAAAATAAAGAAAACTCTTTGAATGAGAAGGTGTGTCCAAACTTTTGGTCTGTACTGTATATCTATCTCATATCTATCTATCTATTTATATGTATCTATCTATATCTCATATCTATCTATTTATATCTATCTTCTATCTATCTATCTATCTATCTATCTATCTAAAATAAACAGCTGAAAGAAACTTAAAGGGAGTTTGTTACCAGAAAATTCACTGTTAAAGGGCATTTGCGGGCAGATTTGGAGCTATGAAACTGGCTGACCTGTTACATGTGAACTTGGCAGCTGAAGGCATCTGTGTTGGTCCCATGTTCATATGTGCCCACATTGCTGAGAAAAATGATGTTTTACTATATGCGAATGAGCCTCTAGGAGCATCTGTGGCATTGCCCTCACACCTAGAGGCTCAGCTCTCTCTGCACCTACTGTCCACTCTCCCATTCGACAGGACCAGGAAGTGTAAACGTGATCATGCCTGTCTGGCCCTGTCAAACAAAGTGCAGAGTGTTTGCCAGTTGCAGAGAAACCTGAGCCTCTAGAAGTAACAGCAATTCCCCCGTTGCTCCTAGAGGTTCATGTGCATATAGTAAAACATCATTTTTCTCAGCAATGTGGGCACATAGGAACATGAGAGCAACACAGATGTCTTCAGCTGCCAAGTGCACATACAACAGGTCAGCCAGTTTTATAGGCCAAAATCTGCTTGCACATGCCCTTGGTTATCTCAGCTGAATGTAATCATACACTCAAAAGTATTGGAACACCTACACATCATGCCTATAGGAGCTTTTATGACATCTCATTCTAAATCCATAGGTGTTAATATATAGTTGGTCTCCCATTTACAGCTAAGTTGCTTCCACCCTTCTGGGAAGGCTTTCTACAACATTTTGGACTGTCTGTGGGAATATTTGCCCAGTTATCTGGAAGACTATTTGTCAGGTCAGACACTGATGTTGGATATGAGGGCCAGGCTTGCAATCTCAGTTCTAATTGATCCAAAAGGGGGTTAAGGTCGGGGCTCTGTTCAGGCCACTCAAATTCTTTGGCACCAAACTCACCCAACCATGCCTTTATGGAGCTTTATTTGTGCACTGGGGTACCCTCATGCTGGAATGAAAAATGGTCTTCGCCAAACTATTCCCACAAACTTGCAAGCAAATAATTACACCAAAATGCCTCGGTATGCTGAGACATTAAGATTTCCCTTAGTTGGAATAAAGGAGCCTCAGACAACCTCTGAAAAACAACCCCACGGTGTTATCTCTCCTCTAACAAACCTTACATGGGCAAAATGCAGTCAGGCAAGTAACGTTCTCATGATATTTGCCAAACCCAGACTCATCCAAACAAGTTCCAAATTGAGAACTCTGATTTAACACTCCATAGAACACATTTCTACTGCTCCAGAGTCCATTGGCAGTGTGCTCTACACCACTCCATCCAACGCTTGGCATAGTGCTAGTGAAAATGTGTAAAATACTTTTGTCAATATAGTGTACCTTTCACTTACCAATCCATTGCTTCATTCAGGAGAAAAAGTACTCTTAATCCATATGCATAAGAGGAGTTAAGTTCACCGAGGATGAGCCCAAGCCACTCTGTGCACCTCTGCCAGCCCTTCCCTCTTGATTGACAGAACCACATTAGAGGTCATTCTTGTCATAGGGACACTTAGGCTATGAATGCCTTTGCAGTTCCTGTTTGTTTAAAGTGTGATAGGGTTGGAAACCAGCCTTGTACATCTTGCAAAGAAAACTGTATACTGTTGCTATGGGTTACTGTTTGACTCTGTTCAGGGGCGTACACAGAAATCACTGGCGCCCCATAGCAAGGGTCTGAATTGGGCCCCCAACCCCGCCCACTACCCACCCCTGGCCTATCCCACCTCCTGGCTCCTCCCCTGCCACACACCCATTTGCCAATAAAAAAAAATGAATACATGTTCCACTGAAACCGTTAGAAACCTATAAGAAATAGTCCCAGGCTATGAGCTGTGCGCTGCGATTGGCCAGCGCTGCAGCAAGGGACAACCCTAATACAAAAACTTCGCCCAGTACAACAGACTGCAGACACCGGAGCCTATACCGGCTGAACGGAGCGGCACCCAGACATACTAGTAAGTGCAGGGGGGACCCCTGGGCGCCGCTCTGCCCACTGATATAGTTAGTTTTTACTTTTTAAACTAGTGAAAGGTCCTCTTTAAGTCTGCTGCTGTCCTCTTACTGTGGCACACTTCTGTGTTCACTGACCGGTCTTTCAGTATGGGCCAGGGGTGTGGGGCACTCACTGGCTGATGACTGTCTTGAGGTCATATGGCGGGCAGCACATGAGCGCAGAGGATAACTCTGCCACGCCGGGTGCACGCCTCTATTAGGGTGACCAGACGTCCGTTTTTTAGACTCCTGGTCCTCCGTCCGGCACAAGGCCAAGGCGGACGGCCAGAAGTCCTCCTTTTTTGTGGTCATCGGCAACTCTAGACTCGATGAGTATGGGGCACTTTAAGGATCACTCACATCACGGCGTAGAGCGCACTGACATCAGTCGCACGTCCGGCAGCGCTGCATCACGCCAGTCAATTCTGGTTTATGCAGGCGCGGCCGCACAGGAAGTGGAGGAACAGACTCTGAGGAGTGCAGCTGCGCTGAGGTACTCACTGGTCTGTGCTGTGGGCCGTCGGGGATTGCTCAAAGGGGGGAAGGGCAAGCGCTGGTAATTTTGAAAGGGGTTAATAATAAATACTGTGTGGGTCCTGGGAACAGCTGAAAGGGGGAAATAAATAAGTGTGAAGAGGGGACTGAAAGGGGTTAATAAATACTGTGAATGAGGGACTGTTGAAAAGGGTTTATGTGAAGACCCTTCACAGTATTTATTAACCCCTTTCAGCAGTAACCAATTAACAGTATTTATTAACCCCTTTCAGCAGTACCCCATTCACAGTATTTATTAACCCCTATCAGCAGTACCCTATTCACAGTATTTATTAACCCTTTCAGCAGTCCCCCGAGGGGTTAATAAATATTGTGAATGAGGGACTGCTGAAAAGGGTTTATGTGAAGGCTCTTTACAGTATTTATTAACCCCTTTCAGCAGTTCCCCATTCACAGTATTTATTAACCCCTCGGGGGACTGCTGAAAAGGGTTAATAAATACTGTGAATGGGGTACTGCTGAAAGGGGTTAATAACTACTACTGTGAAGGGGGGACTGACTGGCTCCACCCCCCCAACCCTCCAGGACACCCATGGCCCCTCCACAAGTTCTTACCTCTCTTCCACCCGATTCCCGACAGGCGATGGGGGTGTGGCTTCACGGAGGTGGGCGTGGTTTATAGGTTTTTGGGGGACACCCTAGTCTCTATGTGTGCCTGGCTGCGCTGCTCCTGCTGCCTGATACACTGGCCAAACAGCAGCAGGATCCTTGCCTGGGAGGGAGCCGCAGCCCGAACAATGGGTGGGGTTGGAGCCGGAGGGAGAAGTTCAAGAACCCCGCCTCAAACTATGAATAAACTGTCACTGTCTTGTGCAGATTAAGGGGCGGAGCCTTCTATGCTCTAGGCCCCCCCCGTGCTACGGGCCCCATAGCGACGGCATGGTCTGCCTATATTGGCAGTACGCCACTGACTCTGTTGTGGTAGCAACACCACTTACCATATTTCCCCCCCCAAATGCCCCTGCGTCTTATGGGGGAAATGCTTCCATTTTACATCGCAGTCTGCCCTGCCGCTTACCAAAGTATTTATAAACATAAATCCTTATCCTGTTAGTAAGTTGTTAACTAACGCTGCGCTCTCCCATGTTTCCCTGTATCCCCTCAGCACTTACGAACAAGCTTCAATAGCAGGCAGAGCGGACGGCAGCAGTAATGTCACTCACTCACCCCATGAAAAATATTCTACAGTTTTCAAACCAGCACCTCGATTTGAATACTTTTATAATTGCAAATAATTTAATAAAATGTAGTATACCCACTGAGTTATTCACTGAAATCTATCTGTAAAGCGTCCCCTGCCATATAAGTGGTGTTGAACGAATCAAGTGAAGTGGAATTCGATACGAATTTCAGGAAAAATTTGATTCATCACAAAGCCAAATTTCCTCACACTTTGTGATAACAAATACATTTTTCCTTAAATGGAGGCTGAAAGTAAAAAAATTATACTCACCTCATTCACTTGCTCACGGAGAGGCCATTCGCGCCCATCTTGATTGAAGAAAATTTGCCAAAGGACCTGCAGCGAGTGTGATGACCTCACCATGTGATCGCCGTCACCGAGGACCTGAAATAACATTGTTTTGCTACCATAGAATTCATACATTGCTTCAGGATTTACAGAAACTCATCGACAGCCTAGCAAAATAGAGTGCCTAAAGGGCACCCCATATTATCATGGTGCATCCCTTTTTTGCATTCTATGATAATTAGGAGATATGGGCAGGTCTGGAATGGCCCACAGGGGAACAGATGAATCCCCCTGTGGGTCTCTGAGCAAGGTCCTAGTCCTACACTCCTTGCATAAGTGGCACATGACACAGTAGACTGACTGCACTACATTCAAATAGGCACAACATTGCAAACAACCAGCCTATGCCTCCACAAGATTATTTTAGACTACCCAGTTCTTGATTACAGATGCACTGGCTGACTTAGAAGACTTCAAGGCAAGGAGGCAGGCCAGCCATTATCCTCTTTCCCCATGGACAGGGCCGTCTTTACCAAGGGGCAAAAGGGGCAGCTGCTCCGGGCCCAGTTGCTCCTGGGGGCCCCAAGGCAGCTGCCTCTTGAGCCCTGCTAGCCACTGCCCCGGGTGTCAGGCTGTCAGCTACACAGGGGTTGCTGCCATGCCTGCCGGCACTGAGTCCAGGCATCGTATTGTGTTAGAGCTGTGAATGTGATCTAGGACCTTAGATTACATCATCACCATGTGACCAGTAACCTAGCAATATTACTGGTCACATGGCTATGAGGTCATCACAGGTCCTACCAGGAGTGTTGCAGAAGTTAACTGTGGATCTTTTTTGTGTGAAGATTACATCAGAAAAAGGTGACAGGGGCTGTTATGTTAATATACTGTAAACTACTGTATAGTGGGGGCCTGTATACTGTGGGGGCCTGTATACTGTGTGGGACTGTATACTGTGGGGGCCTGTATACTGTGTGGTGGGCTGTATACTGTGTGGGGGCCTGTATACTGTGTGGGGGCCTGTATACTGTGGGGGGTCCTGTATACTGTGGGAGTCTGTATAGTGTGGGGGGCCTGTATAGTGTGGGGGGCTGTATACTGTGTGGGGGCCTGTATACTGTGGGGGGGGGGGGACCTGTATAGTGTGGGGGGCTGTATATTGTGGAGTGCTATACTGCTGTACTGTATACTGTGGGGGTCTGTATACTGTATACTGTGGGTGCTGTATAGTGTGGAGTGCTATACTGCTGTACTGTATAGTTTGGGGTGCTGTATACAGTGAGGTGCCATACTGTGAGGTGTTGTATACTGTGGGCTGCTATACTGCTCTACTATATACTGTGGGGGTACTGTATAGTGTGGGGTGCTATACTGCTGTACTGTGTAGTGTGGGGAGCTGTATCGTGTATAGTTTGGGGTGTTGTATACGGTGAGGTGCTATACTGTGGGGTGCTGTGTACTGTGGGCTGCTATACTGCTCTACTATATACTGTGGGGTACTGTATAGTGTGGGGTGCTATACTGCATACTGTGTGGTGCTGTATACTATAGAGTGCTATACTGCATACTGTGGGGTGCTGGGGTGCACTGTAACACTAGGGTGAGGCGAGCCCTGGTCTCCTTCCTGCAGAGCGGTGCCCACTTCCAGCCTGAGCCCAGCTGCCCAGAGCACTGATCCTGAGCCGCTGGACTCTTCAGAACTGGAAGTATTTACAGTCATTCACTGTACTCTACCAGATGTGTGGATATTTTGTGTGTGTGTTGTGGTGGAGGGCGTGATTGCCTGCTAAGGTGTGGAAAGGCGGGATCCAGGGGGCCCAAGTAAATTTTTGCCCAGGGTCCAATCAAAATTAAAGACGGCCCTGCCCATGGACCTTCCTTCTCTAAGTTACTGCAGGGACCCCTATAATCAATCATCTTGAGCATCTTGCTGCTGACTGCCGCTGTGTGAACAGGTAGTATTTGCATGTAGTTGTCCACTGCACCCCCAGAATGAATTTTACTGGGTATGGGCAAGTGACCAAGAGATTCCCTGTGGTAAAGCTCACACCACCTTGTGGTGTTTTAGAGTAAAAAACTTAGAATCCCTTAGACTACACTCCCTTGCCCCATGTTTGCAACTCAGAGTGTCCACATCATCTCCAGTAGATCGCATGTCAGATATAATATTAGCAACAATACTCTTACACCATATTATCTTTCTGTAACTCCACTGACCTTTACCTAGCTCACCATAACACACCAACACATTTTGGTATGTCACATGACCGACGCATTAAGGTGGCTGAAATGATCTCTAGCACGTTATGGAAGGCTATGTCCAGGTACCACATGTCTATGCTGAGCTCATCCCCGTAGCCCCCATATAAGCAGTATGTTTACTGTGTATTGAGCTATGAATACAGGCTATTATGTTTACGTCATTTTTAACCACTGTATAGACCTGTATGTTCAGCCAGTAACATTGATTGTATACATACTTAAGGCTAATTTTCCTTTCAAGCAATGGATTGCCTTAATTGCATTGTACTAAAACTAATATTTCTGCATCAAGCACTCATCTACCATCCAATTCTACTTTCTATTCTTCTGTAAGTACATGCCATTTCAGGAAAAATAAAAGATCATAGCATCCGGGAAAGACTAATTATGTGACATTAAAGCAAATTTTCTGGTAGGTCAATTGTTTGCCATCAAATACTCTGATTCCATTTCTTTAGTAAATTTAAATTACTGCTCCCATCCTCTTTTTCGAAGTGTACATTTTCCAGCACACAAAACCTTTCCCGTACCACCGTGTTTTCTCCCTTCAGAGTTATAATTTAGAGTCATCATTCGGTTTATTATACTGGCATAATCTATATCTAGAAGACTGTTTGTTCAGTAGGTAAGGACAGGCACTCATTAGTCTATGCACATTGTTCTACTGAATGTGTATATGGCTTATGCAGTGGCGTACACAGAGAAGAGAGCGGTGCATTAACCCCTTAAGGTCCAAAGGTTTTTTTGTTTGGTTTTTGTGTTTTAGTTCTGCGCTCCCTGCCTTCCCAGAGCCATAACTTTTTTATTTTACTGAGGGCTTATTTTTTGTGGGACAAGTTGTACTTTCCAACGCCACCATTTTGCTGCGGTTGCAAGTGTGGCAACAGTGTCACAGCGCAAACCAAAGGCCGTGACAGTTTGGTAGCCAGACCCGAACCTGAACTTCTTCACAGAAATTTGGGTTTGGGTTAGGCGTTGTGTAAATTTTATTATTTTCCCTTATAACATAGTTTGTAAAGGGTTTAAAAAAAAAATATTAACCTCTTAAGGACATAGGGCGTACAGGTACGCCCTTGTGTCCTGGTACTTAAGGACACAGAGCGTACATGTACCGGTGGGCGGTGATCGGAACCCGGTGCCTGCTCAAATCATTGAGCAGGCACCTAGGCTAAATGCGCGAGGGGGTCCCGTGACCCCCCCCATGTCGGCGATCGCGGCAAACCGCAGGTCAATTCAGACCTGCGATTTCTGCAGTTTCTGATCCCCGCGGTCCCGGACCCATTTGCGAATAACTCCCTGACCATCTCCTTGCAACGTAAAGGGGTTCATTCAAGGTGTTAACCCTGACTTATCCATACAATGCTGTTAGGTATACTAATACAGTCAATCAGAAATTTTCACTTAATTTAACGTTACAACAAATCACCTTTTCCAGTGACCCTATTCTGGGGCACTACAAATGACTGTAATAAATGCATGATGAACATATACTTACTATATATTTCTGTATATTATGTTTTAGTACGTATTAAATGACGTAACTATAGTGTCTAAAATAAAGAACTTCCCTCTCTTAGGGCTTCTTGCCCGTGCTGTGGACCGCAAATTGCATGGGTCCACGATCCATCCGTTCCGCAAAAATATAGAGAAAGTTCTATCTTTTTGCGGTGCGGAGGCTCGGAACGGAGCCCCAGGAAGCACTCCGTAGTGCTTCCGTAGTGTTCCGTTCCATACCGTTCTGCATCTCCGGATTTGCGGACCCATTGAAGTGAATGGGTCCGCATCCGTGATGTGGAATTCGCACGGAACAGTGCCTGTGTATTGCGGATGCGCAAATGCGGTCCGCAATATAGCAACGGGCAGCACACGTTTGTGTGAATGAGCCCTTAGCTTTAATTGCAGTTTCAGCATCTAAGTATGGATGAAAACCATTCAGGTATTTTTCTTCTTTTTGTGAAGACGCAAAAAAGATGGGGTCTAGTTAGAATATGCAAAGACTTGTGGCTGTTAGAAATAGTTTATTCTGTGTGGTATGAACACGTTAATGATGCCCATGGAAAATGTATTCTTGTCATGGAGGATGTTAATCATAGCATATGGGTTCAGAGAGATGGGGGGCTTTTTAATGTTTTTTTTTTTTAAATAGAAACATAGATTAACGGCAGAAATAGGCCACCTGGTCCCCTTATATTCTATTTTAGGATAGATGTGTGTTTATCACAGATTAACAGTATATTCATAATATGTTTTATCTAAATTTATGTTGTCTGCATTGGTCTCCACCTCATCTATGTAATTAGCATCACTAAGGCTAATAGCACTATTACAGCTGTAATTCAGATAACTCTAACATCCTGACCGAGTGATTCCAACCCTGTGTTAATCGGCCCAGCATCAACAAAACTGTCACAGCCTTAATACGTTGTAAATGTGGCTGCCAAACTAATTCTCCTTATTGTATTATTAATGCTCCAACTGTCTGCCAACCATTGCATCCAACACTAATTATCCAATGCAGATAAAGACTTGCATCTGGAAAAACAGCAAGGACTGAGGAAACTGGCCCCATTGTTATAAGCCTCATGTACATAAAAGAGTCACAAACTAACGTATTTATATTCTCCAACCGAGATCTCCTGGTGGGCTTATAGGGGTTGTATCAAGACACTGATTACCTTTCGCCTCCACACATTGTAAGTGTCCGATTGATATGGGTCTGTGCTCCATTCAGTAAGAAGAAGAACATCTGAACTGACTACATTACAAGTATATGGAATTGTTAAAGATAACCAAATTCTGTAATTGGCAATCTTTGCTATACCATTAGAGATTGAATGGAGTCGCAGTACACACTCAACTACTGATCCATTTGAGTAGGGGACATAGGATACCCATTCTCTCATCTATGTCGATACAACACCTCTTCGCTCTGACACATTAATGGGCTTCAAAGGACCAGTAGAAGACAACCCCATTTAGAGCTAACTATAGAGGCAATCATTTGCCACTAGGGTCTATTTTTTATTGCTTTATTCATGAATTATCTATTAGATCTTAGAGTAGTGTTAAAAAAATTGTAGTTTAACATAATTAACCTGATAATTGAGAATATCCCACAGATTGAATACCTGTGGTAACTCTTGATGCATTGACACTAACTCTATCACCTGCTGAATACTAAGGAAATCCTGAAAACATGACCGGCAGATGGGCCCTCAGGACTGGAGTTGAGGAACACTGCTCTATGGAATTGAGGTCGGGAGATTGGGGTAGCCACTCTATTAACTCAATCTTGTCTGTCTGTAACCAAGCCTGTACCCAAGATGTTGTACCTGTGTGTGTTTTGGGCCATTGTCGTGTTAAAACACAGATTTTAAGGGCATTTCTTATTTGACATAAGACAACATGATCTCCTCAAGTATTTTGATTTATATAAACTGATCGATAATCCCTTGTATGCAATAAACAGGCCCAACACCATGGTATGAGGTAACTTGGCTTCACTTAATCGTCAAAGTGCAATAGAGCACTTGTGAGGTGACAGCACAAATGCAATTTATAAGGCAAAACTCAAAATTTGCCTTATAAATTCTCAGCGGAATCAGTGAAACAATGCCTCACCAATCCCTCTGTCACACCTGTTTTATTGATTACCAGGTCCTTGCTAATTTCTGCTTACTGGCCCTGTCTTGAAAGACAGGAAATGCCTATTGAGGCCAGCTCATCAGTGAACGTCTGAATGGGCATTTCCTGTGTTTTGAGATGGGACCAGGAAGAAGAGATCAGTGTAGACCTGATAAGTGTTGGAACAAAATTAGTGGGTGAACGATGAGGGGAGTATTGCTTCCTTTATTTTTAACCAACTCACTTGTTTTTTATTCCTTATATGTGAAAAAAGTTGGGTGTGTCTGAGGGAGATTCATTGGTATGCTGCAGTTCAATAGTAGACACGTGTTAGGACAACATCAGGGTAAGAACACATAGCTACAAATCTTCAACAGCTATTTCCAAGTATATGAGATAGACTTTTTCGCTTCCCAAATATTCTGTTTTCTGCTGAAAATCTGGATCATTGGGTGCCATGTTTTAAGTGTGGCTGTTGTAATGCAACACAAAAGTCAAAGCATCAAAGACACAATATTTATTGAGGATAAGAAGCATTCAAGAAGCCAGCCCAGATGTCTATAAAAGATGTCATTGCCATTCATGTAAATGTCGAGCGTTTCTGCATCTGTTAATGTAGGTTAGGTCTTTAGGGGCACGTACAGGTTTTTGATAGAAAGAATTTCACTTTACCTTTTATTCATATTAAAAGCTTTGGAAAAGCCTAGATGTGAGTCAAAACCCTAACCAGCCTGTGCATGTTGTGGCAGAAAGAGATCTCCATGTGTGCCAAGTTGGCTAATAATCCTCATATGACCCACTAGTCAAACAATTGTAGGATTCACTAGTCCTGTGGGTAACCAGCTGACATTCCTTTGGGTCAAGATCTTATGTACATGACAATATGTTGCATCTCATGCACGTGTATATTTGTGGATATTTGGAGCCACACAAATTATATATCTGCATTCACATGAAGCAATGTTTGGATATCCGCATTAATTATATTAAATTGTGTTCTGATTATGTTTTGATTATTTTGGATCATGCTTTTTCTCCAAAAAATGTTTTATTCCCCCCCCCCCCCCCAATTAATTTGAATCCACTTAATTTTAGATGTCTTTGTATTTTCTTTTGGTTCAATCCATTTGAGTCCACTCCATGTATTCTGGATGTCTTTGTATTTTAATTGTCCTGATTACTGTCTGTTGTGGTTAGCCCTATTTAAATGTATGTATGTTCTTCTGACCTTACAGCCTGATGAAGGTGGCGGTCCAGCAGGAAAACACATAGCTAGCCTTTTATTTATAGTGTTTTATGTATGCTTTTAATAAATAATTTTCTAGATAGCAGAGCAGCGGGCTTTTGTTTTTCTTTTTCTGCTCCTTGTTGAGCGAACATGTTTCTGTAGGAAGCCAGCTGACATTCCTATGGGTTAAGGTCTTATGTACATGACAATATGTTGCATCTGAGTCTGATCTGCATTTTTGTGGACAGCACACATAGATTTATTCTATGGGTCCGCAAAAAAAAAAAAAAAGGAAGCTCACGAAAGTCATGTCCATTCCGCAAATTGTAGAACATGCGCTATTCTTGTCTGTATTGTGGATGAAAAGTAATTTCTATTAATGGTAGTCAGGAAAATGAGAAGGTATCCATATTTTGCATTTCTGTGGTTTATGGATCGCAATATGAACACGGTTGTGTGAATGAGTCCTTATGCTGTGCACAATTTCCATTAGATACAAGAATGATTGCAGGCAAGAGTGCTGAGTCCTCTGGAAATCTTAGGTAGCTCTGTGGTATAATAGTAGATAGAAGAATACTAATGCAAGTATTGACTGTGTATGTTCCTTGTGCTATAATATTTCAGGCTGTTATGTTTTTTATATGTGACCAAAGTTGCAAATAAATGGGGCAAATAACTAAGGATGGGACCCTCAGGGGAGGGTTCAGTCACCCTTCTGCCGCCTAAGAAGAATCCAGGATTATAAATGGCACATGGTAGGTTGGGGACCCTATTATAGATTTTGCATTTAGGTCTAGGAATTTTAGTTTATGCCTCCGGAAAGAAAATACATATGCTGCTTAATACCATAGTCCCCCTAAAGATTTTTCTACATGAACCAGTTGTGTGGTGAATTGTCAAAATCAGGTGGCAAAACCATGTGTTACACTACCAGCCAGTGTAAATGCACCCTTAGGCTTAGTTCACACTTCAGTGATTTGATCAGTGACTTCCTTCGGCGATTGTGAACCAGAACCAGGTGCTGGTCAAAAACACAGAGCAGGTGCAGATCTTTCCGATATAGCTTATGTCTGTGGAGGCTCCAATCCTGGTTTTTGGCTCACAATCACTGATGGAAATCACTGACCAAACACGGACGTGTGAACTAGGCCTTAGGCTATATGCACATGACAGTGCTGTGTTTTGCAGTCTACAAAACACGGATGCCACTGGTGAGCGTTCTACAATTTGTGGAACAGACCACCCATAATAGAAATGCCTATTGTCCGCAAAATGGACAAGAATAGGATATGTTCTATTTTTTTTGCGGGGCCACAGAAAGGAGCACAGTTGCAGATAGCACACGGTGTGTGTTGAGGCAAGTGTTAGATTTAAATATATATGTATATATGGCCTTATATATGCGTATTTATTGGCCCTTTGAAATGGGCCTGTCCAGGGGGTGTAGGTGTATACATAGGGATTTATGTATGCTGTCAGCATACATCTCTATGTATATAATATATATGTATAAATAGGCTTATTGCTGCCCATTCAGACCCCCAGTTTTATATGTATATATGTATATATATATTTATGGATGTGCCCTAAGCATCTATGAATATATATACATATATGGTCCCCCAGTTTTACATGTATATCTATATATGAATGTGTGTATATATATATATATATATATATTTATACTTTTCAAAGTCAAGGCCTCATTGAGTAGGCCGAAACGTTGCTGGGAATAAAGTTTTGGGGTCTTCACCCTGCCACCGAAATCTGGAAGTGCTGCCTCGTTCTTTGAAAAGTTCATATCTTGGAGGAGAAGCCGACCTCTGTGAGGAATTGCACCTGTTCAAAAAACAGGGGATCAATTATGATCCTCTGCCTTTTGATAGCATCTCCAGAGGTATGTACACATACCTCTGGAGATGTACATACCTCTGGAGATGCGTGGTCACAGGAGAGGTGCATGGCAGGGACACGCGGGCTGGTGCGGTGATGTCATATTGCCGCGCCAGCCCACGTGTCCTTGCCTGCGGGCTGCTCGGGAGCGAGCGCCGCTGAATTTAAATAGTCCAGCGGCGCTGCGCTCAGGAGTTCGAGCCAGCAGCCCGACGCAGGAGAGGATCATCCCCTAGAGAAACAAGCCTATACAAGCGGGAATTAACCCCTGGACAACGAGCCTATACGAGCGGGAATTAACCCCTGGACAATGAGCATATTGGGTTAAGTATAATTAACCCCTGCATTTTCCTTTACCAGCAACGCCTTTTACCCCTGCATAATCCCTGTTAACTCCTATTTTAACCCCTGCTCCCCTGGTATATCTCCCCTGCATTAACCCCTTATTCACCCCTGAACCACCAAACTCTGCCTAGCCATACGGTTTAACCCTTTGGTATCCCTACACCCGATCCCTATACCACCAACGACCCCTGTATTCCCTACACCCTATCCCTATACCACCAATGACCCCTGCATTTAACCCTTTAGTCCCCATATTTATCCCTACACCCTATACTACCAACGAACCCCTGCATTCTGTATTAACCCCTGCTTCCCCTGCACTGCATTGCTTAGTGCTAACCCTCAGTTTACCCTTTCCCTGCTGATTGATTGACCCTTTATTCCCGTAGGGATAGTATATTGCCAGGTTGGGTGGGCTGCTGTTATATGTGTGTTATTAAGTGTAATTGTAGTTAGATTCTTGGGAGGACTTGGGATTGTGTTAGCGTAGTTAGGACCGTATTAGTGTGTTGTTATAGTGTGTTTACATATATCGCTGTGTACTGCTATAAATATATATATATCTATTCCCATTGATAGATATATATGATTATAAGCAAAAATTAGACTGTAACGTGTAGCGTGTTAATAAATACCTATTATTTAAGCACAGTGTGTAATCTTTTGTTGTAGTAGGCGCCACAGCAATAGCCGCAGGTAGTTCAGTATAGAGTAAGGTAATCAGTAGTATTTGTTTAATTGGTATAAATAGGCGGAGGCATCACTAGACGACTCACGCCTATTTATGAATATTAATTATTGAGATTTGCAGAAGTTTCAATAATTAATATTTCCTTAACAGTGTGCTAGCCGCATCTTTTGTGGCCCCATTCAAGTGAACTGGTCCGCATCCGAGCCACAAATAATGCAGTTTCACACTAGTGGCAGCCTTCTCCGTCAGGCTGTTCCAGCGGGGGAACAGACTGCAGGATCCGTGCTACCACTAGTGCACCATGCTGCTGGAAGTCCGCTCCGGCCCCATTAACCTTAACCCCCTAACTGTTTTGCCCCACTCCAGCTCAGCCAGTGGGAAAAGTAGCTAACTGGAGGATGCTTTAGATGCTGCTATCTCCTGAATGGTAGCAGCTAGAAACATGCAACTGGTTTTGACATTCCAAGCTTTCAGAGAAAACCAGAATGCAACAATCTGTTCAGTACAGGGGAAGATATCACTGATAGAAATCGAGATGCAGTGAATGCAGCTAAAAGTGAAAGTAAAAACAGGTTTTACCCACACTATTCCCAACTTGATTTCTAACAGTGATTTCTTCTCTGTTGCTTGGACTTTAGCAGTCTTGTATGAAAGCCTGGACTGTCAGCTTTCAAACAAAACTAGTTGCATGTTTCTAGCTGCTACCATTCAGGAGATAGCAGCATCTAAAGCAGCCCTCCCCCCTACAGTTAGCTACTTTTCCCACTGCAGGAGCTGGACTCGGGCAAAACAGTTAGGTGGATAATGGCGGCAGGCTGGACTAAAACTACGTCATTTTGTGATAAAAAACAGTCCATAAAAATAACAAAGAATCTTTACTCACCTCCACCAACTTCCTGTTGCTCTCCACTGCCTTTCCGACTCAGCATGTTGGAAATGGCAGAAAAAGCTGCTCAGCAAATTGCTAGCTGAGCTGAGTTGATGCTGATCACAGGACAACGTGGACAGGAGGTGGAGAGTAGTGAGATCTGAAACAGGGTCGTAATTGCAGAGGTAGGGGATGGGTGTAGGTGAATAAAACAATGTTATTTTTAAGCCTTTATCACACATTGTTTTTAAAATACAAATGTATTTCCCTAAAACATCGCCTTTAGTCCAGATATGAAAATGTTACTTAGTATCCCTCATCATCAGGGGCATTGCTAGGGTCTCAAAAGATCCGAGGCCCAAGCCCCAATTAATATGACCCAGTTCTCTAAGTCGCCCCCCCTCCCGCCGCACATTGCATTTTGCTGTACTTGCTATACAGCAGCACATAACTCTCACATCCAAGGCCTCCCAGGTGACGTCTTCTCCAATATAGATCTTCTGTGTCATTGTCTTCTCCATTCGGTCTGGACAACTTCTTTCCGACGTGCCTTGTCTCTGCAGAGTGTGACACACGGACAACTTAAGTTCCTCACATTTCTATCATCATCCCCCAACCTGGAGCCACCACAGTGTTATTCTGCTGCTTGCTCTTGCTCCCCAATACCCTCAAAAAACTATTCTGAAAACAAATTTGTGCCTCCCCCATAGTAATAGTGCTCCTCATAGTCTCTTTAATAGTAATACTGCCCCTACAGTGCCCCCAAAAGTCATAACGCTCCCCAAGAATGCCCCATTAGTAATACTGCCCCTTACAGTGCCCCAGACCGTGATAACGCTCCCCAAGAGTGCCCCATTAGTAGAAGATCCCTACAATAGTAATAAAGCTCTCTACAGACCCCTCAATAGTAATAAGGCTCCCTATAGTGCTGTTAGTAGAAATAAGGTGGCTATATAAGAGGCTCCTATAAAGCATCCAATAGTAATACGAATGCCTATAATGTCCCCTGGATTTGCAGTGCTCCTTGTAGTAATATTCCTCCCTCCACATACAGCCCCATGTAAATAACATCACACCATCTCTCCTGCCCCCCTCCAAAATACAGTCCTATGTAAAAAAACATTGCCCCCCTCCCTTCAGCCTCTCCAACATACAGTTCCATGTAAATAACACTATTTCCCTCCCTCCGCCATAGAGTCCCATGTAAATAACTTCACACCATCTCTCCAGCCCCCCTCCAATATACAGTCCCATATAAATAACATCCCTCTCTATCTACAGCCACCTCCAAGATACAGTCCCATGTGAATATCACCTCCTACCCAGCCGCCTTTAACATACAGTCCCAAGTAAATAATATCACCCCCTCCCCAGCATGCAATCCTATGTAAACATCACCCCCTCAACATTCAGTCCCATGTAAATAACATAATTCGCCCCCACCAGCCAGCTTCAACATATAGTCCCATGTAAATAACATCACCCCCTCCACATTCAGTCCTATGTAAATAACATCACTCCCTCCCTCAAACTCCTGTAACATTCAGTCCCATGTAAATAACATCACTCCCTCTCAGAGCTGCCATCAACATACAGTCTCATATAAATAACATCACTGCCTCCCCAGCTCCTCCGACATGCAGTTCCATGTAAATAACATCACTCCCTCCCACAGCCGCCTCCAAAATACAGTACCTTGTAAATAACATAATCCCCTCCCACAGCGGCCTTCAACATAGAGTCCCATGTAAATAACATCAGCTTTCCCCAGCCCCCTCTAACATTCAGTCCCATATAAGTAACATCACTCCCTCCTACAACCACCATCAACATACAGTTCCATGTAAATAACATCACTCCCTCCCCAGCCACCTCCAACACACAGTTCCTTGTAAATAACATCCCTCCCTTCAGCTTTAACATATAGTCCCAGTTAAATAACCACAACTCCCAGCATTGCTCTGCCTCTCCCTTCACTTACCTCTCCTCATGTAGAAGACATCACCACAGCTTCTTCCCCACATTTCTTCTTTTCACAGCGGTCTTCTCCTGCACTGGTCACATGATGGTGACATTATCGCAGGTCCTTCTCAACCACTGCCTGTTTAACTGGTCACTTGATCTGTGATGTCATCACAGGTCCTTCAGCTCTTCCAGTGCATTAGATTCAATTGTATAACCGTCTTGAGGAGGGCAATACATTTGTATCTAGCAGGCAGGGGGGACATTAGGGGCCCAATGTTTTATCCTAGCAATGCCCCTGCTCATCATGTTTTTTGATTGAACAGTCTATACCACTTCCTTACAGTTACTCTAAAGCCAGGTTCATACACTCTGGGTGCAGAACATTTGTTACTTGCATAGTACGGTAGCTTTTAACCAAACTTCAGGTCTGGAGCTAAGGCCAGTTGTGACGTGTGATCAATTGGTGGCTCATTTCAAGCATAACCCTCTGGGAAAATATTCATATTTCAAATGAAAAGAAAACGGTAAAACAACAAGCTGCAATTTGCAATATATACTTTAATATGCACTACACTCTGGAGACATAATTGCACATCACAGTTCACTCCAATTAGGCACATATTTATTTAGATGGTCAGATAATTGCCAGCACCTGTGGTAACAAATGGGTTAATGATGAAAACGCAAATCGAGTGATTATTTTTGCAGTGATTTGAACCCCCATGGGAAGCAGTAATACCGATTACAATGGTTTTAATTTATGTGCAGCAGTCAGCGGGTAATTACAATGGTTTGTTTCACTCGGGCTCCAGATAATTCCATGCTAGGTGTAGGAGTGATTACTGAGAGGAGCCATGAATAAGGAGGTCTGCATGATAGAATTTGCCAGGCTTCTCCCTTGATATTATTTCTGTTCTATTTGTGTGTATTTTTAGCGGCAGATTATGGTAAGTATTCAATGATTTGATGTTGCTCTGTTAGACAGATCTATTTTCTACAGTCTTGCCTGCAGTGGTTTTAGAGGCTTTACAGTAACTCCGACAGTCTGAAGTTCAACAACTCACCCCATGCCCGTCAGCGTGAAGGCGTGATGGATCTCATTGCCACTGGTCATCCGTGCCATCTCTCCATAGCTTCTAATACTAAGCTTCATGCATTATTTTGATGCTTTTTTCCTGGCACCAAAACTGATCTCATTACAGTTTTAGTGAATAAGAAATAAAATAGGGAGATTTCATCCTTCTCTTTTGCCATCTAATTAGAGGTTTTTCGCATCATGACCGGAAGGACACTTCAGCCTAAACTGCTTTCTGACTTAATTGCTATAATTTGCAAAACTGCATTATTTTGATGATATCAAGGTGACTGCCTGAATCAAGATTTCCTTTTTTGTTAATTTAGCATTATGCTAAATAAATGAATAGATGCCGCTTTTAATTTAATTTAGCCCCTTTACTTGTCATTTGTTTTGAAGATTATGCAGTTTCTAATTATAATTATAATGCAGATAATATTGCTCTCTGTGTCACTGGCAGAGTGTCTATTGCTGAACATTACTAATATGTGGGCTGTAATTATGTCTAATAATTGTCATTTTACAAACACATTTGTTGAAGACCACTTTACATGTACATATAGTTATTTTTAAATATTCTTTGTAGGCAATGTTGTCTATTAGAGCATGATGTCATCCGAATTCTTATAAATCACTATGGCTGATGAAACATTTATTTCATCTTAGCCCCAAATGTGACGTATATAGGTGTAGTTGCCATACTGCAAATGTGAGTATATCAGTGCATGACTGCATGTGAGAACCTGAAAGCCACCAGATTGCAAAAGTGTATTCATATGCTGCAGTCAAAGAAACACATCTTTACCAGGCCCTCCGATCCTCCTTCCTCTTGTCAAGGCTGCAGCTATTGACATTGTTCTGACTGCAGCAGTGACATACCACATACATTTGCAGCCAATCACCTGTTGAGGCCAGCAAGTGGTTGCAGTAGTTTATGGAATGTCACTGCTGTAGAAGGAACAATACATCACGAGCTACAGACCAGTGGAGATGAGGGAGCAGGACGAGAGGCGGTGATGAAAGTGAGGTAAGTTATTTTAATATTTTGCCTGCCCCACAACAGTTAAGTATAATAACATTTTAGGTCGGGCAACTCGAACAATGGTTTATTCAAAGGAAGTCATACAGTACATCTTCCTAGTGTTTAGCTGACCTCTTAATACCTAATTTCCTATAGATACAGGTTGAGTGTCTAAAAGGTTTTTCTCATCTAAGGTAGTTTGGACCCTAAGCTATAGTTACCACCCAAGATGCCAGTATCAAGTCCATATTCTTCTCATACACTGAGCCTACTATGCATTATGGTTTGGTACTAATAAGAACACTAGGCTCCATATTGTTCAACTTTTATTAAACATGATTTCGAAGTGAAAGAATACGTCAGCTCGGTGAAAATTATAGACAATAGTGTTACCTACAAGTGGCAGAAGTTGATGCTGGGTAACAATAATATAATGACGTGAGTCTTCTGTTTCATGTAGCACGTAGACATTTCTTTCTATATAAGTCATGGTCCTACCTAAAGAGCAAATGTCAGCAAGATCAACCATATTAAACCAGGTAGGGTTGATCCTGTTGATTAAAATGATTAGAGATGAGCGAATTTCATCTTATAGCATTTATAAAACACAACGGCCAGCTGCTATATAAAAATACAATAACCAATTAATACACCATATACAATTATAAAAAAACATAAAATCAACTCATTGATGTTGCGAATATATATAGCATAGTCCCTCTATTCGTCACTGGTGCGCTGCTCACGTACTGATAGTGAGGGTAATAAATGTCTCATATGCCTTTAGAAGTAAGTTTCTCCGTGTGATCTTTGTATATTGAATAATCACAGATCTACTCAACTCTAGAGTGTTCCATGAGTGGACAGTTTTTGTGTATAGCAATGAATTACGCTTTTACACCAAATGACAATAGTAGCAGTTTGAAACATTCTGTATCCAAAGAGGCAGATGACTGCTCTTACCGACCTATACGTGTGGGTTGAAGTTTCAGGTCACGTCTCGCTGGTTGGGTTTCGTTGGTAGTGTCCCGCTAGGTAAATTCGGTTAGTCTCCTTTGCATAAGTGCCGTCACTTTAGTTAGTTGCGTTATGGTTTCCTGCGCATGTCTCTTTGCAGTATAGAGACGCCGAGTTTGCCTCGTGGTGTTGCGATATTGCGTATTTATGTCCAATCTTGGATATTTCAATTAGTAAATTTTATGGAGAATATTTGTATGATATAAACGGGAACAGGCAACCAGAAGCGTTTCAAAACTAATAATAGCTTCTTCCTCAGTGGTATATTCGAAATGAGGGACAGGATCACTGGTTTTATACAAAAAAAGTAGGCCGGATCCTTACAAAAAAGTAGGCCGGACTTTGTAATCTCGGCATATATATCAAAGTACGGGACTGGATGCTGTTTGCAACATATTACAAAATACGTAACACTCAAACATGTATAACCACAGTACACTTACATAAAAAAATATATATATAATAATCCACCTGTAATAATATTAAATAAAAAATGAAAATGATGAAAAACATTTAAAAAACTTTTAAACATACATTACTTATGCTATTTCCCCATTGCATGCTGAGTGGAGACGTACGAGCGAGAGACCCGTGGGGGACAACCAGAGCATGCCTGGGACAGAAAGTGGCTCAGGCATGGTCTGGACGTCCACCACAGGTCCCCTATAAGATCCCCCTGAAGATCTCCATTTCAGAGTTCAGTCCTCAAGGTGCCAACGACCCAAACTCATATATCATCTTTGACTCACTTCTGGACATCCTTGCCGTAAAATCACCTCCCCTCCAATCCTTTTTTACTGATTGGAGTGCAAAGTATTTTAATCCTGTTGGGTTACTATTGTGGAACAATTTGAAATGGTTTGACACTGAGTGTTTGATATACCCTTTTTTTCTGACACTCAGATTTTTTATGTTCTACTTGTGCGTCCCACACACTGTTTGGAACAGAGACACACCAGTAGGTAAACTGCTGCCTCTGTATTACAAGTTAGTGTTTCTCTAATTTCCCACTTGAATGCGTTTGTCTTAGATTTTACCATCTCTGTCTTTCTATCAAATTTAGTTAATCTACAGTTTCTGCATAGGCCATACCTGTAGAAGCCTTTCAATTTATCCCATGGAGTAATTATAGATCTATTTCTGTAATTTCCGGTATTTTTTGTAGTTGGGGTCATCTGTAATCCCAAGTTTGGGGCCCTAGTATATATTATATATATTTTTTGGGGGGGGGGGGGGGGGAGTTGGTGCCAAAATGTTATGCTCTCCCAACAAATGGCAATATTTATTTATTATTTTTGATACTTTTTTTATAGTTTTCATTGAATGGTGAAACCAATTTAGAAGTATTTTCCTCATCCTCTGTTTTTTCTTTTTCCTGAAAAAAATCTTTTCTATTCAGTTTTTTTTTTTTACCTCATTTAGAGAATCATTGACTAAATCTGCCGGATATTTTTTTCCAAATTTTTTTATTTCATAACATCCGCCTCTTTCTCAAATTGCTCATTATGAGTAAAGTTCCTTTTAAGCCTCCAAAATTGTCTGTAAGGTACATTGAGAAGCCACCGAGGCAGGTGACAACTAGTTCTCAATATAAAGCTATTTTTTGCCACCTGTTTGTGATACCTGCTACATACAAATTTTTAATCTTTGATCTCTATATTGAGATCAAGAAATTGAGTTGCTTCTTTACTCACATTTGATGTGAATTTTAAGTGTACCTAATTTCTATTGAGATCTTCTATGAAGGCCATAAGCTCCTCCTCTGTGTCTTTCCAAACTAATACCACGTCATCTATATATCGTTGCCAGAGCACCAGACTTGCCCCCAAATCTGGTGCCCATGGCTGTTCCGGTTGTCTGTAAATAATAACCAGTTTTAAACTAAAAATAATTATGAGTTAAAATATATTCTATACCATCTAGGAACTGAATTTGATCTCCCCTTAAATTATTGTTTTGTATTAGTATTTTGGAAATTGCCTCTAATCCCAATTTGCGTTCTATGCAGGTGTACAGAGAACTCACATCCAAGGTGGCCATAATCCATCCAGGTTCATATTTTAAGTTCTCAAAAATGTTAACTGCCATCGTGGTATCTTTTAAATAGGAAGGAATTTTCTTAACATACGGCTGTAAAAATCTGTCCAAGTAGTGAGACAAATTACAGGTAAGTGAACCAATTCCGGAGACAATTGGTCTCCCTGGTGTATTAAATGGATCTTTATGCACCTTGGGGATACAGTAAGACAGGCACATTTTTTTGGGTACCCATTATGAAGTCATATTCATTGCTATTAATGATCCCCTTTTCTCTAGCAGTTACACACGTGACTCTCAATTGTGTCTCAAAGTGTTGCAGCGGATCCTTTACTAATTTAAAATATGTATGGGCATCAGATCGTTGTCTTAGACATTCTTCCTCAGATTTATTTGTGTACAACTATTTCCCTGCCCTTGTCTGGTATTGTTATTGCATTATTTTGTTGTAAATCCTTTATAGCTTGTATTTTCCCTTGGGTTAAATTGCCCTTATTTTTCCTCTGAGTCTTTAATCTTCTTAAATCAGCTTCCACGGCTCCCTTGAAAGCTAATATCTCTTTCTCCATTTCTTGTTTTGGGAACATTTTGGACTTTAATTTTAAGGCTGATAGGTGGATGTGTTGGAATTTTGTTGTGCATTAGGGTTTTTGGTGAAATAATTTTTGCAACATAGTTTCTTTATGTACTTTTCAATTCCTATAGACACCTCAAATTTCTTTAACCCCTTTAGGACACAGTCTTATTTCACCTTAAGGACCAGGCCATTTTTTGCAGTGGTGATAACTTTAAAAACGCTTTGACTTATCCAGGCCATTTACCAATTTTTTTTTAAAAATTGCAAATTTTCAAGTTTCAATTTCTCTACTTCTTTAATACATAGTAATACCTCCAAAAATAGTTTTACATTTACATTCCCCATATGTCTACTTCGTGTTTGGATCATTTTGGGAATGATATTTAATATTTTGGGGATGTCACAAGGCTTAGAAGTTTAGAAGCAAATCTTCAAAAACCCAATTTTTAGGGACCAGTTCAGGTCTGAAGTCACTTTGTGAGGCTTACATAATAGAAACCACCCAAAAATGACCCCATTCTAGAAACTACACCCCTCAAGCTATTCAAAACGGATTTTAAAAATGTTGTTAACCCTTTAGGTGTTCTACAAGAATTATTGGCAAATGGGGATGAAATTTGAGAATTTAATTTATTTGCCAAATTTTCACTTTTAACCCATTTTTTCCACTAACAAAGCAAGGGTCAGCAGCCAAACAAGACTGTATCTTTATTGCCCTGACTCTGCTGTTTACAGAAACACACCATATGTGGTCGTACACTACTGTACGGGCACACAGTAGGGTGTAGAGGGAAAGGTGTGCCATATGGTTTTTTGAAGGCAGATTTTGCTGGACTGGTTTATTTACACCATGTCCCATTTTAATCACCCCTGATGCACTCCTAGAGTAGAAACTCCATAAAAGTGACCCCATCTAAGAAACTACACCCCTCAAGGTATTCAAAACTGATTTTACGAACTTTGTTAACCCTTTAGGTGTTGCACACCTACTGTACAAATTTTCCATTTTAACCCATTTTTACACTAACAAAGCAAGGGTTAACAGCCAAACAAGACTGTATCTTTATCGCCCTGATTCTGCCGTTTACAGAAACACCCCATATGTGGTCGTACGGCCACGTGGCGGGGAGTAGAGGGAAAGGTGCCGTGTAGTGTTTGGAGGGCTGATTTTTATGGACCGGTTTATTTACACTGTGTCCTGTTTCAACCCCCCTGATGCACCACTGAGTAGAAACTCCCTAAAAGTTACCCCATTTTGGAAACTATGGGATAAGGTGGCGGTTTTGTTGGGACTATTTTTAGGGTATATATGATTTTTGGTTGCTCTGTATTACATTTTTGTGAGGTAAGGTTACCTAAAATTGAAATTCTGAAATTTCATCTCCATTTGCCATTAATTGACGAACACCTAAAGGGTTGTAAAATCAGTTTTGAATACCTTGAGGGGTGTAGTTTCTTAGATGGGGTCACATTTATAAGAGTTTCTACTCTAGGGGTGCATCAGGGGGGCTTCAAAAGGGACATAGTGTCAATAAAAAAGGCCATCAAAATCAGCCTTCCAGAAACCGGTCCTTTCCTTTTGCGCCCTGCCTTTTAGTGGTACAGCAGTTTACGACCACAAATGTGGCGTTTCTGTAAACTGCAGTATCAGGGTAATAAATATAAAGTTTTGTTTGGTTGTTAACCCTTGCTTTGTTACCGGATAAAATGGATTGAAATGGAAAAGTGCCCAAAATAGCTGTTTTGGCACCGTTTGAATTTTTTTTTTTGGACCGTGTTAATCTGGGGGGGTTAGGTCACGGAGTATTTTTATAGAGGAGATTCTTATGGACGCAACGATACCTAATAAGTCAACTTTTTTTACAATTATTTAGGTTTTAGACTATATTATCCTTTATGATAAAACAATTTTTTTTGTATCTCTAAAGTCTGAGTCATTATTTATTTATTTTTTTTGCCGATTATCTTATGTAGGGGCTCATTTTTTGCGGGATGAAAGGACGGGTTTATTGGCACTATTTTGGGGGCTATATGACTTTTTGATCGCCTGCTATTAAACATTTTGTCATGTAAGGTGACAAAAAAAGTTATTTTTTGCACGTTTTTTTGAGGGGCCGTCTTAATCTGGGGGGTTACGTCATGGGGTATTTTTGTAGATGAGATTCTTACGGATGCAGCGATACCTAATAAGTCGTCTTTTTTACAATTATTTAGGTTTTAGACTTTATTATCCTTTTTGATACCCCCAAATTTTTTTGTATCTCTAAAGTCTAAGAGTAATTTTTTTTAGTTTGTATTGCCGATTCTATTAGGTAGGGGCACATTTTTTGTGGGATGAGGGGACAGTTTTAATGGCACTATTTTGGGGGCTATATGACTTTTTGATTGCTTGCTAATAAACTTTTTGTTATGTAAGGTGTTTTTTTTTTTTTTTTTGGACCCTGTTAATCTGTGGGGGGGTTAGGTCATGGGGTATTTTTATAGAGGAGATTCTTACCGACGCGGAGATACCTAATTTGTATACATTTTTTTAATTATTTTAGTGTTTAAACATTTTTTGGTGTCTCAAGTCTGAGAACCATAGTTTTTTTATCGGATTGTCAGTGGCTAAATTGGGATATAAATTTAGTACTCCATGGAAGTGTGGTACTCCCTGAAGCAACCAATAAGGCAGAGGCCCGGATGATCGGGGCATGTGTCACATTGAGTAGTGGTGTCCTTCCGTATACCCCTCCTGTGACACACTCTGCACCTTTTTTGGTCCGTCCCTTCTTACCAGTATGGGGGACCACACCTGGAAAGTGTTGGCCAGGGACAATCTGGGTGCCTCCAGTTTCCGAGGTACTCCGGCCTGCTCTTTCCCAGTCAGAAAAGATCAGGGCCTTGAGGACTGCCTCATAGAACTGAAGGAATGTCCCTGTGTTGCCAGCGCTCCGGGACAGCACAAAAGAGTTGTACAAGGCAACCTGTACCAAGTAGACCGCAACTTTTTTGTACCATGCCCGGGTTTTGCGCATGGCATTATATGGCTTGAGGAATTGATCAGAGAGATCAACTCCTCCCATATACCGATTGTAGTCAACGATACAATCCGGCTTGAGGACCGTTGCCACGGTACCTCGCACATGGACAGGGGTGATGCCGTTACCATGAATTGTCCTTATATCTGACCAGCAACAGGTTTCCAGTGGTAAGGACATGGGTCTCACCCCTGGGGATAGGTACCTGGAGGGGGTGGGCAGGGAGGCCGCGTTGATTTTTCCGCACGGTCCCACAAGCGGACGTGGATCTGGCGGTGAGGGACTGGAACAAGGGGATACTAGTATAAAAGTTATCCACGTACAGGTGGTAACCCTTATCTAGCAGTGGGTGCATAAGGTCCCACACAAGTTTCCCGCTAACACCCAGAGTGGGGGGACATTCTGGGGGTTGAATACGGGAATCTCGCCCTTCGTACACACAAAACTTGTAAGTGTACCCTGAGGTACTCTCACAAAGTTTGTACAGCTTCACGCCATACCTCGCCCGCTTTGAGGGAACATACTGGCGGAAAATGAGTCTCCCCTTGAACGCAATGAGAGACTCCTCAAACGCGACATCCCTTCCAGGTACATAGGCCTGTACAAATTTGGCCCCAAAGTGATCGATGACCGGTCTGATTTTGTACAGGCAGTCATAGGCAGGATCACCTCGGGTGGGACATGCTGCATTATCTGCATAATGCAGGCATTTCCGGATGGCCTCAAACTGGGAGCGTGTCATGGCCGTACTGTAAAGTGGGGTCTGGTAGAGGACGTCCCCACTCCAGTAATGCCTGACACTAGGTTTCTTGACTAGGCCCATATGCAGCACGAGGTGCCCAAATGTTCTCATCTGGGCTGCACTGACTGGCGTTCAGCCACCGGGCCTAGCCAAAAAGGAGCCCAGGTGTTGAGCAGCGAACTTTTGGGTGTACAGGTTCGTCTGCTCCACCATTAGATTTACCAGTTGGTCGCTGAAAAAATCACTAAAAAAGTAATATTCAGTGAAGCCTACTGTGGAAATCTGGATTCCTGGTTGGCTTACAAAATCAGGAATCACGGGCTCAAATTGCTCTGGGGTACACCAGACAAGTTCACCGGCAGGGGGCTCCGGTGGATTTAACTGGTGGGCCGGAAAACTAGTACGAGCCCCAGAGCTGCTCGTACTAGGGTGGGCCACAGGATCCCTAACATGGCAGTCCCCTTGCTCCGCCTGGCTGCGTCTCCGCCGCCTTGGGGGCTCATCATCATTGCTAGATGATGAGGAGGACGCGGATGACAACAGGAAAGTGGGGTCATCCTCGTCCTCAATTGGGACTCTCGGACTCGGAGGCAAGCTGCGCATATGCTTCCTCGGCCGAGAACATCCGGCGGGCCATAGGGGAGTGTGTGTCTGCGTGTGTATGTGCGTGCGTGTAAATCTTTATTTGGTGTGCGTGTGTGTGGGGGCACGGGTGTTAGCGGAATTATCTCTAAAACTAACAGAAAAAATTAAATACAAACTAAAAAAGGGCAAAAAATGTGAAAAAAATAAAAAATCTAAACCGCTGATCAACCGTCCGAAGTTGATCAGTGGTGGATGAGCTAAGAGTGCCTGCCACAGTCAGCGTACGCACAAAAAACCCCCCCAAAAAACTGCCTGCGCCCCCAAAAAGTTGTGGGGGGGGGGGCCAGAGGGGCAAGCAGGAACACCCCTGGGGGGTCTAGGGTCACACAGCTGTGCTGTGGACCCCAGACACCCTACTTAGGGTGATGCAATCAAACTTTTTTTTCCCACTAAGACTACTTTCACACTTGCTCTTGATCGGATCCGTTCTGAACGGATCCGATCATATTAATGCAGACGGAGGCTCCGTTCAGTAAGGATCCGTCTGCATTAATAACTTAGAAAAATTTCTAAGTGCGCAAAATGCTTGAGCGGATCCGTTCAGACTTTCAATGTAAAGTCAATGGGGGACGGATCCGCTTGAAGATTGAGCCATATGGTGTCATCTTCAAGCGGATCCGTTCCCATTGACTTACATTGTAAGTCTGAACGGATCCGCTCGCCTCCGCATGGCCAGGCGGACAGCTGAACGCTGCAAGCAGCGTTCAGCTGTCCGCCTGGCCGTGCGGAGGCGAGCGGAGCGGAGGCTGAACGCCGCCAGACTGATGCAGTCTGAGCGGATCCGCTCCATTCAGACTGCATCAGGGCTGGACGGAGGCGTTCGGGTCCACTCGTGAGCTCCTTCAAACGGAGCTCACGAGCGGACCGACGAACGCTAGTGTGAAAGTAGCCTAACTTTCCCTTTTATATCCCTGCCTAGCCCAACCTTTCCCTAGCCTTTCCTTAATTACCTGGCTGATCAAATGGGGAGTGCTGGGGCACAGATCGGGTCCTGGGGCTAGGATGGGTGCTGAGACACAGATAGGGTTGAGATTCACACGTGCAGGCAGCGCTCTCCTCTGCTCCCCGGACACAAAAGGAGGAGGAGAGGAGCGCTGCCAAGATTTGAATCTTCCGCCTGCCCACCTACCAATCAGAGGCAATCCTGAGAGGTGATGTTGCAGTGAGCAGGACACCAGTACAGTGGGTCAGCTATGCAGTGGGTCAGTATATATGTGTATAAGTCTATAGTAGTTCGTGACGCCAATTGCAGCTTGCGCAGGTACTGTAGCAGGGCCCTTTAGGATGTTATAACTCACGTACCAGGTGAGGAATACCAGATGGGGATAATGTCTCTGTGTAGCAGATATGGTAGTGTCAACGGTGTCTCCTACCTTGGTACGGCTGGACTCCTGGATCCTGGCTCACTTGCAATAAATTGAGTGTTGTTGGTAGCAGTAAATAAGATCCAAACAGGTAATATGATCCAACTTGTCTTTACTGAATGGCAGCTTTAAATCCATACAAGTTACAGCAATAGTCTTGGGTCCCAGCAGGTATAGGCAACGTATGGCAGGGATCAATATCTCTTCTGCTTCTATACTATGTGCCTGGAGAATCTGGCAGGTATTTATCTTCTGCTCTGTCTGTCTTCTGCTTGTAATGGGCCTGACTAGCTGAGGAGGAATTTGGCTTCTCCTCGGACTTTGGATATGTACTCACAGCTTGGCTCACAGGGAATGCTTCTTCCTGGAGGCTGGAGATGGCTGCTTTTCTTGTCAACCAGCTGAGGCTGATGGCTCAAGCTGGGAAGGGTGATCTTTGCCTCAGCCGAGGCTCGATCCTGTCTTGGGATCCCTGTTTCTGGGAGCTCCTACTAACACAGCCTTCCCCTTGCAGGGAGAGCTGGACAAAACTGTCTCTACCTGGTTTTTCCCTCCCTTGCCGCAGGGCGTGGGAAACTCCACTTCCCTTAAACAGGGGGGAACAGAACAGAACTGGAATGTTCCATTCTGAATGGCCATAACATTAAAATGATGCAGCCACCTGCTGGTAGACCTGAAACATTACTAAGGAAAATATAACATTTTAAATTGTTTCAACTGCACAGTAGTGAATGACATGAGGAAAACACATCAGCTGACAATATTAATGCTCTTAGCAGATTGTAGCAGGGTAAAAGCGTTAGTAACCCCACTCTGGGATGTTACATTCCCCCTTACTTTGAATCAAACAGTCCTCGGTTTGTGCTTGGGATAAAAGGAATGAGCTCTGGGGGGTACCCAAATTAATACAAAGGGCTGCCTGAAATACATATAATGACATATATAGACAAACATGAAACGGCTATCCCCAGGCTCCTGCCCGCTAGAGTAAGGTGTCCAACACACAGTTTCCTTCTCTTGGTATAACCAGGTAACCTAAATACTGCACAAAGCAAACATCACTGACTGACTTTGTATGTTCCTGAGCTCTGTAGACAGACATCAAAGAAAGCATGGGAGTGTCTTTACTCCGTAATCCCGCCATTGTGTAATGAAATACTGGCAAATGGAAGGGTGGCTTTATCCTGTATTCCCTTACCTGCACCAAAGTCTGAGAAATTTGGCTTGTAGCACGATCACTATGGAGACTATGCGGTAGCTAAATTGTGGTTCTAAGGTTTTAGGTACCATACCTTAGGCAAAAGGCTCAGAAGGGGAGTCATCCTTCATCTCTGCATACTTCTGGCAATGTCACAGGAGGAGGGTCTTTAATCCTGTGCGCTCCTGGAAATGAGACACCTCAGGATGGGAACAATCCTGAACATAAAACAAGCGGGAAGGAGCAGCCTAGGGCTTCTAACGATTCCCGAAGCAGCAGGGGTACCTGTGTAGTTACTGGATCTGCCTGGACTTACCACTTGGTCCTACTCGGGTGTAGGCCATTAGTATACAACGTCCCTATGATGACAGTCCGTACAAGGGGGAAGAGAACAAGAGCTGTAAAAAGGCACACTTTAAGTAAGTTACTACATTTTTGTTAAGTGCAATGGTTAAGTGCAATCATGGCAAACAGTGCATAAATTCACATTGCGGCATCTGTAAAAGAGTCCATACAATGGGCACAAATACTTGAACGTTGCTCAACCTGTAAACATGTTAGCAAAATTAGTGCAATATCTAAACAGTATAAGTCACAAAGAGCTCAGGTACATGTTTGAGTCCTTTCTTTGGGTGCAAGCTTGTAACGTTGCATAACTTGTATCAAATAGGAAAAAACACAAAAATAAAAAATAATTTGTAATCCAGTATGAAGTATGGTTTGGCTGATAGATGGAGTCCATTAAGTCCATGCACAAAAAGGTGAGATGAAAAAGGGTCAACAATAAACAGTAGGCAATGTGTCTTACCAGTCAAAATGGGTCCATGGCTTGGCTCCTATTGTCTCTGTAACTAAAGGTCCGTCTCAAAGAATTCCCGATAACGGGCAGGTGGTTTACCTTGGGATCTCCGCAAGGACGGTTCTTCTGCTTCTTCCGGGGTAGAAGTAGAGTCTTGCACTTGTGCAGGAGGATCAGCTGTCTGACTTGGAGTAATCTCAGCAACTAGCATCAGGACTCAACCTGATGCAAGTCCACACTCCTCAGTAATAAGTACATGCAGTAAGGCACAAAGGTAAATCCTGGTGAAGCACACTATTGGATCCAGTTCTGTTGGACAGGAGGTGGCACACAATTCAATCCGATCCTGTTCGCAGTGACGCCACTTTATGCCGTGAGCAGGACACTAGTACAGTGGGTCAACTATGCAGTGGGTCAGTATATATGTGTATAAGTCTATAGTAGTTCGTGACGCCAATTGCAGCTTGCGCAGGTACTGTAGCAGTGCCCTTTAAGATATTATAACTTACATACCAGGTAAGGAATGCCAGAGGGGGATAATGTCTCTGTGTAGCAGATATGTTAGTGTCAACGGTGTCTCCTACCTTGGTACGGCTGGACTCCTGGATCCTGGCTCACTTGCAATAAATTGAGTGTTGTTAATAGGAGTAATTGAGGAACTTTGGTAGCAGTAAATAAGATCCAAACAGGTAATATGATCCAGCTTGTCTTTACTGAATGGCAGCTTTAAAGCCATACAAGTTACAGTAATAGTCTTGGGTCCCAGCAGGTATAGGCAATGTATGGCAGGGATCAATATCTCTTCTGCTTCTGAGCATATGCCTAGAGAATCTGGCAGGTATTTATCTTCTGCTCTGTCTGTCTTCTGCTTGTAATGGGCCTGACTAGCTGAGGAGGAATTTGGCTTCTCCTGGACTCTGGATATGTACTCACAGCTTGGCTCACAGGGAATTCTTCTTCCTGGAGGCTGGAGGTGGCTGCTCTTCTTGTCAACCAGCTGAGGCTGATGGCTCAGGCTGGGAAGAGTGATCTTTGCCTCAGCCGAGGCTCGATCCTGTCTTGGGATCCCTGTTTCTGGGAGCTCCTACTAACACAGCCTTCCCCTTGCAGGGAGAGCTGGACAAAACTGTCTCAAACTGGTTTTTCCCTCCCTTGCCGCAGGGCGTGGGAAACTCCACTTCCCTTAAACAGGGGGGAAGTTCCATTCTGAATGGCCATAACATTAAAACGATGCCGCCACCTGCTGGTAGACCTGAAACATTGCAAAGGAAAATATAACATTTAAAATGGTTTCAACTGCACAGTAGTGAATGACATGAGGAAAACACATCAGCTGACAATATTAATGCTCTTAGCAGATTGTAGCAGGGTAAAAGCATTAGTAACCCCATTCTGGGATGTTACAATGTCACATCACCTCTCAGGATCATTGGATGGTAATTGGTGGTGTAAAATCACACCACCGATCACCATCCTGTTCCGGGTTATCGGGTTCTCAGAGACCTGAATAACCCGGAAACGCAGCAAACGGCAGGTCTGAATTGACCTGCGGTTTGCTGCGATCGCCGACATGGGGGGATCACAGGACCCCCCAGCGCATCTAGCCAAGGTGCCTGCTCAATGATCTGAGCAGGCACCAGGTTCCGATCACCGCCCACCGGGCGGCGGTGATTGGAACTATACATGACGTACCGGTACATCATGTGTCCTGAAGAGGTTAAAGGTGCATTTGGTGCAAATTTCAAACCCTTAGTTAATAATTTCAGTTGTTCTATATTAAGTACCGTAGAACTTAAATTTATAAAGTTGTATTCGATACCTTCCACATTTCTATCCCTGTTATCTCGTCTATGTCTCCTCCTTCGTGCTGTCTTTTTCTCCCCACCCAGTAATGGTGATGCTGGTGCTCGTACTTGTGCGCTTGTGATACTGAGATTGGATTTGGGTTGTGAGAATGGCTGTGCTGTAAGGCTGGCTGGTATCTGACTCGTAAATGTGAATGTGCTCGGTATTGTCACATGTGTTTTTATTGGTGCTAATTGTGAACTGGTGATTTGTGATGTTGGTCATTTTTTGTTTTGTGAATTGGTCGTTTTGTATGGTGTATCAGAGGTTTGAATTGTGATATCTGATTGGGGGCAGACTTGTTGCCTAAAAAAGACTCAATAGAATAGTTATATGCCTTATATGTTGTTTTTTGATTATTGTTTGAACTAATAGGTCGTGCAGAATTTTGTATAGTTGATGTATTAGATTTATTGTATGTGATGGGGAATTTTTTTGCATAATTTCCCCCTCCATTTATCTAGTTTCTTAAAAAGATTGCTCTGTAATGTATTGTATTCCTCATCCCTGTTAAATGTTTCAATTTAGAATTTTATTTCTGTTATTTGTTGTTCTGTTTCTAAAATTATTTGTTGTCTTCTATGTATAATCAATTCTACTAAGGCTATCGATTGCAGTTTAAAGAAACAATCAGATTGTGAATTGAAATCTTCATTACAGAAATACGATGCGGGTGTTTTGTACAGGGTTAATCCTTTTGGTGTAATTCCCATACTCAGATAATGTTGTAAAGACTTCATTTCCCAATGTTGTCTTAATTGTTTAATTAGGACCCAATATTGTAGGATTGTTTATCTGACCATTTTTACCATTTTTATTTTCAACAAATGACAAATTTTGTACATTTTCCCTTTCATATTTGCCATATATCCCCATATATCCATCCTTAAATATTCAAAAAAGGCAATAATGATCTAAAACAATGTTGATCCTAACAACTATGCTCCAAGCAAAAATTATAGCACTAAACAAAGTATAGCACGATTGCTGCGGGAGACTGCTCAATGTGGAATAGAATAAAACAAAACAATCAATACAATAGAGCGCTCACCGGAGCAAGGCTTAGCCCGCTATTCCACTCAATAGCTTCAATAAGGAAATATATAAAACACAACGGCCAGCTGCTATATAAAAATACAATAACTATTTAATACACCATATACAATTATAAAAAAACTAAATCAACTCATTAATGTTGCGAATATATATAGCACAGTCCCTCTATTCCTGTGCGGAGCTCACGTACTGATAGTGAGGGTAATAAATGTCCCGTATGCCTTTAGAAGTAAGTTTCTCCGTGTGATCTTTGTATATTGAATAATCACAGATCTACTCAACTCTAGAGTGTTCCGTGAGTGGACAGTTTTTGTGTATAGCAATTAATTACGCTTTTACACCAAATGACAATAGTAGCGGTTTAAAACACTTTGCATCTGGCAGAATTAGTCAATGATTCTCTAAATGAGGTAAAAAAAAATGAATAGAAAAGATTTTTTACAGGAAATAGAAAAAAACTAAGGACGAGGAAAATACTTCTAAATTGGTTTTACCATTCAATGAAAACTATAATAAAGTATCAAAAATAATAAATAGATATTGGCATATGTTGGGAGAGGATAAAATTATGGCACCAACTCTCCCAAAAATAATACCAATAATATATACTGTATTTTTCGCCCTATAAGAAGCACCTGCCCATAAGACGCACCTAGGTTTTTGAGGAGGAAAATAAGAAAACAAAATATTTTGAACAAAAAGGTATGCTTTTGGTGGGTTTTGAACTAATGGTGGTCTGTGGATGCCGATACACCCGCCGCACGGAATCGTGGCGCGGCGTATTATTGACAGTTCGGCAAAATGCAGCATTCGCCCCATAAGACGCACTGCTATTTCCCCCCCACTTTTTTTTGGGGGGGGGGGAGTGCATCTTATAGGGCGAAAAATACGGTACTAGGGCCCGAAACTTGGGATTACAGGTGGCCCCAAATATAAAAAAATACCGGAAATGACAAAAACAAATCTATAATTACTCCATGGGATAAATTGAAAGGCTTCTACAGGTATGGCCTATGCAGAAACTGTAGATTAACTAAATTTGATAGAAAGACAGAGATGGTAAAATCTAAGACAAACGCATTCAAGTGGGAAATTAGAGAAACACTAACTTGTAATACAGAGGCAGCAGTTTACCTACTGGAGTGCCTCTGTTCCAAACAGTGTGTGGGACGCATAAGTAGAACATTAAAAATCCGAGTGTCAGAAAAAAAGGGTATATCAAACACTCAGTGTCAAACCATTTCAAATTGTTCCACAATAGTAACCCAACAGGTTAAAATACTTTGCACTCCAATCAGTAAAAAAGGATTGGAGGGGATTTTACAGCAAGGATGTCCAGAAGTGAGTCAAAGATGACATATGAGTTCGGGTCGTTGGCACCTTGAGGACTGAACTCTGAAATGGAGATCTTCAGCTTCCTATAGGGGACACTGTGGTGGACGTCCAGACCATGCCTGAGCCACTTTCTGTCCCAGGCATGCTCTGGTTGTCCCCCACGGGTCTCTCGCTCATTTGTCTCCACTCAGCATGCAATGGGGAAATAGCATAAGTAATGTATGTTTAAAAGTTTTTTTAAATGTTTTTCATGATTTTTTTACCACAGACCATAACGCAATTCTATGACGGAATGCATAACGAAATGCCTTTAGAGGACTCCCCTGCATAACGGAAACGGGACGGATTTGTTTTGCAGCCCGTAGACTGCTATTATGATGGAATGAATAACGGAACGCCTCTAAAGGCATTCTGTTATGCATTCCGTCATAGAATTGTGTTATGGTCCGTGGTAACGGAATCTATAATGCAATTCTGCTTTTACCACCAAACGAAGCGTGAACGAATTTCAAAATATGAAATTCGCTCATCTCTAAAAATGAAACCTGTCTTGAAAAAAGTTGCTGCATTGTGAAAAAGATGAATTATTTATGCAAATGAGGTCTTCAATTCACCAAAGGGCAGGACCTAATCCTCAGTGCACCCCAGCTCTTCAGCTTTCCAGTGCTGCCCATGACTCCCGCTGCACTGAAGAACTCATCTGCATAAAGAAAGGCCCCATTAACATCACCGTATTTTTGCTCCGCATCCAATCTACATTTTTTGGGATTGGATTCGGACCCTTTCTTTTCAATGTGTGCTGTTCGCATTTATAAGTCCATTCCGCAGCCCCACAAAAAAGATTCTTGTCAGTTTTGTGGATGAAAATAGGCATTGTTACAATTAGACCGCAAATAAAACAAAAAAACTGATGCAACTTGGAAGTCACATGGACGTCATCCGTGTTTTTTAAAGATCCAAATTGTGTTTGTAAATCCTATCTAATGTAGCGTGGGTCTCCAATAGTACCACAATAGCCGGCAAATGTCGGACCACGAGATCAAATACCACCGTCCTCTTCACCCTGTCTCCCAGCCCTCTCACATTCCAAAATAGAATATTACACGGCATATCCTATGGATAAACGGAATTTCAAAATCCCCTTTCTTAACGGAGAGGCCCGCATATCTGTACAGCAAATGACGACAGCCAATCCCTCCCTTAAACCCACCCCCCCCAAAAAAAAAAAAAAAAAAAAAAGGAAATGGGCTTCTCTTGAGTACCACGCTTGCTACTCCTCTTATGCAAGAGGGGTTAGCGTATATATTCATCATGGGATGGAGTATCAACCGCTAGATAACCTGATTGACAAGGAAGGGAGGTTTGTATTTCTCCATGGGTATTGGAAAGGGCAGGAGGTCATACTGGCTTTTATCTATATTCCTCCACCATTTAATGCAACGGTGCTTTCACAGTTAGTCCAATATATATCCACAAAAAATCAATGTCCACTATTAGTGGCAGGTGATTTTAATGCAGTACCTGATCCTGAGTTGGATCGGTTCTCGTCGTTCTCTGGGTGCGGTCGTACGGGATCCCCCTTGACTGCTGTTTGCCAGGAGTTGGCGCTGGTCGATATCTGGCGCCACCTCTATGGCAACAAATTTTTTTTTTTCATGTTTTAGCCAGTCATTCGGGTCAATGTCCCGTATAGATCTGGCGTTTGCAAGTCAGGAGCTGTGCGGTGGCGTCCTGAGAATGAGGTATGAACCGCATGGAATCTCGGATCACTCCCCAGTTCTTGTTATATTTGCAGAGGCCCCAAATACAGGTAGAACTTTTAAACTGAATCCGCACTGGCTTGACGTGATAGGGGAGCAATCCAGAATAGACCAGGATATTCAGGAATTTTGGGACCTCAATGTGGGATCGACACATATCCATTACGTATGGGATGCTTTGAAAGCCCTTATATGCGCTTATACTTCAGTAAAATTAATAGGTTTAGAACAGAAGTACGGCGCAGGGAACAACAATTGACAGACTTAATAAGGAGTTTACGCGCCGCATTAATTGACTCCTATACGGAGCAAACCATTAATCAGTTAAAAGAGGCTAACTTACAGCTTAAGACGCTCCTATATAAAAAAGCACAACATAAGCTCCTATTTCAAGGCCAGAATCGTTTTTGCGAATCTGGTAAAACGGGTAGGTTTTTGGCTCGTTTGGTGGCCAATCAGAGAGAGTCTACCAGTATAAGAGAAATTAGGAATTTACAGGGTGTTGGGGTGAGTTCTGCAGAGGAGATAAGGGAGGAATTTGCGAGATATTATTCTACCCTTTATAAATCCGAGTCTATGTTTAGTCGTACCGAGATGGATCAATATCTTCAAAGATTAGAGCTCCCCCAGTTATGCTCTCAAGATAGAGAGCGCTTGGAATCCCCTATTCTTTTAGAGGAACTCCAGGCGACTCTTCCCTCTCTAAAATATAAATCAGCCCCCGGTTCAGATGGACTGCCGTTTGATCTCTATAGGTACCATGCTAAAGTACTTTTGCCGATCCTGCTTCTAGTCCTGAATGAATCCCGCGCATGCTGCTCCTTACCTCCATCATTTAGAGAGGCAGTGATTATCTTGGTCTTAAAAAAGGAGAAGGATCCATGTGATATGGGGTCATATAGACCCATATCACTTTTAAATACGGACTACAAGATCTTTGCAAAAATTTTGGCCAATCGTCTAAAAGGGGTTATAGCCGGGTTGGTACACCCTAACCAGACGGGTTTTATCCCGGGACGGCAAATACAGATGAGTCTATATAGGGTGTATTTGAATTTGTCTGTTGGGGGTAGTATAGACCACTCCATTCTGTCTCTAGACGCCGCAAAAGCGTTTGACAGGATGGAGTGGTCTTTCTTGTGGGCTACAATGTCCCATTTTGGCCTTGGGGATTCGTTCCGGGAAATGACCCAAATGTTATATGCACAGCCAGTTGCATCTATCAGTGTCAACGGTATTAGCTCCTCCCCTGTTATGATGCAGAGAGGGATGAGACAGGGATGTCCCCTGTCTCCTCTCCTCTTTGCTCTCTTTATTGAACCATTGGCTTCCCGGATTCGTTTAGATAATCGTATAGATGGGTTTGGGGTGGCGGGAGTGGACGAAAAAATAAGCTTATATGCCGATGACGTGATTCTGTTCTTAGATCAAGGATGGAAAATCCTCTCGTATGTCATAGAGGTAATAGAAGATTATGGCAAATTATCAGGTTATAGAATTAATTGGTCAAAGTCATCGCTCCTCCCGCTAAACCGCAAAGCTGTAGATGAGGGGAGGCGAATTCGTGTTTTGGCTCCTAATGATACTTTGGATTATTTGGGGGTGAAGATTGGGGTCCCTATAAAAAGGTTTTATGATCTTAATCTGGTCCCGGTTTTGAATAAAGTTAGGGACAAAATCAGCGCTTGGCGGAAATTGATATTGGCACAGACGGACCGTATTGCTTTGATTAAAATGATTATCTTACCGTTAGTTTTGTTTCCGTTGTGTGCCTCCCCTATTTGGATTGATGATATTTTCTTTCATAGGTTGGAGACTATGATTAATGATTTAATTTGGGGAAGGAAGAGGGTGCGTATAAAGCAGAGATATCTATGGCTGTCGGAGGCAGATGGTGGGCTGTCACTACCTTTTTTTCAAGGTTATTTTTTATGTGCACAGATTCAGCGGTGTTTTTCTAAAGAGAGGTTACTTTCACGTTATTTAACAAAAGTTTTTGACAAACCAGTGGAGAATATCTTTGCATGTTTGGAGAATGGGTTTATGGGAATGAGGAGGTCCTTGCTGATCCCCTGCTCACTGCAGAGGATTTGGAACAGATTGAAGAAGATCCTTAAATCTTCCGGTCCGTTTGGTTTCACCCCTTTGTGGGAGAACAGGGGGCTGGAGGAGTTCTTCAAAATTACAGATTTTGGTTATTGGTTACGTAGAGGTATTAATAGAGTGTCCGACCTTTTTTATATGGGTCGTTTCAAATCACTTTTGGAATTTGGATTTTCAGATAGTTCACCATTAGATCTAATTATGTATTCACGTCTGAAACATATAGTTGAAACCTCTAGGAATAGGGGTGTTATTTTTTCACGAGAGAATATATTTTTTGATTTTTGTGACGCTCAGAAGTATGAAAAAGTGAAGCTATCTAGACTTTACACGAAACTCCGAACGGCACTGGCAACTGTAACACCTTTTAAAAGTACAGATAAGTGGGAGCAAGAGCTGAATTGCCCCCCACTGCAGTGGTCTACTATTTATAGGAATGTGAAAAAGGCGACAGTTTCCAGTGCGCATAGGCTAATTCAATTTAAGATACTCCATAGACTGTATTGTACGCCTAAAATTCAAGGAAAATTTCCCCAAAATAAAGATCGGGATTGCTGCTGCTCTAAATGTGGATATGTTAATGCAAACTATGTTCATCTGCTTTGGAGCTGCAGCAAAATAAGAAGTTATTGGGATGAGGTTTTCGCTACCCTACAAAAGGAGAGTTCAATGAACTATAACCCGGTAATTTTGATAGTGATTTTTGGGGATTATGGGTCAGAAGTGGAAGTTCCGCCTCAGGTTAGATGGATTTGGTTGCGGGGATTGATGGTTGCTAAGGCTATATTGTTAAAGTATTGGGGCTCTGTCTCCCCGCCCTCAATAAGGGAGTGGGTTTTATATCTCCAAAGAATTAAGGTATATGAGGACATTGAAAGGAAGCGGAGAGTTGCACGCATAACTGCATAGCTATAACTAACACTGATACTATTCTATATAATAATGAATGGAGTGACGGCAGCCAATGGGGGGGGGGGGGGGTTATATAGATTATTATTATATAATACTTTGAGGGTGTCCTTAGGATGTTGTGTAGAATTTTTCTTGTAATGACGTTTATGATTGCCATGCTGGGCACACCGCTGTGATTAATATTGTTTTATGTATTAATATTATGACTTGGAAAATAAAAATATATATTTATCAAAAAAAAAAAAAAAAGATCCAAATTGTGCGGACCGCAAAACATTTATGGTCATGTGCATGCACCCTAATAGTCTTCTTTTCTCTGGAACAATGCAACCAATATTCACAAGACAAGTGCTATTTTAATAAGCAGGATTAGCCCTACCTGGTTAACCTGCTGACAGGTGCTCTAAAAGATCTGTCAGCTTTCCTGACTTGTCTGTTTTAACTGTCTATTTGTATTCCCCATGAAATAATTCTGGAACAGTGTTTCTAGAACTC
Source organism: Bufo gargarizans (assembly GCF_014858855.1). Classification (NCBI taxonomy): domain Eukaryota; kingdom Metazoa; phylum Chordata; class Amphibia; order Anura; family Bufonidae; genus Bufo; species Bufo gargarizans. The sequence goes on along the minus strand of NC_058081.1, from coordinate 458,568,596 downwards.
TACTATATCAGCAAAACTACGGGTGAAAAAGCTCAAATCACTAAGACCTTATTTTGGAAGTGTAGGGGAGGAGGAGAAATGTTTATAAGCCAGTGATCACTATTACTAATATATCAGCCTGCTCAATGCAGTGACAGACTTTCATGAAATTTCATTAGAATGGATTTTACCTCTACCTAGAATACATGTGCCGAATAAATAATACAAATGCAATAAAAAATACAAAAAGGCCAGGCAGGGCTTGCGGGATTCACACCCAGAAGGAATTTTGGTAGACTGAAGTCGGGAAGTAACTGCTGTGCTATGTATCCAGCCTTCTGCTTCCTGCAAACATTTCAGTGGTAACTGAGCTCAGGCAAAAAAAGAAATTCTATTGCAGCATAATGCAATCCACGGGAATCTCTACAGACTATAGACATCAGTTCACTGTAACCCTTTGTATGCTTCTTAAGATACCAGTTACACTACAGGGTTCTTATTAGGAAAGGATTTTGCTTGGAATACAGGATATGGAGAGCAATACTGTTTACCGTAAAGCTGTCTGGATAACAATCTTGTGCCTTAATAACTCTACCATATATAGTACCAAATAATAATATCATACAATATTTATATTAAATGTACTAATAATAATAAATGCAATAGTGCCAAAATAACAGTGTTATGTAGGGCTCCGGTAATAATGCTATATAGTTCCTAAATAATACCACAGCAGATGCTGTAATTAGTGCTGAGCGAATCGGAATTTCAGGGAAAATTTGATTCACCACAAAGCCGAATTTCCTCATGGTTTGTGGTAGCGAATCGATTTTCCCTGAATGCCAGTAAAAAACAAAAAATAAAAAAATCATACTTACCTGATCCATTTGATTGCGACGAGCTGTCCGCTGCCATATTGATTGAAGATCTCGCACGGTGATGTATGACATCACCATGCCGGCCAACGTGATGACGCGCAAGACTTTGTGCTAGACGCGCAAGACTTTGACGCGCAAGACTTTGTGCTAGATCTTCAATCAAGATCAAATGGATGAGGTAAGCATGATTTAATAATTTTTTTTATCTTACACTGTCAGATGCTGTGATTAGTGATGAACGTAGCATCTGAGGGATACAATGACGGGGCAGTGCAATCACCGCTCCCTCTCATTGCATCCATGGCTCACAAAGAAATGCGCTTCATCGTGAAGTAATTTGTCACAAAGCCAATTTTTTCGTAAAATTTGTCGAAGCAGCTGAATCGAATTTTCCAATACTTCGCTCATCTTTAGCTGTAATGTTTAAAGTTGCCATGTCACCTCTCCTGACATGTCTGTTTTATTAACTACTTGCATTCCATGGGTAATAATAATTCTAGGGCATCTATTCTAATGGCTACATGATGTGCCATTCCTTTATTATTCCTGCTACTAGTTATGAATGGATTACTAGCAGTTTGCAATGTAGATCCAGATGGCTATTACCAGTTGGGGGGTGTCTAACACTAACAGCACTGATTGGATAGTGTCAGACTGTACAGGGACATGCCCCCAACTTGTAACACCCATGTGGATCGTCATTACAAAGTGCTAGAAATTCATTCATGATTTCTATCAGGAAAAATACAGGAATGGTACATCACATTGTGATGAGAATAGATGCTCCAGAATTGTTATTAAATGGAGGATGCAAGTTACTAAAACAGATATGTTGGGAGAGGTTACCTGTCCCCTTTAAACTATAGTGGGGGCAGGGCATTGGAATTCGATTATTACCATTGTCATTTTGGTCATTTATTGAGCCTTACTGGGACTTAGGGCATCAATATTTAATTGGTGGGGGGGGGGGGGGGCGGGCAAACGCTGTCGATCAGCTCAATAAGGGTTTGTGAACTTTAGTGCTGAGTGCACATCCAAGCTACTGTACCTATGTAAACTATGAAGTGGTATACATCTTCTTTATTGTTACAGCCTAGTCCCTTCAGTAAGCTGATCAGTGGAGTCCCTGGGATTGGAACAAAACCTAAGGATACTAAACCTACAAATATGTTCCACAAGGAAACACAAAGACTAGTACCTTGGACCCAAAGCAGAGATCGGTTTTAAGTTTTAATGTGGTTTTCCACTTTAAAAATCAACTACTAAAGTTATTAAACAAAGTCACGTGTGACTTTGTGGAAAACTGACTTTGTATCCAAAGCTCACTTGCTCAACACTATTTGTGTCCTCATGACATGGATACAGTTCAATGCAATGGTGAGATAGGGATCTGTCAGCTCCCTACTTAACTATTCAAGTGAATATTAATTTTGAAAACACTAAAGGGGCACCATATTGTTTTGGGAGCATATAAGAGGCACACTATTGGGCATATAAGCAGGTAATATTCTGTGTTGGGGGCATATAACAGGCATTACACTGTGTTGGGGTACATTCTGTATGATGGTCACATAAAGGGACATTATACTGTGTGGGGGCACATATTATTAGTGTGATCAGGCACCGCTTAGCAGTGTTACTGGGTGGAGCTTATCAGTGCCACAGGCTGAGTGATATCAATGAAAAAATCCAGCAAACCGCCAATACGTTGCGAAATATAAATCTTCTTCATTACTCATCGATAGATTATTTCATATAACGCGTTTCGGCATATTGCCTTTATCCATTGATAAAGGCTATATGCCAAAACGCGTTACATGAAATAATCTATCGATGAGTAATAAAGAAGATTTATATTTTGCAACGTATTGGCGGTTTGCTGGATTTTTTCATTGATCCACATGGAGAACGCTCCTTTCTGTGCAACGCCAGGTAACAATATCGAGTGCTGGCTGGATTTGATTTGAGCTTAGTAATATGACAGCAGCCCACAGCCAATATTGCAGGTTATACATATTAACCAGTTCTAGATTGCCCCTAGAATTTAAAGGGAACCTGTCACCATGAAAATTTGAATTAATCAGCAGGCACCATGTTATAGAGCAGGAGGAGCTAAGGAAATAGATATAAAGATTTGTGGGAAAAGATTCAGTAAAACCTGTAATTTATACATTTTGAATTCCTGTTCATTCCTGTACATACAGAGATAGTTATCAATCACTGATATGATTTCAAAGGCCAGAAACAGCAAGCTACACAGATTTTTTCCCCCTATAATATTATATATCAATCTGCTCAGCTCTTCCTGCTGTATAACATGCTGTCTGATAACTTTTAAGGTGACCATTTCCCTTTAAATGTCTGCCTTCCCCATTGCTGTATGTATAGAGCTTCATGAGTGCCATGTATACAGTTCATGAGCAGCAGTGCTGCTTCTTGCTTCGGGCCTGGTGATCACCTGGTAACTCCAGGAGCTGCTGGGACTTAGCGGACCCAGATCAGCTCTATTATCTCTGCAGTGCATGTCAGGAGGCTGTATTCTCCCTGTAACTGGAGCTAATATGTCAGCCCTAGTTGTGGAATAAATCAGCAATAAAACAAAATCTAATGCTAAAAGGTCTTGTATGATGTCATGGGGGCACAAAGTGTAAAATAAATAAATAAAAAAACACCAAAAAAATGAAATAATAAAAAGCAGCAAGCACCAGTAGCCCACACCACAGCTTCAAGCCCTGTCCCTGGTGACTGTAAACTATATATTCTTTATATCAATATGTTGGAAAGGGGACGGAATTATAAAAACATGTTTTTGCTGCACTTTGTGCTATTAAAAAAAGGGAAAAAACTATTCCCCCTTTTTTTAAATAAAAATGACATAAAAATAAAACACCATGTATTACTAAAAAAAATTCTGCAAAATATATTTAAATAATGTATGGCATGTACTAAAAACAAGGAAAATGTATCTGGTCATGAAGGGAATTAAATGTCCAGGTCTTGAACTGGTTAAGCATTATTAATTCTGCACCCACTGCTAGATCTGGTGAAATGTTAAGTCGGAGAACCTCTACTGAGTCATGGTATCCTAACACTGGCATTGTGAATACATAATGATATAATCAAAAGGCTGAAGTAATGGATTTAACAGAAGGGCATTTCAGTGCTCAGATGACTTTCGGTTATTGACTTGTACATACTGTTCTTCAGCTTTTCTAAGTACATTTTCATTTCTGGCTTCCTTCTGTGATGTTTAGCCATGGATTAATAGCGTGGACTGACTTGTTTGTTTTCCTGGCTTATTACATAGGTCACTTTTACTTTCTGCCATGGATTGAATTGTATCTCAAGAGACCGCTGTGTTGTTACCCTGGGCAACATACATACACCAGTCTGTCTGATGTGAATCTAAGGCTAAAAATCTTACAGCAAAGCTAAGAAAACTTATTTATAAAAAGAAGTTGCAAGATGCTGCATACAAACCATGAAAGCATTCGGGGTATGGTAAACCATTTTAATGGTTATTCCAGCAGAGCAATCATATTAGGACTATACAAGCAGAACATTTACACATCAGTAGAATAAGCTGCACACTGTTAAAGCTGGGAGAATAAATAAGATTCAGATCAGTTTCACATCCACTTTTCTCATTCTATGCACATCCTCAAAAAAGGAAAACATATGCAGCGACCAAGACACAAATGTTCTGTGTCAATCCGACCGTATGCATCTGAATTTAGGGAATGAAGGTTGTGTGGGTACTTTCCTATGTGGCAGATTTGTTGTAGACATTTCTGTAACTGTCCCCTTCATCTGGATGGGGTTTGCAGAAATACATGTTCCTGCTGCTGAAACTCTGCCGCGTGTGCATTGAAATTCATAACACCATGCAACAAATAAAAACTTTTCGTCTGCTACTCGCCAAAAACCATTTGTCCTATACTAAATCGAGTGTGCGGATTACAAATCCGAAGTCAGAATTGTTGTAACAAGTCACGAAATTTTGCTATGCATAGGTATGCCTAAATGAATTAAGCACTTGGAAAGCATTGAATATTTACCTGATCTACATCAAGGTTTGCGTAGTAAACAGTGTATGAAAATGTAATAGAATAACAACATTTCAAAAAGTCCTGTTTTTCAGTTTAAAAGTCTTACTTGAGCAAGGCCCAGTACTGTTAAAAGTGCTTCAGGCATCTGCTTTTGCATTTGTGAACGGTCATATTTTCCCGTTGCAAAAGCCAGCAGTAGTCCCCCATCATGTTGGGATTCCAGCGGCCTTGATACCTGTTCTTCATTGTAGAAATATCTTTATGGAATCGCTCTCCATGTTCGACACTTATGTGTCCCAAATTGGGTGGGAAAAGTCAAGATGGGAATGTAAGAAATGCACTTTCAATGACATTGGCAGCCAAGTTGTTCATATGCTGTAAGCATTGTAGGAAGGCGCCGTCATTGATGGAAGGTATGTGTCACCGAGAATCCTGGCCTTGGTGAGGTAAGAACCGGTAGTTTTAAGTGTCAGTGGCAGCTAGTGCTGACTGACACTGTTTTGTTGCTAGTATGGCTGTAAAGCAGGGAGTAGCCAAAGTGCTGGGTGGGTGGCTGCTACCCATGCTCCAGGCCGGGTCTTTTTTGGCCTATATAAAACCCAGCCAGCAGTCTCAGCTGGGTGTGGTTTTTCCTTGATCTGACAGAGAAGCTGGGGAGTCTCTGTGTTTTGGGACCTGTGACTTTGTGCCAGGCTAAAGACCTGAGAGTTGCATGCCGGGAAAGAGGCCCCTAAAGCCTGCTGTGGACTGCAGATGGAAAACTGCTAACCAGGTGAAGATTTTGTTCTATGGACATTGCATGGTGTGAACAAACACCAAGACTGTGAAAGGTCATTTTGTTTTTCCTTATGTGTGACTAAACACCGAACCGTTTAAGTTCAAGACTTTGTGATTGCCTCTATACTGCGTCCGCTAGCCTGTCTACTAGAGCAAAACCCCACAGCATTTTGTGTGCTAATTCAGCATAGTTTGCAGCTTGTCTGTTCCCAAGGAAGTTCTGCCCTACTAGCACAAATGCATCCCAAGCTGCAAGTTCCAGAGGGTTGGGTTTTGTTCTGAATGTGTCATCATGCATTAGTTGGTTGATTTTGGGGCCAATAAAAATTCTGGCCTTTATTTTAGCATCAGTTTATAGTGTGCTAAACTTCTCCTTCAAATACTAGAAACCATTTCCATCACGATCAAGTGCAATTACAAAAGTTTTCATCAGTTTAATGTGAAGTAGTAGAAGATAAACTTGAAATGGATCGACCAGTGATTTGTGTTGTACATTGTACTGACCAACTGTGTGCTCGACTCTGAGAGGCCACTGTCTCATTTTGTAATGATTGTTGTCATCACTACTGTTCCTTAGGCACAAGAAACACATATGCTTTGTGTACCCTAACTGTAAGCCAAGCAGCAATGCTACCACTTTCAGGTCATCACAAATTATGTTTTGAGCATTTGATAATTTTCAAAATTAACTCCATAGAAGCATGGGCCTCTTTCATTCCAACCACATGAGCCAATGGTTTTTCCATTACCATTGTGCAACAAGACAACTTTCAAACTTGTTTTGCTAGAGTCTATGAATAGCCTCCATTCATCAGGAACATGTGTACCTTCTAACTCCATCATAAGACCATTTACATCAGTACAGAAACAGATATCACTTTCCATTGCATAGTATGCAGCTAACTCGGTGTGTTGATGACGAAAGTATGAAGTTGTGGTGCCTCGTTGTAGCAAATTCCATTCCTGTAGTCTAGAAGCTAGCAGTTCTGACTTTTTTTTTTGATAATGACAGATTTCTTACCAGATCATCAAAATCTGATTGTACGACTGACCCTCCAGTTGTTCTGGATCAGGAAATACGTTGTGACAATCAACATCTTCTTCTTCATCAGGATCAGAACCGTGTGTTTAAATTGACGTTCCTGCTGTGGGAGGGGCAGGCACTGGATTCTCTACATCGTGTGGTACTGGTTTAAGAGCAGACTCACAGTCAGGATACACAATTTGTGACTTGTTTCTCTTTGAATATCCAGCGATTTTAATAATGCAAAAGTAACAGTCTGAATGGTGATTTTTCTGCTCACGCCAAACCATAGGCACTGCAAAAGACATTCCTTTCCTTTTACCATTCAACCACTGTGTTAGCCCAGAGTAACACACAGTGCAACAAACATGAGGTGCCCAGCTTTTATCTTGATCTCCAATTTTACAGTCAAAATAATACTTGTAAGCAAGACGCACTCGCTTTGTCAGATTCTTGCGCTGATCATGAGTAGTCTATTTGCCCCCTATGTAGCAGAAATTGTCTGGATCGTTAACACATTTGCGTTTATCCTTCTTAAGTTTCAAAACTGATAGCACTATAACAGATCACTTTATCAAAATCTGTCTAGCTTGCCTTATATATATATACTGCTGACATCAGCCTGAGTGCCTCCGGACATGTCCATTGGAATATTTCCAATATAATGCATTCATATTATAACTGAATAGGCTTTGCATGTATAACTTAAAATCTAGACGTGTCAGGCAAATTCTGAGTTCATATTTGGAATCAGCGTGCTCATTTTAGTATAAGTACCATGTTTTTCTATCCGTAGAAAAATCATTGTTGTGCGGCGTGTAGGAGATTTATCAAAACTGGTGCAAAGGAAAAGGAAGCAGGTGCCCATAGCAACCGGTACAAATGACCAGAACACCCAATCATTAGGTACAATTGACAAGAGCTATAAGCTCAACTCAACCACCAAACCATTAAATACCACAGATGAGTGCTTTCAAATTTTAGTTAACAAGGACTGCACCACTGGATACCAGATACTGGAATACCAAACCACTTAATACCAGGGACAAGGAAAACAAACTACTGGATACCAGATACTTGAGTACCAAACCTCTTAACACCAGCCATAACAACCCACTCGATACCAGGAAGTAGAGCACCAAGCGGCTAGATACTAGATTGCCTAACCGCTTTATACCAGGAAACAAACACTGGATAACAGTGACTGTCAGGCCAAGTGACTAAATATTAGGGACTGGAGTAGCAAACCACTTTATATCAGGGAACAGGGATAACAAACCACTGGATACCGGGGATTGGTTTATCAAACTACTAGATATCAGCTACTGGAGTTTGAAACTGTTTTATACCAGGGAACCTAGCTCACAAACCACTGAATATCATAGAGTTGAGTACCAAGCAACAAGATATCAGATACTGGAGTACTAAACCACTTAATATCAGGGGACAGGGATAGCAAACCACTGGATACCAGGGACTGGAGTACCAAGTGAACAAACAACTGGATACAGGGACTGGAGTAACCAAGCAAATGAACCACTGAATACTAGGGACAGGAGTACCAAGCAAACAAACCACTGGATGCTGGGACTAGAGTACCAAGCGACTAGATACAAGGGACTGGAGTATCAATCTGCTTAACACCAGGGAACAGGGATAACAACTCGCTGGATACCAGGAGTGGAGTAGCAAGTGACTAGATACCAGATACTGGAGTACCAAATTGCTTTATACTAGGGAACAGAGATAACAACCCACTGAATACCAGGGGACAGTAGTACCAAGCAACTTGATACCAGATACAAGGGTGCCAAATTGTTTTATACCAGGGAAAATACTGTAGATAACAAATCACTGAATACCAGGCACTGAAGTACCAACTCTCAGATACTAGGGACCACCTAATATCGGGAACTGGAGGAGTCATGAATATAAATCTCACTACTCTGGGAAAAGCAGGTTGACTGAGATCTTTTCCACACTGTAAACACTCACAGTCGGTAAATGTCCATATTTGCTGGACTTTGTGCAGAACTGATGTATAACTATGTACATTCTGCTCATGCATCCCCCATGTTAATGCCAACACCCATATACCAATTTTACTCAGTTGCTAGTGACATTATCATGACCTACCGTATTTTTCGCCCTATAAGACGCACCGGCCCATAAGACGCACCTAGGTTTTTGGGGAGGAAAATAAGAAAAAAATTATTTTTAGCTTTTGGTGGGTTTGGAACTAATGGTGGTCTGTGGGTGGCACTATTACTGGGGATCTGTGAAGGACACCGTTATGGGGGGATCTGTGGATGACGGACACTGTTATGGGGGGGATCTGTGGATGACGGACACTGTTATGGGGGGATCTGTGGATGACTGACACTGTTATGGGGGGGATCTGTGGATGACTGACACACTGTTACAGGGGGGGGGATCTGTGGATGGCACTGTTATAGGGGGGGATCTGTGGATGGCACTGTTACAGAGGGGGGGGGATCTGTGGATGGCACTGTTACAGGGGGTGGGGGATCTGTGGATGGCACTGTTACAGGGGGGGGATCTGTGGATGGCACTGTTACAGGGGGGATCTGTGGATGGCACTGTTATATATGTGCCATCCACAGCCCCCCAGCCCAAAACAGTGGCATCCACAGCCCCCCAGCCCATAACAGTGGCATCCACAGACACCCCCCCCTTAACTGTGCCATCTACAGATCAGCTCACCCACCCTCCGCCGCCCCCGCCGCCCCCAGTGCTAATATTACATGTCTTATTCGATTAAAATGTATTAGATATGCCCCCTCACTCCTATATTGCTAATTGTACCTTACATCCTATTCCTAGCTTCTGTAATGCAGGCCGGGCGGCCGGCGCGTCACTCGCTGACGTCACTTGCCTGCGCCGCCTGCTTCATTCATAAAGTAGGCGGCGCAGGCACGTGACATCAGGGAGTCACGCTGCCGCCCGCCCGTCCTGCATTACAGAAGCTAGGAATAGGATTTAAGGTACAATTAGCAATATAGGAGTGAGGGGACATATCTAATACATTTTAATCGAATAAGACATTTATTATTAGTATATCGGAGCGGCGGGGCGGGGCTATAGTACATTGATTGCACCGCCCCGCCGCTATTCCCGGCCCCCAGCTCCTCCTCCAGTCCCTCCCCCGGCCCCAGCGTACGCTACATCGCATCCAGCGATGTTAAATTGTCCGCATTCGCCCCATAAGACGCAGGGGCATTTCCCCCCGATTTTTTGGGGGGGAAAAGTGCGTCTTATGGGGCGAAAAATACGGTAATTGATTCAGGTCCCAGACATGATCACTATGCAATCATTGAGCACCACAAAAAAAAGGTCTTATAGCAACAAATTTTCCAAGGTCTGTGCTGTAAAAAGTCTTCTCTTTCCTTATGTGTCCCGTCAGTTTGAGACTGGATGAAGAAAGAAGTTACAAAATATAGAGCATATAGACTGAATTAAGTCGCTTTCTGTGATATTGTTGAAGTCATAACTTTACATACGCCTTAGCTACTGTCATTAAACTCAGCTGCTCGCAATTCCTGACATTTAATCCTTGTACATATTCCCCCTCTTGGGTCAGTTATTATACTATATTGCCAGAATCACATTCCCAGTAGCTCAGAAGTTTACATACACTCGGTTAGTATTTTGCACCATTGCCTTTGAATTGGATCAAATATTTTGGGTAGTCAGCTTTGTAGGGCACCTTGCTCGCACATACTTTTCAGTTCTGCCCATGCATTTTATGTGTAATTGAGGTCAGGGTTTTTGATATCCGCTCCTTTTTCTTTGCTAAGCAGTCTTTCAGATCATATCTACAGGATACGGTATACTCGATACAAATACTTCTGTGCCTGTTTCCTCCAGGAAGTTTGCTTGCTGTTGTTTTTGGATTGATTTGTATTTTTCACACCAAAGAGACAGAATCCCTAAGAGACAGAATGCATCTCCTTACTGAATGGTATGATGGCTGGGTGATTCCATGGTGCTTGCATATTGTTCAGCAGATGAATGTGGTAACTCAAGCATTTGGAAATTGCCCCAAAGGATGTACCAGATTTATGGAGGTACACAATTCTTTTTCAGATTTTTTGGCTCATTTCTTTTAATTTTCCCATAATGTCAAAGAAAAGGCAGGACAGATCGCGAAGGCAGATCTTACAATACTACAGGTACAATTCCAATCAACACAAATTTTTTCTAGAATTTTCTAAGCTATTTAAAGGGGTTATCCAAGACATATAATGCCCCCCAATATGCCCCGAGCCCCCCACACAGATTGTACTTACCTCGCTCCCCAGCACCCGTGTTGCTTCTGATGCCTGCACGGCCACCGCTGCATCTCCCCGTCGAGCAGATGAAAACATCTGGCATCGCAGGGCGGGGGTGGATGGGAGTTGGTCAATAGCAGGCCGTGACGGAGATGAGCCTCTCTAGCATCGCAGGTGACACTAGGGTGGCTTGTCCCCGTCGCAGCCTGCTGTTGTCTGCCCCCTCCATCGCTGGATGTTTTAATCTGCATGACGGGGAGATGCAACAGTGACCGTGCTGGCCTCAGAAGTGACGCAGATGCCAGGGAGAGAGGTAAGTACAATCTGTGTGGGGGGGCATTATACGTCTTGGATAACCCATTTAAGATTCAAATTCACAGAATAAATATTTATGTAGGTTTCTGTCTCCCTTCCTAAACCAAAAATCTGGGACGGTAAAAATAAATATAATAATTATTTATTCAAATACTGGCTAATTCCTCTCCAGGTTTAGAGAGGTAGGCAATAGGGATATAACCTGCATGGGGGTGCTGATAGTTAGTCAGGTCGGTAATCGCAGCTATTCACCACCTAACTACCGATGTCCAACTGAACACAGTCGCATGCCATTGGCATCCGTTGCATATGCAAGGGGACCAAAATCAGGTGACCCAGAGGGCAATCTGAATGGTGTCTTAATTTATACTAAGTTATAATGCAAGTTGTGCCATTATGTTGTAGGTCCCAGGGACCATATGTTACCCTGTAACCCTTTTTTTTGTTCTCACATTTATCCTTTTACTCTATCCCTACTTTCAGTGAACTACATTACCTATGACTTATAAAATTGTTCATTTTACCGTCCCAGTAGTGTGGGGATGTGCTCGTGGTAGGCTACGGTAGCGGCGGCAGTATTGAGGCAATCACAGACAGTCTTTGTGATACACCATAACTTTATTCACACCAAAGGCATAACAGGCAATGTGCAGACCACACAAGTGCATATCCACATAGTGCATAGAACAACAGTCCTTCCATAGAAAATAAACAGCAGGTTTTAGTCACCTTGTTTTGGACAGACCACAGCGGTTCTAAAGGCTTGTAAGCTACCTGCCTTTGTCTCCCTCAGGCCAGAACCCCTTCGGCTCGTAGCACCACAGGTCCCAGGGCTATCCTTCAATGTGTGCTGCGCCCAGACTCTCCTTCACCAGGACTGACTCTGTCTGTGGAAATCTCCAGCACAGCAAGACACACCCCACCCCCATCTTCAGCAGGCTGGGTTCTTTAAAGGCCCAGCTCCACCAAAAACCTGGGCTGGCCGTGGGGAACAGGCACCCCCCCAGCTCTTTACCTGTTCCCAGTAAGAACCGGCCCGGACACGCTGCGCCAGCAGCATTCGCCGCTGTAACCGCAATGGTCCGGTTCTTACTCCACCGAGGCAAGGACCTCTGGTGGCACGTATCGTCCGTCCATTATTATTCCGGGGACTCTCCTACAGTAGGCAGTGATTTTTAACCCATTTAAGAGCACAAGCTTGGTGTATCTAAACTTCTAAACCACTGATAAATTTGATGAAAGAAATAAAAGCTGGAATATATTATTGTCTCTAGTATTATTCTAACATTTTACATTCTGGAAATATAGTAGTAGTCCTAACTGACCTACAAGATGGAATGAGTACTAAGAATGTGAAAAACTAAGGGGCACATTTATTTAACGCTGGTCTTAATAAACCCCTAAGCTGGCAGTGGTTCCGCTACAGTTATGAAGAGGTGCCGGCCTCTTCATAAATTTGACAGATCCTCTGCCAGTTCTAAATGTAAGGCCCCTTTCACACGGGCGAGAATTCCGCGTGGGTGCATTGCGTGAGGTGAACGCATTGCACCCGCACTGAATCTGGACCCATTCACTTCAATGGGGCTGTGCACATGAGCTGTGATTTTCACGCATCATTTGTGCATTGCGTGAAAATCGCAGCAGGTTCTATATTCTGCGTTTTTCACGCAACGCAGGCCCCATAGAAATGAATGGGTATGCGTGAAAATTAAAAGCATCCGCAAGCAAGTGCAGATGCGGTGCGATTTTCATGCATGGTTGCTAGGAGATGATAGGGATGAAAGCAACCCCGGACCCCATTAAAGTGTATTCCCTGTATTATTTTCCCTTATAGCATGGTTATAAGGGAAAGTAATAGCATTCTTAATACAGAATGCTTAGTAAATTAGAGTAAATAAAGTAGATTAAGGTGTAAAAAAATAAAAAATGTACTTACCTGTTCCAATTAATCGCGCAGCCGGCATAGTCTTCTTTCTTCTTCTTCTGTTAGGACCTGCAAAAGGACCTTTGGTGACGTAATCGTGCTCACCGCGTGGTGAGCGCGATTACGTCACCAAAGGTCCTTTTGCAGGTCCTGAAAGAAGAAGCAAGAAGAGGATGCTGGCTGCACGATCAATTGGAACAGGTAAGTACATTTTTTTTTTTTAACATCTCAATCTACATTTTACTAAGCATTCTGTATTAAGAATGCTATTACTTTCCCTTATAACCATAAGGGAAAATATTAAAATCTACAGAATACCTAAACCAAAGCCGAACTTCAGTGAAGAAGTTCGGGTTCGGATCTGGGTACCACATAAATTTTTTTCACACGCAAATGCATTGCACTCACGCAGAAAAAACTGAAGAACGCAACTCAATTACATACAAAACTCACCCCACTCGCAGGCAAAATTGCATGATTTTCCCGCGACACACCCACATCCTATCCGGCCCTCACTCTTCTTAACTGTCTTACATTTAGACCCTTTTCTACTCCTGAAACAGACGTAGAAAATGGTAAACGAGACAGGCCTACCGGCCCCTCCCTTTCGCCAGCCACGCCTACTTTTTTAGACCTGGTGTGAGCAGGGAGAAGTCACAGATTAATATAGGCGTATTTCAGCTTAATAAATGACCCCCTAAGTTTTAATGAATATGGCTATGGTATATGTATACTTATGACATCAACCGTAAATTAATGGGCCAATGGCGCAGACTTAGCTATTTTACTTGCTCTGGTTGATGGCACTGTTTGCTCCTGTGCATAGTCATCTAGTACAGGTTATCATGACAGTCATGACAGACAAACCCTGTACTATGAACTAAAATATAATTGACTTGAGGAGAGAATGTGAATATAAAACTAAAATGGAGGATGTACATGTTTGGAATGCACAGGAAAATTAAGGAGGCTAAATATTATAGACTGAAAGAACTACCTTAGAAAAGAATATGAAAATAAAGAGAAAGGTTTATCTTTTGCTGTCTTTCCATTTGTAGGTACATGAAAAGCCCTATAAATGATTTGGGTAGAAGGAAACGAGTAAAAATTCTCTTAAAAATGCAGCATTTCAATATGTGAGATATTGGTCATCAAGACCCTAAATACCCCTGGTCGTGAAAGGGCTATATACTATGAGAACAAGCCTTCATTCCGCCATTGATATATAATTACTGCCTATCTGACAAATACCTTCTATCACTAGCCTACACTGACTGGGATTTACAGCTAAGCTGTTGGACAGATGCTAATAGCATTCACCTACATCTTATTACAAATGACTAAATAAGTCCCAGCAATCCTGATGGTGCCCGACGATGAAGAGGCCACGTGATCACTGACAAGTTTCTTTGTGAATGCAAACAAGACAAGATACACCGAACAATGCAGATTGTCACTTATTCTAAACCAGACAGACAAGGCCGATAAAGCTATAACCCTCCTTTGTTCTATTTCCACTCTCATGTCCTCTATTTAATTAGAGAATTACTACTCCTGATTATGAGTTTATGACCTCCTCAAGCATTCTCCTTATCTTCAAGCTTCACTGGCTGTGGCTGCTATTCTAACTCCTCCACACATCATTCCTCATCATATCTATTCATAGCATGTGCTTCACTTGACTATCCTCGTATTCTGAAAGAGCACCAATAATAATCTGTATGTATATATACAATGTCATGACAACTATTTATGCAATTAGACTGATTTCACACACTACAGTTTTTGCATGAACTTTATGGAAGGAGTTTTCCTAATAACAATATTTAGCACCTGACACAGGATAGGTTATAAATGTATGATTACAGGGGAGAAAACCTCTGGGACCCCACAGTGGTCTCAGAGAGCTGTTTGTGAAAGAGCTAAGAGGATCGCTAAGTACAAAATATGGCTGGCTGATTCCTTTCTTAACATATCTTTGTAGTGGTACAATATCATTTTTTCCCTTCAAATCATCTGCCTAGACATATAATGAAATGATAAAAATCTGTTGGCCTGCAGCCACCACTGGGGGGTGCCTCTTGTGCCCTGCTTATACATTGAACTCAATAATAAACAGTTAGTGGTGTGCTTCTATGCTCCCTCTAGTGGTGGCTGCTGGTAGTCAGATTTTTAACATTCCATTATATGTCAGAACATTAGGATCCCTGTGTCCGAAACAATGAAGCACCAACCACTATAGATATATTAATAAATTATATTTTAATATAGTAACCCTATCCTACAATAAACCATACTCTCCAATATAGGGAATATCAATATCTCTGCAGGTCTGCAAATTAAAGGGTTAGAAAACCCATTTTAAATACCCTATTAGAGTGATCCTGAGTTATTAGAGGAAGGTCCTCCAAACAGTACTGTCACCTAGAGTTATGTAGAGTGCCTCTCATACTGGACTAGAATTTTCATTCTGCAAACAGCCCATTAAATGTAATAAAGAACATGTTATGCTTCATTTATTCTGTAGCTTGATGTGTTGGAAGAGTATTTCTTAATTAAGTACTGATTCTTTCTTTCCCCTTTAATTATTATATTACCTTTTATATTCCTTGTAATGTAATGAGTTAGGGATAGTTAGTTAACATAAGCCTTAAAACTGTTCTGCATCAGATGGCTATCAGGCCACTTTCTAGAGTGGTTAGCTAATAGGACATGCGTGCTGCACACTGGACATCCTTAGGAGAAGGGGCTGAAAGGTATAAACCTTTGTGCACAAAGACAAAGACCAGCTCCAATGAGAACATCATCCAGGTGGGATATTGTAGGTCAGGATCTCTCTTGTATTACTATGGGGTGTCAGCTGTGTGCAACATTGGTAGCGAGCGTGGTGATGGGAGCTCCCCCATTGTGTTGCAGGCCAGGTGATTGTTATTTACCTTTACTACTCTGTATGTGATTTGTCTTCTTTTTTTTTAATAACATTAAAGCACATGAAAATGGATCACTTCCTGCTAGGTGTCCCTATAGACTAAAACTTATTGCTGGGGTCCCTGTGATTACTGTATCATCAGGGAATCCTTGTAGCAAAACAAGGCCTTCAATATCAGACTAGTGAATCCTTGTAGTAAAAAAAGACCTTCAATATCAGACTAGTAGTAGGTCGCAGTTGTCCCTGCTGGAGAAAAAGGGATAAGATTGAGGATTGGATGTGCAGTGTCCCACTCAAGTAACCGTGGGCCCCGCAAACGTGTTTTTATCATGTATTAATGTCATGTGATATGCCTGTATTTTGTATTTTATCTCCTGTCATATTCTCCATGTCACAATGTGATTTTACATGCAAATATCCTTTAGACAGGCCTAGTCAGGGTGCACTACACTCGATTCTCCACAGGATGGAGCCGTGTCAGTGTGTATAAATATCTTAGCTCAGACCTAACTTAGGCTGTGCAGTCATGTGTCCTGTGCAGTTGTGTGCTGTGCAGAGCAGTTCAGTTCCTGGTTGAGGTCAATCCAAACCAGTGCAGATGAGCTCAGGTACATCCAAGTGAGAGTTCAGTTGAATGCAGTTCTCTCATGAGCCTTCAAGAAAGCAACAGCCATGTAGCTGAATATCTGGAGGGAGGCCCCTTCCTAGCCTCTCTACTCTGTCCCTGTCGGTTCCATAACCAAGGGTTAAGGCCTGCAAGTATTCTTCCTAGAGGTGAGCAGTCCACTACTATAGATCGCTTTTCCAGAGTGACCAATGTCTAAACTGTATGCAGCCGAGTATATAAGGAATTATCACGTTTATGCAAGACAAAGGCACCTTTGTACTAGGTGTAGGAGATAGCTTGAAGCATCTACACCTCCAGTGTAAATCCTGAGGACAGTCAGGCCAACTGTCAGAACAGCATTGGAATAGAAGTTTCAGGATTCAGAAAAACACCTTTTTATTCAAGGATTAGGATCAGACCTGAGTTGTTACCAGTAGAGTTGAGCGAACACCTGGATGTTCGGGTTCGAGAAGTTCGGCCGAACATCCCGGAAATGTTCGGGTTCGGGATCCGAACCCGATCCGAACTTCGTCCCGAACCCGAACCCCATTGAAGTCAATGGGGACCCGAACTTTTCGGCACTAAAACGGCTGTAAAACAGCCCAGGAAAGGGCTAGAGGGCTGCAAAAGGCAGCAACATGTAGGTAAATCCCCTGCAAACAAATGTGGATAGGGAAATTAATTAAAATAAAAATTAAATAAATAAAAATTAACCAAAATCAATTGGAGAGAGGTTCCATAGCAGAGAATCTGGCTTCCCGTCACCCACCACTGGAACAGTCCATTCTCAGATATTTAGGCCCCGGCACCCAGGCAGAGGAGAGAGGTCCCGTAACAGACAATCTGGCTTCATGTCAGCAGAGAATCAGTCTTCATGTCATAGCAGAGAATCAGGCTTCACGTCACCCACCACTGTAAGAGTCCATTTTCATAAATTTAGGCCCAGCACCCAGGCAGAGGAGAGAGGTCCCGTAACAGACAATCTGGCTTCATGTCAGCAGAGAATCAGTCTTCATATCATAGCAGAGAATCTGGCTTCCCGTTACCCACCACTGGAACAGTCCATTCTCAGATATTTAGGCTCCGGCACCCAGGCAGAGGAGAGAGGTCCCGTAACAGACAATCTGGCTTCATGTCAGCAGAGAATCAGTCTTCATATCATAGCAGAGAATCAGGCTTCACGTCAGCCACCACTGCAACAGTCCATTGTCATAAATTCAGGCCCAGCACCCAGGCAGAGGAGAGAGGTCCCGTAACAGACAATCTGGCTTCATGTCAGCAGAGAATCAGTCTGCATGTCATAGCAGAGAATGAGGCTTCACGTCACCCACCACTGCAACAGTCCATTTTCATAAATTTAGGCCCAGCACCCAGGCAGAGGAGAGAGGTCCCGTAACAGAGGATCTGGCTTCATGTCACCAGAGAATCAGTCTGCATGTCATAGCAGAGAATCAGGCTTCACGTCACCCACCACTGCAACAGTCCATTTTCATAAATTTAGGCCCAGCACCCAGGCAGAGGAGAGAGGTCCCGTAACAGAGGATCTGGCTTCATGTCACCAGAGAATCAGTCTGCATGTCATAGCAGAGAATCAGGCTTCACGTCAGCCACCACTGCAACAATCCATTGGCATATATTTAGGCCTAGCACACAGGCAGAGGAGAGAGGTCCCGTAACAGACAATCTGGCTTCATGTCAGCAGAGAATCAGTCTTCATATCATAGCAGAGAATCAGGCTTCACGTCAGCCACCAATGCAACAGTCCATTGTCAGATATTTAGGCCCAGCACCCAGGCAGAGGAGAGAGGTCCCGTAACAGAGGATCTGGCTTCATGTCACCAGAGAATCAGTCTGCATGTCATAGCAGAGAATCAGGCTTCACGTCAGCCACCACTGCAACAATCCATTGGCATATATTTAGGCCTAGCACACAGGCAGAGGAGAGAGGTCCCGTAACAGACAATCTGGCTTCATGTCAGCAGAGAATCAGTCTGCATGTCATAGCAGAGAATGAGGCTTCACGTCACCCACCACTGCAACAGTCCATTTTCATAAATTTAGGCCCAGCACCCAGGCAGAGGAGAGAGGTCCCGTAACAGAGGATCTGGCTTCATGTCACCAGAGAATCAGTCTGCATGTCATAGCAGAGAATCAGGCTTCACGTCACCCACCACTGCAACAGTCCATTTTCATATATTTAGGCCCAGCACCCAGGCAGAGGAGAGAGGTCCCGTAACAGAGGATCTGGCTTCATGTCACCAGAGAATCAGTCTGCATGTCATAGCAGAGAATCAGGCTTCACGTCAGCCACCACTGCAACAATCCATTGGCATATATTTAGGCCTAGCACACAGGCAGAGGAGAGAGGTCCCGTAACAGACAATCTGGCTTCATGTCAGCAGAGAATCAGTCTTCATATCATAGCAGAGAATCAGGCTTCACGTCAGCCACCAATGCAACAGTCCATTGTCAGATATTTAGGCCCAGCACCCAGGCAGAGGAGAGAGGTCCCGTAACAGAGGATCTGGCTTCATGTCAGCAGAGAATCAGTCTTCATGTCATAGCAGAGAATCAGGCTTCACGTCACCCACCACTGCAACAGTCCATTTTCATAAATTTAGGCCCAGCACCCAGGCAGAGGAGAGAGGTCCCGTAACAGAGGATCTGGCTTCATGTCACCAGAGAATCAGTCTGCATGTCATAGCAGAGAATCAGGCTTCACGTCAGCCACCACTGCAACAATCCATTGGCATATATTTAGGCCTAGCACACAGGCAGAGGAGAGAGGTCCCGTAACAGACAATCTGGCTTCATGTCAGCAGAGAATCAGTCTGCATGTCATAGCAGAGAATGAGGCTTCACGTCACCCACCACTGCAACAGTCCATTTTCATAAATTTAGGCCCAGCACCCAGGCAGAGGAGAGAGGTCCCGTAACAGAGGATCTGGCTTCATGTCACCAGAGAATCAGTCTGCATGTCATAGCAGAGAATCAGGCTTCACGTCACCCACCACTGCAACAGTCCATTGTCATAAATTCAGGCCCAGCACCCAGGCAGAGGAGAGAGGTCCCGTAACAGACAATCTGGCTTCATGTCACCAGAGAATCAGTCTGCATGTCATAGCAGAGAATGAGGCTTCACGTCAGCCACCACTGCAACAATCCATTGGCATATATTTAGGCCTAGCACACAGGCAGAGGAGAGGTTCATTCAACTTTGGGTAGCCTTGCAATATAATGGTAAAATGAAAATAAAAATAGGATTGAATGAGGAAGTGCCCTGGAGTCCAATAATATATGGTTATGGGGAGGTAGTTAATGTCTAATCTGGACAAGGGACGGACAGGTCCTGTGGGATCCATGCCTGGTTCATTTTTATGAACGTCAGCTTGTCCACATTGGCTGTAGACAGGCGGCTGCGTTTGTCTGTAATGACGCCCCCTGCCGTGCTGAATACACGTTCAGACAAAACGCTGGCTGCCGGGCAGGCCAGCACCTCCAAGGCATAAAAGGCTAGCTCTGGCCACGTGGACAATTTAGAGACCCAGAAGTTGAATGGGGCCGAACCATCAGTCAGTACGTGGAGGGGTGTGCACACGTACTGTTCCACCATGTTAGTGAAATGTTGCCTCCTGCTAACACGTTGCGTATCAGGTGGTGGTGCAGTTAGCTGTGGCGTGTTGACAAAAGTTTTCCACATCTCTGCCATGCTAACCCTGCCCTCAGAGGAGCTGGCCGTGACACAGCTGCCTTGGCGACCTCTTGCTCCTCCTCTGCCTTGGCCTTGGGCTTCCACTTGTTCCCCTGTGACATTTGGGAATGCTCTCAGTAGCGCGTCTACCAACGTGCGCTTGTACTCGCGCATCTTCCTATCACGCTCCAGTGCAGGAAGTAAGGTGGGCACATTGTCTTTGTAGCGTGGATCCAGCAGGGTGGCAACCCAGTAGTCCGCACAGGTTAAAATGTGGGCAACTCTGCTGTCGTTGCGCAGGCACTGCAGCATGTAGTCGCTCATGTGTGCCAGGCTGCCCAGGGGTAAGGACAAGCTGTCCTCTGTGGGAGGCGTATCGTCATCGTCCTGCCTTTCCCCCCAGCCACGCACCAGTGATGGACCCGAGCTGCGTTGGGTGCCACCCCGCTGTGACCATGCTTCATCCTCATCCTCCTCCACCTCCTCCTCATCCTCGTCCTCCTCGTCCTCCAGTAGTGGGCCCTGGCTGGCCACATTTGTACCTGGCCTCTGCTGTTGCCAAAAACCTCCCTCTGAGTCACTTCGAAGAGACTGGCCTGAAAGTGCTAAAAATGACCCCTCTTCCTCCTCCTCCTCCTCCTCCTCCTGGGCCACCTCCTCTTCCATCATCGCCCTAAGTGTTTTCTCAAGGAGACATAGAAGTGGTATTGTAACGCTGATAACGGTGTCATCGCCACTGGCCATGTTGGTGGAGTACTCGAAACAGCGCAACAGGGCACACAGGTCTCGCATGGAGGCCCAGTCATTGGTGGTGAAGTGGTGCTGTTCTGTAGTGCGACTGACCCGTGCGTGCTGCAGCTGAAACTCCACTATGGCCTGCTGCTGCTCGCACAGTCTGTCCAGCATGTGCAAGGTGGAGTTCCACCTGGTGGGCACGTCGCATATGAGGCGGTGAGCGGGAAGGCCGAAGTTACGCTGTAGCGCAGACAGGCGAGCAGCGGCAGGATGTGAACGCCGGAAGCGCGAACAGACGGCCCGCACTTTATGCAGCAGCTCTGACATGTCGGGGTAGTTGTGAATGAACTTCTGCACCACCAAATTCAGCACATGCGCCAAGCAAGGGATGTGCGTCAAATTGGCTAGTCCCAGAGCTGCAACGAGATTTCGCCCATTATCACACACCACCAGGCCGGGCTTGAGGCTCACCGGCAGCAACCACTCGTCGGTCTGTTGTTCAATACCCCGCCACAACTCCTGTGCGGTGTGGGGCCTGTCCCCCAAACATATGAGTTTCAGAATGGCCTGCTGACGTTTACCCCGGGCTGTGCTGAAGTTGGTGGTGAAGGTGTGTGGCTGACTGGATGAGCAGGTGGAAGAAGAGGAGGAGGAAGCCGAGAAGGAGGAGGTGGCAACAGGAGGCAAAGAATGTTGCCCTGCGATCCTTGGCGGCGGAAGGACGTGCGCCAAACAGCTCTCCGCCTGGGGCCCAGCTGCCACTACATTTACCCAGTGTGCAGTTAGGGAGATATAGCGTCCCTGGCCGTGCTTACTGGTCCACGTATCTGTGGTTAGGTGGACCTTGCTACAGATGGCGTTGCGCAGTGCACACTTGATTTTATCGGATACTTGGTTGTGCAGGGAAGGCACGGCTCTCTTGGAGAAGTAGTGCCGGCTGGGAACAACATACTGTGGGACAGCAAGCGACATGAGCTGTTTGAAGCTGTCTGTGTCCACCAGCCTAAATGACAGCATTTCATAGGCCAGTAGTTTAGAAATGCTGGCATTCAGGGCCAGGGATCGAGGGTGGCTAGGTGGGAATTTACGCTTTCTATCAAATGTTTGTGAGATGGAGAGCTGAACGCTGGCGTGTGACATGGTTGAGACGCTTGGTGACGGAGGTGGTGGTGGTGGTGTTGGTGGTACATCCCCTGTTTGCTGGGCGGCAGGTGCCAACGTTCCTCCAGAGGCGGAGGAAGAGGCCGAGGCGGCAGCAGCAGAATAGGCCGAGGCGGCAGCAGCAGAAGAGGTAGCAGGGGGAGCCTGAGTGACTTCCTTGGTTTTAAGGTGTTTACTCCACTGCAGTTCATGCTTTGCATGCAGGTGCCTGGTCATGCAGGTTGTGCTCAGGTTCAGAACGTTAATGCCTCGCTTCAGGCTCTGATGGCACAGCGTGCAAACCACTCGGGTCTTGTCGTCAGCACATTGTTTGAAGAAGTGCCATGCCAGGGAACTCCTTGAAGCTGCCTTTGGGGTGCTCGGTCCCAGATGGCGGCGGTCAGTAGCAGGCGGAGTCTCTTGGCGGCGGGTGTTCTGCTTTTGCCCACTGCTCCCTCTTTTGCTACGCTGTTGGCTCGGTCTCACCACTGCCTCTTCCTCCGAACTGTGAAAGTCAGTGGCACGACCTTCATTCCATGTGGGGTCTAGGACCTCATCGTCCCCTGCATCGTCTTCCACCCAGTCTTGATCCCTGACCTCCTGTTCAGTCTGCACACTGCAGAAAGACGCAGCAGTTGGCACCTGTGTTTCGTCATCATCAGAGACATGCTGAGGTGGTATTCCCATGTCCTCATCATCAGGAAACATAAGTGGTTGTGCGTCAGTGCATTCTATGTCTTTCACCGCTGGGGAAGGGCTAGGTGGATGCCCTTGGGAAACCCTGCCAGCGGAGTCTTCAAACAGCATAAGAGACTGCTGCATAACTTGAGGCTGAGACAGTTTCCCTGGTATGCATGGGGGTGATGTGACAGACTGATGGGGTTGGTTTTCAGGCGCCATCTGTGCGCTTTCTGCAGAAGACTGGGTGGGAGATAATGTGAACGTGCTGGATCCACTGTCGGCCACCCAATTGACTAATGCCTGTACCTGCTCAGGCCTTACCATCCTTAGAACGGCATTGGGCCCCACCATATATCGCTGTAAATTCTGGCGGCTACTGGGACCTGAGGTAGTTGGTACACTAGGACGTGTGGATGTGGCAGAACGGCCACGTCCTCTCCCAGCACCAGAGGGTCCACTAACACCACCACGACCATGTCCACGTCCGCGTCCCTTACTAGATGTTTTTCTCATTGTTATGGTTCACCACAACAACAAATATATTATTTGGCCCAATGTATTGTATTCAAATTCAGCGGGATATAAATTTGAGGCCTAGTATTTAGGCGCTGGGTGACCGGTATGGATTTAGTGACAGAATTAGACTTGGAAATGCACAGAAGCGTGTGTGTGAAGTTATTCTGAATGACCCTATGTGCACCTTCAATATGATCTACCCTTTTAGGGATAGATTTCAAATAGCTCTGATATAGCAGAAACGACTAAATTATGAAATTGCTAAATTGGGAATTGTATTTCAACCCAGAACAAAAAATGTGCTTTGACGGACACTAAATAACTTTCCCAGCCACAACAGGACAGCGGTAACGAGAGATTTAGCGGGATATAAATTTGAGGCCTAGTATTTAGGCGCTGGGTGACAGGTATGGGTTTAGTGACAGAATTAGACTTGGAAATACACAGTAGCGGGTGTGTGTGAAGTTATTCTGAATGACCCTATGTGCACCTTCAATATGATCTACCCTTTTAGGGATAGATTTCAAATAGCTCTGATATAGCAGAAACCACTAAATTATGAAATTGCTAAATTGGGAATTGTATTTCAACCCAGAAGAAAAAATGTGCTTTGACGGACACTAAATAACTTTCCCAGCTACAACAGGACAGCGGTAACGAGAGATTTAGCAGGATATAAATTTGAGGCCTAGTATTTAGGCGCTGGGTGACAGGTATGGGTTTAGTGACAGAATTAGACTTGGAAATACACAGTAGCGGGTGTGTGTGAAGTTATTCTGAATGACCCAATGTGCACCTTGAATATTATATACCCTTTTAGGGATAGATTTCAAATAGCTCTGATATAGCAGAAACCACTAAATTATGAAATTGCTAAATTGGGAATTGTATTTCAACCCAGAACAAAAAATGTGCTTTGACGGACACTAAATATCTTGCCCAGCAACAACAGTACAGCGGTAACGAGAGATTTAGCAGGATATAAATTTGAGGCCTAGTATTTAGGCGCTGGGTGACAGGTATGGGTTTAGTGACAGAATTAGACTTGGAAATACACAGTAGCGGGTGTGTGTGAAGTTATTCTGAATGACCCAATGTGCACCTTGAATATTATATACCCTTTTAGGGATAGATTTCAAATAGCTCTGATATAGCAGAAACCACTAAATTATGAAATTGCTAAATTGGGAATTGTATTTCAACCCAGAACAAAAAATGTGCTTTGACGGACACTAAATATCTTGCCCAGCAACAACAGTACAGCGGTAACGAGAGATTTAGCAGGATATAAATTTGAGGCCTAGTATTTAGGCGCTGGGTGACAGGTATGGGTTTAGTGACAGAATTAGACTTGGAAATACACAGTAGCGGGTGTGTGTGAAGTTATTCTGAATGACCCAATGTGCACCTTGAATATTATATACCCTTTTAGGGATAGATTTCAAATAGCTCTGATATAGCAGAAACCACTAAATTATGAAATTGCTAAATTGGGAATTGTATTTCAACCCAGAACAAAAAATGTGCTTTGACGGACACTAAATATCTTGCCCAGCAACAACAGTACAGCGGTAACGAGAGATTTAGCAGGATATAAATTTGAGGCCTAGTATTTAGGCGCTGGGTGACAGGTATGGGTTTAGTGACAGAATTAGACTTGGAAATACACAGTAGCGGGTGTGTGTGAAGTTATTCTGAATGACCCAATGTGCACCTTGAATATTATATACCCTTTTAGGGATAGATTTCAAATAGCTCTGATATAGCAGAAACCACTAAATTATGAAATTGCTAAATTGGGAATTGTATTTCAACCCAGAACAAAAAATGTGCTTTGACGGACACTAAATATCTTGCCCAGCAACAACAGTACAGCGGTAACGAGAGATTTAGCAGGATATAAATTTGAGGCCTAGTATTTAGGCGCTGGGTGACAGGTATGGGTTTAGTGACAGAATTAGACTTGGAAATACACAGTAGCGGGTGTGTGTGAAGTTATTCTGAATGACCCAATGTGCACCTTGAATATTATATACCCTTTTAGGGATAGATTTCAAATAGCTCTGATATAGCAGAAACCACTAAATTATGAAATTGCTAAATTGGGAATTGTATTTCAACCCAGAAGAAAAAATGTGCTTTGACGGACACTAAATAACTTTCCCAGCTACAACAGGACAGCGGTAACGAGAGATTTAGCAGGATATAAATTTGAGGCCTAGTATTTAGGCGCTGGGTGACAGGTATGGGTTTAGTGACAGAATTAGACTTGGAAATACACAGTAGCGGGTGTGTGTGAAGTTATTCTGAATGACCCAATGTGCACCTTGAATATTATATACCCTTTTAGGGATAGATTTCAAATAGCTCTGATATAGCAGAAACCACTAAATTATGAAATTGCTAAATTGGGAATTGTATTTCAACCCAGAACAAAAAATGTGCTTTGACGGACACTAAATATCTTGCCCAGCAACAACAGTACAGCGGTAACGAGAGATTTAGCAGGATATAAATTTGAGGCCTAGTATTTAGGCGCTGGGTGACAGGTATGGGTTTAGTGACAGAATTAGACTTGGAAATACACAGTAGCGGGTGTGTGTGAAGTTATTCTGAATGACCCAATGTGCACCTTGAATATTATATACCCTTTTAGGGATAGATTTCAAATAGCTCTGATATAGCAGAAACCACTAAATTATGAAATTGCTAAATTGGGAATTGTATTTCAACCCAGAACAAAAAATGTGCTTTGACGGACACTAAATATCTTGCCCAGCAACAACAGTACAGCGGTAACGAGAGATTTAGCAGGATATAAATTTGAGGCCTAGTATTTAGGCGCTGGGTGACAGGTATGGGTTTAGTGACAGAATTAGACTTGGAAATACACAGTAGCGGGTGTGTGTGAAGTTATTCTGAATGACCCAATGTGCACCTTGAATATTATATACCCTTTTAGGGATAGATTTCAAATAGCTCTGATATAGCAGAAACCACTAAATTATGAAATTGCTAAATTGGGAATTGTATTTCAACCCAGAACAAAAATGTGCTTTGACGGACACTAAATATCTTGCCCAGCAACAACAGTACAGCGGTAACGAGAGATTTAGCAGGATATAAATTTGAGGCCTAGTATTTAGGCGCTGGGTGACAGGTATGGGTTTAGTGACAGAATTAGACTTGGAAATACACAGTAGCGGGTGTGTGTGAAGTTATTCTGAATGACCCAATGTGCACCTTGAATATTATATACCCTTTTAGGGATAGATTTCAAATAGCTCTGATATAGCAGAAACCACTAAATTATGAAATTGCTAAATTGGGAATTGTATTTCAACCCAGAACAAAAAATGTGCTTTGACGGACACTAAATATCTTGCCCAGCAACAACAGTACAGCGGTAACGAGAGATTTAGCAGGATATAAATTTGAGGCCTAGTATTTAGGCGCTGGGTGACAGGTATGGGTTTAGTGACAGAATTAGACTTGGAAATACACAGTAGCGGGTGTGTGTGAAGTTATTCTGAATGACCCAATGTGCACCTTGAATATTATATACCCTTTTAGGGATAGATTTCAAATAGCTCTGATATAGCAGAAACCACTAAATTATGAAATTGCTAAATTGGGAATTGTATTTCAACCCAGAACAAAAAATGTGCTTTGACGGACACTAAATAACTTTCCCAGCTACAACAGGACAGCGGTAACGAGAGATTTAGCAGGATATAAATTTGAGGCCTAGTATTTAGGCGCTGGGTGACAGGTATGGGTTTAGTGACAGAATTAGACTTGAAAATACACAGTAGCGGGTGTGTGTGAAGTTATTCTGAATGACCCAATGTGCACCTTGAATATTATATACCCTTTTAGGGATAGATTTCAAATAGCTCTGATATAGCAGAAACCACTAAATTATGAAATTGCTAAATTGGGAATTGTACTTCAACCCAGAACAAAAAATGTGCTTTGACGGACACTAAATAACTTTCCCAGCTACAACAGGACAGCGGTAACGAGAGATTTAGCAGGATATAAATTTGAGGCCTAGTATTTAGGCGCTGGGTGACAGGTATGGGTTTAGTGACAGAATTAGACTTGAAAATACACAGTAGCGGGTGTGTGTGAAGTTATTCTGAATGACCCAATGTGCACCTTGAATATTATATACCCTTTTAGGGATAGATTTCAAATAGCTCTGATATAGCAGAAACCACTAAATTATGAAATTGCTAAATTGGGAATTGTACTTCAACCCAGAACAAAAAATGTGCTTTGACGGACACTAAATAACTTTCCCAGCTACAACAGGACAGCGGTAACGAGAGTTTTAGCGGGATATAAATTTGAGGCCTAGTATTTAGGCGCTGGGTGACCGGTATGGATTTAGTGACAGAATTAGACTGGGATATGGCCAAAAAATAACCACACTATTGCTGGTTAAATGCACTTGGTGACGGGCGCAGCTTGCCCCTGATGTAGTATATGGCCAAAAAATGAACAGACTATTGCTGGTTAAATGCACTTGGTGTCACAGCTTGACCAACCACACTACTGAGGGTTAAATGCACTTGGTGACGGGCGCAGCTTGCCCCTGATGTAGTATATGGCCAAAAAATAAACAGACTATTGCTGGTTAAATGCACTTGGTGTGACAGCTTCACCCTGATGTAGGCTTTAGCCAGAAAACAACCACACCATTGAGGGTTAAATGCACTTGGTGACAGGCGCAGCTTGCCCCTGATTTTGTATATGGCCAAAAAATGAACAGACTATTGCTGGTTAAATGCACTTGGTGTGACAGCTTCACCCTGATGTAGGCTTTAGCCAAAAAACAACCACACCATTGAGGGTTAAATGCACTTGGTGACAGGCGCAGCTTGCCCCTGATTTTGTATATGGCCAAAAAATGAACAGACTATTGCTGGTTAAATGCACTTGGTGTGACAGCTTCACCCTGATGTAGGCTTTAGCCAAAAAACAACCACACCATTGAGGGTTAAATGCACTTGGTGACAGGCGCAGCTTGCCCCTGATTTTGTATATGGCCAAAAAATGAACAGACTATTGCTGGTTAAATGCACTTGGTGTGACAGCTTCACCCTGATGTAGGCTTTAGCCAAAAAACAACCACACCATTGAGGGTTAAATGCACTTGGTGACAGGCGCAGCTTGCCCCTGATTTTGTATATGGCCAAAAAATGAACAGACTATTGCTGGTTAAATGCACTTGGTGTGACAGCTTCACCCTGATGTAGGCTTTAGCCAAAAAACAACCACACCATTGAGGGTTAAATGCACTTGGTCGCAGCTTGTGCTGGCGCACCACAAGACACAAAATGGCCGCCGATCACCCCAGAAAAATGTGACTGACAAACGGTCTGGGCAGCCTAAAAACAGTGAGCAATTGAGGATCAGCAGCTCAATGATCCACAGCTGCAGATCGATCAGTTAATCAAGTCCTTTGGAGGAGTTAATCTGCCTAATCTCGCCCTACTGTCGCAGCCGCAACCTCTCCCTACGCTAATCAGAGCAGAGTGACGGGCGGCGCTATGTGACTCCAGCTTAAATAGAGGCTGGGTCACATGGTGCTCTGGCCAATCACAGCCATGCCAATAGTAGGCATGGCTGTGATGGCCTCTTGGGGCAAGTAGTATGACGCTTGTTGATTGGCTGCTTTGCAGCCTTTCAAAAAGCGCCAAGAAAGCGTCACAAAAGCGCCAAGAAAGCGACGAACACCGAACCCGAACCCGGACTTTTACGAAAATGTCCGGGTTCGGGTCCGTGTCACGGACACCCCAAAATTCGGTACGAACCCGAACTATACAGTTCGAGTTCGCTCATCCCTAGTTACCAGTGTAAGACATTCATTATTACCAGCCTAGTCTGAGCAGTAGTCTTCTTATGTATTACAAGAGCCTGTACTTCATTGAGGATTTGCATTTCCCTTTCCCCATATGCATGGGAGATTGTGCTTAATGCCGGATTGTATCTAGACACTGTTAAATGTTTATTGATGTATTGTAATCAAGAGTCATCATCAGTAAAGTGCCATTTGGAGTTTCACCCTGCTTGCCTGAGACTCAGTTCCTCTATTAATACAACAGTTATTTGTTGTACCTCCATACAAATGGTACTGGCGTCATAATTACAAGGGACATTGCCACTGGCACATTAATACAGACCACCAAGGGCACCTCGAACCAACATCTGGCCAGTGTCCCTTACACCAGAGTGTGCCCCAGAGAATCCTAGTGCCGTTCTCCTTATCACTTATGCGAGCCTGCCCAGGGACGACAAACCGTGAGTAACCAGAACTGTATTTACCTCGGCCCACCTATTGCTCACACCGTGACCTCACACATAATTTCCCTGCAAGGTCTGGCATACCGCAGATGGCTCACTCCTCCTCTTAGTTGCAGTTTTTTCTCACACCCAGCATTTTCACTGCCATGAACATGGTCCTGTCCCCAACAGCAGCAAGACACAGGGTCACTTGGACTACACCTCCTTCTTATCACGTGTCAGGTCAAGTGTTGCAACGCAGTGTTGAAGCTGACCAGCCTGAGAGAAAAGCCACACTGGCAAGCAGTTGCTCAAGTACATCAAGCAGCAAACATCCCACTCGCTGTCATCCCACCAACTCCAACTGGGCAAGATGGTCAGCGACAATGGGTGCAACATACTGGCTACCCTGAACCTGGGTGACACATGCTCACATGCTCCATGCATGGCGCAAATCATCAATCTAATGGTGCAGTGCTTTCTAAATAAGTACACTGGCACTAAACTTGTACAAGGTGTTGGCAAAGTCCAGGAGACTGTCCACGCAGAATGGCCTGCCACTGCACTGCTTAATCCGAGACGTGCCAACTCGCAGCCTCAGCAGCAGGGAGCATGTGTTGCTTCGAGGTCAGGCAGTGGCAGCTCATCTGAGATGCGCGTCAGGTGCTGAAGCCCTTTGACGAGGCAACAACGTTTGTCAGCAGGGACAACTGCGGTATGAACTACATCATCTCTCTCATATTTATCTTACAACAGATGCTGACTCTCATGCAGCAGGGGACCAGAGCGACATAAGAGCAGCTGATGCATCTTGCTGTCCGCCTTATAGCTGTTGGGGGCACACAAAGGGTATCTGCCACCAGTGGCGTAGCATAGGGGAAGCCGTTGACCCGTCCGCATAATTTTAGGGGGCACCAGCAGGGCCGCACCGCCAATTAAGCAAGCTCACAAGTAGGGTGCAGCAGCAGGGGACAGGGAGATGAGCACTTCTATTGCAGAAGCACTCATCCCCATAGTAATCTTTATCGCTGTCCTCAGGACAGCGATACAGATGGCTATGTCGCGGCGGGGCAGGGGTGGCCTGCAGCCTATCAGAGGCCGATGCAGGTGGTGCGATGACGTCATTGCGCCGCCTGAGCCGTACAGCGCGGGACACAGGCTGGAAGAGGCCTGCATCGCATCTCTGCCATGGAGGTAAGTATAAATGCTTTTTTTTTTTTTTTGGGTACAATACTGGCTACTGGCACATGATTGGGGGGCCATCTATGGGGGGCAATTGTTACTGGCACATGATTGGGGGGCCATCTATGGGGGGCACTTCTCACTGGCACATGATTGGGGGGCACTTCTTACTGGCACATAATTGGGGGGCCATCTATGGGAGACACTTCTCACTGGCACATGATTGGGGGCATCTATGGGGGAAAATCTTACTGGCACATTATTGGGGGGCACTGTGGGGGCATCCATAGGGGCACATCTTACTGGCACATTATTGGGGGGCACTGTGGGGGCATCTATGGGGGCACTTCTTATTGGAACATTATTGGGGGCATTTTCTACTGGCATATTATTGGGTGGCACTATGGGGGCACTTCTTACTGGCACATTATTGTGGGCACTATGGGGGCATCTACTGAGGCCACAAAGAAGGAGTATTTTATATGGGAGGCTCTGTATAGGGGCATTTTATACTGGGGCACATTATGGTGGGTATTGTGGGGAAGGAGAGAGAGGAGTACTATGGGGTCATCTACGGGGGCACTAAGAAGGGGTATTTTATACTTGCAAATTATGGGGGAAACTGAGGGCATTTACTGGGGCACTATATATGGGGCATTTTATACTGGTACATTATGGGGGGCACTAGGAGGAAGGGGGAGAGGAGCACTATGGGGGCATTTACTGGGGCACTATATAGGGGTATTTTACACTGGCACATTATGGGGGCACTATGGGGATATTAGCTCAACTGGGGGCATTAAAAGGAGGTATTTTTTGTACTGTCACATTATAAGGAGAATTATTACTACTGGGGGGCATTATGGTGGGCTTTATTACTACTGGGGGTCTAGGGGGAACATGATTACTAGTATGGGCACTATGGGAGCATTATTACTTCTAGGGCACAGTGGGGGCATGGTGGGGGCTCTGTAGGAGCACTATTACTACCATGTGTGCTCTAGCAGAGAATTATTCCTATTGGTGGGACTTTTGGAAGCACTATTACTGTTGGGGCATCTTGGCACAGTATCAGCTTACCACAATTATTTTTGGAGGATGTTATGTTTACACTATTAGTGTCAGGGGCACTATTTGCTGGGCACAGTTATTTTAGGGCACTGTGTGGCAATAATTATTAAAGGGCACTATCTGCATGGCACTACTATAATTAGGGGTTTATCTGTTTCTACAGTATAGTATTGGGGAGCACAGCGACACAATATTGGGGGTGGTAGGATGATTTGTCCAGAAGATGGGAGGATGATGGAAAAGTAGTAAACTACGATTTTTTTTTTCAAACCGCAGAGACGAGAAATGGCTGAAAAATGATGGTCTGGGCTGAAGGTCCGAAAGGAGAAGATGATGAAAGAGGAAAGGAACATCTACATCAAAGGAGACATCACTGGATGTTAAGGGGATGGGGCGCTGTATCACTCTGTATGTTCTGTAGTGATAGTAGGGTGGATATAGAATTTGGCCCACATTGTAGCAGCCTGGCCCCAGACTTCAGGTCACACTGCGTGTCTGAAATTTGGGACCTCACACCCATCTACTACATTATCTGTATAGGGCCGTAGATGTTTTTTTTTCCTGGGGTGGGGGTTCAGCTTTCTCAAATTACACTAGTGCAGGGCTGGCAGGCGGAAGTGCAGGAGGCGGAGCACAGGGGTGTGATTAGGGTGTGCCCAGGCATACCCGGCACACCCCGTGCGTACGCCTATGCTGCCCAGGGGCGGATTAAGTGCATGATAGGCCCGGGGCTGTCTACCCAACTTGGCCCCCCCGCTTTATGAGCGCCACAGTCTCTTCCTAGGCCATATGACATCTTCATACAAAAGAAAAATACCCCAAATTGGGTCCTAAACTGAAAAATTCTGGTCGCCAAATTTAAAATACATATAATTGTAATAAAAAAGACATGGAGGAGAATACAGCACCACATACCTCTTACATCCAGTGACATCTCCTGTCATGTAGCCCTTCTTTTTCCTCCATTTGACCCAGACCACCATGGCAAATTCTTTCAGCCGCATCTCGTCTCTACAGTTTGTAACACAGACACATTAGATTTCTCAATTTTTCCATCAACCTCCTCATCCTGGTGTCCCCACAGTGTCATCCTGCCACCCCAATACTGTGCCAGTTGTGCTCCCCAATGCCCCATGAACTATACTGCTGAAAAAATAGTGACCCTAATAGACATAATTGGGGTAATTTATCAAACTGGTGTAAAGTAGAACTGGATTTCCAAAAGAGCTGTCAAATATGAAAGGTGGAATCTGATTGGCTGCTATGGGCAACTAAGCCAGTTCTGCGTTACACCAGTTTGATAAATTACCCCAAATGTTCCTATAGTGTCCACAGCAGCTATAATGTCCCCTAGAGTGCCCCCAGTAATAATGCCACCCTCTATTGTGCTCCAGGCAATAATCCCTGTATAGTGTCCCCAAAAATAATAGAATTGCCCCTCCAGCTGATTCTGATGAATGGATCTAGCCTTGCTGGTAGTGCCCCATCTTGCCACTGATGCTGTCTGTCTGCTAATCATCACATTCTGTATTGCTGTTGTTGCCACCTCCATCATGCCACTAATGGGATCTGCCAACCGTCATGTTCTGTACAGCTGCTGACGCTGCCTCCATCATGCCACCGCTGCAACCTGCCGACCATCATCTTCCGTAAGGCTGCTGCTAACTCTGTCAAGCTACTGCTTTTCTGCCAACATATAGCATATGGCTGCTGCTGCAGCCGCTACTGCTTCAGATGCTGCTGCTACTCACTGTTAATCCCCTACTGCCACCACCATTAACGTAAAGCATCTGCCGCCACTGTCATTATGACTACTACTACTATTGCTACTACTACCTATAGAGAGCCTTGTATGTTCCATGCTATACTGCTGCTTCTACTATTGCGGCCTGCATGCCACTATATCCATAACGTACCCTTTCGACATCCACATTGTACTGCTGCTACACCCAAGTAGGAACACCGTAACACGTGTACATAACACCTACAGAGACTGTAGGCCACCACTCTGGCAATCCTACCTCTGGGTACCAACATTACCATCTACAAAGGGAACCTTGAGCTTCCGCTGTTTAACTGCAGCTGGCATCACGTTTACTTGCTCTATAAGAGGGACATATTTCGTAGAAACCTCCCAAGGGGCAAGGGATACCCCAGGCGTGGCCTTAGTGCAGTTATTAATCATGATTAAGAGCTATCAAGTTGAAACGCATAAACTGATCCTGTGGTACTGTACTGATGGTATGTGATTTTTTTTTAACAGACTTTGGGGGGAATTTATCACGAGAATAATATTTGAAGTCAGTTTTGCTTATTTCTGTGTTGGAGTACTTTATGTCACATTTATCAAATGTCACTGGTTGTTTGATAAATTTGGCTTGTCCTTAAACCTATCAGTTTTGTCTAGAAAAGCTGCTCCAGTTTTCCTACTCCACCCTCCTGGAGTGAGAAAGTCACAATTTAAATGATAAATTTGGAATAAAACTCATTAACGTAACTAACCACAGCCACTTTTCCACCCATATTACAAAACTGGAGTCAGTGTTGTAAAAATGCAAAAAGTTGCTAAATTTTGCTCAAGTGAGTGTAAAAAGTCACACTTTTTTTAGCAAGCTCTTAATTGGCACAATCGAGTGCAAAAAAGTCTCAAAAGCCCTATTTTGCAACTTTTTCATGCCAGAATTCTGGAGTAAAGGTATTATAAATCAGGGCCTTTATGATCAATAAAAATCAGCAAATATACTGTTTTGTAGGCTGGGGGCCCTGAAACAGAATCATACCTTATTTGTAAAAATCCAGCCCACTAATTCTGAGAAATGCTTCTTTTTATTTTTATGCTAATTTTTTGTTCATTGTGGGCAGAGTCACTCTTTTTGGCGGTCCCCTCTTGTTTGATTGGCGGACCCTGAAATTTCAGAACAGATGGTGATGACACTAGCTACAGTAGGTGCACCAAACGAAGCAGCCCTGCTCACAGATGAATGCCTTTTTTTCAGGAATAGAGGACCATATTTTACAAGAAAATTATGGTTATGTTTGGGGGGAATCTACCCTGCATGGTGGTATGCTTACTATGAAACTAATTTTGGACATTACAGAATCCCCTTTAAAGGCTATGTGACACAATTAATTTATACCTTTAGCACTGTGACCTTCCTGATGGCACTTTTGGGAGCTTTATCCATTTATAGGTATCTTACAGATGCAGGCAAGATAATACAACCCATTTAACAATGGTTAATAAGGTGATGGTGCTGGCCAACCCTAAATTAAGGACAATATAAACATGGTGGATGACCTCTATTTAATACTTAACTTTTAATAATGAATACATAGATAAAAAAATGACGGCCCATTAAAACGTAATGATCATCTATGCAGAAAGAAAGGAACGTTCTTGGGTCTATAACCCGTTTTTCCCCTGCTTGACCTGAGCTAGTCTTTACGCTCAGGGAGCAGAGTGCTCACTCTGACAAGGGTGACCCCACTGAGCCGTCCCTCACTTCTGTTTAGGAGTCCTTGCCTGTCCCTACTGATCTTGTGACTGCCCAGCTTCATCAGGGTAAAATGCAGGGCGGCCCTAGTATCCAGATGAAACGCATTGGGACGATTTTCATCTGGATACTAGGGCCTCCCTACATTTTACCCTGACGAAGCTGGGCAGTCACAAGATCAGTAGGGGCAGGCAAGGACTCCTAAACAGAAGCGAGGGACGGCTCAGTGGGGTCACCTGAGCGTAAAGACTAGCTCAGGTCAGGCAGGGGAAGATAGGGTTATAGACCCAGCACCAGGAGATTAGGGACCCCCCCCCTACCCCAGGGACCACGAATCTACAAAGTGGTAAGAACGTTCCTTTTTTTATGCAGGGATAATCATTGTACAAGCATGCGTCACTCATTACTGTTTAAAGGGTTGTCATTTTTTATCTATGTATTTATAATTAAAAGTTAAGTATTAAATAGAGGTCACCCACTATTTTTATATTATCTTACAGATGCGCTCTTATTATAAAACAAAGGTATTTGTTTGTTGGACTTCCTTTTGCATATCAAGGTATTGTATATACAGGGATTTTCTTATATATGCCAATTGCCAAAATTGCTTGCCTTATTGTAGATGTTATAACATTAAAAGCCCAGTTTGGACAATCTATTTCAGTCATTTATAGGCAGGAGAAGCGTCCTCTTCCTATATATAGTAGATTAAAAATTAGATAGTCCCCATTGAACTCAAAGCTATTTGTGTAGTCCATGAAGCAATGGGCAATGGCCAAATTGTAGAGACTGTACAAATTTGTAGAGGTTGCAGATAACTCACTGAAAAAAGTGGCCTAAACAGGTGAAAATGCTCCAAACCCAGACACTGTAGCGTGTCTATAACCGGGTGAGCAATTCCTCCGCATGCGGTCCGCAGACAACTTCAATCCCCAGCAAAAAGTGCGTACAATGGAGGATCTCAGGGCGGATGGCATGCACCACAAAAACATCTTACACAAAATGATACATTGTGCAGATGAGAAAATATACATAGCTAATTCCTAGCTAATACTAGCTAATTCCCCAGGCTGATGTTAAAAACTGAGAACTGTGCCAATATCTTCCAGTCAGGAAAATATCAGAGCCCCTCATGCACCACGTCACGGTGTCTCAGCACGCATGGGGTCCTACCACTCAGTGGGGCTCCGATATTTTCCTGACTGGAAAATATTGGCAAAGTTCTCAGCTTTTAACATCGGCCTGGGGAATTAGCTAGTATTGTCAGTTGCGTATCATTTTGGTCAGAGCCGGACTGGGGATAAAAACCAGCCCTGGAAAAAGTTGCATACCAGCCCCACAGCATTGCGTCAATCTTTACTTTATATATAGTTTATAAAAGGCGAAAGCATTCATTTTAAAACACGTGTGTAAACACGAATATTAATTTTGCCCCACGATAGCTCTTTTGTAGAACCCCCATTGTTTATATTATCACAGTAGACCAGCTTTTCCCAAACAGGATGCGATAACGATATGCAATGCGATATTTTAAGGGAATTGTGCTAGAGGTCTATTTGCAGTGTTATGGGGGATCTGTGGATAGCACTGTTATGGAGGGGGGTCTGTGGATGACACTGTTATGGAGGGGATCTGTGGATGACACTGTTATGGAGGGGATCTGTGGATGACACTGTTATGGAGGGGATCTGTGAATGGCACTGTTATGGGGGATCTGTGGATGGCACTGTTATGGGGGATCTGTGGATGGCACTGTTATGGGGGTCTGTGGATGGCACTGTTATGTGGGTCTGTGGATGGCACTGTTATGTGGGTCTGTGGATGGCACTGTTATGGAGGGGATCTGTGGATGGCACTGTTATGGGGGATCTGTGAATGGCACTGTTATGGGGGTCTGTGGATGGCACTGTTATGGGGGTCTGTGGATGGCACTGTTATGGGGGTCTGTGGATGGCACTGTTATGGGGGATCTGTGGATGACACTGTTATGGGGGATCTGTGGATGACACTGTTATGGAGGGGATCTGTGGATGACACTGTTATGGAGGGGATCTGTGGATGACACTGTTATGGGGGATCTGTGGTTGGCACTGTTATAAAGGATCTGTGGTTGGCACTGTTATGAAGGATCTGTGGTTGGCACTGTTATGAAGGATCTGTGGTTGGCACTGTTATGAAGAATCTGTGGATGGCACTGTTATGGGGATCTGTGGATGGCACTGTTATGAAGGATCTGTGGATGGCACTGTTATGGGGATCTGTGGTTGGCACTGTTATGGGGATCTGTGGATGGCACTGTTATGGGGGATGTGTGCTATGACACATAGGGCCATGAGGGGGGCCAGCATAAGATGCTATATGTGTGAATGACACATATATGGCCCTATGTGTCACAGCATTACTTTATTAATGTCCCCTCATGTATCCTAAACCGCGCACATAACTGTCTTTGTATGTAAAGTCTTTCTTTACTGCTGAAACAATGGCAATCCTATTGAAACTCCTATTGATATTGAAAATCACCAGCCTCTCTGTACTCAGCCTCCTACCTGACACACAGCCCTGAACAGCCGGATGACATCTCTGCAGTCCAGTGGCGTTGCTAGGCCCGGTGCGGTAGAAAATGATGTCACCCCCCCCCCGAAGCAATCATTTTTTAGCCATATATGGGAGCTATGGTGGTGCTACTGCCATAGGGGGCATCCGTTAGCTCAGCAGATCCCCCCTAGCAGTCAGAGCCTGGTCTCGAGAGGGGCACTTCCAGATTATTTTCTGTCCGCCGCCACAAAACAATGGTGCTTATAGAACAGACTACACAGTGTAGCGGTATACTGTATATTGTGTGGCACAGTGTAGAGGTATACTGTATATTGTGTGGCACAGTGTAGAGGTATACTGTATATTGTGTGGTACAGTGTAGATGTATACTGTATATTGTGTGGCACAGTGTATGTTATATGTGTATAACAAACATATTTCATATGAAAACTTACAATTACTTGGTCCTTGGGGATCTCGGACACCACTTCCACACTTTGGCCGGGGGCTCGGCGGAGCTGATGTTGTGTTTTATCCTAATGAGAAAGATTTCATAATAAGGATTTGGAGAATAGGCAGAGGGATAGCAGAGCAGGGAGAGGCTGGTGCTGCTACTAGGGGGTCATACCATGGGGGAGTAATAAAGCCCACCATAATGCCCCCCCTAGTAGAAAAAATTCTCCTTATAATGTGACAGTGCAAAAAATACCCCCTTGTAATGCCCCCAGTTGAGCTAATTTCCCCATAGTGCCCCCATAATGTCCCAATATAAAATACCCCTATATAGTGCCCCCAGTAAATTCCCCCATAGTGCTCCTCTCCCCCCTTCTTGCTAGTGCCCCCCATAATGTACCAGTATAAAATGCCCCATATATAGTGCCCCAGTAGATGCCCTCAGTGTCCGGCCTCTGATAGGCTGCCGGCCTAGTGTCCCCCATAATGCCCCCCAATAATGTGCCAGTAAGTGTCCCCATAGATGCCCCCATCATGTGCCAGTATGAAGTGCCTCTCTCCTCCCCCCCACATGTCCCAGTATCATAGTGCCATCTCCCCCCCAATGTGCCAGTATCAAGTGCCTCTCTCCTTCCCACCCCCCACGTGTCCTAGTGCCAAACCCCCCCATGTGCCAGTATCAAGTGCCTCTCTCCTCCCCCCATGTCCAAGTATCATAGTGTCATCTCCCCCCCAAAAAAGTGCCAGTATCAAGTGCCTTTCCCCCCCATGTGCCAGTATCATAGTGCCATCTCCCCCCAATGTGCCAGTATTAAGTGCTCCCCCCCCTCCATGTGCCAGTATCATAGTGCCATCTCCCCCCCAAAAAGTGCCAGTATCAAGTGCCTCTCTCCTTCCCACCCCCATGTGCCAGTATTAAGTGCCTCTCTCCTCCCCCATGTGCCAGTATCATAGTGCCATCTCCCCCCCAATGTGCCAGTATTAAGTGCCTCTCTCATCCCCCCATGTGCCAGTATCATAGTTCCATCTCCCCCAAAAAAGTGCCAGTATCAAGTACCTCTCTCCTTCCCACCCCCATGTTCCAGTATCATAGTGCCAAACCCCCCATGTCCCAGTATCATAGTGCCATCTCCCCCCCAAATAAAGTGCCAGTATCAAGTGCCTCCCCCCATGTGCCAGTATCATAGTGCCATCTCCCCCCCAAAAGTGCCAGTATCAAGTGCCTCTCTCCTTCCCACCCCCCATGTGCCTGTGTCCCGCCCATATCCATTTATAGAGTTAGTGCTTGTGTATTCTAATT
Organism: Bufo gargarizans; assembly: GCF_014858855.1. Lineage (NCBI taxonomy): Eukaryota > Metazoa > Chordata > Amphibia > Anura > Bufonidae > Bufo > Bufo gargarizans. The sequence goes on along the minus strand of NC_058081.1, from coordinate 458,528,730 downwards.
TAGCCTGTATTTCAGAAAAGTTTCTGCTGGGATTCAAACCCATGACCTTCTGTTTCAGAGGCAAAGCACTTACCCACACAGCCATAAAAGCTGCAATGCCTCTGACTGAAAAAATATGAGACTTCTACTGTTATAGCTGGCTAAGTGTACATCTATACACATGACAGCTGCCCCAACACACCCAGCACTGCTATATCTCTATATGACAGCTGTCCCAGCACACTCAGCTCTGCTATATCTCTATAGATGAGCAGCTGTCATGTGTATAGCTGTACACTTAGCCAGCTATAACAGTAGAAGTCTCATATTTTTTCAGTCAGAGGCATTGCAGCTTTTATGGCTGTGTGGGTAAGTGCTTTGCCTTTGATACAGAAGGTCGTGGGTTCGAATCCCAGACACATCCTCTTGTAAATGAGAAGTGTGCCCTTGTGGCTCCTCTCTGTGTAATATACAGCCAAGGTGCCTCCCCGCTGTCGGCGCGGCAATAAATTTTCCCGGTAGGCCAGTCCGGCCCTGATTTTGGTTTATCTTTTGCAGTGATTTTTGTATGTATATTTTTTCATCTACACAATGTATCATTTTGTGTAAGATGTTCTTTTGGTGCATGAGGTCCACCCCAGCATCCTCCATTGTATGCATTTTTTTATGGGGATTGACGTTGTCTGCGGACCGTATGTGCAGGAATTGCTCACCCGGTTATAGACACGCTACAGTGTCTGGGTTTGGAGCATTTTCACCCGTTTTTTCTGTGAGTTTTTTGTCTTTATGTGTATGGAATGTGCCACTTTATTTTGTTGGTAACATTATTTTGCACCTGGTAGCTTCTGTGTCACACGGTCTGTTGTGGGTGCGACTCACAGCTTTATTTTACCTCACAGTGCATGCCACTGTGGAGGCATGTGAGAGTCTGGCTGTGAGTTGATTTCTAGCACTGTTCAGACCCTGTTCACACACCATGGGTAGTTGAGTGGTAGGACCCCATGCGTGCTGAGACACCGTGATGTGGTGCATGAGGGGCTCCGATATGTTCCTGACTGGAAGATATTGGCAAAGTTCTCAGCTTTTAACATCGGCCTGGGGAATTAGCTAGCATTGTCAGTTGCGTATCATTTTGGTGCATTTTTTGCAGTGATTTTAGAGGTTGCAGATACCCTCATCTTGGTAATAAAGGATGATAAGGGGGGCCTGTTAGAGGTTTGCATTGGGGACCCAGGAGTTCCAAGTTACGTTTCTTAGGTACTTCAAAGCATGAGCAGCTCTCTACTCTAGCTGTGAGTGGAGCTCCTCTGTTCGGGATCCCCTTTATCAACCAGAAGGCTCTAGACGTGTTGTCTGACATCCCAGGGTGTGCTTACTGTAACTGTGTATAGAAATTGATCTACACACTATAAATTGTAAATATTCTGCACATTTGCATGTTGGTGTATTCTGGGACACAATTACGGTATACATCTCCTCATGTGGCCGCCGTGTAGCTAAAGCATTTATCTGGTGGTTTGCACTGATTGCAGATGTACATTTGTGATTATCAGGCATTCCTATGGAGATGCAGGCAATAGTATCTACCACTGTACTTGTCAGCCGATAAAACACCTCCTGCTATGTGCTTTATGGAATCCATGTCTGCTGTATTACTAAGCAGGGAACCTTGAAGCGCTAATGAGAGTGAATTATTACCATGAGGGCTTTCCAACACAGTTTCTCATTTTCCTTGCAATATCCCTGCCTGGCTCGTCCATCTGATCTGTTCTGCACCATGTGAGACAATGTATGGGACCAGAAAGACAATGCTCATAATACCATACTATTTTTATATCATAAAGCATTGTGCGTTAGTTAAAAAGCTGCTCCTTACTAAAGATGTTAGGACAGGTCCTATAATATCAGAGAACCTGTAATAAGCCCTAATAAATCCATCTACCAGTACATGTGCACAGAGTAAACAGCTATATATTGTCCACTGGAAGCTCAAATGACGCATAACACCAGAGCAGTCCGGCAATCACCAGAGCAAACAGGACACATGTAGTCCTTTCGGGGAAAGTTCCTGTTTCTAACCCATTTATAAAGGTTTGGAAATATAGAGTGACTTTCATAGAACATTTAACACTGCAAAAGAGCTTCATCCCCTCTCCAGATTCCAACTGATGTGAAGTCTGCAGTGCATATGGAACGGGCCGCCTCCACCCAGGGCCCTCTATATCGCGTCCCAGATTTAGTAGGAATGCCGAGTGGTGTAGTGCGGCCTAAATGTCTCTCTATTATTGTGTGTCAAGGTGCTCCTACCTGGATATCGCTGGACCCCAGGCTTTGGCTCCGAAGCAATAAATAGGGGGAAAAATTGAGGGCTAAAAGAATAACTTGAGTCCAGACCTTGAGATGAAGTTCAATGCCAGCAGGCTTTAGCATGAAACTGGAAGGCAAACTGGACTCTGCTATATCTGTTTCTCTCTGACTCTGCTGTACTGAAAGGCTGGCTGTATAACTCAGCTCCTTCTGTATGCTGCACTTCACTTTGTAGTCTGACTCGGTGGCGTACACAAAATCCATGGGGCCCCGGTGCGAAACTGATCCATGGGGCCCCCTACCTGTCTCCCCCCTCAACCCATTGCAAGAATTTACTTGGGCCCCCTGGATTGGGATTAATAACGCTCTGTACCTCTCTGTGACCTTTTTACTACAAAATTACAGTGAGATAAAGTTGTCACTGTGATTTTGTAGCAAATAGATCACAGAGAGGCACGGAGCGTTATTAATCATGTTACTGCTCTGTGTCTCTGCTGTCCAGTACAGGGCTTGGCTCTGTTTCACGCAGTGGATTACCCGCACAGGATCCGCTCATGTGAAAGAGCCCTAAGCCCAATGCATGGCTACACTCACCCAGTCCAAATAAAATCTGCTCCTACCTCATCCAGGGTGTCGCTGGCGTCGGCGTGATGTCCACTGGATCCAGAACAAGGTCCCTGTGGTGATAGAGAAAAAATTATAATAATCACATAAGGAAGGGATGGTGACTGCCCCTATGAACTCACCAGCAGGGGGCGCTGTGCTGGCCTGTAAGACTGAGTCATGCCAATGTATAGCATACATTTCCCCTAAGTGCTACTACACAGTACTAATGCCCTCCTTGTGGCCCCTTACAGTAATTAAGCCCACCTTGTGGTCCCTTCAAAATAGTTGTGTCCTCCTTATGGCCCCTCACAGTAGTTATGGCCAGATATATGCCCCCCTTACAGTAGTTATGGCCAGATGTATCCCCCTCACAGTAGTTATTGCCAGATGTATCCCCCTCACAGTAGTTATGCCCAGATATGTGCCCCCCTAGGACAGGGGGCAAAATGGAATATATATACAGTGGAGGCAAAAAATGGAATATATACACAGGGGACAAATAGAATATATACAAAGGGGGCAACATGGATATATATTCCATTTCTATATATATATATATATATATTTATCAATTTTGCCCCCTCTGTATATAGTCCATTTGTCCCCGTGTATACAGTATATTCAATTTTTACCCCCTCTGTATATATTGAATTTTTGTCATTTTTTGCATTTTGTCAGGCCCCTATGAAGGATTTGCCGCACTGACAGATGCTCCCCGTGTTATGAGCCAGCACATACAAAAAAACTTACCTCCTCTGAACCTACTCTGCTCCCACCGTCGGCCGCGTCGCGGGCCCGCGTCATCCCGTCAACCAGCGTGATCCCGCGAGACCTGGCGCGAGGGTCACAGGTCCGGAGCAAGGCACTGGCAGCAGCCCTGGATGGGTGGAGGAGGGGCCGCCGCGTAAGGTACTAAATGCAAGTGCGCAGTGCTGCACCGCCGGCCAGGCACAGAGGCCAGGGCCCGACCGGCCATATACTATTAAAACTTTTTAAATCATTTGCGGTGGGGCTGCGGGCCCCAGCTGCCTTGGGTACAGCACTACTGCAGGGGCCAGGGGTCCACAGGCGGCCGGGCCCCCTGGAGTGCCGGGCCCGGTCGCAATTGCGACCGCTGCGACCATTGTATGTACGCACCTGGTCTGACTCTAGGCTGTGCCAGGGAACTTTCCTCCTGGCTCCTGAGGTTTCAAGCATTGGCCTCCATGGCCAGCAGAGCTTAAGGTGCTCAGGCTCGCGTGGGCTCGTCTAGCAGAGACGTGCCCCTGCACACTCTTCCCCTAGCTGGGGGCCAATTAGACTGGAACTAAATAGTCCCCACCCTCCCTTTAGGAAGTCGGACTAGCCCACTTCCCTACAGAGAGGGGTTAGAATGGTATGGAGAGTTCTATTCTCTCTAAGTACAGCTCTGCCATATTCGCTGCCACCTGCTAATGAACCAGGCACATTACATGTGAACATAACAGTTGCATAACAAAATTGGAATGCACAGTGCATAGGACCTGGAATAAATGCATAAGATGACATGATCTTAGACCAATAAAGACAGTAGCAAGGTGCAGAAGTGGTAACACCACTTTGGGGTGTTACACGTAGTCCTATGCCCAACATAATTTTATCCTCAAATGTCACCAAAACATGTCACTAGACATGTAGTGACAAAGATACCCCTAATAGTGTTTGGGGAGATGCCCCTGCTTACCTCCTGCGCTGTGAGAATAGTGAATTGATTCCCTAAATTTTATTTTCAATTAAGCTACTGTATGATCACACAGCGGATTTCAACACTGTCAAAATCCACCGCAAATTCTGTGGCAGGAGCCTCCATGCTTTTTGGCTTGTTTTTTTATTTATTTCACTGCCTCAGACCTGTTTGCAGATTAGCCCCATTGAATGGTGGTTTCTGTGGTAAGAATAAGCATGTCCATTCTTGGCGTAGTCTGAAAAACCACATGTAGATTATCTGAGGCCACATGAACGGTGGAGTGGACACCCATTGAAAACAGTGGCAAGTGGCAGGGGCATCGTTAAGTCAAAACATTTGGGGCTTGAGCCCAGGATGTTTTTTCCAGTTCCCCGAATGTTATGCTGGTAGCATTTTTTTTTTTATTTGGCTATTCTAGCGCCCTTTAATATCGATTGGGCCTGGGCAACCCACCACAGATCATCCCCCCACCCCCCTTGTATTTGTTCTGCTGATCCGCTACTTACGAGCTGCGCGTGCATAAGTTCAGTCACTTTAGTGCGCAATCCTGTCCTGTGGTAGAAGACCAGAAAGGCCGGTTTTGGCGACCGGGCCTACTTAATCCCAAATTAAATGGCGTATGCACTGATCCTGTGGAACAGAGGGATAAAACTTAACATTTAATGTCAGTATAATCTAAAATAGATAGACACCAGAGGATGAGCCTCTACAACAAACAATAATAAAGACAGCCCTATGGGCATAAACTTGTACATATACATACATAGTGTGGCCAAGATGGTATAGGTAGTAAAAAACAAGAACGTTCTCACCCGATTAACAACCAGGGTTTCTCACAGAGATGGCTAGTGATGGAGACGGTCCTGAAGTACTTGATGGCCACACTGGAGACAAATAGGTATAGGTGCCCCTTTGACATAGGTGGGTAGCAGGGCGATTAACCCTAGACGGCCCTGAATAGGGGGCAGGGGCTAGTACGCCCTACCTACCTATACGGGGAACTTGCCCCGCAAGGAGCATCCCCGTCTGGATACCTGACCCTGGGGGGACAGATTCCCTAGTAATCCCTAAAAAAATGCTCCCTACGTGTCACGTTTCAGTTCGTAAAAGAATATCATCAGGGGAGATCAATGGTGGTCACAGGACTATGGATGGAGCCTGTGCGACCAGTGGAAGGGGGGGGGGGGGAATTAGTACAAAAAAGGGGAAGGTAAGGTCAAGTGTCACTCAGTGTGTATAGCCAGTCATGCTGAATCACACAGGACACGACCGCATCAAAGTTCTCTATCAAAAAAAGTATAGATGCACCAGTGGGTGCCAACTATAAAAGATAGAAAGGGCCACAGGATGGTCAATCCAAGGGCAGGCTGTCAGCTCCTGTCCTGTGGTGCGTGATCCCATGAAACCTGCCTTGGGAGGTCACGGGTCTCGCAGATCACGTGCCGCAGGACGGGATTGCGCACCGAAGTGACTGAACTCATGCCCGCACACTCCACAAGTAGCGGATCAGCTGAACAAGTACAAGAGGGGTGGGGGGATGATCTGTGGGGTTGCCCAGGGTCCACTCCCAGAGTGGGGGTACCCATTATACCTCCAGTTTCACTTACCTATTGCAATCAGATAGAGTTTACAGTATACTGCTCACAAATTTGTGCATGCAACACACTCATGAGCTCCCCCTAGTGGTGGCTGAAGGCAGTCAGAAGTTAATTGTGTAACTCAGACCATGTTTCAAGGGATTTGCAACTCAGAAACCAAGAAAACTAAACTCTTACTACAACAGTATAATATCAATCAGCACAGAACTTTGGGCCTAAGTATGAAACTTTCAAATATGTACTTTGGCTTTCAGACTCATTCATGGGTCACAGCAGATATGGGAAGTAGAGCGTTTTCACATTGTATGAGATGTTTCAGGGGGGAACAAACAGGAATAATATGTCCTCACCTGACATATTTGAAAAGGCGATAAGGCAGGGGGTGATATAAACTCAAACATGATGGATCTTTTTATACATTCATGAAATTTCAGTCTGGTAATCTGGAATAATATGATTCTCAGTCAGTAACATTATGGGAGTTGTTTTATTGCATTCAAATCCACATGATCTTTCTTAATTCTGCAGCTCATCTCATCTTGTCTTCACTAAACGAAAAAGAGAATGAGGAAGTACCATTGCCATGTTATTTTCTTATATTTTATTGCTCATTTATCCGACAGCAAAGAGCCTTTCTTTGATATGTTCCTTTATTATTTAATAATATTATTATCATATGTTGTGGCTGAAATCTCATTTTCTGATGTCGGCTCCTCTAAGGCAACCCATGAATTGGAATGCATCATAATTTGCTTCTAACCTCTCAGGCTAGAGGTATTTGAAAGTAGAGCACACAACAAGATCATCCACTATTAATATTCTGCTTCCAGACACAGAGGGGATTATGTTTAGTTTCTGCAATGAGACCGGGTAGGAGAAACAAGAATTCACTGATTCAGAAATGCTGTTCTCTAATTTCTTAATTACTGGTATTTAACATTGATGTAGTAAGAAGGGAATCCGTTTTTTACCATACACTCCAGCAATGTCACATATTTAAACATCACACTGTCTAGTGTCTATATTAGATTGCTTGTCACTTATTGATATTGGAGGGCAGTAAAAAGTGTCTAAAAAAAAAAGAGGCAATTCAAGGGCAAATGGAAGGGGGGGGGGGGGGGGTTCCAATGGTGTTGGTGCTCAAAACAGTGATGGCAAATTTATTTTCCCTCCCCCACCTTAGATTGTATTCACTCTGCCAACATATATATATATATATATATATATATATATATATTTTTTTTTTACATCTAAATGTAAGACTAGTTTCACACTAGTGTTAAAATCTTCCGGCAGAGGGATAGCTTGCCAGAGTTCATCATATCCGACATAGCCGGAAAGGGATGGAACACCTCCATGTCCCTTTGACTATGATGGGACCTGTGAGTCTATTTCCACCATTAGTGCCTGAGCCTGCAGTGGTTTTTGTCCATCCGAATCCTGGCACTAATACTGGAAACAGACCGGATCCCCGCCGGGTCCCATTATAGTCGATAGGCTCCGGCAAGCAAAGGCAATATCCAGCTGTGCCGGATACAATGAACTCCAGCTCGGACAGCCTGCCAGAAGATTTTAACACTAGTGCGAAATCAGCCTTACAAATGTTATGTAGTGCTGTTAAAGAGGTTGTCTGAAATAATTTGAATTGAATTGTATTCATGTCCCCCAAAAGCTGTAAAAAAAAGTCCATGCCTCTTACTCCAGCGCCGATCCCTGGGCCTTCTCCAGCCGTATGTTTACAGGCTGCAGCGGTGACACACAGGTACGGTATATGGCTCATAAAATCAGTTTGTCTATCACAACTGTATGCAGCATAGGGAATCTGATGGGTTTATTGGATTCTTTTAAAATATTTTACCCATTTTTATGGCATACCTATGGCGTAGCTCTATCATAGAGGCATGAAGCACTTTTCAGTTCCCATTGAAATCAATAAACTCTGCAAGTAGTGCACAGAGGTGTAGCATCCTCCAGAGACACTATTCTTTTTACATTGTTCTACACTCTGAGTCGTTAAAGAGGACCTGTAACCTCTCCTGACATGTCTATTTTAGTAACTTTTTGCACACCCTATCTCAACCTCCGGCCCTCCAGGTATACTGAAACTACAACTCCCAGAATGCTCCATTCATTTTAATAGGAGTTAGAAGAACAGCTGAGCATGTTTGCATGCTGGGAGTTGTGTTTTCACATAAGATGGAGTTCCGAAGGTTGCTGACCCCTGCTCTGTTTGATAGTTTCTTTTGGCTCTGTGCCGTGCCACTCCTCTATAATTCCTGCTAGAAGTTTAGGAATGAATTGTCAGCAGTCTGCAATAAATGTCCAGCTTGGTGTGTCTCTGCACAGTGTGACTCTGGCAGCACTGATTGGATGATGTCAGACATCCCCCCTAACTGGTAACCCCTGGGTGGACCATTATTGCAGACTACTGGAAATTCATGATGCAGGAATAACACAAACTGCATAACAAAGAGTTGTTATTGTTATTACATGGGGAATGCATGCTTAATACTCCAGTCTTGGGGGTACTACAAATTGTTTATTGTCATGCATTGTATTTCACTGTTTACTTTCTGGCCTATTACTACCAGCAAAGAAGGTATGGCAAAGGTTGACAGGAACAGGGTTAACCACCCTGTTCCTCCCATCTTTGTAAGAATGGGCTGGTTCTGCTTCCTGCCAAAAGGGGGGTTCCTGTCTAGCGAAAGAGTGGAGAGGATGCAGACTACTGTGCTCCTGCTCCTACAGAGGATTCTTCAGAGAGAACTACTGTTAATTTGCCACAAGTGAAGCCTTGAGAGGATAAAGACAGCTGAGTGACCTGCTATATTCAGTCTACAGACACTGCTATCAGGTGAGGGATATAGTCAACCCATCACTACTAGGCCATTATCACCAAGTGCAGAATTACCACCAACCAACCTGCCTAAAGATTCCTTGCTGGTGCAAGAGAACAATTGCCCTAAAGCCTGCTGCTGCTGTATGTATTTCAAATTCTACGCTACTTTTAACTCTGGCCTCATTCTTCAGTACTATACCTTTAACTGCAACAGACCCCAGGGATCGATGTCCTGAGGTAGGACGCCATGACACAACTACCCTACATGAGGGCCACTACCACTCCCATCCTCTGCACCGGCTCCCATGGGGGCTTGCTTCATAAATTTGGCATCGCACACAGAATTGTGCCTCCGTGCCTTGCTGTCGTTGGCCTAATTGTGTGGACCCTAAGAGAGACTTTATTGTCCTGGGTGTTTCATATTCACCATGACTTGCTGCAAAGGCCCAGAAACATTCCATTCATTGCGCACCAGTACAGAAAGGGTTAATCGGCCATCTTTGATCTGTGCTGGACATGTACTGATGCATCGAAGCACTGCTCCTCCAGAGTGGGAAATCGTAAAGAATGCTCAGCAGAAGAGCCCAGACAAGACGTTCCTGTGGGCGCTCCTCATCCATCCGGTGTTTGGTACCTTCAGCCAGACATCATTTTTTATTTTGCCAAGAAAATTGAGCCTCTGGATAGGTCACCAGTATCTGATCGGTGGGGGTCCGACACCTGGGACCCCTGTTGATCAGTGGTTTGAGAAGGCAGCGGCACTTGCAGTATCACTGCGGCCTCTGCTTTTCCTATGCCAGTGACATCACATTCATGTGTCACATGGCCTAGGAGCAGCTCAACCCCCTAGAATTGAATGGGGCTGAACTGTGATACCAAGCACAGCCGCTATACAATGTATGGCACTGTGCTTGGTATTCTGCGAGAAGGCCGCGAAGATACTGCGATCTGGCTTCTCAAACAGCTGATTGGCAGGGGCCCCCGGATGTCCTATCGATCAGCTACTGATGACTTATCCAGAGGACAAGTGATCATCAGTTAAAAAAAATCTATCAAATCCTCCTTAATAATTATTGTTATTTTTATGTCTCGGGCAGCAAAATGCCAAGTAGATCCCCCAGACGGGCACGCAAATTTTGGGGTTCTTTACTCAGTAAACTCATGATCATATAATTATATAAGAACAAAGTTAAGAGTACTGAAAGTAAATGGTTTACAGGTTTCATATAGAAAGGAAGTAGAATGCTGATGTGGCATCTGTGAGCTGCTGAAAGTTTTATGAGCGGAGCAGCGTTATGCCAGTATTAATCTGAAAGGTGAAACACCACAGGTTCAGCTGGTGTGACTGGCAGAAGGGCAATTCCTCTAAGACTATGTAGGACACATGCTGCCTGTCCTATAATGAATACACATGCTCTTCTGCTTCATAAGAATGCTGAAATAAAAGGCACATTTCTGGGTGAAACAAAAGCTGCATTATTTATTAGTTTTATGTATGTTTAGGTTTCTCTTTAAGTGGTATTTTAGCTGATAACATCCATCTATGGGATAGGTAATAAATGTTAGATTGGGGATCCCAGTTCCATGCCACCTCAACCAGCATGACCATGATGGGAATTTTTTTGCATGGAGTGGTGGTAGTCAAGCAAGTATGCTGCATGCAACTCTATGAGGTAAACAGCAAAGTGTGAGCTGTGGTAAATTGTAGTGTGGTGAGGGTGCCTCTTTTTCTTCTTAACTATTAAGGCCTCTTTCACACGAGCGAGTTTTCCACGTGGGTGCAATGCATGATGCGAACGCATTGCACCCGCACTGAATCCGGACCCATTCATTTCAATGGGTCTGTGTACATGAGCGTTGTTTTTAATGCATCACTTGTGCGTTGCGTGAAAATCGCAGCATGTTCTATATTCAGTATTTTTTCACACAACCCTGGCCCCATAGAAGTGAATGGGGCTGCGTGAAAAACGCATCCCATCTGCAAGCAAGCGTGGATGCGATGCGTTTTTCACTGATGGTTGCTAAGAGATGTTTGTAAACCTTCAATTTTTTATCACGGGCGTGAAAAATGCATCAATGCACATTTCACCCGTGCGAAAAAAAACTTAACCACTGAACGCAATCACAGACAAAACTGACTGAACTTGCTTGCGAAATGGTGCGAGTTTTCCTGCATGCACCCTGTACGCATCCCGACCTAATCCGTATCATTTGTGTGCAAGAGGCCTAATGCTGTGTGTTCTTTGCTATGTATTTTCCTTACCAGTTCTTACCTATTTGCTAACAGTCTTCATAGTATGTGCCATTGATAAATTACCATTGTGGGAGATCTTCATCGGGGGTCATTCTCACAGGTTACTTCACCAGACACGGATATAATGTCCAAACAGTGCATTTATTGTGCAACAACAGCAACAACAAAATTACAAAATAATAAACACTCGCCCGTCCAGGCTCTAACTAAACAAATAGATCCCTGACTCACCTAAGTCCCTGTTCACACCCTGTGAACACGTGCGGCTTTCTGAGCCAATGTCCCACAGCCTCCTGGCTGTACAGAGCACAGTACGCCCACTGTCTCCAGTCCAGTGTCTCTTGGGGAATTGTGGTCTCTCAGCCCTCCTGGCTTGGACCACACTGACAGAGCCTCCAGTCAACACACTCCCCCTTGCTGATACCCTGGGAGTTGCTTTGTGCCAGCCTGATTACTCCCAGCTGGTCTCGCCTGTGGTGGAATAGGGGTGTGGTGTGGACCGAACTATCCACCCCTTCCTTGCCTCTACCCTGCTTGAGACCTGTCACTGTCTCACACCATCCTTAATCTGAAGTGTTATCCTTGAGGTCTGCAGCAGCCAGTTGGATGATACACCTCCGTGTCACTCTTACACTACAAATGACGCGTTATAATGCTGCATGTGTCTCAAAGTAGACACTGTTGAATACATCTAAATGACACTCGGCTACATAATAAAATTAGGCTTTTTATGCATACAAACAGTGGAAAATGTATCAAAGCTTCAAAAGTCACACATTTTTATGCATGGGACATCTTGTAGGAAATTATTGATGCTGGGATTGTTGATTGAACGCGGATGTCTGTAACACCTAGAAAAGCTGCACTCCCCCTACATGTTGAGCCTGCCAAAGTGTCTAGGTGCTGTGTGTCAGCAAGAGGGAGGTGGAACCAAAGTTCAAGAGACAGTTGGAGAAGTTTTAGGAGTGTGCACAACAGGTTCTGGTCTGAAGAAGAGTGCAGTGAGCCGGGACAGCAGGGGGATAACCTGTGAGGTGACGGTGTACCGAGGAATTATAACAGTTCTTTACTCACAGTTTTCCCTAGGCCAGGCTGCAGTGAAGGGGAGAACAGCACCAAATTCTCCGGGGCATGCTCTATTACAGGGGACACCAGCCAGGTGGTGATTGAGGTGCCCTTGATGGTGATTGGATTTTCTGGGTACTTGTGCGGCTGGGCCCCTGAATTAGGTAATATTGTGACACCAGTACCATGGTGGTGCAAAATGATGAGAGTGGTTGTAGTATTGAGATAGAAGAATGAGGCAGGGTTTGAATCAAACTAAGAACTTTACTGTAACCAGGGTCTTGATAACAGTTTGCATCCAGTTATAAACAGTCTCCTATGAACATGTACATTGGATGTGGGAAATCCAAGTAACAGGCTGTATATATGGCTATATTTCAGTCTATAGTAGGAGGTTGTGTACTCACTGGTAGTCAGCTCTTTGCCTTGTTTTAATTCACAGTAAAGGTGGTTCAAGTCCTTATCGTCTTCACGCAAGTGATGCAACAGATAGCCAGTCTATCCTTAAAGTAACGGTGAGGCTGATGGAAGCTAATAAATCCTTCACCTTGATACAAAGGCGCCTAGAGCCTAGAATAATGGCTATTGTCCTTCCTTTGTCTTTCCACATAGAAATTTGTAAAATCCACTTGGCACTCCGGAAGATTAGACGGTAGAATAAAGGCTTCACCTCTGCCTGCTTTCCTAGCTTGACACTGAGACAATGAATTGTCTCCTCTGGGCCGTGGAGCCCAAGAGGGAGATGAGGAGAGGCTCCTCTCCTTCCCCCTTGCCCCTCACTCCATCTCCCACACTCTCCCAACTAACTAACTAAGCCTGAACTGTGGTATATATACTATGGTGTTATGCCCATCTAGTGGTGGAATGTGTGAAGTGCACCTAACAGCCTGTTAACAGGGGGCTTTATACAAAAATGCAATACAACATGATGCAACATACATCCTAACAAGAATTGCAGTGCCCACAGTACAGGAGTGGGACGCTGCAAGAGAATCTGTAAAGTGTCCTGGACTAATAAACAGCAGAAACAGAGGGATTTACAGACCTAGAAAGTGTGACCTGCTGAATTCACAGAGGGTGTGCTGGACAGCAAAGACACAGTAGAGAAGTAGTGCATAAGCTATAAACCAGCCCCAGAACCAGTAAAGTGGATTGCAAGAGAAGAACAGCATGAGCTCAGCACAAGCTCTGGTTTACAACTCAGTGTGACTCTAATGGCTCTTGCACACAAACATATTATTTTTTCGGCATCCGATCTGTATTTTGTGCTGGTCAAATGCAGACCCATTCACTTCAATGGGGTCGCAAAACATGTGGACAGCACATCATGTGCTGTCCGCATCTGTATGTCCATTCAGTTGTACCTACAAAAACATAGATAATGTCCTATTCTTGTCTTTTTTATGGACAAGGATAGGACTGTTCTTTAGAAGGCAGGACGTTCCGTTCCGCAAAATAAAGAAGGCACAAAACCGGTATCTGTGTTTTGCAGATCCGCAATTTGTGGACTACAAAACAGGCTATGGTTGTGTGCATGAGCCCTAAGCCATCAAATATAAAGGTTATCTGATGTTAGAACTGTTGAAACGCATCCTAATGAGAATATTTACCGGATTGCTTTGCTGTGGTTGTCGCTGACAATAGTGAATAGTGTTTCTAGAGACCGTTCACAATCAGAAGTTTAAAAGACATTAAGGCACCATTCAAACAACTGTATATTTGCTGCATATCCATTCCACATATTTTGCGGATCGGACGCGGACTGAATCATTTAAAACACATGAACGCCATATGCATTTTTTGCAGATTTGTGTTTTGCAGGACCGCAAAATACATATGGTTGTGTGAATGCACTCTTAAAGTGTGTGCTCCTCTGTGGTACTACATTTTATGTACTGCCCCCTGTCTGTGCCAGGATGAGCTGCTCCTTTGGACATTAAGGTAACTGCGTCTTCATTTTACTTTTCTGGTACATGTATGTACTATGTAAGACCCTGAAGAAGCTCCTGAAAGTGCTTCCAGCATCCATTCCTGTTTTATGTAAGGACATCTGTCTTGTTATACAGTGAGGAACAGAAGTATTTGAACACCCTGTGATTTTGCAAGTTCTCCTACTTAGAAATCATGGAGGGGTCTGAAATTCCCATTGTAGGTATATTCCCACTCTGAGAGACAGAATTAAAAAAACTAAATTCAGGAAATCACATTATATGATTTTTAAAGAATCTATTTGTCTTGCACTGCTGAACATAAGTATTTGAACACATGATGAAGCATGTCTTTGAGCAAGAATTCTGGGTCTCAAAGACCTGTTACAGTGCCTTTAAAAAGTCCACCTCTACTCCACTCATTAATCTAACTTAGCACCTGTCTGAGTTCTTTAAAGACACCTGTCTGACACCTGGCTAGACCAAAGAGCTGTCAAAAGACACCAGAGACAAAACTGTGGACCTCCACAAGGCTGGAAATGGCTACAGGGCAATTGCCAAGCAGCTTGGTGAAAATAAATCAACTGTTGGAGCAATTGTTAGAAAATGGAAGAGGCTAAAGACGACTGTCAGTCTCCCTCGACTGGGGCTCCTTGCAAGATCTCACCTCGTGGGGTATCACTGATGATAAGAAAGATGAGAATCAGCCCAGAACCAAAGGGGAGGAGCTGGTCAATGACATGAAGAGAGCTGGGACCACAGTTTCAAAGGTCACTGTCGGTAGAACACTACGCCATCATGGTTTCAAATCATGCATTGCACAGAAGGCTCAAGTCATCACATGTCCAGGCCCGTCTGAAGTTTGCCAATGACCATCTGGATGATCTAGAGGAGGCATGGGAGAAAGTCATGTGGTCAGATGAGACCAACGTAGAATATTTTGGTCTAAACTTCACTCGTCGTGTTTGGAGGAAAAAGAAGGATGAGTTGCATCCCAAGAACACCATCTCTACTGTGAAGCATGGGGGTGGTAACATCATGCTTTGGGGTGCTTTTTTGTGAAGGGGACAGGACGACTGCACTTTATTAAGGAGAGGATGAATGGGGAAATTTATTGTGAGATTTTGAGCAACAACCTCCTTCCCTCAGTCAGAGCATTGAAGATGGGTTGTGGCTGGGTCTTCCAACATGACAATGACCTGAAGCACACAGCCAGGATAACCAAGGAGTGGCTCTGTAAGAAGCATATCAAGGTTCCAGACCTAAATCCAATAGAACATCTTTGGAGGGAGCTGAAACTCAGTGTTGCTCAGCGACAGCCCCGAAACCTGACAGATCTAGAGGAGATAAGTATGGAGGAGTGGGCCAAAATTCCTGTTGCAGTATGTGCAAACCTGGTCAAGAACTACAGGAAACGTTTGACCTCTGGAATTGCAAACAAAAGCTTCTGTATCAAATATTAACACTGATTTCCTCAGGTGTTCAAATACTTATGCTCAGCAGTGCAAGACAAATAAATTCTTTAAAAATCATACAATGTGATTTCCTGAATTTTTTTATTTATTCTGTCTCTCAGAGTGAGAATGCACCTACAATGGGAATTTCAGACCCCTCCATGATTTCTAAGTGGGAGAACTTGCAAAATCGCAGGGTGTTCAAATACTTATGTTCCTCACTGTATCTACTAATTTTTCTTAAAACTTCACTTTTTCTTATCTTAAGATGATATTTTGGGCTTTGGAACCAATCACTGGTTTTCCATAGACTTATGGACTCAAGATGCAATGGTTTCAACTTATAATGGTTGTCCCGGAACCAATTATTATTTTAACTTGAGAGACCCCTGTATGTGTGTATAGATAGATAAATAGATAGATAAACATTTCAGTTAGTGTTAGTTCAGATTTTTGCAAAGCTGCTTTTTTCTTTTTGGTTACTAAATTGTTAACGTAATTTTTTTCTTTTTGTCCTAAATGTTATCATTATCTCTGAAACTGATGCAGCAAACAAAGGAGATGTGGATACAAAACTCCTCTTATCCTCTTTCTGCTCCTCATCATCCAGTGATGAGTGAACCTCAAGAAGGTACCCTAGGACAACAGCTCCGGCAGCTCCCCAAAGTGAACCTGAGCATCATCAGCCTCAAATTCATGAGTTAATGGGCAGCTCAGAAATCCAAGGTGACACTGTAGGCTTCACAGAAAATGATTTTTCTTTAAAGAGTTTGCAAATTTATTGGTGACCCAAACAAATTTATATGCTTAGCAATTTATTGCCCAACATCCAACATCATTAGGTCGACCTCTGAGTTAGACCCCAGTAAACGCAGCTGAGATAATGACATTTTGGGAGCTTGTGCAGTATAAAGTCACAAGTTAGACAGTATTGGAGTGCAGATGTTTTGTACAACACTCCAGACAAGATTTGAAACAAGTTAAATATTTTCAAATGCATAAATAATGCACAATGCCACCCCAAAATGATCCTAGATGTACACCCCTGAAAAATTTAACTGTGTAGACGAGTCCCTTAGACATTTTAAAGGGAGAGTAAAATTCTGCAAATACTTGCCTAGCAAGAGGGCAAGGCATGGCATTAAAATGTAAAAACTGTGTGAGATTACCTCAAGGTACACCCACAGATTCTGGGTTTTTGAAGAAAAGAATACCTGAACTCAACCTCCACAATGCCCCTTCTCCCTTCCTAGGAGTCGGTGTGAATAGTGTGAGACTTACTGCACCCACGGCTGGATCAAGGTTACCACTTCTATGTAGATACCTATTATAGCCGTATAACACTGTTTAAGTCCCTACGTTTTAGAGGTACTGTAGCTTGTAGTATGGTATGCAAAAATCAAAGAGGTCTCCCTAGGTTCCTGCTCGGGAAACCACTCAGAAATGGTGACAGCAGGGCTCTCTGCAATGATAACATGTTGGTGGTTGGACAAGAGGGATGTATTTGTATTGGCCACAATTTATGGGAACAGCAGTTCTCCTGCCCCTGTATAAGGTACCACAACCTTCAAGCCAGACTGTATCCTGCCATCCATTCTGAAGCCATACAGTGCCATGTAGAAAACGAAGGTGTGGTACAAAAAGCTGGCTGTGCACATTGTACAGATGGCATTTTATAATGCGTACATGTTATTTTGACCTGCTGGCCATACATTATTTTCAAGGGATGGTGATTAAGTGTCACGGCGGACGTACACTTTGTACAAAAGATAACACACCAACCAGGCTCTGGATGAGAGACAGGGGAAGGGTCACCTCCTAGCTTATCCCTGACCTCTTTCCCTGCACTGCTCAGCCCACAGCAGACTCTGAAGGTAGGTGTGCTAGTGTCCTCCAGCCTGGGCTGACAAAACCCTGAACTCCCTAAGATGGTTAAGTGGGGAGATAGGAGCAGTCTGCTCGCACAGAACCTGGATTGAATAGAAGACACAAACAACCGAACTAGAAATGACACTTATCTCTGAGAGCAGGAACTGACAGCCAACCTTCCCTCCAAGCTTCCCAGACCAGAATGAACAGTATAATCCGCTCAGGGCACTGGGCAGTGTGCTATTTAAACTAATGACCCCACCCAGTGCACTTGATGAGAGGCGGATCCAGCATGGCTCCAAAGCATCCACTAAACTTGTGCTGCAATCCTGGCTGACCTCCGTACAACGTCAGAGTGGGGCATGACATTAAGGCCCTCATTTTCCAAAACCAGGACTAGGTAGGGCTCCAGGACTACTGGGGCCAAACTTGAAGGAAGTGTGGGCAGTGTGCTATTTAAACTAATGACCCCACCCAGTGCACCTGATGAGAGGCGGATCCAGCACGGCTCCGAAAGCAACCACTAAACTTGTGCTGCAATCCTGGCCGACCTCCGTACAACGTCAGATTGGGGCATGACATTAAGGCCCTAATTTTCCAAAACCAGGATAGGTAGGGCTCCAGGACTACTTGGGCCAAACTTGAAGGAAGGGAAGGACACATACAAGATACAGAGTGTGTTCCGGAAGAGGGATATGAAAGGACATACTGTATCACTGTTAAACCTGCCCTGAAAAACCTGGCATGGGCATAAAGAATTGCTTCGAAGAGTACTACTCATCCATGGATCATTCATTTAATCCTTTATGTAACCTGTAAATTTACCACCTTATTAAACTCTGATATACTTCGCACAGCTTACTTATTCATGTTATGTTATGTTATGTTACTAAGTCCTTATATAGCGCTCTAGAGGAACTCAATCCGATCGAAGCGCTTGTCGACGGCTATATTGGTGGGCCCCTCGTCATCCTACACAAAAAGCCAGGTCTTAACCAACCTCCTGAATTCCAGGTAATCTGATGTTGTTCTAATGTGTTCTGGGAGGGAGTTCCAGATTTTGGGGGCCATTACTGAGAAACGTCTGTCCCCCCTTGTCTTGAGGCGGGTTCTTGGCACCGACAAAAGGGAGGCTGAGGTGGATCTCAGTTCTCTAGGAGGATGGTGACGTGTTATCTTCTTTTGCAGGTAGATGGGACCTGTTTTGTAGAGAGCTTTGTGTGTTAAGCAGCACAGCTTAAACTGCACTCTCTCTTTCACTGGGAGCCAGTGGAGTTCCCTGCGTGCTTTTGTGACAGAATCTGTCCAGTCTAGTTTCTTGATGAGCCGGATGGCTCTGTTTTGACAGTGTTGTAGAACTCCCAGATCTTTCTCTGGCAGCCCCGCATACATTGCATTACCATAGTCCAGGTGGGAGTTGACTAGAGCTACCACCACGACCTGTCTGCATGTGTTGGGAAGAAACGGTAGGGCTTTTTTTAGAAGGAATAGGGCGAAGTTTGCTTTCCGTATTACTTCTTTAATCTGGGGACGGAGGCTCATTTCTTGATCCAAGATTATCCCCAGACTCTTTCCTTGTGTGGCAATGGCAACATTTTCCCCGAAGATAGACGGGGCGGCAGCCTCAGGTGTTTTATGTAGTGCAAAAAGCTCAGTCTTGGTCGGGTTGAATTTGAGGTGGTTATATGCTAGCCAGTTCCTGGCCTTATTTAGTCCTTCTTGCGTGAGCTTATAGTCATCAGCGTATTTCGATACTCTCAAAAGAATCTGTGTATCGTCCGCATAAGACTCATAGCTGATGTTATACTCCTTCAGAATAGCGAGCAGAGGTCGGACATAAATGTTAAAGAGTAATGGCGAGAGGGGAGATCCCTGAGGGACTCCCCACTCCACCTTCTCAACTGGGGAAAAGAATAAGCCCAGTTTGACTCTCTGAGTTCTGTTTTTCAGAAAGGAGTCAAACCAGGCAAGTCCGTGGCTATCTACTCCGATGTCAGCTTTTAATCTATTTAGGAGGATGGGATGACTGATAGTGTCAAAGGCTGCCGACATGTCTATGAGGACCAACCAGGTCCCCCCTCCCTCGTCTGCAACCCCTAGAGCTTCATCCCATAGGCTGACCAGGGCTGATTCCGTGCTGTGTGTTGGCCTAAAGCCCGACTGGTGTTCATCTAGAAGTCGATGCTTTTCTACGTGCAGCTGGAGTTGGCTTGCCACTGCTGTCTCCATGATTTTAGCTATTAGGTGGATGTTGGTAATCGGTCTGAAATTGGCCATTATATTTATGTCTGCTCCTGGTTTCTTGAGGAGGGGAGTTATGATTCCTACCTTGAGAGTCTCAGGGACGTTGCCACTGAGAAAGGAGTCATTTATGATTGTTAGAATTAACGGGGCAATGGTGGTCGTGCATTCAATAAGAGATTTAGTTTGGATATTGGAGAGGGGATAAGTTGCTTTTGACATGTTTTTCATGCTTTTTGTTAGGTCTTCAAGTTTTAATGGGCATAGGGTGAAGGTGTGAGTAGGGTTTGTCACTTTGTTCTCTATGGGGGGGACAGTTGCCTGTTGAGCTAGCAGGATGTCGTTTTGGATATCGTCGACTTTTTGTTTAAAAAATTTCGAGATGTCGTTGCAGAGGTCTTGGGATTCGGGGATGGTGGTTTTAAGGCCATCGGGGTTAGCCAGATCGAAAATGATCTGAAAGATCTTTTTAGGCTTTTGAGCAGCGTTTTCGATTACGCTAACAAAATGGTCTTGTTTGGCCTTAAAGATTGCTTTGTGGTAAATCGTCAGTTGGGTCTTATATTTTAGCTGTGATTCTTCTTTCGGATTTTTTCTCCATGCCCTCTCTAGTCTGTTGCATTCTATTTTCAGTGTTTTTAGTTCTCTCGTATACCTCAGTGCTTTTTTCCCTGATTTCTTTACCAGTCTCAAGGGGGCATGTTGGTCCGCCGTTTTTTTGACGATGTCATCAAATTGTAATGTGAGTTTCTCGCAGGGCAATTTAAAGTCGATTTTACTGATGTGTTCTTCTAGGGTAGGTAGGATTTTGTCATATGTCAAGTTGTTGTTATTTCTTCGCCAATTTTTTTTTTCTCCTGTGGTTAGCTGCTTCGTGTTAATTGGGATGTGGAGTTCGAAGGCTATGAGTCTATGGTCGGTCCAGAGCAATTCTTCTGGATCTTCTACCGTTAAGTTTTTTTCAAAAATCGGATCAAGCAGGTGACCCGCTTTATGTGTGGGTTTGTCAACCCTTAAGGTGAGTTGGGCTAAGTCGAGCTGTGTGGTGACTTTTTGGGCTGGGGTATCTTGCTTATCGTTGAACCAAAGGTTAAGGTCCCCTAGACTAAGGAGTCTATGATGTTTTATTGTGAGATCCGTGGCCCATTCTATGAAGTTGTCTGTGAAATAAGTGCAGGGTCCTGGGGGTCTATAACATAACGCTATTATTATTGTGTATTTATTTTCGATCGTCAAACGTGCTGTGAGTGTTTCCCATGATGGGTTTTCCGTAGGAAGGTTGATTTCTGTTATTTTTATTGTGTTTTTATGTACAATCGCTATCCCTCCCCCCTGTTTGTTAGATCTGTTCTTTATGATGATCTTGTAGTCTGGTGGGAGCATTTCCCCGATGTCTACCCTGGACTTTTCTGTAAACCATGATTCCGTAATGAACAGACATTCATAATTTCTATCTATGCATAAATCGCGAATTTCATATTTATTCTTAACTGCCGATCTGGCGTTTATTAAGGCACATCTTAAGTCAGTGTGGAGGGATTTTCTTTTCGGGGGCCGTTTATTTTGTTCTGGATATTTTGGGTCTGTGCTATCTATGGTTCGTGGCGAATGGTTAAAAATAGGTGTTTTTAAAATCTTAAATTTAAAAGCTTTGGTTAAAATAGTACCAGGGATATCTGTACCCCTGTTTTGTAGTGCCAACAGTTGTTGTGAATCGTACTTGATTCGCAGATCTGAGGTATGAGACCCAGGGTGACCGCTCTGGTTTCTCTGGTCCCTCCTGGCCCGGACGGGCTCAGACGGGCGTGTCCTCTGGACCGCGGTACGTGTACATTTTTTATGTGTGAGGCGGCGTAAAGACGCCGAACGCCGTCCCTCTGTCGGCTCCACCCCTCCCCTTGGCGTGCCACAGCACTGGAGCCGTGCTTGGGGCGTTCTTAGGCAGAGTCCGCAAAGTGCAGGTGCGTTCAGAGAAAATTGCAAATTGTGCCAAAAAGTGCAAGTGCTTGGTGTGGTTATTCATGTTAACCATCCACTATTGATTTCTGGAAGACACCTGTGGGTTCTAAAATGCTCACTACACTCCTTGAAAAATTCCTTGAGGACTGTAGTTTCCAAAATGTGGTTGCTTCTTGGGGGATTCCACTGTATGGGGTACCTCAGGGTCTCTTCAAATGTGAAATGTGACTTTAAAACCATTTCAGGCAAAATCTGGCCTCCAATATCCATATGGCACTCTTTCCCTTTTGAGTCTTGCGTGTGCCCATACTGCAGTTTATGAGCATATATGGGGTGTTGCCATATTCAGGAGAAAATTTGTAACAAAATGTGGGGTACAGATTTTGAAATTATATAAATAAAAACTACAGATTGTTCTGCAAAAAATGATCCCTTAAACAGCTCAGTAGACATAACTATAAGTAAATTATAAAGGTAAGAATTTGGTGATGAAATTTATTTATTTTTTCCAGTTTTTATTTTTTTTCAGTATTAAAGCACAAGAAAGACTATATAAATGCTCTATCACCGTATTTGTTCTGACCCACAGAATGAAGGTAACAGGTAATTTTTACTGCATAGGGAATGCTGCAAAAACAACTGTGGTGGAATTGCATTTTTCTCTAATTCCACCCATTTGTAATTTGTTTCCAGCTGGTGTATATGTATAGCAGAACTTGCATCTTTAAACATGGCGCCCACATGCATGTGCAGTGGACGCCATAGCCGCCGGGTTTCAAACAGCAGAGACCCAGGGTGGATGTATGCGATCGGCCATAAGGCTTATCACATAAATTTCACTCCTCAGATGCTGTGGTCAATTGTGACCATGGAATCTGAGCAGTCCGCTCCCGTGCCAGCGTTCCCTGGCTGAGATTGGGGAACCTGTTACGCTGCTCTAATAGCCCAAAGCATCAGGCCTTTTTCACACAAGTGTTGCAGATTGTTTTAGTGATAATTGCGCTATTTGGCTTGCCTGTGTGCAATTCCCCCCCCCCCCAGGGCTGATCGTGTCTTAGGTTTATAGGAATGCCAAGTAGTGTGGTGCGGCCCCAATAGTCTCTGTGTGTGTCACCGTGCTCCTACCTGGATACTGTCGATTCCCAGTGTTTGGCTCTGAAACAATAAAGGGGAGAATAACAGTGGAGGTGAATAATAAGTTGAATCCAGACTTTATAAAGTTCAACAGCTTTACTTGCCTCAACTTCTATCCAGACAATATTCAGGCTCTCAGTTCCAGCAGTCTTTGGCATAAACTAGCAGGCAAACTTGAATATTCTGTTTCTCTCTCTGTTGTGCTAAACTCGGCTTTAGTCCTGATAGCTGGACTTCAGGATTGTTTTGGTATCTCTGGAGTGGGGTGCTTTTGGCTGCTAACCCCCTCACAATATTCTATCTGTAAATCTGTAAGGAGTCATGGTGTTCTATGAGCTACTTCCCTCTGGAGAGACTCCTGGTGCAGGAAGGGGAAAACCTTCCCCTTGCTGCTACATCTTGGCACATCTTTTTCAACTCCACTTTCTAGACTAAACTGAAGTAACTAGAACTGCACCCCTCCATTTGGTAGGAAACAGGACTGGCCAACTTCTGCCTAAAAGGAGGAGAATGGAATAACCAGGAATATTACATGAACATAACAGTTTCAGAGCAATATTATCAATGCGCAATGTGAAGGACCTGGAATAAATACAAGGATGACAACATGGTTAGCAATTAAAGAGAGTAGCAGGGTGTAGAAATGGTAATACCACTCTGGGGCATTACATGTGTTATCAGTTTTGCATGCAATTGCGTTCCGTTGTTTTTTTTTCATGAGGATGACATCCGGATGCAGGGCTGGCGTTGGAGGAGGGGGGACAGGTCAATTGCCCAGTTCCCCATTTTCCGAAAGGGGCCCCCTGCTATTTGAAAGTTAAATGGGCCGATGGTGTCCACCCCGCACAGTCTCCACGTCTCACCAGACCTCCTTGACTACACAGTATTAGAATCCTGCTGCCACACACACATCGGACGTTCTGTGTGGTCGGGGCCAACATAGCCCTGCCCCATCCATTGCCTGCACTTGCTCCAGGCTGCAAGACCCAAACATCAGACTGGGATGACTGTGCCTTGTGCTGGCTCTGACCTCAGCTGCTGGACTGCAGGAGCTCCCAGGACCCTCCTATTAAAGCACCTGGTAAACCCATCCAAGCATGCAACAGTGTCTGTGGAGGAGGGTGCTGGGCTGCTGGGGTCACACTCTCATCGTAGCAGCCCTGCATCTGCCCTCAAGTATTGATGGTCACTGATATGTAAGTTCCATTTGTGAGCCCCCTGTGCCCCCGCTGGGAGCGCCCCCTGTGCGCGCTCCATGTGACCCCTATGTGCACTCCCTGTGCCCCCTGTCTGCTCTCCCTGTGCCCACTGTGTGCGCTCCCTGTTTGAGTTGTATGTGCTCCCTGTGCCTCCTGTGTCCCCCATGTGTGCTCTCTGTGTCCCCTCTGATCCCAGAGTATGCCCCCTCTGTGAGCTGTGTTCGAAATCCTTGTGTCCGGTGTGCTCCCTGTGACTCCAGTATGAGCTAGGTCTTCGGCACTTTTAGGACACCACCAAACAGCGCGCTTGTGACATGGCTTGTGGTGCTTGTGACGTGGCCGTTCTGCGTTCAATTACTGCATGGCTGTCTGGGCCATAGAGACCATTGAAGACGGCATTGTTTAGGTGGTCTTCATTGTTAATGGGGGGGGGAGAGGCATTGGAGTATAGATCTGAGGTCATCCACAGATCCCCCATAACAGTGCCATCCGCAAATCCTCCATAACAATGTGTCATCCACAGATCCCCCATAACCGTGTCATCCGCAGATCCTCCATAACAGTGCATCCTTCACAGATCCCCCATAACAGTGCGTCATCCACAGATCCCCAATGACAGTGAGTCCTCCACAGATCCCTATAACAGTGTGTCATCCACAGATCCCCATAACAGTGTGCATTTGCAGCATTATCTCCATTCACTGCTATGGAATTGCTATGGGTCAGCTATTATCAGAACACTATTAACATAATTGAGGACGACCATGCATGCACATTGTGCTTTCACTCAGGGGCCCGGATGGGACAGACCCTTTTTTTTTCAGCTTGTGGTTTTAGAAACTGCACCATGAAAAAACAGAAGTGCCCTGGCCATTCTTCATGTGGGTTCCATGTCCAGAATTCCCTTTGAAAATGGGCATTAATGAAAATCCACAGCAAAACTACATCAAAAAGTGTGTTATAAAATGCATCAGAAAAAAAAAAAACATCTATAGATTCTGCATTAGGCTTTTTTAAGCACAGAAAATACTCTGTGTGAACATACCCAAAGAGGCTGCAGGATCAGCAGTTTACAGTGGAAAGGCTAAAGAGAGATAATGTGGCATTCTACACTCAGCTGTTGTGGTTGCAGCCTCTGCCCGTGCCTACAAGGTCCTGTCAAACTTCTGCTCCAATATTTCAGAATTTGGGGCCCCACTTTCAAGTTTGCACAGGGCCACACTGTCCGGATGACATGTGTTATTAACGTGTGTGAAAAAAAACCTGAACCATCCTCTATAGTTACGTGTTCACTTCAAACACATATAAATATCAGGTGCCTTGTTTGTGGAGGGTTTTTCTTTACCTTGGCAGGATGTCCACTTTCCCTTTAACAACTACAGACCACGTGCTGTTGCTTTGGAGAGTGGCAAGAAATGATAGAGGAGGAACCACGGAGGAAGCAGATGGTGGTGCATCCTATTATTTTTCATATGATAATCCTGCCTTTAATCATAAGGAGATATCATCTCTGTGTATAGGTAAGCCACCATCCACCATTGACAATAGGTCATTGTCAACTTAAAGGTATTCTTTGCTTGTACACTGACCTCTGCACAGGTCACTGAACATGCCTTTTAAAAGTTGGATTAGTATATAACAGATATGGCGAACCTTTCACAGACTGACTGTAACCCAAAACCCACTTATTTATCGCAAAGTGCCAACATGGCAATTTAACCTGAATACTACAGTCCAATACAGTATATCTTCCATGTACTTTATCATTTAGCTATAATAGCCTGCCTGCATTCATTGCGCTGCCTATGCTGTTCATATCGTGACCTGTGCTAATGAATGGCAGGAATAGTCTAAGGCCTATTGGTACACTATACCCATGCCAAAGGTTCGTCACCCCTGTTATATAAGGTATCGTGTCTCTATCTTGTTTTGACTGGGTTTGTTCATTTTTAGGGATGAGTGAATTGAGTTTCGGATCTTATATTTAAAATTGATCAACTTAAAACTTTGTTTTAATGCTGTACGAAGATGGGTCTCCGTACAGTATTAAAATGTTTGGGCTCCAGTAGGGCGAAATGAGTTATTTACGAAGTCTCGCGTGACTTTGGTGAATAACTTCGGCTTTGATTTTTAAACTTTAAAACCATTTAAATAATTGATCCAAAGTCGGCTTTAGTACCGACTGGTACCTCGGTACCGAAGCCGACTTTGGATCCATGTTTTAATATGGCTTTAAAGTTTAAAAATCAAATCCCGAAGTTATTCATCGAAGTCTCACGAGGTGTGGATGGGGGTCTCTCATACTAAGGCCATGGTAACTGGGAGGGGAAAAGCCCATCGGCTGCTGAGAGGGCCCAGGTTGGGAAGAAGAGGAGACATGATGGCCATATGAAGGCTCGCCACTATATGTGGCCCTATAATGTTGAGTTGGAGGGCCATATTGTCGCCCTTGAGGATGGTATTCTGGTGGGCATTCTGAGCGGTCATCCGGAGGAGTGCCTTTAAGTACAATGCCTATTGCAGCTTGAGTTCTAAAGCATCGTTCTGAAGGCAGGTTTTTAAAATGAGGCCCCAGACTCCTGACATACAGGTCAAAATTGTCCCTCTGCAATGCCCGTGGTTTGGGGTGCTGTTAGCAAAGAAAAAGACGGTGGGGCCAACGACAGACTAATGTTTTTTGGGGATCGTTATCGATAGCGGAAAAAAACGAGTGCCGGATAAGAAAGTGCAGGATTTACGGCAGGAAGTGAGAAGAGCCAGAAGGTCACCTAAAATTTGGTTACGGGATTTGCAATCCCTCTTAGGTAAGCTGAATTTTGCGTGTCAGATTATGCTGATGGAATGGATATTTTGTCAATGTTTGGCAGCGGCTACAGCGGGTATGTCTGGGCCTCATTATTTTATTCAACTTAGCCGAGAATTGCAGAGGGACTTGAAAGTTTGGACTGTTTTGGACAGAGCTTTTGCCCAATCTGTGGTCTTGTGGGGTGAACGGTCTTGTGCGATAACCTGGGGGTTGTGCAAGCGATCAATAGTTTGACTGCGTCGGCACCTCCAGTAGTGAGGTTATTACAACATTTAGTTTTGGTATGCATGTTGTGGCGGTGCATGTACCAGGGGTGTCTAATTGCCTTGCGGATGCCCTTTCTCGTTTGCAGTGGGAGTGTTTTCGACAACTGGCACCAGAAGCGGAGGCCAAAGGGCTGGTGTGTCCGGAATGTCTGTGGGAGATCTTGGAGGAAAGGTAGAGGGGCTACTGCAGGAGTCATTGAGTGCTGGTACATGGGCGGCATATGGTAAAGCGTGGCAGTGTTGGGAACAATGGTGTGAGATGTTAGAGTGGGGGTTGAAGACGCTGGAAGTCCCATTGTTGTTGTTTTTGGGCCATGCGAAAAAGGAGGTTTGGTCTGTTTCTCAGTTAAACATATGCGTAGCTGGGTTGGCTTCTGGTTTTAAGTTGTGGCGGCTTCCCAACTATACGTAGACTTTCCTGGTTAAGCAGGTATTGAGAGGTTGAAGAAGGGGCAGGCATTTGGAGGATGGTAGGAGGCCAGTCTCTTTTGCATTGCTGCTAGGAATTGTCTCGCAGCTGGGTGTGGTCTGTGGTTCAATGGACAGGAGTGTTTGTTTAGGGTGGCGTTTTCTCTGGCATTCTTCGGGGCGTTTTGTTTGGGGGAATTAGTGAGTAATAATGTGAGGTGTGCAGGGGGTTTACTTGGTGAGGATGTGGACCTTTATGCGGACAGGGTGGCGGTGCGGATTCATAAGTCAAAAACGAATTGTGAGGGTAGGGGGCGTAGGTTTATTTTTTTCTCTGTGGCGGGATGTAGGTTATGTCCAGTTCAGTGTTTATGTGAATATGGGGTGGAGGCGGGTTTGGGGAATAGCCCTCTTCTTAGGCATGAAGATGAGTCATTCTTGTCACGTTATCAATGTTTGGGTGTTTTTAAGCAATGTTGAAAGGATCTGGGGGTTGATCCAGGGGGGGGGGGGTTATACTGGGCATTCTTTTTGGATTGGGGCCACCACTGAGGCAGCGTGGATGGGCTTGGGCGACTAAGTTATAAAAACATAGGTAGGTGGGAGTCTGTTTGTTTCCGGTCTTATGTGATATTCGGGAGGTTGTCAACTGGTTGGGCGATTCAGGTTTAATGTTGTTTTCTTTTGTTTTTTATCTTTTACTTTGCTGCAGGGGGTGGTCCGACTTTAGTCTGGATTCTGTTGCACTCATACGTTTTTTGGGGTGCCTTAAGGATGGATATTCGGCTGAATGGGCGTCAGCTGGGGTTTGAGAGGGACGTAGCAGTTATTCGTTGGCTTGGTTGTAGAGGTATGTTGTGGGGGCAGTGTTTTACAAGAGGTTCACTATTTTGTGCGTTTGAACCGTCCCCCTGATATCTTAGTTCTTCATGTTGGTGGCAATGATCTGAGGGTTAGGCATTTTAGGGAACTGATTTGGGATATTAAATTTGATTTATTGAGGTTGTGGGAGTTGTTCACGGCTATGGTAACCGTTTGGTCGGATATGGTGCCTTGTCGGATGTGGTGTGAGGCGCTTTTGGTTAAACGGTTGAACAAAGCAAGGATTAAGGTCCATGGCCAGGAATGGGGCAGTGGCTGTTAGCCATTCAGATCTTGAGTTAGGGGCTGGTGAATTTTGAAGGGCTGATGGGATTCATCTGAATGTTGTGGGAATAGATTTGTGGTACCCGGGGCTTCATTGAGGGATTAAAACGGCTTTGAGGGTGTGGAGTGATATGCAATCTTAAGGTTGGGGTCAAGTTGCACGTTGTTGGGGGTGAGAGGTCCTCGAAGCTGGTAACATTGCTGGTAGTGGAGAATGGGAGGGCCTCACTGGTGGGGCTGGACTCTCATGGTTGGGCAGTTGGACTGGAGTAATAGGCTTCCATCAGTTATTGCCTCTGAGCTGGCATTCATCGGCTGGAGGCAAGATGGAGTTGCCATTTGGGGACTAGTGGAAAATTAAATATTTGGGGCTTCAACGACCTTCCTCGTAATTGTTAATGTTATGTTATTTATTGGCATTTATATATTTATTTTGTTTAATAAAAATGGCTGCTGTGGCCGATTTAATCTGACTTGGTCTCTGTGACTTATTGGTGGGTCTAAGAGGATGGGTTAGTCAGATTAAGGAGGACCCGAGGAAAATAACCAATACCCCAGTCATGCGTACTACAGCATTTGTCATGTGCTACGTACTACAGCATTTGTCATGTGCTACGTACTACAGCTTTTGTCATGTGCTATGCTACGTACTACAGCGTATGCCATGTACTATGTTACGTATTACAGCGTTTGACATGTGCTAAGCTACATACTACAGTGCTTGCCATGTGCTATGCTACATACTACAGTGCTTGCCATGTGCTATGCTACATACTACAGCATTTGACATGTGCTATGCTACATATTACAGTGTTTGACATGTGCTAAGCTACATACTACAGTGTTTGACATGTAACATCTGTTAATATTGCAACGCAGCGCATTGCATCCGGATACATTGCGTTTTTGACACAGCTCCATTCACTTCTATTAAGGAGAGGCTGTGTCAAAATCACAGAATATAGAATATGCTGCGATTCTCACGCAACGCACAAATGATTTGTGAAAAACAACGCTCATGTGCACAGACCCATAGAAATAAATGGGTCAGGATTCAGTGAGGGATATCCTTAAAATGGACCCTGACATTAGCAAAGTTGTTGCAGGGACACCCCAAATCACATACAGACGTGGTCGAAATATGCAGGACCGCCTGATAC
This sequence comes from Bufo gargarizans, assembly GCF_014858855.1. Lineage (NCBI taxonomy): Eukaryota > Metazoa > Chordata > Amphibia > Anura > Bufonidae > Bufo > Bufo gargarizans. Next base: position 458,498,807 of record NC_058081.1, on the reverse strand, counting down.
ATAGCCACTTTCTGGAGCCACTCATTGATAATAAGAACTGGCTTCCACAAGTGGTGGGGTGTTTCCGCTGTAGCGGATGCGTTGCATGTAAAAACATTACTCAAGGTCGCAGTTTCACAAATGATCTTACAAGTAAAACGTATGCCATAAAACACTTCATAAACTGTCGCAGCAAAGGGGTCATTTACAAAGCCACCTGTGAATGTGGCCTAGAATATGTATGGAAGACCACTCGTGAGCTACGGAGGAGGGTGGGGGAACATCTGGTGGATCTATGAATTCAGAACTTTTGTCCCTAATGGCCTGAATGAACAAATGCTATTTGGGTGTTACATCTAGACTTTTTCCTTTATTCTGGTTCCTCTTCCTATTTGCGTTATACTAATATTTACTCCTGCCATTTACCCATCTAATTATGTTCAGGTAGCGATTATACAGTTTTTGCCCCAATATTTAAAAAAATAAAAAATAATTTTGATACATGGTGGGTGGGTCTGGAGGTCTTTAGGTCCGGACCTCTTTCCCGCCACTTATGTCTGAATACCGCCCACTGATCTTTAATGCGGATCCTGCACTTTGTTTCACTTTGTGCAGGACCTGCGATCATGTGATCCCTCACATCATGGGTGTGATCACATGATTCCTGAGTATTACATGAGGGATCACATGATTGATCAGGTGATTACATGGGCTGATCTCGCTTCACTGTGTGCTCCTATTTAAACTCAGGTAAGCTCAGTGACTATTGGTTGCCGTATGCAGCACAACTGGCATAATTTTGTAAATGTTATTTTATTTTTTTAGGACGTTAGAAGGCTTAGAATTTTAAAAGCAATTCTTAAAATTTTTAAGAAAATGTCCAAAACCCACTTTTTAAGGACCAGTTAAGGTCTGAAGTCACTATGTGGGGCTTACATAGTGGAAACCCCCTTAAATGATGCCATTGTAGAAATTGCACCATTCAAGTTACTTAAAACTGATTTTACAAACTTTGTTAACCCTTTAGGTGTTCCACAAGAATTAAAGGAAAATGGAGATGACATTTCTAAATTTCATTTTTTGGGCAGATTTTCCATTTGAATCCATTTTTTCTTTAACACATTGAGGGTTAACAGCCAAAAAAAACTCAATATTTATTACCCTGACAGGGTAGATCATGTGATATTTTTATAGAGCAGGTTGTTACTGGACGCAATTATATCAAATATGTCTACTTTTTGTTTGTTTGTTTGTTTCAGTTTTACATAATAATAGCATTTTTTAAACCCCAAAAATTATATTTTAGTGTCTCCATAGTCTGAGAGCCATAGATTTTTTATTTTTGCCGATTGTCTTAGTGTCACGGCGCGGTCTAGAAGGCGGGCACGTCCGGAGCGCGCACTCATCATCACCTGATAATCCTATGCACGCCCCCCGCGTGTCTATGCACATTCATGAGAATGGTTTTAGGGCTGAGTGCCGAGCTGATCACTCGGCGCTCGGCTGTGTAGTCTGTGTGGAGTTATGTGACGCTGGCCACGTCACATGACCGCTCTAGCTCCCTATTTAAACAGGCAGTCTGCTGGCCACAGATTGCCTGTTATTTAGGTTCCACCTGCGACTTTGTCTTTCCTGGCGTACTTACCTCCTGCTGAATTCCTGACGATCCTCTGCATGCTCCTTGTGTACTTTGCTGCTCTCCTGGTATTCTGACCCTGGCTTCCTCCCTCTGCTGACTCCTTTGGTTCATCATGACTCTCCTGGTATTTATGACCCGGCTTATCCTGACTATTCTCTGCTAGCTCCATTTGTACTTCGTAGATTTCCTGGTATAAACTCGGTCCGTCCACATTCTGTTGTTTGTCTGGTCTGTCCTTCCTGCACTTATTCCAAGCTAGGGATTGCCGTCCAGTTGTCCCCTGTCATTAGGACTCGCGAGGCAAATAGGCAGGGCCAGGGGTGAGAGTGGAGAGCAGTGGTCACTTCCCTCCCCCTCTGTGTGTGTACGCGACCGTTACACTTAGTTAGTGTCTAATTTTTTGCAGGATGATGTGACGGTTTGATTTGTACTATTCTGGGGGGCATGCGCCTTTTTGATCGCTTGGTGTTGTACTTTATGGCTTTTTTGGCTCTGTTTTTATTTTATTTATGGTGTTCACCTGAGGGGTTAGGTCATGTGATATTTTTATACAGCTGGTTGTTACGGATGCGGCGATAACTAATGTCTACTTTTTATTTATTTATTTCACTTTAACAGAATAATAGCTCTTTTGAAGCAAAAATAGTGTCTCCATTGTCTGAGAGTCATAGTTTTTTTTAAATCTTTTGACCGATTGTCTTAGGTAGGGTCTCATTTTTTGTGGGATGAGGTGACGGTTTGGTACTATTTTGGGGGGCATATGCCTTTTTGATCGCTTGGTGTTGCAATTTTTGTGATGTAAGGTGACAAAACTATATTTGTTTACGGTGTTCACCTGACGGTTTAGGTCATGGGATATTTTTATAGAGCTGGTTGTTATGGATGCGCGATACCTAATATGTATACTTTTTTTATTTATTTCCCTTAAATACAATAATACCATTTTTGAAACCAAAAAATTATGTTTTAATGTCTCCATGTTCTGAGAGCTATAGTGTGTTTGTTTTATTTTTTGAGAGATTTTCTTATGTAGGGGCCAATTTTTTGCGGGATGAGGTGACGGTTCTATTGGAACCATTTTGTGGGACATACACCTTTTTGATCACTTGGAGTTGCACTTTTTGTGATGTAAGGTGACAAAAATGACTTTCTTGACACAGTTTTTCTTTTATTTTATGGTGTTTATCGGACGGGGTGGATCATGTGATATATTTTTAGAGCCGGTAGTTACGGACGCGGCAATACCAAATATGTCTTCTTTATTTCTTTTTTTCTATTTCAAATATTTTTTTTTCAATTACTTAATTGGGGATTTTTTTTTTTTTACACGTGAAACCTTTTTTTTATTTTTTCAAACACTTAATTTATTATTTTACACTTTGCATCCCCCATAAGGTCATACAAGACCTCTAGGGGACATTTAACTTCACTTTTTTTTTTTTTTTTTTTTTACTATTGACATAGTAGCCCCAGTTACAGGGGAAATACACTCCCCAGAGAGGCTGTTCAGCATAATACAGCGCTGTTCAGCCTCAGTGCAGGGCTGATCGTGGTCTATGGAAGACCCGATAGCTCCTGCACTCTCCCGGCCCCGAAGGTCACATAGCTTCCTGATCTGTATACACAGCGCTCGAGGAGCGCTGTGTATACAGCGATCTAGAAGGCAGGGACACCTGGGAACTGTCCCTGCCTTCTCTCTGGGTTGCCCTGCTGTCACTGACAGCGGGACCCCCCTCTCGGCAGCTGCACAATTAGTGTGCCATCTCTGAATGGATGTTCCAGAATGTCCATTCAGAGATAAACATCCACGCATAGGATGTTTGATATCCTATGGGCGGATGTGAAGTGGTTAAAAATATAAAAAAAATATAAAAGTTCAATAGTATAACCCCCTTTCCCCAAAATAAAAATACTTAATGAATAAAATAAATACACATCATGGGCATCGCAGGATTTACGGGATACTTTTTTTTCATTTCAATTCCCCAAAATGTTTTAATAAAAAGTGATCAAAAAGTCACACACTCTTCGATGGTTTCGCTAAAAAGTGCAGACCGCCCTGCAAAAAATTAGCCCTTATACAGCTCTGCAAAAAAGCTATAGGGGTCAGAATATGAGGATGACATTTTTTTTAAAGGTTTTGAATGTTTTTTTTTTTTTAGTATTAAAACACAAGAAAAACTATAGAAGTTCTATATCGTTGTAATCGTACTGACCTGGAGAATGAAGGTAACAGGTCAATTTTACTGCAAAGTGAACGCCATTTGGAACTTTTTTGCCTGCTTCCCACTACATTGTATGCAACCGTAAATGGTGCCTTTAAAAAGTACAACTTGTCACGCAATAAATAAGCCTTAATAAGTCTATGTGAACAGAAAACTAAAAGCGTTATGACTCTGGGAAGGTGGGGAGTGAAAAATAAAAATGTAAAAAACGGAAAATCGTCTGGTCCTCTGGGGGTTAAGAAAAAAGAAAAAGTGGACCAGGCTTAGTGGAAGGAGTCAAGGCCTTGGCCTGCCACATTTATCTTAATTTATGTCAGTAGTTTTACTATTACTGGTGTAAATTATAGCTGAGTGGCCAGCCCGGTGGGGTCCTTGCAGCATTGGGGTCCTAGGTTTGAATCTGACCAAGGGCAATATCTGCATGGAGTTTGTATGTTCTCCCCGTGATTGCGTGGGTTTCTTTTGGGTACCCTGGTTTCCTCCCACACTCCACAGACATACTGATAGGTAACTTACATTCACCTAAATAATTATTAGGAACACCATACTAATACGGTGTTGGACCCCCTTTTGCCTTCAGAACTGAACTGCCTTAATTCTACGTGGCACTGATTCAACAAGGTGCTGATAGCATTCTTTAGAAATGTTGGCCCATATTGATAGGATAGCATCTTGCAGTTGATGGAGATTTAAGGGATGCACATCCAGGGCACGAAGCTCCCGTTCCACCACATCCCAAAGATGCTCTATTGGGTTGAGATCTGGTGACTGTGGGGGCCATTTTAGTACAGTGAACTCTTTATCATGTTCAAGAAACCAATTTGAAATGATTTGAGCTTTGTGACATGGTGCATTATCCTGCTGGAAGTAGCGTTCAGAGGATGGGTACATGGTGGTCATGAAGGGATGGACATGGTCAGAAACAATGCTCAGGTAGCCCGTGGCATTTAAACGATGGCCAATTGGCACTAAGGGGCCTAAAGTGTGCCCGAAAACATCCCCCACACCATTACACCATCACCACCACCAGCCTGCACAGTGGTAACAAGGCATGATGGATACATGTTCTCATTCTGTTTACGCCAAATTCGGACTCTACCATTTGAATGTCTCAACAGAAATCGGGACTCATCAGACCAGGCAACATTTTTCCAGTCTTCAACAGTCCAATTTTGGCTGAGCTCGTGCAAATTGCAGCCTCTTTTTCCTATTTGTAGTGGAGATGAGTGGTACCCGGTGGGGTCTTCTGCTGTTGTAGCCCATCCACCTCAAGGTTGTGCGTGTTGTGGCTTCACAAATGATTTGCTGCATACCTCGGTTGTAACGAGTGGTTATTTCAGTCAACGTTGCTCTTCTATCAGCTTGAATCAGTCGGCCCATTCTCCTCTGACCTCTAGCATCAACAAGGCATTTTCGCCCACAGGACTGCCGCATACTGGATGTTTTTCCCTTTTCACACCATTCTTTGCAAACCCTAGAAATGGTTGTGCGTGAAAATCCCAGTAACTGAGCAGATTGTGAAATACTCAGACCGGCTCGTCTGGCACCAACAACCATGCCATGCTCAAAATTGCTTAAATCACCTTTCTTTCCCATTCTGACATTCAGTTTGGAGTTCAGGAGATTGTCTTGACCAGGACCACAACCCTACATGCATTGAAGCAACTGCCATGTGATTTGTTGACTAGATAATCGCATTAATGAGAAATAGAACAGGTGTTCCTAATAATTCTTTAGGTGAGTGTAGATTGTGAGCTCCATTGGGGATAGCTTGATGCTAATGTCTGTAAAGAGCTAGGGAACGTAGCAGGGCTATATAAGTGCGTAAAATAAATAGGTCTGCTCAGCAAATAGCTGCTGTATATTTCAGTTTGTGGCACATGGAAAGCTCAATATGCAATACATTTATTAAGAGGCATCTGCCTTTTGATAGATTCAGCATGTGTTACTCCAATGGATTTTTTTTACCAAGACTGGCATATAATAATGATTTTGTTTTTTCAAACTTCAGATATACCTTTCTTTCACAGTCTAGGTAAACACTTCTGCTATAAACTACTGTGTGTGGGGGTTAGATGACATCTTCTCTAAAGCCTGGCTAAAGGTGGAATAGCAAGATTTCTGAGCCTGATAATGAAAGTGAATTTGTACTATTGGACTGCTATTGAATAATATTGCGACCATAAATGGGAACTAAAATTATGCAAATGCAGTTCTATTTCCTTTGAGGGACAGTTAGGTTTTCTCATGCTTTCATTGCAAAATGTAATACATTCCAAATTATTGTATATGGCACAGAGGGCACTCTTACTGTATGGTGGTACAAAAGGTGGGTATTATTACTGTGTAGGGCACGGGGTGCAGTATTAGTATATGAGGAACTATAGATGACGTGTGAAGGTGAAGAGGATACTGGAAAGTAATGAGAAAAAGACACCTGTATGTTACACTCTGCAAACATATGTCATAGCTGGAAGAAGTTTTCATGGCAATCTGGTCCAAATGGAGAAGAAAATGGAAAGTCAATGTCACGCTTAAATGTGGGAGAGAAACCCAACACCGAACATAGGAGGAAAAGGGGAAAGGAAATAAGATGGACACCTCCTAGCGAAAACCCTAATCAAAGCCTTGACTGACTACCAGTATGAACAGACCCCAGAGGTAGATGAATTCATACACAGGAATACCTAAAGTCCTATCTAACCCTAAAAGACCCTGGTACTAATGACAGGAACGAAACAAAAGGAAGGCTGAACGGGAGTCTCCCTAAGACCTAATACAAAACAACAAAGAAATTCAACACACAGAAAAGCCAAAATACAAAGGGAAGGGTAGCACTTAACTTCCCAGAAGCTATGGACTATGGCCAGCACCAGGAACTCAGCCGAGATTGATCCACAAGGTAAACATGTCAAATCAAACCACGTGTTGCCAGTCTCAAAGATCTCCTGCCACTCACTGTCATGAGGACATCCGTATGTCTCGGTACGTCCGTGACAGTCAATGACTCCAATCAAAGATTTCATCTGTATGTCACTGGATATAATTGCACTGTAGTCATTTATATAACATGTAGAGTGCCTGCATAGAACATGATAACCGAGCCAGATAAAAAAGGTGAATTGTTACTTTTCAACTGCTATATAATAATATTGAGTACATAAATGTGAAATAAAGTAGTAAAAATGTTCCCCTATTTCCTGTGAGGGCAGTTTCACATCTTTTCATCACAGAATGTTCTTTCATACATTCCAAACAGAATTAATGGAACATGCGTAATACATTAATTTACAATGTCATTAAATGTATCTTATGTTCTTTTCCGTTTTCATTATTTATATGCATTTTTCTTCAAGGAGACGCTGCTCTAAGAGTCACCCTCAGATATGTTCTGAATTGCTGCGTGACAAAATGAACTCATGAATTTTTTTTTTGCTCGGAAATTGAGATTGTGTCCTTGCAGCACCAGCTGAAGAACATACATTTGCAAGTCAAGAACCCGGTGTGACTAATGTTTATTTCTAATACATTTGAAAATCCTGACTGCTTCCATCAGTGATGTTTTATATACTGCTCCTGTATCTGTTATGGTAGGTTTAGTGCCCCCAAAAGTCTTCACTTAAACCTTTCCTTCTTTACTAATGACTTAATGCATCTGTCAGTTTATTTATTAGCTTAATTTATTAATCCTCGCCCTGTATCAGAAGATGGCGAGAAAGCATAGAAAGAGCACAGACAGACTGTAAATATGTCAAGTATATTGTGTCTTTGATATACAATATAAATGGATATTACAAACCAGGGATGTAAATATATAGAATTCTTGTTTGAATATCGAGCCAGTCTGATCAGAGCAGATTGACTCCTACCGCATGAGTGTTTTTTTTTTTGCCTTCCCCTGGATGAACCTGATGGACATGTGTCTTTTTTTTTTTTACTAACACATCTATGTAGGCTTCCATCATGACACGTGCAAAACTGGAATTTTCACTGACAGAAAGTAGGATCTTAAATATTTGAGGAATTAAACTTTAAAATATAATATAATATAAAGTGGCAGAACTTTTTATTATATGATTAAAACCAGAAACCTCCCTGAAAATGTTATTCTAGTAGAAATATGGTAAAAACAGCAAGCTCAGCAGTCATTGAGTCGTTTCCGGTCCTGCCTATATATGCTCTGACAGCTTCTAGCCCTCAGCAGTTGCCTATTCTGCTATGGATAATTCTTGCCAGACTCTTTTCACTCTGCTTACTTCATTCAATTACTCCCTTCTTTCCTTTATTAGAAATTATTACCTGTAGGATATATTACTATAACAAAGAATTAAGGGTAATTATTTTAATTTATATCATCCACTAATGTTAATTTATACCTGTGCCTCTATTTTCAGTGGAATCTATATAAATCTTTACCATATGTAAAAAAATGCAAGTGTCATTGCTGTGCGTGCATTTATATTTTATAGATTCATATGAAAATCTGGTGCCGCTTTTCTCTCTCCTCATTCCCTCCGAACAGGACATGGAAGAAAGTAGAAGCTGAATCATGGCTCTGAAAGACACTGGTGATCTACCTACTACATTATGGAGGCCTCAAATGTTGCCCTTGACTCCATCCAAGGGGAGGACATTATAATCAATAGCCTGTGTATTCTGTTTGCTTAATAGCGGTATCTGTCTATTATAGTATATGGAAAATCACAGAAAAAATGCACCACACGGATATGCCACTGACTATACTGGCCAGTCATAAATGCAGACATCAAAAGCCGAGACCTTTGCCAATATATTCCTGTCAGGAAGATATCGGAGCCCACATGCACCACGTCACGGCTCTCAGCATGGCAAGGGGTCCTACCACCACGCTACCCATGGTGTGAACAAGGTCTGAAGGTGATGCAATCCAGCTCACAGCCAAGCTTCCACACAACCGCCTAGCAGGACAACTAGTGCAATGTGAACAAAGCCAGACTGTAAGCCACACCCATATCAGACTATGTAATGGAGGCTACCAGGTGCAAAGAGTGTTTGAATGCCAGGTAAAGGCACATACACTACATATAAAACAAGACAAAAACACAGAAATAGTGGCAAATCTGGGGGAGCTGCTCAACCCCTAACACTGTAGCGTGTTTTTCATTGGGGGAGCAGCCCCACCGCATGTGGACCGCAGCAAACGACTATCCCCAGCAAAAAATATTTTGCATACGGTGGAGGATGTCGGCGCGGTCCACATGCACCACAAAGGCATCCTACACAAAACGGAGCATTGTGCGGATGAAAATATAATCATAAATCACAGAAAAAATGCACCACACGGATATGCCACTGACTATACTGGCCAGTCATAAATGCAGACATTCAAAAGCCTGAGACCTTTGCCAATATATTCCTGTCAGGAAGATATCGGAGCCCACATGCACCACGTCACGGCTCTCAGCATGGCAAGGGGTCCTACCACCACGCTACCCATGGTGTGAACAAGGTCTGAAGGTGATGCAATCCAGCTCACAGCCAAGCTTCCACACAACCGCCTAGCAGGACAACTAGTGCAATGTGAACAAAGCCAGACTGTAAGCCACACCCATATCAGACTATGTAATGGAGGCTACCAGGTGCAAAGAGTGTTTGAATGCCAGGTAAAGGCACATACACTACATATAAAACAAGACAAAAACACAGAAATAGTGGCAAATCTGGGGGAGCTGCTCAACCCCTAACACTGTAGCGTGTTTTTCATTGGGGGAGCAGCCCCACCGCATGTGGACCGCAGCAAACGACTATCCCCAGCAAAAAATATTTTGCATACGGTGGAGGATGTCGGCGCGGTCCACATGCACCACAAAGGCATCCTACACAAAACGGAGCATTGTGCGGATGAAAATATAATCATAAATCACAGAAAAAATGCACCACACGGATATGCCACTGACTATACTGGCCAGTCATAAATGCAGACTATCAAAAGCCTGAGACCTTTGCCAATATATTCCTGTCAGGAAGATATCGGAGCCCACATGCACCACGTCACGGCTCTCAGCATGGCAAGGGGTCCTACCACCTACGCTACCCATGGTGTGAACAAGGTCTGAAGGTGATGCAATCCAGCTCACAGCCAAGCTTCCACACAACCGCCTAGCAGGACAACTAGTGCAATGTGAACAAAGCCAGACTGTAAGCCACACCCATATCAGACTATGTAATGGAGGCTACCAGGTGCAAAGAGTGTTTGAATGCCAGGTAAAGGCACATACACTACATATAAAACAAGACAAAAACACAGAAATAGTGGCAAATCTGGGGGAGCTGCTCAACCCCTAACACTGTAGCGTGTTTTTCATTGGGGGAGCAGCCCCACCGCATGTGGACCGCAGCAAACGACTATCCCCAGCAAAAAATATTTTGCATACGGTGGAGGATGTCGGCGCGGTCCACATGCACCACAAAGGCATCCTACACAAAACGGAGCATTGTGCGGATGAAAATATAATCATAAATCACAGAAAAAATGCACCACACGGATATGCCACTGACTATACTGGCCAGTCATAAATGCAGACATCAAAAGCCGAGACATTTATGACTGGCCAGTATAGTCAGTGGCATATCCGTGTGGTGCATTTTTTCTGTGATTTATGATTATATTTTCATCCGCACAATGCTCCGTTTTGTGTAGGATGCCTTTGTGGTGCATGTGGACCGCGCCGACATCCTCCACCGTATGCAAAATATTTTTTGCTGGGGATAGTCGTTTGCTGCGGTCCACATGCGGTGGGGCTGCTCCCCCAATGAAAAACACGCTACAGTGTTAGGGGTTGAGCAGCTCCCCCAGATTTGCCACTATTTCTGTGTTTTTGTCTTGTTTTATATGTAGTGTATGTGCCTTTACCTGGCATTCAAACACTCTTTGCACCTGGTAGCCTCCATTACATAGTCTGATATGGGTGTGGCTTACAGTCTGGCTTTGTTCACATTGCACTAGTTGTCCTGCTAGGCGGTTGTGTGGAAGCTTGGCTGTGAGCTGGATTACATCACCTTCAGACCTTGTTCACACCATAGGTAGCGTAGTGGTAGGACCCCTTGCCATGCTGAGAAGCCGTGACGTGGTGCATGTGGGCTCCGATATCTTCCTGACAGGAATATATTGGCAAAAGGTCTCAGCTTTTAATATCTGCATTTATGACTAGCCAGTATAGTCAGTGGCATATCCGTGTGGTGCATTTTTTCTGTGATTTATGATTATATTTTCATCCGCACAATGCTCCGTTTTGTGTAGGATGCCTTTGTGGTGCATGTGGACCGCGCCGACATCCTCCACCGTATGCAAAATATTTTTTGCTGGGGATAGTCGTTTGCTGCGGTCCACATGCGGTGGGGCTGCTCCCCCAATGAAAAACACGCTACAGTGTTAGGGGTTGAGCAGCTCCCCCAGATTTGCCACTATTTCTGTGTTTTTGTCTTGTTTTATATGTAGTGTATGTGCCTTTACCTGGCATTCAAACACTCTTTGCACCTGGTAGCCTCCATTACATAGTCTGATATGGGTGTGGCTTACAGTCTGGCTTTGTTCACATTGCACTAGTTGTCCTGCTAGGCGGTTGTGTGGAAGCTTGGCTGTGAGCTGGATTACATCACCTTCAGACCTTGTTCACACCATAGGTAGCGTAGTGGTAGGACCCCTTGCCATGCTGAGAGCCGTGACGTGGTGCATGTGGGCTCCGATATCTTCCTGACAGGAATATATTGGCAAAAGTCTCAGCTTTTAATATCTGCATTTATGACTAGCCAGTATAGTCAGTGGCATATCCGTGTGGTGCATTTTTTCTGTGATTTATGATTATATTTTCATCCGCACAATGCTCCGTTTTGTGTAGGATGCCTTTGTGGTGCATGTGGACCGCGCCGACATCCTCCACCGTATGCAAAATATTTTTTGCTGGGGATAGTCGTTTGCTGCGGTCCACATGCGGTGGGGCTGCTCCCCCAATGAAAAACACGCTACAGTGTTAGGGGTTGAGCAGCTCCCCCAGATTTGCCACTATTTCTGTGTTTTTGTCTTGTTTTATATGTAGTGTATGTGCCTTTACCTGGCATTCAAACACTCTTTGCACCTGGTAGCCTCCATTACATAGTCTGATATGGGTGTGGCTTACAGTCTGGCTTTGTTCACATTGCACTAGTTGTCCTGCTAGGCGGTTGTGTGGAAGCTTGGCTGTGAGCTGGATTACATCACCTTCAGACCTTGTTCACACCATAGGTAGCGTAGTGGTAGGACCCCTTGCCATGCTGAGAGCCGTGACGTGGTGCATGTGGGCTCCGATATCTTCCTGACAGGAATATATTGGCAAAAGTCTCAGCTTTTAATATCTGCATTTATGACTAGCCAGTATAGTCAGTGGCATATCCGTGTGGTGCATTTTTTCTGTGATTTATGATTATATTTTCATCCGCACAATGCTCCGTTTTGTGTAGGATGCCTTTGTGGTGCATGTGGACCGCGCCGACATCCTCCACCGTATGCAAAATATTTTTTGCTGGGGATAGTCGTTTGCTGCGGTCCACATGCGGTGGGGCTGCTCCCCCAATGAAAAACACGCTACAGTGTTAGGGGTTGAGCAGCTCCCCCAGATTTGCCACTATTTCTGTGTTTTTGTCTTGTTTTATATGTAGTGTATGTGCCTTTACCTGGCATTCAAACACTCTTTGCACCTGGTAGCCTCCATTACATAGTCTGATATGGGTGTGGCTTACAGTCTGGCTTTGTTCACATTGCACTAGTTGTCCTGCTAGGCGGTTGTGTGGAAGCTTGGCTGTGAGCTGGATTACATCACCTTCAGACCTTGTTCACACCATAGGTAGCGTAGTGGTAGGACCCCTTGCCATGCTGAGAAGCCGTGACGTGGTGCATGTGGGCTCCGATATCTTCCTGACAGGAATATATTGGCAAAAGTCTCAGCTTTTAATATCTGCATTTATGACTAGCCAGTATAGTCAGTGGCATATCCGTGTGGTGCATTTTTTCTGTGATTTATGATTATATTTTCATCCGCACAATGCTCCGTTTTGTGTAGGATGCCTTTGTGGTGCATGTGGACCGCGCCGACATCCTCCACCGTATGCAAAATATTTTTTGCTGGGGATAGTCGTTTGCTGCGGTCCACATGCGGTGGGGCTGCTCCCCCAATGAAAAACACGCTACAGTGTTAGGGGTTGAGCAGCTCCCCCAGATTTGCCACTATTTCTGTGTTTTTGTCTTGTTTTATATGTAGTGTATGTGCCTTTACCTGGCATTCAAACACTCTTTGCACCTGGTAGCCTCCATTACATAGTCTGATATGGGTGTGGCTTACAGTCTGGCTTTGTTCACATTGCACTAGTTGTCCTGCTAGGCGGTTGTGTGGAAGCTTGGCTGTGAGCTGGATTACATCACCTTCAGACCTTGTTCACACCATAGGTAGCGTAGTGGTAGGACCCCTTGCCATGCTGAGAGCCGTGACGTGGTGCATGTGGGCTCCGATATCTTCCTGACAGGAATATATTGGCAAAAGTCTCAGCTTTTAATATCTGCATTTATGACTAGCCAGTATAGTCAGTGGCATATCCGTGTGGTGCATTTTTTCTGTGATTTATGATTATATTTTCATCCGCACAATGCTCCGTTTTGTGTAGGATGCCTTTGTGGTGCATGTGGACCGCGCCGACATCCTCCACCGTATGCAAAATATTTTTTGCTGGGGATAGTCGTTTGCTGCGGTCCACATGCGGTGGGGCTGCTCCCCCAATGAAAAACACGCTACAGTGTTAGGGGTTGAGCAGCTCCCCCAGATTTGCCACTATTTCTGTGTTTTTGTCTTGTTTTATATGTAGTGTATGTGCCTTTACCTGGCATTCAAACACTCTTTGCACCTGGTAGCCTCCATTACATAGTCTGATATGGGTGTGGCTTACAGTCTGGCTTTGTTCACATTGCACTAGTTGTCCTGCTAGGCGGTTGTGTGGAAGCTTGGCTGTGAGCTGGATTACATCACCTTCAGACCTTGTTCACACCATAGGTAGCGTAGTGGTAGGACCCCTTGCCATGCTGAGAGCCGTGACGTGGTGCATGTGGGCTCCGATATCTTCCTGACAGGAATATATTGGCAAAAGTCTCAGCTTTTAATATCTGCATTTATGACTAGCCAGTATAGTCAGTGGCATATCCGTGTGGTGCATTTTTTCTGTGATTTATGATTATATTTTCATCCGCACAATGCTCCGTTTTGTGTAGGATGCCTTTGTGGTGCATGTGGACCGCGCCGACATCCTCCACCGTATGCAAAATATTTTTTGCTGGGGATAGTCGTTTGCTGCGGTCCACATGCGGTGGGGCTGCTCCCCCAATGAAAAACACGCTACAGTGTTAGGGGTTGAGCAGCTCCCCCAGATTTGCCACTATTTCTGTGTTTTTGTCTTGTTTTATATGTAGTGTATGTGCCTTTACCTGGCATTCAAACACTCTTTGCACCTGGTAGCCTCCATTACATAGTCTGATATGGGTGTGGCTTACAGTCTGGCTTTGTTCACATTGCACTAGTTGTCCTGCTAGGCGGTTGTGTGGAAGCTTGGCTGTGAGCTGGATTACATCACCTTCAGACCTTGTTCACACCATAGGTAGCGTAGTGGTAGGACCCCTTGCCATGCTGAGAGCCGTGACGTGGTGCATGTGGGCTCCGATATCTTCCTGACAGGAATATATTGGCAAAAGTCTCAGCTTTTAATATCTGCATTTATGACTAGCCAGTATAGTCAGTGGCATATCCGTGTGGTGCATTTTTTCTGTGATTTATGATTATATTTTCATCCGCACAATGCTCCGTTTTGTGTAGGATGCCTTTGTGGTGCATGTGGACCGCGCCGACATCCTCCACCGTATGCAAAATATTTTTTGCTGGGGATAGTCGTTTGCTGCGGTCCACATGCGGTGGGGCTGCTCCCCCAATGAAAAACACGCTACAGTGTTAGGGGTTGAGCAGCTCCCCCAGATTTGCCACTATTTCTGTGTTTTTGTCTTGTTTTATATGTAGTGTATGTGCCTTTACCTGGCATTCAAACACTCTTTGCACCTGGTAGCCTCCATTACATAGTCTGATATGGGTGTGGCTTACAGTCTGGCTTTGTTCACATTGCACTAGTTGTCCTGCTAGGCGGTTGTGTGGAAGCTTGGCTGTGAGCTGGATTACATCACCTTCAGACCTTGTTCACACCATAGGTAGCGTAGTGGTAGGACCCCTTGCCATGCTGAGAGCCGTGACGTGGTGCATGTGGGCTCCGATATCTTCCTGACAGGAATATATTGGCAAAGTCTCAGCTTTTAATATCTGCATTTATGACTAGCCAGTATAGTCAGTGGCATATCCGTGTGGTGCATTTTTTCTGTGATTTATGATTATATTTTCATCCGCACAATGCTCCGTTTTGTGTAGGATGCCTTTGTGGTGCATGTGGACCGCGCCGACATCCTCCACCGTATGCAAAATATTTTTTGCTGGGGATAGTCGTTTGCTGCGGTCCACATGCGGTGGGGCTGCTCCCCCAATGAAAAACACGCTACAGTGTTAGGGGTTGAGCAGCTCCCCCAGATTTGCCACTATTTCTGTGTTTTTGTCTTGTTTTATATGTAGTGTATGTGCCTTTACCTGGCATTCAAACACTCTTTGCACCTGGTAGCCTCCATTACATAGTCTGATATGGGTGTGGCTTACAGTCTGGCTTTGTTCACATTGCACTAGTTGTCCTGCTAGGCGGTTGTGTGGAAGCTTGGCTGTGAGCTGGATTACATCACCTTCAGACCTTGTTCACACCATAGGGTAGCGTAGGTGGTAGGACCCCTTGCCATGCTGAGAGCCGTGACGTGGTGCATGTGGGCTCCGATATCTTCCTGACAGGAATATATTGGCAAAAGGTCTCAGGCTTTTAATAGTCTGCATTTATGACTAGCCAGTATAGTCAGTGGCATATCCGTGTGGTGCATTTTTTCTGTGATTTATGATTATATTTTCATCCGCACAATGCTCCGTTTTGTGTAGGATGCCTTTGTGGTGCATGTGGACCGCGCCGACATCCTCCACCGTATGCAAAATATTTTTTGCTGGGGATAGTCGTTTGCTGCGGTCCACATGCGGTGGGGCTGCTCCCCCAATGAAAAACACGCTACAGTGTTAGGGGTTGAGCAGCTCCCCCAGATTTGCCACTATTTCTGTGTTTTTGTCTTGTTTTATATGTAGTGTATGTGCCTTTACCTGGCATTCAAACACTCTTTGCACCTGGTAGCCTCCATTACATAGTCTGATATGGGTGTGGCTTACAGTCTGGCTTTGTTCACATTGCACTAGTTGTCCTGCTAGGCGGTTGTGTGGAAGCTTGGCTGTGAGCTGGATTACATCACCTTCAGACCTTGTTCACACCATAGGGTAGCGTAGGTGGTAGGACCCCTTGCCATGCTGAGAGCCGTGACGTGGTGCATGTGGGCTCCGATATCTTCCTGACAGGAATATATTGGCAAAGGTCTCAGGCTTTTGATGTCTGCATTTATGACTGGCCAGTATAGTCAGTGGCATATCCGTGTGGTGCATTTTTTCTGTGATTTATGATTATATTTTCATCCGCACAATGCTCCGTTTTGTGTAGGATGCCTTTGTGGTGCATGTGGACCGCGCCGACATCCTCCACCGTATGCAAAATATTTTTTGCTGGGGATAGTCGTTTGCTGCGGTCCACATGCGGTGGGGCTGCTCCCCCAATGAAAAACACGCTACAGTGTTAGGGGTTGAGCAGCTCCCCCAGATTTGCCACTATTTCTGTGTTTTTGTCTTGTTTTATATGTAGTGTATGTGCCTTTACCTGGCATTCAAACACTCTTTGCACCTGGTAGCCTCCATTACATAGTCTGATATGGGTGTGGCTTACAGTCTGGCTTTGTTCACATTGCACTAGTTGTCCTGCTAGGCGGTTGTGTGGAAGCTTGGCTGTGAGCTGGATTGCATCACCTTCAGACCTTGTTCACACCATGGGTAGCGTGGTGGTAGGACCCCTTGCCATGCTGAGAGCCGTGACGTGGTGCATGTGGGCTCCGATATCTTCCTGACAGGAATATATTGGCAAAGGTCTCGGCTTTTGATGTCTGCATTTATGACTGGCCAGTATAGTCAGTGGCATATCCGTGTGGTGCATTTTTTCTGTGATTTATGATTATATTTTCATCCGCACAATGCTCCGTTTTGTGTAGGATGCCTTTGTGGTGCATGTGGACCGCGCCGACATCCTCCACCGTATGCAAAATATTTTTTGCTGGGGATAGTCGTTTGCTGCGGTCCACATGCGGTGGGGCTGCTCCCCCAATGAAAAACACGCTACAGTGTTAGGGGTTGAGCAGCTCCCCCAGATTTGCCACTATTTCTGTGTTTTTGTCTTGTTTTATATGTAGTGTATGTGCCTTTACCTGGCATTCAAACACTCTTTGCACCTGGTAGCCTCCATTACATAGTCTGATATGGGTGTGGCTTACAGTCTGGCTTTGTTCACATTGCACTAGTTGTCCTGCTAGGCGGTTGTGTGGAAGCTTGGCTGTGAGCTGGATTGCATCACCTTCAGACCTTGTTCACACCATGGGTAGCGTGGTGGTAGGACCCCTTGCCATGCTGAGAGCCGTGACGTGGTGCATGTGGGCTCCGATATCTTCCTGACAGGAATATATTGGCAAAGGTCTCGGCTTTTGATGTCTGCATTTATGACTGGCCAGTATAGTCAGTGGCATATCCGTGTGGTGCATTTTTTCTGTGATTTATGATTATATTTTCATCCGCACAATGCTCCGTTTTGTGTAGGATGCCTTTGTGGTGCATGTGGACCGCGCCGACATCCTCCACCGTATGCAAAATATTTTTTGCTGGGGATAGTCGTTTGCTGCGGTCCACATGCGGTGGGGCTGCTCCCCCAATGAAAAACACGCTACAGTGTTAGGGGTTGAGCAGCTCCCCCAGATTTGCCACTATTTCTGTGTTTTTGTCTTGTTTTATATGTAGTGTATGTGCCTTTACCTGGCATTCAAACACTCTTTGCACCTGGTAGCCTCCATTACATAGTCTGATATGGGTGTGGCTTACAGTCTGGCTTTGTTCACATTGCACTAGTTGTCCTGCTAGGCGGTTGTGTGGAAGCTTGGCTGTGAGCTGGATTGCATCACCTTCAGACCTTGTTCACACCATGGGTAGCGTGGTGGTAGGACCCCTTGCCATGCTGAGAGCCGTGACGTGGTGCATGTGGGCTCCGATATCTTCCTGACAGGAATATATTGGCAAAGGTCTCGGCTTTTGATGTCTGCATTTATGACTGGCCAGTATAGTCAGTGGCATATCCGTGTGGTGCATTTTTTCTGTGATTTATGATTATATTTTCATCCGCACAATGCTCCGTTTTGTGTAGGATGCCTTTGTGGTGCATGTGGACCGCGCCGACATCCTCCACCGTATGCAAAATATTTTTTGCTGGGGATAGTCGTTTGCTGCGGTCCACATGCGGTGGGGCTGCTCCCCCAATGAAAAACACGCTACAGTGTTAGGGGTTGAGCAGCTCCCCCAGATTTGCCACTATTTCTGTGTTTTATTATAGTATATGGGAAATATGGAAACAGCCAGTTGAGCATGCTCAGCAGTTTCTGTATGTCCTATTTCATGTTATACAGAGTAACCGTGCAGACATTTCTTTAAAAATGGTGATTATACAGAGTAACCATGCAGACATTTCTTTAAATAGTGATTATTTGGATCGGGGACTGCCTTAGGTTTGATTAAGCCATGTGTAAGCTCTGCTTCCCTGCAGCAAGCTGTTGGGGGGTGCACAGAGTATAGGCTGCCTATGGTGCCAATGAAGGGGAGAGGCTTCCATAATGTTCACCCAACAGCTATTATACCTACCATTAGAGACCAAGGGCATGGGTGGACTACAAAATCCTTGCATTGTACCTCTCTGCTACCCTACATACATACACTACTCCGTTATTTTGCAGGAAAGAAGAAAGTATGAGTGGAGCTATGCACTAAACACACTGTAGAGATCGCAGATGAAACGGGCACTATGGACAAAGGTGACAAAGCATGCAAGGACCTCAGGTTTCCTATATCTGGACTAAAGGATGAGAGAATGTACAAGTAGCTTATCAAAAACTGTACATATGCTATTATTCGTATCTATATTGTTTGAACACCACTACAGTGTATGTTAGCACAAGAGTAGTTCTGTATAGATAAGTTGGAGTAATGATCCTGACTCTGCCCCTGTAGGAAGTTAGGTGTTGGACTTAGATAACTCAGTTAGAAGTGTGCTAGATGAAGAATTGAGACAAAGCTACATTCACTCACTCCTCAGAGTACTAGACCTGAACTCCAGAGAATCACTATCTCTGAGACATCCACAGAGAGAAAAACATCTCTATGTTACTTTACAGAACTCCAAAAAGAGAAAGAGAAAGAGAAAAGAAAGAACCAAGAAGGTCCAGAATCTGCATAACCAAGCACTGGAGTCTCTCAGGAAGGTATTTGCTGTTTAAGGCTGATAAAGACCTTACTGCAGTGAGAGGAACATTGCCAAGACACCCTTCACTCTCATAGTCTGGACCACCGGATCGTAATCTGTACCCCTCTGCTAGGAATTACAGCCACCATTGCAAGAAAAATATGGCCAGCCTTAGAGAGAGACTGTGGAGAGATAGAGGGAAGCAGTTCTACAGTCCCCCATCCAGGTCTATAGCTATACATTTCTGTCTGGGAAGCTTTGCACTGAAACTGTGTTTTGATGCCATTGGATGTACTACAACTCCCATTCTGGACCTTAGTAAAGAGAGACTGGTTTATATTCTACAATTGGCCTGGTTACTGACTCTAGCACCATTTGATGCCCACTGCACCTACATCGCCTATCCTCCTGTCTTGCACCAAACCCATAAAACAAAGGGCACCCCAACTACAATTAGGATGGAGCCCCAACATCAGGGTGTGCCCTGAGGGAAGAAAGGGCACGCCTTTTTACTACCTCCCTGGCCACTCTGCTTCACTTCTCCAGGGCTTGCGGCAAATGCGATCTCTCGCTGCAGTCCTATGGAAAATCACAAATATCATATAGACATTTATCAATGTAAGGCCTCATGCACATGACCGTTGTGTGCATCCGTGTCCGTTGTTCCTTTTTCCGTGATTTTCTGCGGACCCATTGACTTTCAATAGGTCCGTTGAAACCTCGGAAAATGCACCGTTGTTCATCCGCGTCCATGATCCGTGTTTCCTGTTTTTTTGACGGACAACGGTTCGTGGACCCATTCAAGTCAATAGGTCCATGAAAAAACACGGATGCACACAAGATTGTCATCCGCGTCAGTGATCCGTGTCCGTAGGCTACTTTTACACAGATGGATCGCAGATCCGTCTGCATAAAAGCTTTTTCAGAGCTGAGTTTTCACTTCGTGAGAAACTCAGATCCGACAGTATATTCTAACACAGAGGCGTTCCCATAGTGATGGGGACGCTTCAAGTTAGAATATACTGAGAACTATGTACATGACTGCCCCCTGCTGCCTGGCATCACCCGATCTCTTACAGGGGGCTGTGATCCGCACAATTAACCCCTCAGGTGCCCCACATATGACCCCAAATGTGTCCCTATACATATATTATGGCCCCAGTTGTGCCCCCACAGATATATTATGGTCCCAGTTGTGCCCCCACAGATATATTATGGTCCCAGTTGTGCCCCCATACATATATTACGGTCCCAGTTGTGCCCCCATACATATACGATGGCCCCAGTTGTGCCCCCACAGATATATAATATGGCCCCAGTTGGTGGCAGCGGAGAGTTCCGATTGGAGTCCCAGTTTAATTGCTGGGGCTCCGATCGGTAACCAAGGCAACCAAGACGCTACTGCAGTCCTGGCTGCCATGGTTACTTAGCAATTTTAGAAGCATTATACTTACCTGCGCTGTCTGTGATCGGCCGGGCGCTCCTCCTACTGGTAAGTGACAGGTCTGTGCTATAAGCAATGTGCCGCACAGAGTCTTCACTTACCAGTAGGAGGAGCGCCTGGCCGGCCACAGACAGAGCAGGTACGTATAATGCTTCTAAAATTGCTAAGTAACCATGGCAGCCAGGACTGCAGTAGCGCCGTGGTTGCCATGGTTACCGATCGGAGCCCCAGCGATTAAACTGGGACTCCAATCGGAACTCTACACTGCCACCAACTGGGGCCATAATATATCTATGGGGGCACAACTTGGGCCATCGTATATGTATGGGGGCACAACTGGGACCGTAATATATGTATGGGGGCACAACTGGGACCGTAATATATGTATGGGGGCACAACTGGGGCCATAATATATGTATAGGGACACATCTGGGGTCATAGTATATGTATGAGGGCACAACTGGGGCCATAATATAAAGATGGGGGCACAACTGGGGCCATAGTATATGCGGGGGGGATTTTAATTAGGAGGGGGGGTGGGGAGGCCGCACTGGCCACCAATGAATTTAAAACTGGGGAGGGAAGGAAGGGGGACTGCCCCCTCCTGCCTGGCAGCACCTGATCTCTTACAGGGGGCTATGATATGCACAATTAACCCCTCAGGTGCGGCACCTGAGGGGTTAATTGTGCGGATCACAGCCCCCTGTAAGAGATCGGGTGATGCCAGGCAGCAGGGGGCAGTCATGTACACAGTTCTTAGTATATTCTAACTTTAAGCGACCCCATCACTATGGGAACGCCTCTGTGCTAGAATATACTGTCGGATCTGAGTTTTCACGATATAACTCAAATCCGATGCTATAGTCTAACATAGAGGCATTCCCATGGGGACTTTACATTGAAAGTCAATAGGGGACGATCCGTTTGCAATTGCGCCATATTGTGTCAACGTCAAATGGATCCGTCCCCATTGACTTGCATTGTAAGTCAGGACGGATCCGTTTGGCTCCGCATGGCCAGGCAGACACCAAAACGACTTTTTTTTTACTTTCCTTCATGTCTGGTGATCCTCCAAAAATCACGGAAGACACACAGAAAAACAGACTCGGATCACGGAACAACGGAACCCCATTTTGCAGACCGTGAAAAAAACCTGTTGTGTGCATGAGGCCTAATTATGAAACTGAAAAAATGGGCTTAGACTGGATGCTATATTTTTCAAGAACTTAATTAGAATTTATTATGATTTATGCTACATGATAAATTGTCATCAGGTAGTAACAGCTGGCATAGCCCAGTAGTTGCGCTGTATTCCATAAGTGACTTGCGCCGAGTTGAGTAATATGATGTATGCTACGCTAAAGTTATACTTATTGAACTCATTGAGAATCATTCAATGTTCTTTCCAGCTTCACAAGTGATAATAAAATTGTTATCCTTACACAGCAAACAACATTAAATGTGACATATTGTGACTAACCAATTTCTCTTTCTTTCTCAGCTATCCATGGAAAAACTACCCATAGGGAATGTACTGAAATGTTAAGTTAGATGGCATTTGCTGTAGAGCACAGGCGCACTCAAGCAGATGTCAAACCTTCCTTATGATGAAGGCTGTTGATACAATGTCCATTTTGTAGCCACAAATTGGTAAAGACATCAGTAGTAATGAGCAGCAGGGGCAATATTCGAATTTGCGATATTTTGCGAATATTTAAGTGAATATTCGTCATACACTGAACAAAAATATAAACGCAACACTTTTGGTTTTGATCCCATTTTGCATGAGCTGAACTCAAAGATATGAAACATGGTCATAGATGAATGGCACAACAGTGGGCCTCAGGATCTCGTCACGGTATCTTTGTGCATTCAAAATGCCATCAGTAAAATGCACCTGTGTTCGTTGTCCATAATATACGCCTGCCCATACCCTCACCCCACCGCCACCATGGGCCACTTGATCCACAATGTTGACATCAGCAAACCGCTCACCCACACAATGCCACACACGCTGTATGCCATATGCCCTGAACAGTAAAAACCGGGACTCATCTGTGAACAAAACGACTCTCCAACGTGCCAGACACCATCGAATGTGAGCATTTGCCCACTCAAGTCGGTTACAACGACCAACTGCAGTCAGGTCCAGACCCCGATAAGGACGACGAGCATGCAGATGAGCTTCCCTGAGGCTGTTTCTGATATTCTTTGGTTATGCAAACCGATTGTTGCTGCAGCTGTCAGGGTGGCTGGTCTCAGATGATCATGGAGGTGAACATGCTGGATGTGGAAGTCCTGGGCTGGTGTAGTTACACGTGGTCGAATTGCACGGGCAACAGCTCTGGTAGACATTCCTGCAGTCAGCATGCCAATTGCACACTCCCTCAAACGTTGCAACATCTGTGGCATTGTCCTGTGTGATCAAACTGCACATTTCAGAGTGGCCTTTTATTGTGGGCAGTCTAAGGCACACCTGTGCAATATTCATGCTGTCTAATCAGCACCTTGATACGCCACACCTATGAGGTGGGAGGGATTATCTCGGCAAAGGAGAAGTGCTCACTAACACAGATTTAGACAGATTTGTGAACAATATTTGAGAGTAATGGGTCTTTTGTGTATGAAGAAAATGTTTCAGATCTTTGAGTTCAGCTCATGCAAAATGGGATCAAAACCGAAAGTGTTGCGTTTATATTTTTGTTCAGTGTATATTCGTGAATTTGAGAATTTGCGATTATTTTCTTGATTGCAAAAAATCGGCAGTGTAATATGCAGGTATTGCGCACGCAATACAGGCGTGGGTCACGTAGCTACATTTTCAAGCTGCTAGAAGTTTCCTGAGACTGGAGAAAATGGTTGGCATGGAAGAACATCACAATAGCTTTCTATGCAGATCGAGCGCTCCAATATATTCGCAATTACGCAAATTGGCAATTAATGATGCGCATATTTTGCTCAATATGTGCAACTTCACATTTTAGCAGGTCTGACTACATATTACTGATTGGTGCACTAAGTATTGTTGTGAACTTGTGACATCACAGCACTATGTCTGTAGCATGTATGTATGGATCAGCTACACTATATCACGATCTAACCTACACTGACTATCTCCCACTAACTATCTGTATTTTATATACAGGGAGTGCAGAATTATTAGGCAAGTTGTATTTTTGAGGATTCATTTTATTATTGAACAACAACCATGTTCTCAATGAACCCAAAAAACTCATTAATATCAAAGCTGAATATTTTTGGAAGTAGTTTTTAGTTTGTTTTTAGTTTTAGCTATTTTAGGGGGATATCTGTGTGTGCAGGTGACTTCTACTGTGCATAATTATTAGGCAACTTAACAAAAAACAAATATATACCCATTTCAATTATTTATTTTTACCAGTGAAACCAATATAACATCTCAACATTCACAAATATACATTTCTGACATTCAAAAACAAAACAAAAACAAATCAGTGACCAATATAGCCACCTTTCTTTGCAAGGACACTCAAAAGCCTGCCATCCATGGATTCTGTCAGTGTTTTGATCTGTTCACCATCAACATTGTGTGCAGCAGCAACCACAGCCTCCCAGACACTGTTCAGAGAGGTGTACTGTTTTCCCTCCTTGTAAATCTCACATTTGATGATGGACCACAGGTTCTCAATGGGGTTCAGATCAGGTGAACAAGGAGGCCATGTCATTAGATTTTCTTCTTTTATACCCTTTCTTGCCAGCCACGCTGTGGAGTACTTGGACACGTGTGATGGAGCATTGTCCTGCATGAAAATCATGTTTTTCTTGAAGGATGCAGACTTCTTCCTGTACCACTGCTTGAAGAAGGTGTCTTCCAGAAACTGGCAGTAGGACTGGGAGTTGAGCTTGACTCCATCCTCAACCCGAAAAGGCCCCACAAGCTCATCTTTGATGATACCAGCCCAAACCAGTACTCCACCTCCACCTTGCTGGCGTCTGAGTCGGACTGGAGCTCTCTGCCCTTTACCAATCCAGCCACGGGCCCATCCATCTGGCCCATCAAGACTCACTCTCATTTCATCAGTCCATAAAACCTTAGAAAAATCAGTCTTGAGATATTTCTTGGCCCAGTCTTGACGTTTCAGCTTGTGTGTCTTGTTCAGTGGTGGTCGTCTTTCAGCCTTTCTTACCTTGGCCATGTCTCTGAGTATTGCACACCTTGTGCTTTTGGGCACTCCAGTGATGTTGCAGCTCTGAAATATGGCCAAACTGGTAGCAAGTGGCATCTTGGCAGCTGCACGCTTGACTTTTCTCAGTTCATGGGCAGTTATTTTGCGCCTTGGTTTTTCCACACGCTTCTTGCGACCCTGTTGACTATTTTGAATGAAACGCTTGATTGTTCGATGATCACTCTTCAGAAGCTTTGCAATTTTAAGAGTGCTGCATCCCTCTGCAAGATATCTTACTATTTTTTACTTTTCTGAACCTGTCAAGTCCTTCTTTTGACCCATTTTGCCAAAGGAAAGGAAGTTGCCTAATAATTATGCACACCTGATATAGGGTGTTGATGTCATTAGACCACACCCCTTCTCATTACAGAGATGCACATCACCTAATATGCTTAATTGGTAGTAGGCTTTCGAGCCTATACAGCTTGGAGTAAGACAACATGCATAAAGAGGATGATGTGGTCAAAATACTCATTTGCCTAATAATTCTGCACTCCCTGTATAAGCTAACTAACTATCTAATGTCAATAAACAGTAAAGCACAGAGCACAGCAATGTCACTGCTCTCTCTCTCTCTCGTAGAATAAAACTACAGAAAATGGCTGCTGGGGAGGTTCTTATATAGTAAGGGGGGGAAACTTTCCTATTGGTTGCTAGGGATGTTGCTAAGCTCAGACAAAGACATTGCAACCTTCTCGTTGGCCCACAAGCACAGTGCGGTCCATTTGATAGCGGCTGTGCTTGGTAAGGCAGCTCAGCCTCATTCACTTGAATGGGGCTGAGCTGCGCCTAGGCCAAGTGACGAATAAATGTGACACATGGCCTAGAAAGAAGCCTAAGCTCTCACGGAGCACTCTTCGGACAGCTGATCAGTGTGGGTCTCATGAGTGAGACTCCGCTGATCTGATATTGTTGAACTAACCTGAGCATAGGACATCAATATGTAAATCCCAGAAAAGCATGTACTTCAGTATTTTGCCAGAAATTACATCAGAATTCTGGAGCATTTTGAATAGTAAATCTCCCCTGATGTGTCTGAGCAACTGATATTGATAATTGATGTGCACAGACATAATATCCTTGATAAGCATAACCAAATGTGCATATTACTGGGTGGATCAGAGCTGTCAGCAGATTGATTACCTTTTTAAAAGCTGTCATGCTGAACTTCAAGGACCAAGGTTCCAGGGATGTATTATAAAACCCCCTGTCTTGGTCACCTGTCTTACCCTGCTTCTACAAGGAAACAAATCAATATATTGAAATGTTCTCACCCATGTCATTATAAAGTGCAGCAATATACCATAGTGAGAATGTATTGACTACATTTGCAGTGAACTACAAGAGGGGCGACAAGGATAGATGGAGTGGTAGTAATGCTTACAGTTCACCCTGGCTCTCCCTGTGCCACAGGGGCCTTTTGGGGACTCCCACCTAGCAGTGGTTGGGGTGCCCTTGTTGGCGTATGGCTGGCAGTGTGCAAGGCAGGAAGGCAGGTTCAGGGTCGGTGAAATAATGGAGGCAATAACCAGGCCCAGTTTTATTAAAATAAATAAAGTCTCTCTTTAATGAGTAGATGATGATAGCTGCAGTGCTGATAGCAGCAATAGGCACGGTTCTGAGTTATAACACAGAGCTTTCTTTTGCCAAGTGGCTGTGTATGGTTAGTGGCAATGATGGTGGTAGTACTCTCTGAGTCTCATTCTAAATACACTTTGCAATGTTCTGGGATAATCACCGGCGTGCAATTCCATTTTAATTAATTGCAGTTTTCGCAGTTCCGAGGCTAAGGGGTGCAGACCTCAGATCTGGATGGTCTGTCATTCTCAAAGTGTGGTGGGTGCCAAAGGTGATTAATTCTATTCACAAGCAGTGAATGCCATAAACAAGCGGTACCTTACTGTATGAATCCAATACATGGCCTTGGTGGTTCTAGACCTTCTATGGTTGTTTGTTCTAATTTCCTCAGTGGTAGTCTCAAAGTTAAGTGATTCCTTGGCAGATTTTTAGTTTCAGGGATGGTGTTTCCTGGATGAGGCTTCTTTTTTGGCCTACTTGGCAAGAATTCACAAATGCAGGTATTGTCTCTTGCTCTGCTCAGCTAAGACTCTCTAACCAAAGGGCAGGCTCGGTTCATCACACAAGTAACCTAACCAAGTTTAACAGTTAACTATTAGCTGTCCATACATTACCATTAGGTATGCAGAGAACACAAATAAATGAGTGCCATAACATCTCTGGGGCAATGCATATTGCATTCATAGTAAATGGTGCAATTCAGACATTTATGTAGAAAAACTTGCAGCATTCGCCATTCTTGTCTCATTTCTATACAAAAATTCATTTAAATTAATTTAGTGGGGTCAAAAATTTGATGCATCCAGATACCACCCAGATGTCCACATAAGGTATGTCCAGGTTTTGCATATGAAAGATCTTCCAACCCTCCAAATATTACTAATGTACCCTTCTTTCAGCTTTGTTGAGCTCAATGTGAGTTGTGTAACTATCTTGATCACAGGTGGTGTGATGATGATCGGGCCCAAAGGTGAAAGGAGTTTGGCTGCCCTTTGTGTCAGTATATAATGCTCCCTCCCTTTGTGCCAGTACATAATGCTGTGCCCCACCTTAGTGCCAGTATATAATACGACCCCCCTTAGTGCCAGTACATAATGCTCTCCCCTCTTACTGCCAGTACATTATGACCTCGCCCATTTTAGTGCCATTATATAATGTTCCCCCTTAGTGCTAGTACATCATTCTCCCCTCTTAGTGCCAGTATGTAATGCTCCTTTGTGCCCCCTTAGTGCAAGTATATGATGCTCCTTTGTGCCCACCTGTAGTGCCACTATTTAATGCCACTTTTACTGCCAGTACATAATGCTCTCCCCCCTTGTTTCCAGTAGATGATTTTCTTCCCCTTAGTGGCAGTATAATATGTTCCTTTGTGCCCCCCTTAGTGCCAGTATCTAATGCTCCCTCCCCTTAGTGCCAGTATAACATGCTCCTTTGTGCCCCCCCTTTGTGCCAGTATATAATGCTCTCCTCCTCCCTTCCTTCCGGTGACGGTGACTTCTTGCGCCGCTCTACTCCCTCATAGGCTTCAGGCCCAGTGACCTGAGGTGTATGAGGCCCTGATGGCTCCTCATCATGAGTAGTGATTAATCGGCCCTGATTACACCACCTGGGCTGGACCCTGGGCAGCAATGCAGAGCAAATGGACCAAGCCCAGTGGAAATGGTTTTAGGCAGGTTTGTTGGTTTTATTTTAATTGGTGCAAAAGGGACATGAAGGGGCACAAAATGTTCATGAAATGGGATATTAGACTTGCTGGGGGACAAAAGGGGCATTATTGTGTGGGGCACAAAAGGGGACATTAATATTTTATTAGGACACATAGGAGAACATAATTATTGCATAGGGGCACAAAGGGGGATATTATTATTACACAGAGGCACAAAGGGGTACATTATTGCTTGGTGGCATAAAGGAGGATGTTATTTTGCATGGGGTGCAAAGGAGTTTATTATTATTGCATGGGGCACAAAGGGGGGGATTATTATTGCATGGGACACAAAGGGGCGAGTATTACTGCGTGGGGCACAAAAAGGGGGTATTATTACTGTGTAGGGCATGGTGGTAGTATTACTGTATGAATAACTATTGCTGACAAGTGGGGAGGATACTGAAAAGTACTGATCTATATCTTTGTTTTCAACAAGTCTTCAGAAGAAGTCTTCATAGTTGTCTGGGCCAGATGAAGAAGAAAAGGGAAAGGGAGTGACTCCAATCAAAGATATCACATGTAAGTCACTTTTACTACTATACAGCCTGCAGAGCACCTGTGTAGAACTTGTAATTCCGATTATATTGTCACCCGGAGAGGGTAATTTTGATGTTAGTAAAGTGGTGCTTATTCAGTATCAGTATGGTGGTATGAGTTACTATATTGTGGCAATTTGTGTTCATTGTCTGTTTTTTTTTGAGGAATGGGGTGAAGAAAGGAAAAAATAAATATCTCTACATACCCTAGCAACACCTATGGGTCTTGCAGATACAGACAACGTCATAGGGTGACACAGGTTGAAAATGTGTCCTTGGGTCAATAGGATCCTTGCTACGCACCTGCTCAAATCACCCTCTGTATCATAATCACCCCTATAAAGAAACATTCTCCCTGCTGGTAATATCTGGCAATACCAAGCATACACATGACCAGTCATTTTTGCCAATTTTTCCATTGTTTCTACGTTATTCAGCTGTGTCCTTAACCTGTGATAAATACTAATGTCAAACAGTGATTTTACATGCTTGGAAATGTGGCCCAGTACTGAAAGCAATTATGTAGGCCATGGTTAGGTATCTAGCAGGATGCTGTTAATATGCTGTATATATTCAATCTAGAATTAGATTACATTGCTGGACGCCCCGATGTATATTTGACCATAAGGAGATACTAATGCATTTACCACTTGAGAGTGATAAAGGACGACAACCCGAGTGACAAAAAGTGAACATGACACAAGGTGACTTACAATATATTTAAGCAATATATATAAATGATTGCAGTGGTACAATGATGAATTGGATGCATAGAATACAAAAAATGCTATGCAGATTGCCAGCAATAAAACCATCCTGAAAAGATGTGAAGAAAGCAACAGGATAGCTGGAAAATAAATTAAAAAAATTGGAAATGTGAGATGTCTGAGATTTGGACCGTAAACGTGGGGTTCTACACAGTGTCGGACTGGGCTGTCTAGGGCCCACCAGTAAAATTAATTTTGAGGGTCCACCATAACGATACATCCAAATATTACCTGCTCATACAGCAGCTGAATTTAGGCTGGTTTAGGTGCTGTACGCTGCCTATTTGTGTTCAAAATAAAAGCAGTGTGTTTCAAAAAGTGAATAAAGCTCAAAATCCTTCTAACCGCTTTTATTTCCACACACACAAATGCATTGGAAACACTACACATTCTATTATAAATCAAAACATGAAGAAAAACATTTAAAGTTTGTGTTGTTCCTCTAAAAAAAATTAAGAAAAGTGAATATTAGACTGTTAAAAAAAAATAGCAGTGTTTGTATTCTTCTTTACAAACTGAAACATTCACTATATAAACTTAAAAATGTTTTTGTCTTGGTTTTGCCTAAGAAACTGCATTTTTTATGTCACCCCACAAGTTTTCTATTGGATTAAGATCCGGGGATTGGGCTGGCCACTCCATAACGTCAATCTTGTTGGTCTGGAACCAAGATGTTGCACGTTTACTGGTGTGTTTGGGGTCGTTGTCTTGTTGGAACACCCATTTCAAAGGCATTTCCTCTTCAGCATAAGGCAGCATGACCGCTTCAAGTATTCTGATGTATTCAAACTGATCCATGATCCCTGGTATGCGATAAATAGGCCCAACACCCTAGTATGAGAACATCCTCATATCATGATGCTTGCGCCACCATGCTTCACTGTCTTCACAGTGTACTGTGGCTTGAATTCAGTGTTTGGGGGTCGTCTCTGGCCAGTAGACCCAAAAAGAACAATCTCACTTTCATCGGTCCACAAAATATTGTGCCATTTCTCTTTAGGCCAGTCTATGTGCTCTTTGGCAAATTGTAACCTCTTCAGCACATGCCTTTTTTTCAACAGTGGGACTATGCGGGGTCTTCTTGCAGATAGCTTGGCTTCACATAGGCATCTTCTAATTGTAACAGTACTCACAGGTAACTTTAGACCTTCTTTGATCTTCCTGAAGCTGATTGTTGGCTGAGTCCTTGCCATTTTGGCTATTCTTCTATCCATTCGAATGGTAGTTTTTCGCTTTCTTCCATGTCTTTCTGGTTTTGGTTGCCATTTTAAAGCATTTGCGGTCATTTTAGCTGAGCAGCCTATCATTTTCTGCACTTCTTCATATGTTTTCCCCTCTCCAATCAACTTTTTAATCAAGGTACACTGTTCTTCTGAACAATGTCTGGAACAACCTATTTTCCTCAGAATTTCCGAGAGAAATGCACTGTAACCAGCATGTACAACATTTGCTGCCTTCCTTCCTTAAATAAGGGCAATTATTGCCACCTATTTTTCAAAGAATTAATGACCTCATTAATTAAACTCCACACTGCTATTATTTTGAACATACCCCTTTCAATTAGTGATTCAATTACACAGAATTAGCAGCATGCATATCATGACTGTTGGATTTATCTTATTCTACTACACCTGCTAGTAAATTATTTGCCATGTAGAAATATCATTTCTACCAAAAACAGTGATTGATCAGGTTAGTGATGCCTGATTGGTATTATTTTGAACACAACTGTATTCATAGTGCAGTAAGTCTACTGTGTTATGTTCCACTTGTGCAGGGAGTGGATGACAAGGGGCCCACCTTGCTCAGGGGCCCTTCGGGGGATCCACCCGTACCCCGTGGGCCAGTCCGAGCCTGGCTTTACATGGATAAAGGTGACTTATAATATGGCATATCACATGGGTAAAGCCTGAGTTAAAAAGGAACCTGGTGCCCTTAAATCTAGGCAGGCATTCACAACCAAGGGAGGATTGGACATAGACCTTACAGGGAAATTTCCTGGTGGGCCGATGGCTAGCGGGCCACCTGGACCTTCCTGATGGCCTGCCAGTGGAAGTTTTTGGGGATGTATTTTGTGCAGCTGGCTGTATTTTGTGATGAACTTTGATATTTGGCTCTATTGGAGTGGTATAAATGTGCCACAATATGGTATTTCTGACCCTGCCTTCCATCAACTACAAAACTGGGCCAGTTTTAGTATTTTTTCCAGGGCCACTTTAAGTTTCCAGTCCGCCCCTGTTCATAATCTTTTCTGGTTCGAGGGCCACAATGCCAGAATGAACCAATCCCAACAGCTGCAATAAAACTTAGAGAGGTATAATCGTCTAGGAAATGTAAGGCATACCAAGAATATATCTGATGAGGTCTTTGTTCCACTTCTAGGACTCCTACTGATTGGGAGAATGGTTGTCCACCTTCTCCCTTATATGCAAACTAAGACAGGAAGAGACCATGCATGTATGCATTTCCCTCTATTGTAGTTTGTATGTTTCGCTACTACTATATAACTACATTGAAGATAGTCACTGAGGCAAAGTTCTCTCCTTTCATCATGGACTGTACAGGTAAAACTAGAAAAATTAGAATATTGTGCAAAAGTTTATTTATTTCAGTAATGCAACTTAAAAGAATGAAGTGATTAATATAGACGGCTCTACTGTTGAAGCAAATGGTAGAGGTGCAAAACTGCAAAATCTGACTCACCCAGTCAGGACAGTATAGAATGGAAGATAGGAAGGGAAGCAGGCACACTCATATAAGGGTATAATATAGCTATTTTATTTATATGGGTATAGGTATATGTAGAATAGTTTGGTAATGAAATTAGTAAATATTCCAAATATATAATGAAATATAAAAATATATAATATAAAATATGTCTTGGAATAGAAGATCAAGGAATCAAATATACAGTAGATAATGGGGATGCAAATAAAATAGAATAGAATAAGGTATGATAAAAATAGCCACATATGCATATAAATATAAAAGATGATGATGATAATGTTAAAAGGAATGATAGTATTAATAAAAGTGGTCCTCTGTGGGATAGTCCTGCACAAATAAAAGTGATCCTGCAAAAATAAAAATATGTAGTACTCAATACAGGAGCAGTCTTCCTTAATCTAAGGCTATATGTGCCACATTGATTACGTACAATTATTGTGATCCTGCACGGTGCTATGGGAAAAAGAGAGGTGCTCTGTGCCTAAGCGTGGCGTCCCACGCTGTCTGTGGCTACAGAGTTCACTTACCCACCCACCGGCGGTGTTGGAATAGGTCTTCCTATGGCGGTCGGCTGTTCCTGGGAAAGTTCGCGAGGTCTGATGCGATCTGCTGGTAAGATCCTCAGCGTTCCTCATGTTGCCCGGGGCGTGGTTCGCGCATCTGCAGTATGACGCGGATGATCACGTGATAGCAATCTTTGCAATTTTTTTCTCTCTTTCTTTCGGAGCGCTCCAGATAGATCCAGAACCAGGGAATCAACTGAATAATCAGCCAATCACGATAATTAGAATATCCTGAAAAGGTTCAATATTCTAGTATAAAGTATACTTACCTGACCATTGTGCCGTCGATGTCAATTTCTCTGCTGTGTTCTGACTGGATGCAGGCTCTTCAGTTCAAGTCCTGACTGGATGTGTTCCCAGGTCTTTCTATTCAGCTGCTGTGATGAATACCACCCCTCGTGCCCACTTGACGTCAACTACGTTGAGCTCACGAGAAGAGGTATGGTCCCTGGTTACCAAGGCGTGACGTTACGCCCTCCTGGAGGAGCGGGTAAGGTCAGTCTTGGTACAGTTTTCATAGATTCCTCCTGTCCACACATGCACAGAGAGGCAACAAGCTGAGAGAGCCTTTTCACTGACCCAGTGAAACAGCGTGTTCTCAGCCCGGAAAGACTGTCACCAGTTCCTTGTTTGATATAAGCCCAGTCCGCTAACAGGATTATATAGGGTGAGAAACCAACCCACGGAAGCTTATAACTAGGCCGAAACACGGACGTGGGGATTCGTGATCGAGATACAATACAGCACAAGATTAAAATTATATATTTAATCGCCTAGATAACACAATATACACTAAGAATATATACAGTGGTCTGAGGTTACAAATACAGGCAATATGGTACAAACAGGATTACGCAGAGTACAAGTCAGTTACCGGGTAGATAAATGTTTTTTGGGGTTATGATTAGTTCTTTGCTGTATTCACATGGAGGGCAGTGATGTCAGCTGGTTGCATGTTCCTCTAAACACATGGCACGTTGTGACCCTCCTTCAGAAAAAGACACGCCTGCTTGCTGGCACAACTGTAGCCGTCCCTTTCTCTGGGAAAGGTCCACTCCCCCTCTTCTGGGCTGGCATTAAATGACCCACAAAATCGTTAGGGTTCATAGCTCCAGACCAGAACGTCACAGGGGGATGGCTCTGGGACCAACAGATCCGCATGGGTTCTGGCTACAAGTAGAGTCCAAACATGGTACCGTTATTTGGTTTCTGTGGAGAAATATGTATGTCTCCCTTTCCTGGCATCCCACCACCAAACTAAGACCATGGGCATGTTCATCCTGGCCACCGGGACACAAATATGTATCCGGTTTGCACCTGTGATGGCCGGGCGATTCATAATTCTTTATAAATCGTCGGTTCCATGCTGTCTGCTAGATTTGATTGAACTGGGGAATGGCTTAGACCCCCTGCAGGGACGTTTTCCTGCAGGATCCATGCTGTCTGAATGGGGTGTGAAGTTGTAAACAAAGGTGGCCTGCAAGAAGTTCCCTGCCATATGGCTGGGGCTTTGAAGCAGGGTGGTTATGGGGACATGGCTGACAGTAAATATTAATCCATATACCTCACAGCTGCATATACTGTATATGCAGCTAAAGAGGAAGACTCAGGAAAGTATCTGGTGGAGACCTAAGAGAAAGAGCCCATAGTCACTCTGAGAGTGGCAGAGATGGCGGCATTGACAGCGCGATAGATGGGTAAGTAGTGAGGAAATTATCTTTCACCCACAGGTGAGAATACTCTGATTTTCGAAAATAGCCCAGAAAACCTGTGACGAATACCGTATCCCTCATGTCCGACTGATGTCAGACGTCAACTACATTGAGTTCACGAGATACGGTATGGTCACTGGTTACCAAGGCGTGATGTTGCGCCCTCCTGGTGGAGGGGGTAAGGTCAGTCTTGGTACAGTTTTCACAGATTCCTCCTGTCCACACGGGCACAGAGAGGCAACCAGCTGAGAGAGACTTTTCACTGCCCTAGTGAAACATTGCGTTCTCAGCCCGGAAAGACTGCCACCAGCACCTTGTTTGATATAAGCCCGTTCCTCTAACGGGATTATATAAGGCAAAAAACCAACCTGCGGTAGCGTATTACTAGGCCGAAACACGGATGTGGGGATTCGTGATCGAGATACAAGACAGCACAAGATTAAATTATATATTTAATTGCCTTAAGGGCTCACTAGACAATACACTATACACACAAGGAATATATACAGTGGTCTGAGGTTACAAATACAGGTGATATGGTACAAACAGGGTTAAGCAGAACAATAAGCCAGTTTACCAGATATGAACTGGATGAAGAAAACTGTATGCGTGCATCCTACAGAATAGGTATGCGCATCACCTTGACGGCACCATACGCCTATTACTGTTTGTTGCACATCGCATGCGGCATATAACGTTTTCAGTGCCGTGTCGCCTACTTATCAAAGGTTGATTAGATCAGCAGTGCGACACGGCACTGAAAACGTTACATGCCGCATGCGATGTGCACCAATTTAGAGATATACAAACAGTAATAGGCGTATGGTGCCGTCAAGGTGATGCGCATACCTATTCTG
Source organism: Bufo gargarizans (assembly GCF_014858855.1). Taxonomy (NCBI): domain Eukaryota; kingdom Metazoa; phylum Chordata; class Amphibia; order Anura; family Bufonidae; genus Bufo; species Bufo gargarizans. The sequence continues at coordinate 458,463,315 of NC_058081.1, read as the reverse complement.
TAGGAAATAATAAAAGTGAAGTATTAAATTTCTACCTGGGGCAAGATAGGCATCTGTAAAAAATTTTTAAAATTAAGCAGATGGGGGAGTGATTAGAGCAACCTCCCATCACTTCCCATCCCTATAAGATATTGGGCATAAAATGTTAAATGACTTTGACTTAGTAAATTAATTCCAGTCAATAAACTTAGATTCCCCCTAGAGCATCAGTTATAGTTAAAATTGTAAAATATTGGACACATGTCATGGTGTTTTCCCCTTTGTATACATTGCTATATTGAAGGCCAGTGGCCTAACTAAGAATGACTGGACTCCACAGCAAATTCTGGAATGGAGCCCCCTTCCCCCAGTAACTTCTTCGCAATCCCCTCCTTCATGCAACCCCCATTCCTGTTACTAGTAAAGATTGCTTTCTCAGACCAGGCCCGGCAGCTGCTCCATCCATTTCCTACAGTGTAACTGTATATAATGTCATTGTATAATACTGTTGAGGTGCCCTGAAAATAAAATCTTTTAGGCCTCCTCCTGGATGGGTCCCTTCTGGGTTCGGGCCCCAAAGCAGCTGCTTCCCCTGCTTCCACTATAGCTACGGCCCTGTTAAAGGCATACCTTACCGAAGTATAACCACTTCACCACAGCAGTCATGGGTTTCACATATCGACATCGCCACTGAGACCAGAGATTGGCTTAATGAATTGATTTTGTGGCATCATAGATCCAGGGTCACTTTGCATCAAGTTTTTCTAGACCCACAGTCTCTTACGCAAACAGGAATTTTTCATTTGCAGTGGTGTCGCGCTGGACAGGATACAAGGTACAACAGAAATCCACAAACAAGTATCTAGACCAGAAGCTAGGGATAAAGGTCACCTCCTTACAAATCCCTACCAGCTCTCCCTAGACTTCTGTGCCTACGTCCAGACCCTAGAGGTGGAAAAAAACGTGCCCTCGTGCCTAAGGCTGAAGATTCCCTAAGATGGTGACAGGGGGAAAGAGACAGCTTGCTTCCTCAGACCTGGAGGAGGCAGGCGTCTCTCTAACAGCTTAGACAGAACACACACAAGAAAACAAAACCAACTTACCTTGTCACAGAGCAGATACAGCAAATCCTTCTTTCCTTCCTTCCTTCCACTGAGCTAGATAGAAGCAATAACCCGCACAGGACACAGGGAAGGGGCGTAATTTTAAGTCATACAAACGACCCCACCCAGTGCACCTGAAGGGAGGCGGATACAGCTCAACTCCAAAACAAAAAACTACACATGTGCTGCTAACCTGGCAGACCTCCGCACATAATCTGAGCAGGGCATGACAAGTGGTCACAGTAACACTTGTGCAGCCATAAAAAAACACTTGTACAATTAATAGTACGCTTAGCAAAGAGTCTTCTGCTTATAATCAATCTTCTTACTTGCAGCCAATAATAGGTGGCTCCGGTGGTGATTAAGTAGCTTGTTGTCATAACTTAGCGCCAAATGATGTAACGGTACATCATTTGCATGTATGGGAAGCATAGAGCGGGCTCATAATATCCCACTCTATACGAAGTGGGTGTCGGCTGACAGCTCCGATACCAGTTATCTAAGTACTCAGATGCCACAGCCAATAGTGACTGAAGCATCTGGGTGATTAGACAAAGGGCTCCCTCTGTCCTTTGATCGGACCCCCTGTAGCAAAATGACAGGGTTCCTATCAGTTGCCGTGGCCACCTAGGGCCTTGTGAAGGCTCCAAGGCCTGCCATAGCAAATTAGTCAGATCACATGTTCTGGTCCTCTATGGGGACAAAAATAAAAGTAAAAAAAAGTTTTAAAAAATAAAATAAAATATGAAACATTTAAATGATCCCCCTTTTCCATTTTTTAAATCTAAAATTAAATAAAAAAAATAAATAAACATAATTGGTATTACCGTGTCCCAAAATGTCTAAACTACTGAAATTAAAAGTATCCTTCATGGTGAACACCATAATGGAAAAAATATAAAATAATAATGAATGATTTTTCCATTTTTTCGTCACCTCCCCTCCTTCCCCCAAAAGAAATTTAATAAAAAGTGATCAAAAAGTCTGATGTACAGATGTACCATGGTTAGCACTCCAGCTGTTAACTAAAATTTCTTAACTCATTTCATTATCTTGAGACAAAAACCATTGAAAAGCAATTGAAGGTGTTTGCTTAGATTAGATAACCAAACTCAGAATCTCAGAAAAAAGGAGTGCTAACCATGTGAGGCTACTTTCACACTAGCGTTCGATCGGATCCGTTCTGAACGGATCCGATCATAATAATGCAGACGGAGGCTCCGTTCAGAACGGATCCGTCTGCATTATTTTTAGCATATAACAGCTAAGTGTGAAAATAGCCTCGTACGGATCCGTCCAGACTTTCAATGTAAAGTCAATGGGGGACGGATCCGCCTGAAGATTGAGCCATATTGTGGCATCTTCAAACGGATCCGTCCCCATTGACTTACATTGTAAGTCTGGACGGATCCGCACGGATTCGCACGCCTCCGCACGGCCAGGCGGACACCCGAACGCTGCAAGCAGCGTTCAGCTGTCCGCCTGTCCGTGCGGAGGCGAGCGGAGCGGAGGCTGAACGCCGCCAGACTGATGCAGTCTGAGCGGATCCGCTCCATTCAGACTGCATCAGGGCTGGACGGCTGCGTTCGGGTCCGCTCGTGAGCCCCTTCAAACGGAGCTCACGAGCGGACCGACGAACGCTAGTGTGAAAGTAGCCTGACCTCTGTACCCTAAAATGGTACCAATAACAACTATAGCTCGGCCCACAAAAAACAACCCTTTACATAGCATGTAGACGGAAATATATATTTTTTTAAAGGGCTTTCCAAGATTTTACAACCGACGACAACCATCCTCAGAATAGGTCATCTGATCAGTAGGGGGTGCCTGTCTGCCTGATCAGTTGTTTGAGAAGGCACAAGGCACTGGCGCTCCTGTGAGCTCCGCAGCCTTCTCCCTGCTTACTAAGCACAGCCCCATACATTATATAGTGACCTAGGAAAAGCTGAGAGAAGGCCATGATGCTACTGTGCGCATCAGTATGTGAATCAGATGCTGATGACCTATCCTAAGGAAAGGTCATTAGCATCAACTCTCGGATAACCCCTTTAAGGATGTTAGAATATGGAATTGAAAACCAATTATTATAACGGTTTACGTGCATAAATAGCGACTTTTTAAAAGGGTTTTGTCAGGAATATGGATTATCATTTAATGGCAGCCATGATTCTCATTTAATTCCCCTTGGTCAGTGTCAGATAAGCAGAGGTAGTGAACTCCACAGGGGTTCTGGCTCCAAGAAGGCCACATAAGTATGAATTCACACCTCAACCAGCCAGTACGGAGGCCAGCTAATCCTACAAGAAAACCTCTCTGTAGGGGATCTCAGCCCTTGCCCAGATCTATCATTTCCCCCCAGACACCATGGAACCGGCGGTTCATAAGGAATTATAAATCGCCCGTCCATCCCAGACATAAGTCAAATATATTTATGTGATCCTGGGGCAAAGTTGAACATGCCCATGGTCTTAGGTTGGACATGGTCATAGGTTGGAGGTCAGGTGCCAGAGAAGGGAGATATACATATCTCCCCACAGAAACCCAATAACGGTACCATGCTTGGGCTCTAATTGTAGCCGGAACCCAGGCAGGTCTGTTAGTCTCAGAACCATCTCCCGGTGACCTTCTAGTCTGGAGCTATGAACCCTAAAGGGTTTTGTGGGTCATTGAGCTGCCAGGATCAGCAGGGAGAGGGGGACCTTTCCCAGAGGCGGGAAGAGGCTTGTGCCAGCAAGCAGGTGGGTCTTTACCTGAAAGGGGGTCACATTGTGCAATGTGTTTAGAGGGACCTGCAACCGGCTGACATCACTGCCTCCGACGTGAATACAGCTAATAATTGATCACTACCCAAAGGATGCGTCATATAAGCGTCATATAAGCATTGTTTTGCCTCTGAGTTAAGGGGAGAGAGTTAGTGCATGGACTCTCCCTCCGTACTAAGCAGTATCAATCGATTGTTCACAGGAGTGGTTATTGTATTTTTAAAGCTAGTATTTTGGTTTGTGAAAATTAAATAAATAAAGTTATAGAAAGCATATTTTTTTATTTAAAACTAATAAAAGTGAAGTATTAAATTTCTACCTGGGGCAAGATAGGTTCTACGCCTGTTGAGGCATCTGTAAATAAATAAAAAAATTGATAAACCTTACCCAGGATAGGTCTTGTTATTTTTAACCATCTGCTTAATTGCATCTGAATGTATTGGTTGACATTGTAAGATATTATCTGTGGATGACTTTCCGATTGACTTGGCCCTGACATTTCCACCTGGGCTTACACCCAGACACGCTGCAAAAAGGAAGATTATATTTAACCCCCATCATCTGTGCAGTTGTAGGCACAGGCACTTATCTAGTGTATGTCATAGGTGTGACAGATGTAATGGATTACAAAAGGAGGACTCATGTCCACCACCAGACACAGTACATAAATATTAATTCTGCTCATTCGTAAACAACGTGCGTCGAGGTTTTCTAATCACTTATTGTCTTCTGTCTGTTGACTTCCCTCTGAGATCTCCAGGTTCTTCCTCGTATTTTCCACTCTTTATTGATTCTCTGGTAATTCCGTTAAAGGTGCAGCAGCAGTATTATTAAATGTCTCTCAGCAGAGGTTAAATCAGCATTCGCCAGCATTATTCCTCACAGGAGAAATATATTACTTTCCGAAATAGAATTTATATTTCATTAAAGGTGAAATGTAGACTAATTAACTGAGTAATGTTCGCTTTCAGTTTACTATTTAGCAAAAGGCGATTATAAGTTATTTCACCCAGATCGCTATGAGTAAGCCAGAGGCCTAACTAGAAATCACAAGGTACACTAATAAAACTTGGCATGTACTCTGCAGGTCAGGAATACACTGTTGGACCAGAAGGGGGCTCCATTTTAATTATTCTATAAGATTGCATCTATTCTACATATGCCACTGACTAGGACTGATGATGGCACTATTTCATATAAGAACTTCTCACAAGTTCTTCCCAGTCATGTCATGTTGCTGTGGGTTACTGATGACCCTGTTATGGTGACAATATCACCCTAGTTGAACTGTTAAGTGACTGATACCTGTTGAATAAGCCATGTACTCACCTGATATATGATAATTATATTGAAACGCTAGTGTACCTCACTATATTGGTCCACACTTAAAGGGCATCTGCCAGCAGATTTGTACCAATGACACTGGCTGACCTGTTACATGTGCACTTGACAGCTGAAGGGGGCCAACACATGTCTTCACCTGCCAAGTGCACATGTAACAGGTCAGCCAGTGTCATAAGCACAAATATGCTGATAGATGCCCTTTAAAATGGTTGTACACCTTTTAGATATTGATGTCCTATCCTCCAGATAGTTCATCAATATAAAATCAGTGGGTGCCTGACACCAGGCACCCCTACCGATCAACTGTTTGCTGCAGCACCAGAAATATGTACTATTACAGTATGTGCCATATGCCGCTATTATAGACCACGGAGGGATTAGTTTACTTGCACTACTGTGAATAAAATGTCTTGTATATATTAAGACCATGTATACAATATATACTATATTGATGACATCATAGGTAGCTTGTGATAGGGAGTTTTATACCTTCATACAGGATATTAAAGGGCACAACAACAATGTAAGATGTGAACTGCACTGTTAGAGTGAGAAACACTGTAATTGCATCTGAAACACATGGTGAATATGTGGCTATGAAGGGGTTAATGCCAAATATGCAACAAAGCTGGGCTAAGTCAGAAGTTAGCATGGGGTCATGCGTGACATGTCCTCATGTCAGTCAGAACGTTCTAAGAGATAAATTGGTGCCAGCTTGCCACTATTAGATACCATTGAAGAGAGTGGCATGTGGACTGTGTGCATACCAGTGTGTTGCTAGGAAAAATATTGCGACCTGTTAGATGCTTGTGCAGATTGTGCCGTAGTGCAGCACGAGGAGAGAGTGCCATCGACTGTCAAGCAATTAAATCCATCGTTATTGCAGTCAGCTAGAGGTAGACTCCCAGATGGGGTGCCCTCATTGAGAGACTGTGATCATAAACTTGTTGACCCATGTGAAACTGTAACCATAAAGTTAGCTAGTTGGTAACCATTTCATAAGCAGTTTGTAACCATCAAGCATGTTGCCATAAATAAGAGCTAGAAAAGGCATGAGGCAGACTTAGGGTACATTCTCATGACAGTGAAGAACAGCTGTTTCAGAGCCAATGTCTATGGGGCTATTCACATGGCAGTTTTATTTAAAAGCCATTAAATAGCAGCTGTCAAAAAATGTATTTTTATGGCCAGATGGACCCTCTTGAAATCAATGGGCCCTTTTTTTATTGACCGTCTAGACAGAAGTGCACCCATCCAATGGTTGTTAAAAATGGGTATACTATGTCAAAAAAGGCCCTTTAGGGGTTAAAATAAGACAAAAACATTGACATCACCACTTCCATATGCGGGAACACTTGCTCTGCACTGGAAGCAGCAGGACCTGACACTCCCAGATAAGTGATGTCACAAGATCACACAGCGAATTTCAGGTCCTGAAGACTCCAGTGAGTAATGACTCTTCCTGCAAGTGCCTGTGGTAAGGTATTTTTATTTTATTTTCAGCACCAGCAGAATGGAGGGCACTATTGGGAACATTATTCATACCAGGGCCCACTATTTGGGGGCATTATTCATACTGGGGGCACTAGTGGGGATATTCATACTGAAAGCCACTCATTATTTATACTGGGGGCATTATTCATACTGTGGACACTATGGGGGCCATTTTAATATCCAGGGGCCACTGTGTAGGGCTTTATGTATACTAAGGACACTATAGGGGTTGGGATGGTCCAAAAATTCTATTAAATGCTTTAGTATTTAATCCCCATTAAAACAGTTTTACAATGGCAACAATAAAAGGACACTCTGAAATGCGCATATTTTTTTTTTTGGGGGGGGGGGGCAGAAAACCGGTCAGTATCTGGTGTGGCCACCATTTGCCTCACGCAACACATCTCCGTTGCATAGAGTTGATCAGGTTGCTGACTGTGGTCTGTGGAATCTTGGTTCACGCCTCTTCAATAGCTGGGCGAAGTTGCAGAATATTGGCAGGAACTGGAACACGCTGTCGTATACGCTGATCCGGAGCATCCCAAACATGCTCAATGGGTGAAATGTCTGGTGAGTATGCTGGCCAAGAACATCCGTTTTCAGCTTCCAGGAATTGTGTACAGATCCTTGCAATATGGGGCCGTGCATTATCATGCTGCAACATGAGGTGATGGTCGTGGATGAACAACACGGGCCTCAGGATCTTGTCACGCTATCTCTGTGCATTCAGAACGCCATCAATAAAATGCACCTGTGTTCGTTGTCCATACAGTAACATACGCCTGCCCATACCCTAACCCCACCTCCACCATGGGCCACTCGATCCACAACATTGACGTCAGCAAACCGCTCACCCACACGATGTCACATATGCTGTCTGCCATCTGCCCTGAACAATGAAAACTGGGACTCATCCGTGAACAGAACGCCTCTCCAACGCGCCAGATGCCATCGAATGTGACCATTTGCCCACTCAAGTCGGTTACGACGACGAACTGTAGTCAGGTCCAGACCGCGATGAGGATGACGAGCATGCAGATGAGCCGGTTTGTTGCTGCAGCTGTCCGGGTGGCTGGTCTCTGACGATCATGGAGGTGAACATGCTGGATGTGGAGGTCCTGGGCTAGTGTGGTTACACGTGGTCTGCGGTTGTGAGGCCGGTTGGATATACTGCCAAATTCTCTGAAACTCCTTTGGAGACAGCTTATGGTAGAGAAATGAGCATTCATTGCATGGGCAACAGCTCTGGTAGACATTTCTGCAGTCAGCATGCCAATTGCATGCTCCCTCAAATGTTGCAACATCTGTGGCATTGTGCTGTGTGGTCAAACTGCACATTGTGGGCAGTCTTAGGCTACTTTCACACTAGCGTTCGGGCGGATCCGTTCTGAACGGATCCGCTCATAATAATGCAGACGGAGGCTCCGTTCAGAACGGATCCGTCTGCATTAAAATGGCAAAAAAAAAAGCTAAGTGTGAAAATAGCCTCGGACGGATCCGTCCAGACTTTCAATGTAAAGTCAATGGGGGACGGATCCGCTTGAAGATTGAGCCACATTGTGGCATCTTCAAACGGATCCGTCCCCATTGACTTACATTGTAAGTCTGGACGGATCCGCACGCCTCCGCACGGCCAGGCGGACACCCGAACGCTGCAAGCAGCGTTCAGCTGTCCGCCTGTCCGTGCGGAGGCGAGCGGAGCGGAGGCTGAACGCCGCCAGACTGATGCAGTCTGAGCGGATCCGCTCCATTCAGACTGCATCAGGGCTGGACGGCTGCGTTCGGGTCCGCTCGTGAGCCCCTTCAAACGGAGCTCACGAGCGGACATCCGAACGCTAGTGTGAAAGTAGCCTAAGACACACCTGGGCAATACTTATGCTGTCTAATCAGCACCTTGATATGCCACACCTGTGAGGTGGAATGGATTATCTCGGCAAAGGAGAAGTGCTCACTAACACAGATTTACACAGATTTGTGAACAATATTTGAGAGTAATGGGTCTCTTGTGTATGTAGAAAATGTTTTAGATCTTTGAGTTCAGCATATGCAAAATGGGAGCAAAACCAAAAGTGTTGCGTTTATATTTTTGTTCAGTGTATATATAACTAGAACCTTCTACTACCTGTGGGGAGACTGGAGAAGCCAGCTCAGTGCCTTACTTGTATTGTTTTGTATTTGAACTCCTCCATTAAAGAGGCATACTTGTTAACTGCAGACTCTGACTCTCTGGTCTCTGGACTTATTTGCCATTGAGGTGAACCACGCCTTACCATCTCCTCCACATGCAACCACATTTGATGACACATCGACAGTGTCCAGGGGACCCAGAGTAGCATTGGGGGCCACCTCCATCCTGACCACTACACAATACTCCAAACTGTCCATTGTAATTTTGAGGTTTAGGTCGCAGTACTATTTGCACTACTGCTCTGTAAAAGAGCTCCGTGGAGGTTCTTCTGGTTTCCAATTATACAAGGTGTAAGAGCATTTTATCTATTATGCAAAAGTTGACAGATAGTTCACAATCTTTCTGTGATGTAAACGTGTAGCAATTTGTTTGCTTGTAGATTGAATATTTTATGTAAGTGTAAAAATCATATATTGCCATCATGAAATACCCATGTGTAAACAGGCATCAGCTGCAAAAAACTCAAATATCAATTATTGCAGGTTACTGCAGCTCAGTAGCCATTTATTTGAATGGGAGCTGAGCAGCAGTAACCTGGCATAGCCAAAACACAGGGAAGGGAGCTGTCTTTCTGGCTCTGTTCTCTGTGAGTACAGGCGCCGTTGTCTGCTGCAAACAGCTAAACTCTGGTGGTGCCAGGTGCCGGATCCCCGCTGATCTGATACTGATGACCAATCTTAAGGATATCTTATCAATATCTGTAACTTTACTAAAAGACCTTTAGATGATCTAAAGTCCCCAAAAAATTAAATAAATATTGTCACATATAAATCCATGTTGCTCAAATACTAACTAAATACTCAATTGGCGCCAGTTCATCTTCTCATGTTAATGGGGAGCTGTCAGCTGGTTTGGGGCCACAAAGGCACTAACATACCATATACAGCTGGGGTTTAGGGTCCCAGTCCTGCCTATAGCAAACCTCTCTGGCCCACAATAGAAAATACATGAAATTCAATCCTACCAGAAAAGCACATCTGCTTGAGGTTCAGTGAAACCTTGTTTAACGTCCTCTACTTCAACAACGTAGTGCACATGCACCTGATGCTGCTGGGTAAGAGTCCTGGACTCTTCTCCTGGCAAGTTTGAATTCCACTTACTATTCCTTGTGAGACTAGAAGAGTTTTCATTCTGAATTCTGACTTGGGACCCTAAACCCCAGCTGCATAACAGCATGGTAGTGGTTTAGTGGCCCCAAACCAGGTAACAGGTTCTCTTTCGAGAACCCTTATAGGGCTATTTACAGTGAAATAAAGCTCCACTAGTAGAGCTTCACCAATGATGACAGTCATGGTAAATTGTAATAACATATTAAAAATTTACCTTTCCAAATGCTACCATATGTCATTGTCTAATGGATGAATTGTTAATATAAAGCTTTGTGTCTGTGGCACCAGCTGGTCTCCGTTGCAGAGTTTACCTAAGTTGTTTTCCTGCTTGTCCCTGGTGGATTATATCACTGTAACGTCCCTTGTCCCTGCAGGCACTATCTAACCTTATACCCCTCTTAAATGTTACTATGCTTAAATTCTCTTCCTTTTACCACATGTGCGCAATTCCTAAAGGTCGCTAAAGCAAGGGTGGAAACAGATAACATTTCAGATGCAGTCATGTTTCCTAAGTAATAAGCTGTCACATTAACATAACTTCCTAGTATTTTAAAGGTCTAAAAGGGGACATTTAAAATAATTATCAAGAGATGCCCTTTTAACTTTCATTCCTAATGATATATATTTTGGCGGATTTAGCTGAAGATCAGAGGCAAGTGAAAAGGTTGTACATGGTTTATGAAGCAGACCATATATTTTGGAGTAGACACACCAAGATATATATAATGATCATTAAAAAACAGCATATGTCCCCCCAAAAAAGAGGGCAAAACACATTCTACTTTTCTTTAAACCCTTAGTGACCAGCCTGTTTTGGGCCTTACTGACCAAGTGTTTTTCTTCTTTTTTTATTGTCGCGTTCCAAGAGCTATAACTTTTTCATTTTTCCAGTCTATATAGCTATATGAGATCTTATTTTTGTGGGACAATTTGTAGTTTTTAATGGCGCCATTTTGGGGTACACTTTCTAATTAACTTTTATTAACTCTTTCTGGGAGGGAGAAAGGAAAACAGCAATACTGCCACAGTGCTTTTACGTTATAAATTTTACGGCGTTAATTTTTCGGTATAAATAACATAATATCTTTATTCTCTAGGTCAGTACGATTACAGTGATACCAAATACATATCGTTTTTTATACATTTTACAACTTTTTTGCAATAAAACCCACTTTTTTTTTAAAGAAATGTTCTATGAGGGCTTGATTTTGCGGGACAACTTGTATTTTTAATTGGTATCATTGTGGAGTAAAAAAGTATTTTTTCAGTGGCAACTAAGAATAAATTCTATTTTTTTTTACAGCATTAATCGTAGGGGATCATTTACGTGATATTTATGCAGTCTGGGTTGTTATGGACGTGCCAATACCAAACATATGGGGGAGATTTTTTTTTGCAATTTTTTTCATTGAAAAGAGTATTTTCAATGGAAAAAAAAAATGCAATTTTTTTAATGGGATTTTTTAATTGAATAAATGTATATTTTTTTAAACTTTTTTTTTACCACTTAATAGTCCCACAACGGGACTATAACAGACAGCTTTTTGATTGCTTTTAAAATGCAATGCACTATCCCTATAGTGCATTGCATTTTAATGTCAATGCTATTCTGACATTGACCAGCAGGCTGCGCCAAAGAGGCACAGCCTGCTGGAAATTATTCAAGGCTGGTCTGGGGCCTACATGAGACCCCAACCAGCTTTCACACACTCATCTTCACCCGGTAAATGCGATCACATTTGCAGGGTGCCGATGGAAGACAAAGGGAGTCTGCTCCCTCTGTCAGCACTTTACATGTGGCGGGTGCCATTGCAGGTCTGGGCTGTTAGAGCTGGGCTCCCACTCCCCACTGCATGGGGGACCCATGCAGCGCTTAGACTGGGCCGTGATGTCATATTCATTGGTCACAAGGCCTATTTGCTGTGCAGTCCTATTCAAGTGAATGGGGCTGAGCTGCAATACCAAGCACAGTCGCTATCCAATGGATGCCACTGTGCTTGATAAGCTGTAAGGAGGTCTGGTGGGCACAGTTTCATCTCCCTTCTTGCTTGTGGGCCAATGAGAAGGCTGCAATATCTTTGTCAGAGCTTAGCAACATCCCTAGCAACCAATAGGAAAATTGCCTACCCCTTACTATATTAGAACCTCCCCAGTAGCCATTTTCTGTAGTTTTTTTTGCAGCTCTGAGAGAGAGAGAGCAGTGATATTGCTGTGCTCTGTGCTTTCATCTGGATCCTATTCCTTATCCAATTACATTAGTTAGTTAGCTTATATATGTAATACAGATAGTTAGTGGGAGATAATCAGTATAGGTTAGATTGTGATATTGTGATATAGTGTAGGGTGTTAGGTAGTGTGATAGGAATTACTGTTTCTCTGCTGTCCATACATACATGCTACAGACATAGTGCTGTGATGTCACAACAATACTTACTGCACCAATCAGTAATATCTACTCAGATCTGATAAAATGTGAAATTGCATGTATTGCGCCAAAAATATGTGCATCATTAGTGCCGATTTGCACAATTGCAAAAAAAAAATGACTGGAGATCATGAATTCTAGAAATCACGAATTTATTGTGAAGATTATGCAAGAACTTCACTAAATATCGAGAAAAAAAATATTGCCTATGTCGCTCATCACTAGTGGTGTAGGGAGTTGGATCCCCAATCTGATATTGATAACCTATCTTGAAGATAGGTCATCAATATTAAACACCTGGAAAACCCCTTTAAATTCATTGCAGTTTCTATAAAGCACACATAGTCCTGCTGTACTGACTACAGAAAATATAAAAATGATGTGTGTGCCATGTGCTAGTCTTAGTCCAAAGTGTGCTGAAGTAAGGAATTTATTAAAATTCTTAGGCCTCTTAATGAATTTGTCACATTGTTGCCTTTCCGTGCACGAGAAAATCAAATCTGTGCCTGCTGTTAGCTGCTAATTTACACTATACTTTATGCCACCTGCTTGCGTGAATTATAGTAAATCTGTTGGCCTGCGGGAGGTCACAACCCTCCACTAAGCCTCAACCCCTTTTTAAAATTAAGACCTATAAAACTAAAAAAGCCATATTTACTGGCACCAATAGATGCCCGTGCAAAAATTTGCAACATTTTGATTCCCATTTTCTGGTGCAAAAGTTTCTCTTTTTGGGACAGTGTGTCTGAGGAAGGTGGGGGTTGTGACTGTATTCACAAAATGCATACTGCTTAAATACTTATAGAAAATATTCATCCCAACTGCAGGAAGCTAGACAGCGCTGTCTCCATTTTTATTTTTATTTTAACCTAAAAATTGTTCTGCTAATTTATACACAACCTAAAATTCTCTCCTCAGATAATTGAATGTTTAAATTGGATCAGGCCTAACTGCACAAAATGGTGGCCTCTTTGTCATTCTAAGATAGCACCTAAAAATTATTGATCACAAGTCATTTAAATGATACTCATGAGCAAACCCTTGTAAAAGCTCATAGGGTGTCGTAATAAGACTCTGCAATGAGGCATCAAATAGGCTGAGTGTAATCTTCTTCCCCATCCATTTATGCAAAGTCATTTTCTGGATTTGCTATTTGCTTTAAAATCACTGGGGAAGTCATTCAGGCAATAACATGGAAAAACCTATATATCCAATCTGCAATAAACTTTTGGATAAAGTTCAGCAGAAAGACACAGGCTGTAAATTTTCAGTTTTTTTCTGAATTGTATTTTACATTAGGGAGACACATTTCCAGGGTAATTTTCTTTATCAGACCCACTAGAATATTTAAGAATCTATTCAGAGCCCCTCACATTTAACTGTGTGGACCCAAACAAGCCTCAGATATGTGCGACCAAGAAAAAGATGATTGCGCTTAGGATTTATGAATTATGGTATTTAAACTTTACAGAACAAGGCTGAAGGAGTTTTACAAAGCACTAGACGGAAATGTTAATTGTTCAATTACCCCTGTAATATCTCCATGTCTATGGTCTAAGTTAATGAAGTGAAGTTAAAAAATCATTAGCTGAACCAGAATTTTACCAGATCTTTTTTTTGTTGTTGAAATTTTACTCTGGGCAAAAGCTAAAAATATAAGTAAAAGCACATCTCTCAGCCCAAAAGTCTCATCTTTGTGGTCCCTGCTGTCCAGGTGGATCCACAGGCTGATGAGTAGCTGATGATGTATGCTCCCCAAGCGATGGGTGGCAGGGGCAAGCCACTATGCCTTAGATCAGGCATGGCCAACTTGAGGCTCTCCAGCTGTTGCAAAACTACAACTCCCAGCATGCTCAGACTGCCTACAGCTATTAGCCTGCAACAGGGCATGGTGGGAGTTGTAGTTTGACTACAGCTGGGAAGCCGCAGGTTGGATATGCCTGCGTTAGATACTGGGCTAGGGCAATGCACAATATCTTTGCTCTGAGTGAATCTAACTTACAGTTGTGTCCACAGAAGTCTATAGCTCCTACAGTTTGGTTACCCATACTCATCCCAAGCAGTGGTTGTCCTGACCTGCTTAGAAATCTCTACAACTCACTGTGAGAGTCTATTTTCCGAGTAGGTTAAGGCATGGCAACCAATGCCAAGGACCTGAACATACTGAGGCACACTGCAACAGCATAATAACTGTGAGGATCCACAAAGACCACCGAGGTCAGGCTGGAGCACACCTCCAAGTTGGGCTTGGAGAAAATAGTTTAAAGCTGGCCTGTCACTGTTCCTGACATGTCTGTTTTAGTAACTACTTGCATTCCATTGGAGCATCTATCCTCATTACTGTATAATGTACCATTCCTTTACAACTTCCTGACCGCCTATATAGGATATAAATGTCCTATGGGTTGTTGTTTAACTCTGAATTGACGTTTTAGAACGTCCATTCAGAGAAGGCAGCTGCACGCTAATCGTGCAGCTGCAGAGTGGGGAGCCCGCTGTCAGTCACAGCAGGGTACCCCAGGGAGAAGGCATGGACATTTCCCAGTTGTTCCCTGCCTTCTAGATTGCTGTATACACAGCCCTCAATGAGCGCTGTGTATACAGATCAGGAAGCGATATCCTGTCCCGGCACTGTGGTCCTGTGATCGCCGGGGCCGGAAGAGTGCAGGAGCTGTCAGGTCTTCCACAGACCTCGATCAGCCCTGCACTGAGGCTGTACAGCACTGTATTATGCTATACAGCCTCTCTGGGGGGTGTATTTCCCCTGTAACTGGGGCTACTATGTCAGCCCCAGTTACAGGAGAAATCAATAGTGAAAAAAAGTTAATGTCCACTAGAGGTCTTGTATGACATTATGGGGGATGCAAAGTGTAAAATAAGTGTTTTATAAAAAAAAAATGTTTCACATGTAAAAAAAAATAAAACGATTCCCAAATAAATAATTTAAAAAAATGTTAAAAATAGAAAAAATAAAATAAAATAGACATATTTGGTATTGACGCATGCGTGACGACAGGCTCTATAAATATATCACACGATCCACCCCGTTCGATAAACACTATAATACATTTAAAAAAACTGTCTCAATAAAGCCATTTTTGTCACCTTACATCCCAAAAAGTGCAACACTAAGTGATCAAAAAGGCATATGTCCCACAAAATGGTACCAGTAAAACCTTCACCTCATCTTGCAAAAAATTATCCCCTACAGAAGAAAATTGTTCAAAAAATACAAAAACTATAGCATTCAGAACATGGAGACATTAAAACATATTTTTTTTTTGTTTCAAAAATGCTATTATTGTGCTAAAGTGAAATAAATAACAAGTATACATATTAGGTATCGCCGTGTCCGTAGCAACCAGCTCTATAAAAATATCATATGACCTAACTCCTCAGGTGAACACCGTAAAAAAAAAGTAAAAACAGTGCCAAAAAAGCCATTTTTTGTCACCTAACATCACATAAAGTGCAATACGAAGCAATCAAAAAGGTGTATGCCCCCCAAAATAGTAACAATAAAACTGTCACCTCATGGCGCAAAAAATTAGACCCTAATTGATCAAAAAAATAAAAAAATCTATTACTCTCAGACTATGACATCATTTTTATGTTTCAAAAATGCTATTATTGTGTAAAACTTAAATAAATACTAAAAAGTATACATATTAGGTATTACCATGTCTGTAATGATCTTCTCTATAAAAATGTGACATGACCTAACCCCTCAGGTGAACACTGTAAAAATAAATAAATAAAAACTGTGCTATAACAACCAATTTTTTGGTCACCTTGCCCCATAAAGTGTAATAATGAATGATCAAAAAATCATATGTACCCAAAAATGGTACCAATAAAAACATTAACTCTTCCTGCAAAAATGGAGCCCCTGCAGAAGACGATTGGCAGAAAAATGAAAAATAAATATGGCATTTAGAAAATGAAGACATAAAAACATAATATTTTTTTCAAAAATGCTTTATTATGTAAAACTGAAACAAACAAACAAACAAAGTTGACATATTTGATATCATTGCGTCCGTAACATTCTGCTCTATAAAAATAGCACATGATCTACCCTGTTAGATGAATGTTGGAAAAAAAAAAACAGTGCCAAAACAGCAATTTTTGGTTACCTTGTCTCACAAAAAAGTAATATAAAATCATATGTAACCCAAAATAGTACCAATAAAACTGGCACCTTATCCCCTAGTTTCCAAAATGGAGTCACTTTTTGGGAGTTTCTACTGTAAGGGTGGATCAGAGTGTCTTCAAGTAAGACATGGCATCTAAAAACCAGTCCAGCTAAATCTGTCTTCCAAAAACCATATGGCACACCTTTTCTTCTGCGCCCTGCCGTGGGCCCTTACATCAGTTTACAACCACATATGGGGTGTTTATGTAAACCACAGAATCAGGGTATGAAATATAAGTTTTGTTTGGCTTTTAACCCTTGTTATGTTAAAGCAAAAAAATGGATTAAAATGGAAAATCTGCCAAAAAAGTGAAATTTAGAAATTTCATCTCCATTTTCCTTTAATTCTTGTGGAACATCTAAAGGGTTAACAACGTTTGTAAAATCAGTTTTGAGTAACTTGAGGGGTGTAGTTTCTACAATGGGGTCATTTATGGGGGGTTTCCACTATGTAAGCCTCACAAAGTGACTTGAGACTTGAATTGGTCCTTTAAAAAGTTGATTTTGGAAATTTTCTTAAAATTTCAGAAATTGCTTCAAAGATTCTAAACCTTCTAATGTCCTAAATAAATAAAATGACATTGCAAAAATGATGCCCACATAAAGTAGATATATGGGGAATGTTAATAAATATTTTATGAGGCATCACTATCTGTCTTAAATGGAACCTGTCACCTGGATTTTGGGCATAGAGCTGAGGACATGGACTGCTAGATGGCCCCTAGCACATCCCTAATATCCAGTCCCCATTGCTCTCTGTGCTTTTATTGTGTCAAAAAATGATTTTATAGATATATAAATTAACCTTAGATGAGTCCTGTCTCCTCCATGCTTCAGAGATGAGTCCAGCGTTCTCTGACTCTGAGCCCAGCCACGCCCACTGTGAAGGAGCCCAGCACCGCCCGCATCCTCCGAATCTCCTCCTTGCTCTCCTACATCACAAAACTAGAGCACTGTAATCTCGCGCTGGAGCATGCGCAGTTCGTTCCCTGAGGCTGATGCCAGCAGAGAGAAGGAACACTATGCTGACACTGTGCATGCGCTAGCTCACGCATCACGAAATTACAGCGCTCTAGCTTTGTGATGTCGGAGAGCAAGGAGGAGATTCAGAGGATGTGGGGTGGTACTGGGCTCTGTTGTGCTTTTTCATAAGTTTAAACAGTTATACTTACTTATTTTAGTTATAATGGGTATTCATTGCCTTTAAGAGCAATGTTGATTTATATATTCACTGTTTTGTATGGATTTTCATGTAGGCCGAAGTAAGTCCATGAGAAGATTACTGTACTGTTCAAAACTAGTGTTATTGTAACAATATATTATACATTTAGAAAGTTGGAAGATACACCGCACCTGCCGATTCTGAGGCTTCATTGTTTTTCCTATCTGAACATGAATTCCACAGTGTGAGAATGGTCTAGATGTTCCTCAAAGTATATATTCATGTATCAAAGTTTGTCCCTCAGCCCTGAGACAAGGCCCCAGATGTCAGAGGTGTGAAGTGTTGAAAATATTAGGCATGTATGAGTTAACCCTTAATGGTATGATGCTTATTGCTTATACAACAGTGCCATCTAGATATAAGCGGTTAATACTACATCAGTAGCAAAATTGCATTCTGGGTAGTATTATGACGTCATGCTCCTTATCCATGCACACACCCCTCCAACAATGATTGTAATGAAGGGGGATTTTGTTGTGCTTTTTCATAAGTTTAAACAGTTATACTTACTTATTTTAGTTATGATTGGAAAGGGCGTGTTCATCTGATAAGTTTTGGGTTAAGAAACCAGTTACCAGAAAGAAAAGAAAAAAAAAGGGAGAAAAAGAAAAAAAAAGAGAAACAAACATTTGGATTATAGATCTCTGGAGAATCATTTGGATTATCGGGAAAAACTCTTGAGAGCTGGCTGCCCCAAGACTCTGCACATCACTTGACCATTGGGTAATGTATATTTTGTTTTATGTAGTATTGATTTAAATTAATTGGCTTGATACTTAGCCAGATACCCGCTCACTTGCGGACGTGTAACGTTAGTTGCTACATCAGTATTTTCTCTGATTTCAGTTACGATGCATATAACTGAAAAAAGGGGATAATATTGGAGAAACTCTTTGTTGGGAATCTTTGTATTCCATAGTTTGATATCAAGCCAATAATTTATACGTTTTGTTGCAATACTACCATTATCTGAAAGATTGGTCATCATTTTTGGGCGGAGCAAGGGCTCGTATCTGTCATCTTCTTGATTGAGTTTTCCGCATAATCCATTGATTGTATATCTCTCACAGATTTAAAGCTGTATTGCATAATATTCTTGTGTTGGTTGAGTAGTGTTTTGTTGGTATCATATAGTGGTGAATTCTGGGTACTGCATATCATTGTATATTATTGAAATTTATGTTGATTCATTTTTGTTTGTATTTTAACCTATTGCATAATAAACCATTTATATTTTTGCATAGACGCTTGTACCCTGTTTTACTGATTGCACAAAATAATCAGGTTCTCGATTGAACTCTTTCAGATGTTTATGTCCATCTAACGGGTCAATATAGTTTGCATAATTTTACTTTTGACCCGATAATTTTTTTTTATATTTATATAAAGCCTTTGCTTTATATACCCGACATAAAATGGAGGCCCCGGTAGCGAGATCGAGTTAATTCTTTGATTATTTGTGCAAATAGTAAACCGTTCCATACGTTTCTTGGCTACCCAGATTATTCATAGATCCGTGTATAACTTTATTGTAAGAAAATGAGTGCAGCCGGTAGTGAAGCCGGTTGTGATGTTGCAACAGGAGATTGTCCATCTAGCCCGGAGCAGTTAATCCATAACGTTGTTGAATATGTAAATTCACATTTAGATTTGGATCATGATGTGGCTGCATGGATAAGTGAGTTGCAGGCAGAAGCCAAGAGAGAATGTGTGGATGTATGGACGCCACTTGGCACAGTCAGGAGACAACTAACTTATCTTGATGTGCTTAGAAATACCGCAGGTAAAAACCAACACCTCCTAAAGATGTTGCCATCAATTTTGTATGCATTATTAGAGGTCAGCATTTTCTCAGAGAGTAGACATATGCATATAACGAAAATGAAAGCATATATATCCCATATGGAAGAAAGATTAGAATCTGCAAATGCATCGATCGAGGACTTAAAATGTGAGCTCGATCACAGCCATGCTGCCTATCACAAATTAAAAAGTGAGGCAGAGGAGCTGCACATCCGTTATAGCAGTCTGCAGCAAACAAATGAACTAAGCCAAACTGTAGCTGTTGTTCAAAGTGATCTGTCTGATCATGAGGGATATCCAGACCCTCCAATTCTCACACCCCAAAATGTAGATATGTCATCATCACATGCTCTTAAAGCGCAATCCATCCGAGACCTTAAGCCCCCTGAGGGTGATGGCATGATTACACAGGAGGTCTTAACCCATTTCAGTCAGGCGTGTCAAGCTGTAACCGCCTTACTAGGCGCTAGCGACGCAAAAGGACACAGAAGTGCCCCTCCACGTCCTCCTCCTATAGAGAGGAATGTTAGGGTTAAGTCACCTGTGCCAAGTGGGTCTGATGGAAGTGAGCGGAGCATGAGTGATTGTGACAGTGATGTGGGAAAGCTTGTGATCCATTCCCTACCACGCAGGCATAAGATTGCCCATCAGGTGGATGAGAGTTTCAGACGACCAACATATGCTGAGGTGGTCTCTAGAAAGAAAAATACTCAGTGTTCAGAAAAGGATCAAAACTCCTCGGGTATTATTAAGTTTTTAAATGTCACTGTGCCCAAATTCTCTAAAAAGGGTTCTCCTGAAATTGCCAATCACTTAGAACTGTAACAGTCCACCATGGATTCTTTAAAATTGTATTCTGATGCGGACAGGATCAGATTCTTACCATGGGCATTTGATGGTAAATATCGCCACTACTTTATTTCATTTAGGGAGAGGGGAATTCAGGATTGGCAGGATGTTTTGCATGAGGTCAAATTAGAATTTGGACCTTACCGTACTGTGACTGCTGCAAAACGTGATATCTATAAACTCACATGTAGACCCAATCAAAGTCCCCGGGAATTCCTCCCTATCCTTAAAAATGCCTATGGGTTGGCGTATAGATCCCCAAACTGGGAGTCTGAGGAGTTCAAACAGCTGTTTTATGATGCAATGCCCATGCTAATTAAACTTAGCTTGGCCAGAGACCTTGATCTCAAAGCTCCCTTGGACAGGTTGGTGACGGCTGCCACCTCACTGTATAACATCAGTGAATGCCATGCTACAGGTGAGAGGAGATATAAAAAGTCCCCGGAACAAAGCATAGCAGAAGCTAAGGTAAACCCTAGCTTCAAATTTGAAACGCAGCCACGTAAATACCCTCAGTCTACAGGACCTGTCCAACAAACCCAGCGACAACAGTTAGGACCCAAGCAAACAAGACCTCAGAGCCCCAATGGGCCAGAGGGGGATAACTCCAGTGCTGGCAGGTCTAACTACCGTCCCCAATATTACAATAGGGGTCCCCAAGGGGGATACAGACGCTGGAACAACAGGCCCAGACAACAGAAGGAAAATAGGCCTGAATCCCCTACCTCACCTAGAAGTCGGTCACCCACTTCTAATAAGGGCGCACCAGAGGTCCAAACTGTGCGCAAACCAAACAATCGTTTGGATCAGTTGGCAGATCAAGTGGCCAAATTACAGGAGATCGTTAGTAAAATGTCCGAGGTGTCAACTGGAAAACAGCCTGAGTCTTTTTTAGGGGCAACTGCAGGACCCAGCTCAGCCCCATAATGCAGGCAGGGCAGGGTCAGAGCCCAGGCCGATGCAAGGCTACTGAGATGGTTGTAAAAGAATCTGATGTGTTTTCTAATCCTACTTTGCCTTGCAGTGTTCTTGTCCCTAAAATTGAGGCCAAGGAGGAAATGTCTAACATGTTGTCTATATTACAGTCTAATCATGATGATTCCTGCACTAATGTGTCTTCTCCAGTGAGTGATCCTATCATCTCAGCATCCACCTGCGAGCTGCCGTCTGTAAGCTGTGATGTGATCCAGTGTTCTCCAAAGGTGGGGGCTGCTGCTGCCACCGCGAGCAGCAAGAATTCCAAGAATTCATCAGAGGTCGCGACGCTGCAGAAAGGTCAAATCCTTAACAAATGTCAAATAAGTGATCACCCTAATTTTTTATGTGATTTGTTTCAGATAGAAGGCCGATATTTTCTTGATTCCTATCTCCAAGATGAACTTATCGGACCAATCAGGGGTTTACTTGACACAGGATCACAAGCCACTATATTGTCATATAGTTATTTGCCCAGAAGAATCTGGAGAAAGCAGCTATAAGCGCCAAAACCTACTATGATCTGAAGACTACTCAAAAGGAGTACCAAATTTCCGATCAGGTTTATCTCTATAACTTCGCCCGGGATCAGGTGAAGGAAAGGAAGTTCCTGCCTTCCTGGAAGGGACCCTATGTCGTCACTGACAAATTGTCACCTGTGGTCTACAAGATCAAAATTCCAAAGGGGGATGAATTTATAGAGAAATGGGTGCACATTAATCAATTACGTGTTTGTCATCCTAGGTCACAACTTCGCCAAATGGAAGGATTGCCGGATGATGAAGAGTAAAGAGATAACAAGGTTCCAGCTAAAGACGGAAACCCAGGATTGGTATAGTGCAAAATGGCACAGAGGGTTGTTGCCGTTATCTACATCGTCCTGATCTTGGGGAAGGAGTTCCAGGCCGAGCCGATTGCTGTACCAGGCCCTTCATCTGGGATCATGCTACAGGATACCACGGGATTCATCTTGACGAATAAGAGGATTCTATCCCAAAAGATCTACGTCAGTTTGGACCCACGTGTCTTCGTCGAGAGACAGTTCAACATTTCTGAGATTTCGTCTCCGGAGATAAAGAGTTGGTATCAAATGCACATCGGCTATTCCCAAGAAAGGGTTACACAGATCCTGGAACAGACGAGGAAAACCATGACCAGAGAACAGTTTTCAACAAGTCGACGACCAAAGCGGTTCATTTCTGCAATTACAGCCGCCATAATCTTTGCCGTAGTGGGCACTGTCATTGCCACCGGTGTATCAGCTGTTAATTCCATCTCCATTAAGACATTGGAACTTGAGATCGGTTCACTGAAAAGGAACCTAATGAGTATTCATGCAGAGATGGAGAATCAGAAGAAACATTTATCGGATTTATATTCCGTTGTAGAGGATACTGTCGTTACTACCAACTTACACTCAAAATTATTGACTCATTCAATAAATCTTCAGAAGAGTAATGAACAGTTTAAACAAGAACTTATTTCCCTAAAAGAACGCATTGACTTCCATACTCAAGTCTATCATGATGAAGTACAAAGTGGGATGCAAGACTTAAGGGAAGGACGCATTCCCCTGTATTTTGTTTCTTATGATATCATTCGTAAAATGCTACAACAGGTCAGTGAAGAGAAAGTAGAGGACTTTCAACTGAACTTAGCGTTCAACATGGGGATTGCCATACCATTGTATATTGATCCTATAAAGATGGAAATTTGTTTTCTTCTGTCAATTCCCGTTGTTTCTACAAATAATGTGTTCCAAATGAAAAGAGTTCATAATGTGGGCACTTGGAAAGACAATATCCACGTTAGGATTCAAACTCCTGACATTGTAGCCTATCAGCCCTGGAAACCGGACTGGCTTTCTGTCCCAATTCTGGACAATTGCGTAACATTCCGGGACAACGATTTCCAGTGCGAAGGCGATCCTTTCAATTATGACGCAACTAACGCGTTGTGTGGTCTTGAATATGAGACACATGGATCAGAAAAGTGCCAGGTGACCCTGTCTAAAATCGAGGAGGATAAGGTAGTGAACGCTGTTTTGATACAAGACAAGTGGCTTGTTAGTACCCGTTTACCAGATATGACTGTTTTTTCAAATGATCATGTGATGGTGAAAGTCATTGCCCTACCTTCTCGTGTCTCCATTGTAAAAGTGCCCCGTAATTCCAGGATTATGATTGGAAACCGTACTCTATATCCGGTCGACATAGGGGACGTTGAGGGGGAAGTGGAGAGTATTGATGCCTTCCAAAACCAAGAGATTACCATAAATCCAGATTTAAAATTTCTGCTAGACAACAAGCCTAGCCACACAGTCCGCATGGTAATCAGGAAGGATAACGTCACCATGGACACGTTACAGTATTCTGTATCGGACAATGATATGTTACATCCTTCTGTGTGGTCATGGGGGGCGGATTATGTATGGGGTGTGCTGATTGTCATCATTCTGGGATGGTTAAGTTTCCTAACCATCCAAGTGGTGCGTTGGTTAAGATTCTTCAGAAAAACTTTAGCAAAGCTTTGGCTGGAACATTACAAACCGAATCTGCGCACCCGGGTTTTTGAAGAACCCGAATGAAAAGCCCTTTGTGACATTCCAATGTAATCCAACTTCTCTATTGGATTACATCGTAATGAAGGGGGATTTTGTTGTGCTTTTTCATAAGTTTAAACAGTTATACTTACTTATTTTAGTTATAATGGGTATTCATTGCCTTTAAGAGCAATGTTGATTTATATATTCACTGTTTTGTATGGATTTTCATGTAGGCCGAATTAAGTCCATGAGAAGATTACTGTACTGTTCAAAACTAGTGTTATTGTAACAATATATTATACATTTAGAAAGTTGGAAGATACACTGCACCTGCCGATTCTGAGGCTTCATTGTTTTTCCTATCTGAACATGAATTCCACAGTGTGAGAATGGTCTAGATGTTCCTCAAAGTATATATTCATGTATCAAAGTTTGTCCCTCAGCCCTGAGACAAGGCCCCAGATGTCAGAGGTGTGAAGTGTTGAAAATATTAGGCATGTATGAGTTAACCCTTAATGGTATGATGCTTATTGCTTATACAACAGTGCCATCTAGATATAAGCGGTTAATACTACATCAGTAGCAAAATTGCATTCTGGGTAGTATTATGACGTCATGCTCCTTATCCATGCACACACCCCTCCAACAATGATTGGAAAGTTCCAAACTCGGAGGGCGTGTTCATCTGATAAGTTTTGGGTTAAGAAACCAGTTACCAGAAAGAAAAGAAAAAAAAAGGGAGAAAAAGAAAAAAAAAGAGAAACAAACATTTGGATTATAGATCTCTGGAGAATCATTTGGATTATCGGGAAAAACTCTTGAGAGCTGGCTGCCCCAAGACTCTGCACATCACTTGACCATTGGGTAATGTATATTTTGTTTTATGTAGTATTGATTTAAATTAATTGGCTTGATACTTAGCCAGATACCCGCTCACTTGCGGACGTGTAACGTTAGTTGCTACATCAGTATTTTCTCTGATTTCAGTTACGATGCATATAACTGAAAAAAGGGGATAATATTGGAGAAACTCTTTGTTGGGAATCTTTGTATTCCATAGTTTGATATCAAGCCAATAATTTATACGTTTTGTTGCAATACTACCATTATCTGAAAGATTGGTCATCATTTTTGGGCGGAGCAAGGGCTCGTATCTGTCATCTTCTTGATTGAGTTTTCCGCATAATCCATTGATTGTATATCTCTCACAGATTTAAAGCTGTATTGCATAATATTCTTGTGTTGGTTGAGTAGTGTTTTGTTGGTATCATATAGTGGTGAATTCTGGGTACTGCATATCATTGTATATTATTGAAATTTATGTTGATTCATTTTTGTTTGTATTTTAACCTATTGCATAATAAACCATTTATATTTTTGCATAGACGCTTGTACCCTGTTTTACTGATTGCACAAAATAATTAGGTTCTCGATTGAACTCTTTCAGATGTTTATGTCCATCTAACGGGTCAATATAGTTTGCATAATTTTACTTTTGACCCGATAATTTTTTTTTATATTTATATAAAGCCTTTGCTTTATATACCCGACAGCTCCTTCACAGTGGGCGTGGCTGGACTCAGAGTCAGAGAACGCTGGACTCATCTCTGAAGCATGGAGGAGACAGGACTCATCTAAGGTTAATTTACATATCTATAAAATCGTTTTTTTGACACAATAAAAGCACAGAGAGCAATGGGGACTGGATATTGCGGATGTGCTGGCGGCAATCTAGCAGTCCATTTTTTTCGTTAACTTTTGGATATTTTTATAAATAAAGGTAAGATATATCAACTCAAATTTACCACTGTCATGAAGTCCTATGTGTCATGAGAAAATAATCTCAGAATGGCTTGGATAAGTCAAAGCATTCCAAAGTTATTACCACATAAAGTGACACATGTCAGATTTGCAAAGTTAGGCCCGGTCAGGAAGGGGGTAAATGGTCCGGTCTGGAAGTGGTTAAAGGGGTTGTCCGGGTTTTTACTATTGAAAACCTGTCCTCAGGAGAGGTCATCAATTTCAGATCATCAGGGGTCCTGCTGTATGAGGAGACGACGCGGGCAGTGTGCACGGTCCGTCTCCCTTCTTTCTTACTGTTTGTTGCTGCTGTCTATGATCATGGAGTCATAAGAATAAATACCCCAAAATTATTACAAGGAGGTTGCAAGTAGTAGCTAAAACAGACATGTCAGGAGAGGTTATAGGTCCTCATTAAAGGGGTTGCTGGTTGTCTTTTTGTAAGAGGACATAAAATAGAGCAGGTTCCTTTTAGAACATACAGATGGTATTTTGCATAGCAGGACCTGAAAGAAATGATCTCATTCATTACAATGGGCGACTTCCCCATTCCTGTACGGATTCATTTTAATAAATAGGTTCAGTGGGTAGATATTCTGTCAGCAATGTGCTGGCTTACATACTGTATGGATGGATAGGCTCTGTGTACAGTGCTATTTATGCATTCTGTTTCCATGGATGCTCTGTCAGATGGACAGCTAACCTAGAAACACTCTGCTGAAAAGTTGCTACAGTTGTGTCAGTGTGCGTAAATGTAACATTATATCCAGCAATATCAGTATTTTTCTAATCTATAAATTGCACTCCCAATGGCACCCTCTACTCCGAGAGGTACTCACCCTACCTCTCATTCTGGCCCTGAGCTGGTTACCCCAGATCTAAGATAACACTGAACCTTGTGTTCTACGTGACTGATCAGGTAAATGCCAGGTGCCCCCTGGCAGACCCAGATCGTCTGATTTTTCCTTCCATTGGATGCCCTAATTACAATTGTAAAGTCTAAATAACTCCAAAGGTTTAAAGGGAACCTGTCACCAGTTTTATGGTGTCCTAACTAAGGGCAACATAAATAAGTGACTGATTCTTTTAGCAAAATGCTGGATCACTTTCTTTAATTGACCCAGTCAATCTGCCAACATCTTGTATTGAAAAGCTCCAGCTGATAATGATGAGTCATGAATATTTATGAGCTCCTGACTCTCCCCGCCTACCTGCTGCTGAATGACAGTTATTTTCCATATGAATCAGCAGCAGGTGGGCAGGGGAGTGGCTATAGCTCTGAATTAAATATACAGTACGCTGGACTCAATGACATCACGCTGGACTCCAATCAGCTCATTAGCATGCGGCATGCGGCATCTTTGTGTGTATATTATGAGGTAACCATCTGTCACACCAGTAAGTGAATACATCTAAGGCACTTTTTAGTAGTTAATGATTGTATATAATTAGTTAGATTATAATCAAATATCCACATGACAGGTTCCCTTTAAGTGACACCTTAGTGGACATATTATACAAAAAAATAAAAATCAAGGAAGCTGTGATTGGTGGAAAGAGATACCACAAAAGTAAAGACCTAGTTTAAAAAAAATGCCTTTAAAAAAATACTATATATTGGCCAGACAACCCTTTTAACGAGCATGGGAATGTTTCCTCACATCAATTGGTAATGTGATTTTTAATTTTCCATGTCAACAACTAGATTAAAAAACATAAAATTTTGCAGTTTTCGCCTTTACCTAAGGTTTTTGCAGTTACCTTACTGTAGTTATCTCCTTATCATTATAGGCAGGATTAGAATAACAGATATCATATATATCTAAAGTTTTGCTTTGGGTCCTTTTACTATTTTGTTATTTTGAAAATGTAAAAGATGAAAATATATATTGCCTAAAATATAAACGCAATGTGTCATCTTTAACTTTATGCCTTTTGGAGATGCTTTCATTTTCAACTTGCTTAACTGTTCACAGTAACAGTAATTTTAACCAGGGGTGTCCAAACTTTTGCATACCACTGTATAGATAGATAGATAACACAGGATCCACCAGTCACAATAGGTGATGTCACAGCTTAGCTACGTCTCCCAAACCTCTGCACAGGTCATCTCCTTCTTTCATCAACTATAGATTGCCGTAAACTCGCAATGCGCGAGCCTGCGCATGCGCAGTGCTGGTATAGTGTTCCTTCCTTGTGCTGGCATCAGCCTCAGGAAAAGAACTGTGCATGCGCAAGCTTGCGCATCGCGAGATTACGGCAATCTATAGATGAAAGGAGAACATAGGCGGTGCTGGGCTCCTTCACAGGCGGGCGTGGCTGGGCACGGCTGGGCTCCAGGAAGGTTAGTACAGCCCCTTGGACACATACAAGACTTATTTACATATCTATAAAATCCTTTTTTAAAGAAATTAAAACCACACAGCCCTATAGGACAGATATATTGCGGACATGCTAGCGGCGATCTAGTCGTGCATGTCCACATCTCTATAGCCCAAAACTTGGTGACAGAATCTCTTTAAATGGATCTGAGACGCAATACCAAATACAAACCATGGACAGGTGTGGTGCGGTTTCTGGAAGAAACCAGCCATGTTGTTGACACCTGCGCTAGTGGTCCATTGTGCTGCTCCATGATAGGATGCCAGATCTGACACATCACAGACACCAATGGTACCCAATGGATTCCATCAAATTTCTGTCATAGGGTCTTACATTTTAATGAACGAAATAGCCAAGGATGATGTGCTATTTGGTTGAATCCTGTACAACCCCTTTAAACTACTAAAATGCAACCCCTCTAATATGTGAGCTGCTAGGGGTGGCTGCTCATTTCCGCAGCAGTGGCCACTAAATGGGATATGTAGTATTACATGCGGTCATTCAAATTAAATACTATCCAACTTTTCAGAATTTCTTCCAATTTTGTCCTGGAAACCAATCATTCTCTGTCTTCAATGGCATTAACAGTTAAAAGTTATTAGCCAATTTTGAAATGTAGGAAGAAAGTGACTCATACGAACATAGACGGCCCTTATGCTCCCCATAGCTGAGTAGGTTGAATATGGCTATGGTGAATTTGACTTTAGAACCACATTTGGGGGGACTCATTTGCATCCCTAGATTTTGACTGGGATTGATTGTGAAAGTGTCCATTTTTTCATGTGTGAAAATCATCTTAGTGCTGGGAATGAATGTGGTCATAGCGTCATTTTTTACTTACGGAGGTTAAGGTGGAAAACATTTCATTTTCATTCCTTTTTTCTAAAGAATTTCCATTATAAGCATTTTTCCGGCAAATACAGGAGAACCATTATCTGCAAAGACAACCAAAACCGAGAACACAACGGCTATTTGTAAGTCAAATGCAGCTTCTTCTAAGAAATGGATCATTGAAATAATCATGTGGTTTTGGTTGAAGTGTGATGAATCGCTTCATTATATTCCTGAACTTCGGCTTTACTGAAATTGCACCTTCATCATGTTTTGTAATATGCTGCATGTACAGTACATATAAGAGTCTGTCCATATCACATGCAAGCACCATGTTCAACCAAGGCCAGATCAAACCATATTGTTTAGGTCCCCTTCTCAAAAGCACTGTCACAAAATACGTGGCTAAGGCTAGCTATATACTTACTCTGCCGACAGTTATCTCACCTGATCCCTCTGTACATATGTAAGCTCGGCTTGGCCAAGCATGCATGAGTCCTGAACAGGGAGAGGGGAGAAAGCTGCTGACAGATACCCCTGGCTAGGGTATGGCGGAGGTATTTTGGTACCCTAGGTGGAGCAGGCAAATTGTGCCCTTTCCCCCCAGTCAATTAAAACTGACCCTACTTCCTAATAAAGATGTTAAAACACATTTGAAAGCAGTCAAGGGCAGATCCAGTGACTTAAAGGGGTTCTGCAGTTTGTTTAAACTGATGATCTATCCTCTACCTGGGACCCCTGCCGATCAGCTGTTTGAGAAGGCAGCGGTGCTGGCAGTAGCGCCGCGGCCTTCCTGCTGTTTACCGCAGGCCCACTGACGTCACGACTAGTATCAACTGGCCTGGGCGCGGCTAAGCTCCGCTCACTTGAATGGAGCTTAGCCGCGCCCAGGCCAGTTGATACTAGTCGTGACATCACTGGGCCTCCGGTAAACAGTGAGAAGGCCGCAGTGCCACTGCCAGTAATCCCCATTGTGCTCCCTTCACAGTAATAATGCCCATTGTGCCCCCTTCACAGTAATAATGCCCACTGTGCCCCCTTCACAGTAATAATGCCCACTGTGCTAGTAATGTCCTCTGTTCCCCCTACATAGTAGAAATCCCCATTGTGCCCCCTTCACAGTAATAATGCCCATTGTGCCCCCTTTACAGTAATAATGCCCATTGTACCCCCTTCACAGTAATAATGCCCACTGTGCCCCCTTCACGGTAATAATGCCCTCTGTGCCCCCTTGATTGTAGTAATGCCCTCTGGCTCTGTGCCCCCTCCATAGTAGAAATGTCCATTGTGCCCCCTTCACATTAGTAATGCCTTCTGTGCCCCCTCCATAGTATGAATGCCCTCTGTGCTCTCAGCTGTTTGAAGAGAGGGCAGTGCTCATATAAGAGCTTCTTTCTCTGTTCTGTTCACCTGCTCGCCATAGCATTTGCAGTGATGAGCAGGTAAACAGAGCAGAGAAGGCAGCACTCATACAAAAAAAAGTTTAAAGACATACTTGGAAAACATTACATACAGCACTACAGAACATATAGGGTCATATAGCACCACATACCTCTTACATCCAATGACTTCGCTTCTCTGATGTAGATATTCTCTTTCCTCTTCTTCTCCTGTTAGACCTGACCACCATACTTTCAGCCGCGCCTCGTCTCTGCAGAGTTTAGCAAACAGATATCTTACTTTCCCACTTTTCTATCCTCCCACCTTCTCAACACCCCATCCTGCCACCCCCAATACTGTGTCCACTGTGCTCCCCAATACTTTCCTGCAGAAACAGTCCCCCTGAAAATACTGGTACTACACAGTGCGTCAGTACTAAAACACCCCTTTATATTGTGCGCTAGTAAAAAAACACACCTTCCTTTCAGATCAGACCCCCATATAAAAACCCCTTTAGACCTCTATGTCAGACCCCAGATAAGACCACCATTAGACCTCCATGTAAGACCCTGACCCAATTTCAGACCTCAGATAAGACCCCCATATAGGACTCCATTAGACCTCCAGACCATATCAGACCTCAGACCAGCCCCCATATCAGACCTCAAGACTCCTATTAGACCTCCAGACTCCCATATCTTACCCCCATTAGACCTCCATACCCCCCAGTCAGACCTCCATACCCCCAATCAGACCCCCATTATACCTTTATATCCCCCAGTCAGACATTCAGACCCCCATTAGACCTCTAGACCCCCCAGTCAGACCTCCAGACCCCCAATCAGACCCCCATTAGACCTCCAGACCCCCAATGAGACCCCCATTAGACCTCCAGACCCCAAATCAGACCCCTATTAGACCTCCAGACCCCCAATCAGACCCCTATTAGACCTCTATACCCCCCAGTCAGACCTCCAGACTCCCAATCAGACCCCCATTAGACCTCTAGACACCGCAGTCAGTCCTCCAGACTCCCAATCAGACCCTCATTAGACTTCCAGACCCCCAATCAGACCCCCATTAGACCTCTAGACCCCAATCAGACCTCCAGACCCCCCATTAGACCACTTCAGACCCCCCAGTCAGACTTTCAGACCCCCCCAGTCAAACCTCCTGACTAGTGATGAGCGGCAGGGGTCATATTTGAATTTGTGATATTTCGTAAATATTTTGTAGAATATTCGTCAAATATTTGCAAATTCGAATATTCGTTATGTTCTATATTCTTATATTTTACTCGAAAATCGGCAAGGTAATGATCGTGTAATATGCGAGTATTACGCGATCAATACAGACGTGGGTCAAAAACGAATATATAGCACTATAGAATATAGTGCTATATATTTGTTTTTAGAATTTTTGTCATTTTTTTCCATCTAAAGTTATGATTCATCCCCGCTTAAGTTGCTTGCGGGCCAATGACTCATTGGCCCACAAGCATGAAGCAGGGAGGAATCATGTGCTAAGATGGAAAAAAATGACAAATATTCGATAAAACGAATATATAACACTATATTCGAAATATTCAAGAATTCTCAAAGTGACGATATTTGCGATTAAAGTTTGTAATTCGAATATTCGCGCTCAACACTACTCCTGACCCCCCCAGTCAGACCTCCTTAGCCCCCCAGTCAGACCACCTGCCCCCAATAGACCACTCCAGACCCCCATTAGACCTCTCCAGACCCTCCATTAAACCTCCATATCAGACCTCAGATCAGACTGTAAAATAATAAAGTCACTTACCTCTCCTGTCGCCACTCTTCCTGTCCTGGCTGTCTTCTCTTCCCAGGGCTTGCGCTGCAGTCACCTGACCTCCTGCTGCGTCAGGTCAGAGTGCGCTCTGTACGTCCTGATGCTGCAGGCAGCCAGGACACAGCAGCGCGGGCCCTGAGAAGAGTGAGCGAGCAGAAGGAGGGGTGAGTACTGGACAGCACTCACAGCCCTTCTCTTCTCCTCCTCCTGCAGACTAGTGAGCGCTTCCATTATGGAAGTGCTCACTAGTATTCCCTTTATAAGATGCACTGCATCTTATTAAGGGAAAACCATCTGTGTTGATGAAAGCACTCATTGCCCCCCCACCCCCCTGAGAGCGCTGAGAGCGCTGAGAGCGCTGAGAGCTGGCACCCAGGACGGACCCCCTCCCTCCCTGGGAACGCCACTGGTCTAATCCACCCTCCTTAGGGAGAGGTTGTGTGTTGGCTAGCAGAGCACTGCCTCTGCTAGGCCTGCAGCCCTGCCTGCAATATCTACATGGTTGCTTGTCCCCTCCTGGGCTTGCATTGCCTTCATCCAAGCTGAAGCTAGAGCTTGAGGTACTCCAATGCCAGGACAAGAAGTTCCTAGGATTATAAGTAAGAGACAGACTATAACTTAAGTTCCAGCAGAAGAGGAAGAGTTTCCTATGTATCCAGCCAAGCATAGCAGAGTTGAGAGAGCTGAGATTATTGCAGAGAAGTATTTGCCTTCCAAAGGTAAGCCAATACCTGCTGATGACTAAGATATCGTTTGAAAGCTGTTTGGATTACCAATTTATGCCAAGTAAAAGCAACTGTTCAACGCTACTACAAGTCTGAACTCCATTTATTCCACTTTTTCATCATCCAAGTTCAACTACCCCCTTTTGCTCTGCTTCGGACCACATCACGTCTGGGTTCTACGGATATCCAGGTAGGAACACTGTAACACGTGTATATAACATCTACAAAGATTGTAGGCCACCCTGCACTACTCTGGTAATCCTACCTCTGGGTACCAACATTACCAACTACAAAGGGAGCCTTGTGCTTCGGCTGCTTAACATCAGCTGGCGTCACGTTTACTTGCTCTATAAGAGGGACATATTTCATAGAAACCTCCTAAGGGGCAAGGGATACCCCAGATGTGGCTTAGTGGGCCCGTTGCTCATGGACATTAAAAATGGATAAACTAAGTTTTCATGGCCATTTTTCAACCATGTGTGCTATCCATTTTTAACCTCTGTTTAGTATCCGTTTTTAATGGATGTTCAAAACATATCAACCACATGCAGTGCCCTCAATATATAATATATCCTATCAGTATAACTGATGCTCTTCATAGTGCCCACAATATAAATAATGCCCATCTTTAGTGCCCCCAGTATAGATAATAGCCCCCAGTTGTGCCCCCAGTTTAGATAATGGCCCATATGGTTCCCCCAGCATAGATAGTGGCAACAAATTTAAAAAAATACCTCACCACAGGAACTTGCTCTGTACTGGAAATAGCAGAACTTAGCACCCGCAGCATGATCACGACTCTTGAAGCGTCAGGTCTTGCTGCCTTCAGTGCTGTGTAAGTGTTCCCAAGCATGCTATGGGTGAGTATTTTTTTTAATTCCCTGCCTTCAGCTCCACTCATGCAACTGTTTTTAACAGCTGTTAAAAAAGTGTACTTCTGTCTAAACGGGTATTAAAAACAGGCCCATTAATTTTAATGGGGTCCTTTTGTCAACCAAACGACCAAATATAGGACATGTCTCATTTTTTGACAGCAAATGGCTGTTAAAAAAATGCCATGTATATAGCCCCATAGACTGCAAGGATTTTGAAAGCAGCTGTGTCATGGCCATCACACTGCTATTTTCCAGTGTCGTGTGAATGTACCCTGAGGCCTCTTGCACACAAACGTATTTTCATTACGTTTCCATTCAGTTTTTATTGCGGACCGTATACATAACCATTCATTTCAATGGGTCCGCAAAAAAAATGGAAGGTACTCCTTGTGCATTCCTTTTTCGTATTTCCGTTCTGCAAAAAAATAGAATATTTCCTATTATTGTCCACATTACGGACAAGGATAGTACTGTTCTATTAGGGGCCAGCTGTTCCGTTCCGCAAAATATGTAATGCACACGGATGTCATCTGTATTTTTTGCTGATCCATTTTTTGCAGACCGCAAAATACTGTACATACGGTCGTGTGCAAGTGGACTTATTGTGAGGCACATGGTGTTACAAATTTAGTGACACCAAGTAACCCCATCATGTACTTCACATTACCATAAGGTGATGCATGTTCATGTACAACAAGCACCTGAGCAGCCAGAGCGGAGGATAGGAGTGGTAGTTGCTCTGGCTGCAGAAAGTTTATCACAGTGGCTTTCCTCACACTGTTGCTCGCTAGGGCCAGTGCAGTGAACTCCCCGGTGTTAGGGTTCCTGCTTGATGGTCATGCGGGGTGCCCTTCATGTCAACATTTGAATGGGTGCATGGCAGGGCATGAAGGGTATGCAATGGCCAGAGTACAGTGTAGGAGTCAGTAACCAGTCAAGATTCAACAGAATGTCAGTCCAGTACTCCATTGACCTCTTTGGCAATGACGTTATCATTCCTATAGAAGTTTAGGGAGGGAAGAGATGCAAATGAGCTCTTAAAAAGCTCTGCCTCTAATGCCACCAGATGTAAAGCAGCTATCCTATATGTCAATGTTCAGCTCTATAAATAAGCCTTGAGACATACCTTGAATGTTTAATAGGAGAACGAAAAAGAATCCCGCTTCGGCGCTTCAACCCCACTTTAGCCGGCCTTATCAGAAACAACGCGTTTCAGGGAATCTTGGGTCCCCTTCATCAGGTTATAAATGTACCGTACTTTTATAACCTGATGAAGGGGACCCAAGATTCCCCAAAATGCGTTCTTTCGTGCATGTATTTTAATGAAATAAAGAAGTAGTTTTACTGATAAAACCGGCTGAAGTGGGCTTGAAGCACCGAAGCAAGATTATTTTTCGTTCTCCTCAAGCGACCCTCAGGAGGTACTGGATATCTCTTCTGAGGGACCCAGCAGCCTGTGGCAGCACACCCAGCAACTGGTTTTTGAGCAATCATTCCTCAATAGTGTTACGCCTATACTAGCGTAACCAGACAAGGTGAGCCTTTACAATTGTTTTATTGGTTTCCCAGTGTGAACCTACTACCCTATTGTGCGCCATCTTGATCAAGCCCTAGGTACATCCATCACTTTGGATATTTAATAAGCCAGCACCTCATCGGAAAACAGCTGTTTCAGGATGATTGCCCCTCATCAGTGCAGAGCAGACAGTACTGGCTTAACTGGGTGAGAGGCCTGTGTCCGGGTAAGGGGGAAACTAACTCTCCTTAGGGAGAAAGCACCTTAATCAGTGTGAGGAGACTTATAAGCCATACATGCTCCTCTGGAATCCTGGTAGGAGAGGGATGCAAATGAGCTCTTAACAAGCTCTGCCTATAATGCCTATAGATGTAAGGCAGCTATCCTATAAGTCGATGTTCAGCTCTTAAAATAAGAGACATGACTTGGATATTTAATAAGCCAGCATCTCATCTGTGCAGAGCAGAGAGTACTGGCTTAACTGGGTGAGAGGCCTTTATAGAAGTTTATAGATGATTATCTTTCTAATCAGGGTTTATGGATGGCTGTACTGATCAGAATACTTTGGATGGCTCTATTAATAAGTGTGGTACATGTATGATGCTTAGAGCAGGGCTTTAAACCAGGGCACTGTACATGGGATTAAAACTCCTGCAAGTTAGGCCATGTCCCTGGCTGACAGTGACAGCTGGGAACCCCGAGGAGAAGACAGATGAGGTCTATTAATGCTTCTGCCTTCTTTTTTTCTCGTGCATAGCACTCAATAAAGACTGTGCCTGATCAGATCTGCCTATGGGTGAGGCTAGGGCTACACGACGACAATTGTCGCACCAATGTCATGCGACAAAAATGTGTTGCGACTTGCATGTGATGCGCAGTCGCATGTATGTCGCGCAACATTTTCCCCTTTTTTTGGACTTTTGGGCACAAAAATGATGCCTGACTACCTTGCAAGTGGTGTTATTTAGTGAATTGGATGCAGAAATTATTTTATACTCTATTTTGCGTTCCCATCTTGTGGATTGTGAGCAAAGAAGAAGGAGGTGGGCTTTGAAGGGACGCACTTGGGTACATCCTCTATTAGTGAGAATCGCTGTATTTGGCAATGAATCGCTGCACGGCTAAGTTCAGGATGTGCCATGCAAGGCACGTGTGTCATTTTGCCCCCTTTCAGCGTGCTCAGCAGATTGGCACTGTTGTCGCACACCACTTTACTAACTGTTAAATTGAGTGGGGTTATCCACTAATCGGCCTGTGACCGCAGAGCTAAAAGCAGTACAGGACCAGCTCTTGGCTTCCAGGCACAACAGCTGCAGCACAGCATGGCAACGTCTAACCTGGCACGTCGAATAGGTTTTGTGGAGCTTGGGGGCTGCAGCGGAAGAGGTGCTAGCAGTGGAAAAGGAGGAGTCAGCCGAGGAGGAGATGAAGGATGGAGTAGGAGAAGGAGAAGAAGAGCCTGCATGCAATCCGTGGCGGTAACACCAAATCCACACGGGTGCCACGGGTTGCATGCTTGACAGATGTCAGAAGGTTCACCCAGTGGGCAGTAAAAGTTATGTACTTTCCCTGTTTGCTAGACCACGTGTCTGTGGTCAGACACCTGGGAAATAGTGACCATAAAGTAATAAACTTCCAATTATCATTCAAAAGAGTGTTTCTACAGGGAGGAACAAAAAATCCAATGTATTCACTGAGGAAAATAAACTGTCAGATAAAATGCTGAATGTAAAAATAAATTCCCCATTAAAAGTGTCCTTCTGACCCAGGAAAAAGTACAACAGCGACTTAAAAACATTAAAATAGACAAATTGCCAGGACCCGATGGCATACACCCCCGTATCCTAAGAGAATTAAGTAATGTCATAGCCAGACCCTTATTTCTGATATTTGCAGACTCTATACTGACAGGGAATGTCCCACAGGATTGGCGCATAGCAAATGTGGTGCCAATATTCAAAAAGGGTCCAAAACAGACCCTGGAAACTATAGGCCGGTAAGTTTAACATCTGTTGTGGGTAAACTGTTTGAAGGTTTTCTGAAAGATGCTATATTAGAGCATCTCAACGGAAATAAGCAAATAAAGCCATATCAGCATGGCTTCATGAGGGATCGGTCATGCCCACGTGACATCCATCGACATGTCATCATCATCACCTTCACCACCACTGACATTAGAGATCTCGGAGTAGGCAGCAACAACGGTGACCTCTGTCCTTGGGTTGATCTAGGTACTGTCGTCAGACAGCTGGGTGCCGTTGCTACCTCCTCTTCCTCATTGGTAATGTCTGGGAATGGATGGGAAAATAATTCCTCTGACTTGAGTGGAGGGGCTATGGTGGTGGTGGTGTCTTTGGGGGTGCACACAGCAGAGAGTGAGGAGGGTGCAGCTACAGAGGATGAGGTGGATGCAGAAGCGGAAGGCTGAGTGAGCCACTCAACCAACTCTGGTGCATCCTTTGACGTAATCGCACGCACCTTCTTCAACTTACCACTAAGGTTCAGGCCTGGTCCACCTGCCCGACCCTTACCACCCCTGCGGAATGGCCTGCCTCTTCCTCTGCCTGTCATTTTCAAAATGACCCTGTGACAAAGTCCCTATAGAAGAGTAGTATTTGTGGAAGCAGGTATATCGCAGGCCTCAATCAATATTTTGTGGAAGTCAGTGTATCTCAGGCCTCAATCAATATTTGGTTGAAGCTGGTATATCAATCCCCTCTATCAGTATTTTGTGGAAACAGGTATATAGAACCCCTTAATAAGTATTTGCTGGAAGCCGGTAAATAAAACCCCATAATCAATATTTGGTAGAAGCCAGGGTATCGCAGGCCTCAATCAATATTTGGTGGAAGCTGGTATATCAATCCCCTCTATTAGTATTTTGTGGAAACAGGTATATAGAACCCCTTAATGAGTATTTGCTGGAAGCTGGTGTATCAAACCCCTTAATCAATATTTGGTAGAAGCTCGTGTATTGCTGGCCTCAATCAATATTTGGTGGAAGCCGGTATATCAATCCCCTCTATCAGTATTTTGTGGAAACAGGTATATAGAACCCCATAATGAGTTTTTGTTGGAAGCTGGTATATCAAACCCCTTAATCAATATTTGGTGGAAGCCGGGGTATTGCAGGCATCAATCAATATTTGGTGGAAGCCGGTATATCAATCCCCTCTATCAGTATTTTGTAGAAACAGGCATATAGAACCCCTTAATGAGTATTTGCTGGAAGCTGGAGTATCACACCCCTTAATCAATATTTGGTGGAAACTGTTGTATCGCAGGCCTCAATCAATATTTGGTGGAAGCCGGTATATCAATCCCCTCTATTAGTATTTTGTGGAAACAGGTATATAGAACCCCTAATTAGTTTTTGCTAGAAGCTGGTATATCAAACCCCTTAATCAATATTTGGTGGAAGACGGGGTATCGCAGGCTTCAATCAATATTTGGTGGAAGTCGGTATATCAATCCGCTCTATCAGTATTTTGTGGAAACAGGTATATAGAACCCCTTAATGAGTATTTGCTGGAAGCTGGTGTATCAGACCCCTTAATTAATATTTGGTGGAAGCTGGTGTATTGCAGGCCTCAATCAATATTTGGTGGAAGCCGGTATATCAGTCCCCTCTATCACTATTTTGTGGAAACAGGTATATAGAACCCCTTAATAAGTATTTGCTGGAAGCTGGAATATCAAACCCCTTAATCAATATTTGGTGGAAGCCGGTGTATCGCAGGCCTCAATCAATATTTGGTGGAAGCCAGTATATCTATCCCCTCAATCAGTATTATGTGGGAAAAGGTGTATCACACCCCTCAATCAATATTTTGTGGAAGCCGGTGTATCACACTCCTGAATCAGTATTTCTTGGAAGCCAGTATATCAAACTACTTAATTAGTATTTGATGTAAGCCGGTGTATTGCAGTCCCCAATCTATATTTGGTGGAAGCCAGTATATCAATCCCCTCTATCGGTATTTTGTGGAAGCAGGTATATCAAACCCCTTAATCAGTATTTTGTGGAAGCAGGTATATCACACCCCTTAATCCGTTTTTTGGGGGGCAACAGGTATATCACGCCAGTTGCAATTAGTTATTCTATTAGCGTTTGTCCCTCTATTTAGCTGTGGTATCTCAGCAGAACCGCACACAACTGCTGCACATTACAAATGCACTATAATATACCTTCTATGTTAGAAGGTATATTATAGGAATATCAAACCCCTCAATCAGTTTTTTGGGGTGGGTAACAGGTATATCACACCAGTTGCAATTAGTTATTCCAATAGCGTTTGTGCCTCTATCTAGCTGCAGTATCCCAGCAGAATCGTACACAGATACTGCACAATACAAATGCACTATAATATACTTTCTATGTTAGAAAGTATATTATAAGTATATTACACCCCTCAGTATGTCACACCTATCGATAGCACACCTATACCAGTCCTTAAAAGGACTTTTGTGGCCCTATTAGGGAGCGTTTGGTGTCTCTAACTGTCTGTCCCTGCTCCACACAACAACCTCTCCCTACACTGGCAAAAAACAGAATGTAAAATGGCTGCCAGATTGGGTTTATTTATAGGGTAGGGGGTGTGTCCATGTGCTGAAACGTCTCAATTGGCTGTCCTGTCCCACCTGATGCATGTGTCATGGGTCAAAGTTCGGCACTATGCTAAAAAATATGCCATCTCTAGTGGCAAAAGTTAAATATATTTGCCATTTAGCGATGCAATTATATGTTCTAAAGCCTTTTGTGGCGTGTATTAGTGGCAAAAGAAAAATCTATTTGCGGCTCAGCGGTGCAGTTATATCTTATAAATCCCTTTTTGTTGTGTAATAGTGGCAAAATAAAAATATATTTGCCATTCAGCAGTGCAGTTATATGTTCTAAAGCCTTTTGTGGCATGTATTAATAGCAAAAGTTAAATATATTTGCCGTTCGACAGTGCAGTTATGTGTTATAAAGCCCTTTTTGTTGTGTAATAGTGACAAAATAAAAATATATTTGCCGTTCAGAGGTGCAATTATATGTTATAAAGCCTTTTGTGGCGTGTATAAGTGGAATAATAAAAATATATTTGCCGTTCAGCAGTGTAGTTATATGTTCTAAAGCCCTTTTCGCTTTTCAGCGGTGCAGTTATATCTTATAAAGCCCTTTTTGTCGTGTAATAGTGGCAAAATAAAAATATATTTGCCGTTCGACAGTGCACTTGTGTTCTAAAGTCCTTTTCCACCACTGACATTAGAGATCTCGGAGTAGGCAGCAACAACGGTGACCTCTGTCCTTGGGCTGATCTAGGTACTGTCGTCAGACAGCTGGGTGCCGTTGCTACCTCCTCTTCCTCATTGGTAATGTCTGGGAATGGATGGGAAAATAATTCCTCTGACTTGAGTGGAGGGGCTATGGTGGTGGTGGTGTCTTTGGGGGTGCACACAGCAGAGAGTGAGGAGGGTGCAGCTACAGTGGATGAGGTGGATGCAGAAGCGGAAGGCTGAGTGAGCCACTCAGCGAACTCTGGTGCATCCTTTGACGTAATCGCACGCACCTCTTCAACTTACCACTAAGGTTCAGGCCTGGTCCACCTGCCCGACTCTTACCACCCCTGCGGAATAAAGCAAAAATATTTTTATTTTGCCACTAATACACGCAAAAAAGGGCTTTAGAACATATAACTACACCGCTGAACGGCAAATATATTTTTATTTTTCCACTTATACACGCCACAAAAGGCTTTATAGTTATATGTTCTAAAGCCTTTTCTGGCGTGTATTAGTGTTAAAAGTAAAATATATTAGCCATTCAGCGGTACAGTTATATGTTCTAAAGTCTTTTGAGGTGTGTATTAGTGGAAAAAGTAAAATATATTTGCCGTTCTTCGGTGCAATTATACGTTATAAAGCCTTTTGTGGTGTGCATAAGTGGAAAAATAAAAATATATTTGTCATTCAGCGGTGTAGTTATAAGTTCTAAAGCCCTTTTGTGTGTATTAGTGGCAAAAGAAAAATATATTTGTCGTTCAGCAGTGCAGTTATATCTTCTAAAGCCCTTTTTTGTGTGTATTAGTGTGAAAAAAAGAACTTATTAGCCGTTGTGTGGTGAAGTGAGAAAATTACAGACTTTTTGGGGGAGTTTTAATTTCCTTTTTATTTATTTATTTGATGTAACAGTATGTCAAACAGAGAAGTGCCAGGCTCTGCACAGGGGAGTGGCAGGGGCCTATATGTTTCTGGCGCAGGCAGAGGTCGCAGCAGACTAAGGGGCCGGGGCAGCAGGAGTCACTTCGAAAGGCCTGAGCTCCCTGTGTCAGCTAGTGGTCTAGTTTTGACCAGCATCCCAGTGGTCCTTGACTCGAACTTCGACTTCAGCGCAAGTGACATCAAACACCCCTAGCCAAGAGTCAGTGGGTTCTTCAGACACAACCCTTAGTTGGCATGGCCCAGGAGCAGGCCCTGTGCCCTCACCTGTCCTCAACCTGCCTCTTTCCGTTTCTGTTTCCTCATCCAGAGAAGTATTGCATGCTGTGGGATCAGCTCCACTATACAGTGAGGTCAAGCTACTAGAAGACAGTCAGCAGATACTGGCAAGCCGCTTCCTCCACTAGGCGGGCAAGTAGTGATGAGGAGAGTGGCGTGGGAGCTGGTGTTGTGAGCGGTCAGGCTCCTGACCCAGAGACGGTTAAGGAGGACATCAGTGATGTGCAGACATTACTCGATGATGATTTTGTAGATGATCGCACTTGGGAGCCAAAGAGGCTTCATCGTCATCGGGAGAAGAAGGTGGCAGCTTGCCCGTTAGGCAGCAGCGGAGCCAGCATGTCGCTATCGTGGCCGGGAGTCAGCAGAGTGGCAGCAGTGGGAGGTCGGGAGACAAACATGCCCAGGGTAGACCACCCGCTTCACAGGAGCCTACCGTCCTGGGAAGTAGCAGTGCACGGTTTCACGAAGGCAGCAGCGTCACCATAAAGTGACCTGGGAGAACCGTGGCTCCGACGTGGTGGTCCAGCCTGCTGCAGCAACAGCTGCATCACCCAGTGGCACGCAGCCGATTTCCGGCAGTCAAGGCTCCACCACCTCAGCCGAAGGGAGCTGTCTGTCCTTCCCATCATCTTCTGGTCCTGATGCTCCTGCTCCTTGCCCTCCTACTCCTCGTCAGTCATTCCATCAGCAAACCATCACCAAAGCGATTGCCAAGAGACAACAGTATGCATGCACTCCTCCAATGGCGCAGAAGCTGAACGTGCTCCTGGCCAAGTTGCTGGTGCTGCAGTCCCTCCCTTTCCAAGTGGTGGACTCTGCACCTTTCAGAGAACTGATGGCTTGTGCCGAGCCAAGGTGGAGAGTCCCAAGCCGTCATTTCTTTGTCAAAAAGGCAGTACCAGCCCTGCACACACATGTAGAATAGAAGGTGGGCCAGTCCTTGAGCCTGTCGGTGTCTGCCAAAGTGCACAGCACCAACGTGTGGAACTGTAACTACGGTCAGGGACAATACATGTCCTTTACGGCCTACTGGGTGAATGTGGTTCCTGCACAGCCATACCAGCAACTTGGCCAGGTGATGCCACTTCCGCCTATACATTCTCATGCCATTGGTCTTGTGACAATGTCCGCCTCTGCCTCCTAATTCCCCACCGTGTCCTCAGCCTCCACTGCAGGGACAATTCACAGTGCTCCACCATGCCACATGTGCAGGGCACGGCGGTGTCACTCTGTTCTGCACCTTGTTTGCCTGGGCAAACTGAGTCACACAGGGGAGGAACTGCTCCGTGTCCTTCATCAGGAAATCGAATCCTGGCTTTGTCACCGACAACTCAAAATCGGAACCATGGTTACCAACAATGGGAAGAACATGGTGTTGGCGCTGCCTGCATGGCACACGTGTTCAATCTGGTTGTCAAGCGGTTCTTGAAGTCTTCCACGCATCTGCAAGACATCCTAAAAATTCAACTTTGCATGCACTTCAGCCACTCGTACACCGCAAAGAGCACCCTCCTTGAGCTGCAGCGGCAGAACGGCATCCTCCAACATAGGCTGATATGCGAAGTTTCCACCCGTTGGAATTCCACCCTCCATACAGTATGTTGGACCGACTATACGAACAGAGAAAGGCCATAAACATTTTCTTTATGATCCAAGGGGACAGGAGTACTCCCCTGTATAACTTCGATGTCAGCCAGTGGTAGCTCATGCGTGACACCTGCCGTTTGCTCGGGCCCTTTAAGGAGGCTACGTTATTTGTCAGTCGCCAGGACTATGGTATGAACGATGTCATTCCAATGCTTCATGTCCTGCAACAGATGCTAGTAAATATGGCTGGTCAGGGGCCTGGAGACGTGGTGCCGAGATCTCACGGCCA
Organism: Bufo gargarizans; assembly: GCF_014858855.1. NCBI lineage: Eukaryota > Metazoa > Chordata > Amphibia > Anura > Bufonidae > Bufo > Bufo gargarizans. The sequence continues at coordinate 458,419,639 of NC_058081.1, read as the reverse complement.
CATGAGCCCTGTGGGGGCTGAACTGGAGGATGAGGAGGAGGAGGAGGACATTGGAGCACAAGCAATGTGTAGAGAAATGGGTGGTTTTTATACACAGAGGAGGAGGAGCAGGAGCAGTCATAGGAGCTACAGGGCAATGAGGAAGAGGATGCAGAGGACCCAGATACACTGTGGAGATGGAGGCAGGGAGTCCCTCCGACTTGCACAAATTGCCCGATGCATGCTCACTTGCTTGCGTAGTGACAGCCGAATTGTCAGCATTCGGCAGAAGGATGACTTCTGGGTCTCCACCTTGTTGGACCCTGGCTACCGGTCCAGAATGGGGACTTTTTTTACACTCGCTGAGAGGGAGGACAAACTGAAGTATTATAGAGACATCCTATGTAGCCAGTTGGCCACTGCCTATCTTCTCCATTGTCCATCCTTTTACAGGGCCCTCTGCGCTCATGTTCCTCTGCCATGGCTGCTGTGGCAGGATGGGGGGTAGGAGCAGTTCCAGCTCCATCAGCAGCAACTTGAGTCTAGTGAAGAAACTACTCACTAGCCGCAGCATCTAGACAAGGAAAAACCTGAACCAGCAGATGGTGGCATACTTGGACAGCGCCCTGCCACCCCACATTGAAGATCCTCTGGACTATTGGGCAGCCAAACTGGATTTCGGGCCACAACTGGCCGAGTTTGCCCTGGAAAAGCTGTCCTGCCCGGCCAGTAGTGTGACATCAGAGCAGGTGTTTAGTGCAGTGGGGGACATAGCTATCCCAAGAAGAACTCACCTGTCCACCCAAAATGTAGAGAGACTGACCTTTGTCAAGATGAATCAGGCATGGATCAGACAGGATTTCTATCCACCAATGCCTGATGCATCAAACTAGATCATCCATGGTGCCACACCAGCTACCTGCCTCAGTTACTATTCTGATTCTGCCAACCACCTGATGCCACACATCTGATGTCAAGTGCTTCTTCTTTCACCCACCATCTTCAGCTGGTTCTGGTTTTGCCTCCCACCTCCCCACTCGGTCACCAGGTCACTCTGTGGCCTCCTGATGCTGCCGCCACCTCCACACTGTCATTGTGCCACTCTGTGGCCTCCTCCTGATGCTGCCGCTACCTCCAGACTCTGACATTGGGCTACTCTGTGGTCTCCTCATGCTGCCTCCACCTCACAACTATGTCATAGGGCCACTCTGTGGACTTCTCTTGCTGTTCCCACCCTCCCCACTTCATGACTGGGACACTATTTTGTCTCTTGGCCTGGCTGACATCATCATATATTTGACCTTTCTTCTGATCTAAAACAGAACATTGCAAAAATTGGTGCATTACAATGGTAAATGCAATTGACAATATATGGCTAAACCCTCAATCTGATATTAAAAATGAGACTTTCGCCAATATATTCTTATATCAAGAACATACCGGAGCCCGCGCACCTTGTCAAGGTCTCTCATAATGGCGCGGGACCTAACACTAACCTACCTGTGCCGTATGGACAATTACAGGGGCCTTATAGGGAATTAGAGGAGCATGAGGTCCGACACAGCTAACAACTCCCAGTTACCTCCAGCGTGAATTCTCACATACAATGGGAGGAGGGAGGAGGCTGTGAGTCCCACCTATCACTGAGTCATGTGATGCAGGCTACACAGGTGCACCTAAATAATACTCAACCTGGAGTTGCCACACCTCCAGGTAAACATATACAAACAAAATAACAAAGTAAAGTGATCTTAAAAGGCAGAAAAATGCTCAAAACCCCAAATGCTGTTGCGTATTTGTAGCTGGGGGAGCAAATCCTGAGGAAGCTAAACGCGCGAAACGCACGTCCGGGTTCAGAACCACACTGGTCGGTATTTTCTATTATAATCAGTACTTCTTGATATTTACATGTTATTTATGGCACTTTAAATTGTGACACTTTATTTATTTGATATTAATTCTCTCCTATGCATCCTTTTTCTCCACTTGGAGTTGATTACATGCTTCATACTGTGTGGTTTTCACACCTACTTACTCTATATGTGACTTATTGTCTGTGGTTCCTTGTCTTTCCTGTGGCGCCCCCAGAGGAAGGCTTTGCAGAAACTTGCGTTGGGGTGTGTGGTTCGCCAGAGGGTCCTGTGTTGTGATGGGAATGTAGTTACTGTGTTACTTGTAATATCTTATTTATGTATTTTTTGGGGTTATGTAGGAGTTTATTTTACCTCAATGAATAAGAGTTGGATACTAATATGTCATGGCACCTGCACTTTACGAGTACTTACCAATTATTTGCTTATGGCATACAGGACAAATTAACTGTTACCTCTTACAACTAACTCATATTGTTACTATTACATTATATAGATTATTACACTGCCATACCACCGCTCAGGGGAACCACACTTTAATCATGTAGATTATATCTAATCATTGAATTAAAATTATTTTAAATTTCAGCTAGACTCAGCAAGACTCTGATGTCTTTTTGTAGCCATTTCTCTACAATAGTATCTTCTTTTGGTGACTGTTGCGTGTGAAGCGTTTCCTGCAGACAATCACCTTATAGAGTGTGTATTCAAAAGCTGCTATTACATGTAGGAATTTCAGACACATCATAGTGAAGAGCAATCACTCTGCAATTGATCATCTCCATGCTGTCCAGCAGTGTTCTGGCAGAAGAGAGCAATTATACTGGTGGATATTGAAACATATTTGTTAACGTTTAAACCATGTTTAAAAAACACAATGTGCAAGTCGAATATTGTGCATTGTAATTGCTTATTGCCGCATCATGAACGCTGGAGAGCATGAAGACAAGCAGTGGCATAGCGATCACTCCTCCCCATGTGGAGTTCGAAATCCCTACATGTAATTGCCAGTTTTAAATACGCTAGCTAGCAGGCATTTGCTCCAGACAATTGTCTGCTTTCTCAGCCAGTAAAATACAGCCATTAGTTACTACACGGGCCCAGACATTTCCAAACATGAAACGTTAGTACATGTCATATGCATGTTATGTAATATTGTGGGTTTCTTCAATCTGAAAACTGTGCAAAATCTGGCTCAGGAGTGGTATGTGTCGATGGTGTCCGTGATTGGCCAACAAATAAAGTGGAATGTGACCCAGCAGTTGTGGAGCGTCTGGATGAACGACGGGTCTCTTGAGTTGTGGCTTGGTTCCAAGGCTGGCTTGATTGTACTGATGTTTGTTGTGTAGGATTTGGCTGGATGGGCTCAAATTGCTGTTGTGGCAGAAATGGTTGAATGCTGGGTGGTGGAACAGTGGTAGATGGTTGTGGCATTGGACGCACAGCCGGAAGAAGCGCATGTAGCGCGAAATGGCCGCCGCTGATCAATGCGTGCCTCTGAATTGTCCGCCCCCTGCCTGATGTAATTCTGGTTTAATAAAGCTGCTGATTTCTTGTATACACACTGGTGAGTGCCGCTGCTTCTGTTTCGCTTCTCATCATCTTCTGGTTGTGGCATTGTGTTTGGTAATGGTGCTGACTGAGTACTGTACACAGTATGTTTGATATTGGCTTAGATATGGGTTAGTCTGGAAGTTTGGAGCATATGGTGTTTGATCAGCAGGTGGTGGGTTATATTGGCTGTGTGGGTTTGTTGTGAATGGGTATGTTTGGTAGGTGTTTGGTGGTGCAGTGTAGTAATGGAGTGGTGCAGAAGTTGGAAATTGGGTTTGGGGTAAGGTAGTTGTTTGTGTTGAAATATATTTATTTAGAATCTACCATAACTCTTTGCGACATGCATCCATTTTATCTTTTGGTAGCTTTTTAAGGACAATAAAGTCAAACATTGAGAAATGGTAGTTGGGATCATCCATTAGTCCCCTGCGCTCATCCAGAAGTGAGCTTAACTTGCCTGATAGTGGAATGTTGGCCTCATTGGATCGTCTCCTTCGTCCTCAAAGAGAAATAGAAAAAGGGGCCTCAGTGGATATTTCAGTAGTTGCCTCAGCTGTGAACTCTGCTTGTGCATCCGAGCTATCATGGTCAGGTTCTGGACCAATGGATCTTTGCAGATTCCCGCTGGTACTGCAGAAGAAATATTTTCCCAAAATAATGCCTCATTCACATGTCAATGTTCGGTCAGTGATTTCCATCATTCATTGTGAGCCCAAACAAGGTGAGTCTCTAAACACAGAACAGGTGCAGATCTTTTCCTTACACCTTATGTCTGTGTAGCTTCCACTCCTAGTTTTGGTTCACGATCACTGATGGAAATCACTGACCAATATCAATTACATGTGAATTATGAGACAAAAACAATATAATATAATCATTTACCTTCTTGTTTCCAGTAGTGGTCGCAAAAAATCAAGTTGATCAAAATAAATGTATTGTTTGCGCTTAGACGGCGAACTTTAGCTTCTTCCAACGTCTCTTATTTGGCACATCTCCCGGGTGTAGCAGTCCTTTAAAGATCGTCAACGTTCTTGCACTGCCTTCCCTGTATTTCGACATACGTCACATTATGAACAGCATGTACTTTTTGTTTAGAAAGCCAGTGTTTAATTTCCACACAAATATGGCACATGTGGCCTTGGATATGCGCTTAGTGCAACATCCAGTACCTTATTTTAGTGCTTAGGAGGTTTTTGCCAAGTTTTTTTGCAAATAAGTTAAAATTTTACCTAAAATGAACTTTTAAAAGGAGTCTGTGGATGTAAAGGAGGGAGCGGTTGAATTTTAAACAAGTCAAGTTGGGCCTAACTTAACCCCTTAAGGACTTATGACATACTGGTACGGCATGTTTCCCGAGTCCTTAAGGACCCATGACGTACCGGTACGTCATGTGTATTTCCGATCACCGCCGCCCGGCAGTGATCATTGAGCAGGCACCTTGGCTAAATGCGCGGGGGGGTCCCGTGACCCCCCCGTGTCGGCGATCGCCGCAAACCGCAGGTCAATTCAGACCTGCGGTTTGCAGCTTTACCTACGGTTTGTGGCGGTTTGTGGCGGTTTGTGGCGGTTTGTGGCGGCGTGTGGCGGTGCCATCGGATCCCCATGCAGCTGTAGGGGGGACCCAATGGCATGGAAGGCAGCGCGATGCCTAAGGAAGGCATCGCGCTGCCATCCAGTGACGAGCCTGTGAGATCCAGCCCCCTGGATCTGACAGGCCGGAAGCTGTGTGAGTAATACACACAGTATTCCTCATACAGCCAATGCATTCCAATACAGAAGTATTGGAATGCATTGTAAAGGATTAGACCCCCAAAAGTTCAAGTCCCAAAGTGGGACAAAAAAAGAAAGTAAAAAAAAAGTTTTCCCCCCAAAAAAAATTTCACATAAAAATAAACAAAAACGTCATTTTCCGTGTCCATATTGACCGGCTCTATAAACATATCACATGACCTAACCCTCAGATAAACACCGTAAAAAATAAAAACTGCTAAATAAACCAATTTTTGTCACCTTACATCACAAAAAGTACAACTGCAAGCAATCAAAAAGGTGTTTGCCCTGTCACCTCATCCCTCAAAAAATGAGCCCCTACCTGAGACAATCGGCCAAAAAATAAAAAAAAACTATGGCTCAAAATATGGAGACAATAAAACATCATTTTTTTTGTTTTAAAAAAGCTGTTATTGTGTAAAACTTACATAAATAAAAAAAGTATACATATTTGGTATCGCCGCATTCTTATTGACCGGCTCTATAAAAATATCACATGACCTAACCCCTCAGATGAACACCGTAAAAAATAAAAACTGTGCTAAATAAACCATTTTTTGTCACCTTACATCACAAAAAGTGTTATAGCAAGCGATCAAAAAGTCATATGCACTCCAAAATAGTGCCAATCAAACCGTCATCTCATCCCGCAAAAATCATACCCTACCCAAGGTAATTGCCCAAAAACTGAAAAAATTATGGCTCTCAGACTATGGAAACACTAAAGCATGATTTTTTTTGCTTCAAAAATGAAATTATTGTGTAAAACTTACATAAATAAATAAGAAGTAAACATATTAGGTATCTCCACGTACGTATCAACCGGCTCTATAAAAATATCACATGACCTAACCCCTCAGATGAACACCGTAAAAAATGTAAAATAAAAACTGTGCTAAATAAACCATTTTTTGCCACCTTACATCACAAAAAGTGTAATAGCAAAGGATCAAAAAGTCACACGCACCCCAAAAAAGTGCCAATAGAACCATCATCTCATCCTGCAAAAATCATACCCTACCCAAGGTAATCGCCCAAAAACTGAAAAAATTATGGCTCTCAGATTATGGAAACACTAAAACATGATTTTTTTTTGCTTCAAAAATTAAATCATTGTGTAAAATTTACATAAATAAATAAAAAAGAGTACAAGTATACAAGTATAGGTATCGCCGCACCCGTGACAACCTGGTCTATAAAAATATCTCATGATCTAACCTGTCAGATGAATGTAAATAACAAAATATAAAAATGGTGCCAAAACAGCTATTTCTTGTTATCTTGCCTCACAAAAAGTGCAATATAGAGCAACCAAAAATCATATGTACCTTAAACTAGTACCAACAATACTGCCACCCTATCCCGTAGTTTCTAAAATAGGGCTACTTTGGTTTCTACTCTAGGAGTGCATCGGGGGGCTTCAAATGGGACATGGTGTAAAAAAAAAAAACTGTCCAGCAAAATCTGCCTTCCAAAAACCATATGGCATTCCTTTCCTTCTGTGCCCTGCCGTGTGCCCGTACAGCTGTTTACGACCATATTTGGGGTGCTTCTGTAAACTACAGAATCAGGGCCATAAATATTGAGTTTGGTTTGGCTGTTAAACCTTGCTTTGTTACTGGGAAAAATGGATTAAAATGGAAAATTTGGCAAAAAACTGAAATTCTTAAATTTCATCTCCATTTGCCAATAACTCTTGTGGAACACCTAAAGGGTTAACGATGTTTGTAAAATCAGTTTTGAATACCTTTAGGGGTGTAGTTTCTTAGATGGGGTCTCTTTTATGGAGTTTTTACTCTAGGGGTGCATCAGGGGGGCTTCAAATGGACATGGTGTAAAAAAAACAGTCCAGCAAAATCTGCCTTCCAAAAACCGTATGGCATTCCTTTCCTTCTGGGCCCTGCCATGTGCCCGTACAGCCGTTTACGACCACATATGGGGTGTTTCTGTAAACTACAGAATCTGGGCCATAAATGTTGAGTTTGGTTTGGCTGTTAACCCTTGCTTTGTAACTGGAAAAAAATTATTAAAATGGAAAATCTGCCAAAAAAGTAAAATTTTGAAATTGTATCTGTATTTTCCATTAATTCTTGTGGAACACCTAAAGGTTTTGAATACCTTGATGGGTGTAGTTTCTAGAATAGGGTCATTTTTGGGTGGTTTCTATTATGTAAGCCTCACAAAGTGACTTCAGACCTGAACTGGTCCCTGAAAATTGGGTTTTTGAAAATTTTGGAAAAATTTCAAGATTTGCTTCTAAACTTCTAAGCCTTGTAACATCCCCAAAAAATAAAATATAATTCCCAAAATGATCCAAACATGAAGTAGACATATGGGGAATGTAAAGTAATAACTATTTTTGGAGGTATTATTATGTATTATAGAAGTAGAAAAATTGAAACTTGGAAATTTGCAATTTTTTACAAATTTCTGGTAAATTTGGTATTTTTTTATAAATAAAAATTATTATTATTTTACTTCATTTTACCAGTGTCATGAAGTACAATATGTGACGAATATGGCCTGGATAATGCAAAGCGTTTTAAAGTTATCACGACTTAAAGTGACACTGGTCAGATTTGCAAAAAATGGCCAGGTCGTTAATGAAATAGGGCTGAGTCCTTAAGGGGTTAAATTTATGTCAATTTGGACAAGCCTACAACATGGTGTCATGTATAGTTTAGGGGGGCCAGGGCCTCTTTAATTTTAAAGTACACCCTGTGATTAAACACACAAAATCTCAGCAAACACGGTAATTACAATATAAAATGTTAATTGGAATCTTACTTTTAATAATTTGTTGGTTGGATGACAGTGAGGGCCATTCTGGTAACACAGCAGTAACAACTTCGTCCCAAGCTTGTTTTTTTTTGGCCACGATCTGCATAAGCAACACCCCTGCTGTCCCATATGCATGACCTTTGCTGGACGGCACCAATTAGAATTTCCTCGTCCACATCTAAGCGGGACGCAGCCATTCTGAACTTAAATGCAAGCCATATTTTAGAAGGAAAGAACATAAGACAATGTGACAATGCAAATAAATAAAATAAACACTACACACATCCAGCACTACAGCATACACTGCTCAACTACACACACACACACATATCCAGCACCACTGCATACACTGCTCAACTATATAGACTTGCAGCTCCAAAACAAGCACCAAGACAAGGTTCATAAATTGCATGTATAAATTCAAAGTCAGTCTGAGCCAACCTTACATATCACCCAAAAATCTCATCCAGGAGCAATAAGCTTTGCCACAATTTACACCACCGTGAAATGTAAAAGATGCAACTAAAAAACATCTGCCACCAAATAGTAGCTCAAATTAGTGGGCGAAGTAAGGGACAACTAGCAGGATGTTAGACGGTAGGTGTGGCCGGCTTCAATAGAAAAAATAGGAGACACAGACTACTTCATTCACAAACCACATTAAATAAAGTAGTGACTGAGCCAAAAACATGGCTAGAGTAAACCAACTAAGGGCACCATTTAAGTAAGTAGAATACCAGATACATAGAGGTAATAAGAGAAAGGAAAAATACATGGAAAGAAACACAATGGGAACTGTATACGCTGCAGAATATGGAATACACAGTCTGTTTTTCAATTTGAAAAAGGTTCACATCATACCTGTAAATATACATTAAAATATCACTTACAGAATTAACAACTAATGGGGAATTCATGTAATATACACCATTTTTGAAGATTCATGGTATTTACAAATTTTAATAAGGAGCACAATAATTAGCTGGCACAGTTGAATTAGAAAATTCCTCAGGGAAGAAGCCTGGCATGAACAGCATACTCCAAAAATGACATCTGCAGAAAGATTTGCACATGAGGGCTTTGTATAGCTTTGTCTGGGTCAAAAACCAGACACCCAAACAAAGTTTTGTCGCATGTATGTCGCAGTGAAGTCGCAGTCGCACGCGCCTTGCATTAAAGCCTATGGGAGAAATTGCAATGTATTTTTGCGACTGTCGTGTCGCAGTCACAGCATGTGGCAGTGCGACACCACAGACTATCATCATAAAAATTGTCTCACGACATTGGTGCAACAAAATGTCACTCAACAAATGTCGTTGTGCAGCCCCAGCCTAATACCCGAAAGAGAGCTGTTTTCCTTTGGATGTCCCAGTTAAAGTGGAAAAAGTGAAAAATATATAAAAAAGGGTCAGTGTCCCCCAGAGGTCTTTCAATTACCTCTTGGGGAACATATTATGCACCAAAAATGAGTCAAAAAAATTAATAAAATACAGTTGCAATAAAAAGTATGTGAACCCTTTGGAATGATATGGATTTCTGCACAAATTGGTCATAAAATGTAATCTGATCTTTATCTAACAATAGACAATCACAGTCTGCTTAAACTAATAACACACACAGAATTAAATGTTACCATGTTTTTATTGAACACACCATGTAAACATTCACAGTGCAGGTGGGAAAACTATGTGAACCCTTGGATTTAATAACTGGTTGAACCTCCTTTGGCAGCAATAACTTCAACCAAACATTTCCTGTAGTTGCAGATCAGACGGCAAAATGTCTTGATAAACTTGGGAATTCATTTTTCCTTCGATTATAGCAATCTGTCCAGGCCCTGACGCAGCAAAGCAGCCCCAAACCATGATACCCCCACCACCATACTTCACAGTTGGGATGAGGTTTTGATGTTGCTGTGCCTCTTTTTCTCCACACATAGTGTTGTGTGTTTCCTCCATACAACTCAACTTCGGTTTTATCTGTCCACAGAATATTTTGCCAGTACTGCTGTGGAACATCCAGGTGCTCTTGTGCAAACTGTTAACGTGCAGCAATGTTTTTTAGGACAGCAGTGGCTTCCTCTGTGGTATCCTCCAATGAAATCCATTCTTGTTTAGTGTTTTACGTATCGTAGATTCGCTAACAGGGATGTTAGCATATGCCAGAGACTTTTGTAAGTCTTTAGCTGACACTCTAGGATTCTTCTTCACCGCATTGAGCAGTCTGCGCTGTGCTCTTGCAGTCATCTTTACAGGACGGCCACTCCTAGGGAGAGTAGCAGCAGTGCTGAACTTTCTCCATTTATAGACAATTTGTCTTACCGTGGACTGATGAACGACAAGGCTTTTATAACCCTTTCCAGCTTTATGCAAGTCAACAATTCTTAATCGTAGGTCTTCTGAGAGCTCTTTTGTGCGAGGCATCATTCTCATCAGGCAATGCTTCTTGTGAAAAGCAAACCCAGAACTGGTGTGTGTTTTTTATAGGGCAAGGCAGCTGTAACCAACACCTCCAATCTCATCTCATTGATCGGACTCCAGTTGGCTGACACCTCACTCCAATTAGCTCTTGGAGATGTCATTAGTCTAGGGGTTCACATACTTTCTCCACCTGCACTGTGAATGTTTACATCAAGCATCCTCAAACTGCGGCCCACCAGAGGTTGCAAAACTACAACTCCCAGCATGCCCGAACAGCCTACAGGTATCAGCCTACAGCAGGACATTGTGGGAGTTGTAGTTTTACAACAGCTGGAGGGCTGCAGTTTGAGGATGCCTGGTTTACATGGTGTGTTCAATAAAAACATGGCAACATTTAATTCTGTGTGTGTTATTAGTTTATACAGACTGTGATTGTCTATTGTTGTGAATTTGGTGAAGATCAAGATCACATTTTATGACCAATTTGTGCAGAAATCCATATCATTCCAAAGGGTTCACATACTTTTTCTTGCAACTGTAAGTAAAGAATATAATAAAATACAAATAAAATCGAAAACAACACCTAAATAGCCCAATGCACATGAAATTATGCTTATCAAAGCGGCCAACACAAAATAGAGCACTTATTTTAATAATATATTTTGGTATCAGTTTGCATATTTAAAGAATTAGGAGCAGCAGTTTGAAAAAAAAATTCCATTGTTTCCCCAAATTGGATTAAAAAGAAAAAAATGATAAATAAACAACCAAAAAACCCCAATGTGTAACTGAAAAAAGGTCATGAAAATTATTTTGGTAATCTAACAAATAAAGTTACAACTGTTAAACCAGCACGTGTCTGGTCATTAAAGGGTAAGTGGAGGTGCACTGATGAAAACAAATACCTTTGCCTGGTGGTGTTTAGTTATTGCACTACCCTTCGTTATACCTTGTCTCGCAGGTTCTGTCAGATCGGCCACAACAATGTGGGACGTGCTCTGCTCTCAGCTGCCTGGGACTCATAGGACTTCCTGGTTATGCAAATGACTGACGTTTAGCAGCTGCACCTAGTAAAGAGCTCCGCACACCTCCAACCCTCGATCAGCAATAGCTCAGTGGTTACTTCTCTGACTTCACAAGCGTGATCTAATCCCTTTGGGGGTTCAAAACCCACGGGCGCTGTCTGATTTTTTTTAAAAAAATATGAATTTATAATTAAAATCTATCTTTATTATCACATTAAAACGTGTTCATATCAGGATATTTGACATATCTGCAATACACAAGTTTCCAGTTCTAAATGTATGCCAGCCTTAGAATACGTAAGAACTTGCTGGGAGTGGTAGTTCCGCTATTGTTAGGATGCATTTACTTGAGTCGATTCTTTTCTCCTTACTTTGCCATGAACAAAATCAAAAAAGTCAAATTAAACCTTATAATAACTCCATGGGGTCATTTCTCATGCTCGTCTGTTTTTTAGAGTGCGATTAGACAGACGTAGCGGATTAGCTTGTCACTATTTTGCATAGTATTTATAAAGAGTCGCACAGCAGGTGATAAATTAGGATAGGGCTACACGACGACATGAATGTCGCACAAAGTATTTTGTAATGCTTACCTATGGTGTCTCACTGCAACATGCTGCGACAGTGACACAACAGTCACACAAAAATCCATCTTGAATGGATTTTTTGCAACTGTCGCGTTGCAGTCGCAGCATGTCGCATGATGCAGTGTGACATTATAGAAATGCATTACAAAATACGTTGTTCGACACATGTCGTCGTGTAGCCCTAGCGTTAGGTGATATGTATTTCTATTTTGGACGCAAGGGGATCGACTCACAAATGAATTCAAAAGTGATGTGAAAAAGACTCAAATTAGATAAAAAGTTGCATATTAAATATAAAAAGTCGCAGCCATATACACATAATTTATGTTTGTGAAAAGGGGCATGACTACCAGAAGATGCGACTATTTAAAACAATCGCATGGCCCCACACAAAGCTGACAAAAAACTAAGCCACCCCTGGAGTGGAGTAAGGCTAGGTTCACATAAGCATTTAGCCTTTCTGTTCTCCTGCTTAGTTATAGCAGTGGAGAACTGAAAGATTGGATTGGGCACAAAACTCAGCCAAAAGGAGACTATAGACCCCATAGACTATAATGGGGTCTGTTAGGATTCCACTCAGTGGAAGATTTTTGAAGCAGAGACAAAAGTCCTGTATGCACTGAAATCACTTCCCATTGCTTTCAATGGGAGGCTCCTCTGCAGTTCACGTGGCTGAGGGTGTTAGTCATGTGGTTTTCAAGACCGCACCAAGAAGGTCCATGCTTGGTGCAGTTACAAATCCGTAGCGGGATCCTTAGTGCGATTTCGCTCCATTCAATGGAGCCAAACCTAGAGCAGTTTCACATGAAAACCCACATCAGACACCTCAGCAGAGCAAAAATCAGTGTGAGCCTACTGTAGTATGCCAGCTCCTATGTACTCGTTCACTTGAATATCTGTCTCTCTCTCTCTCTCTCTATCTATCTATCTATCTATTTATCTAATAAACAAAAAGAAATAGCAGCACAGTCAGTAAAGAAAATGGGTGCAATCCCTTGTGGATTTTAGGCAAAAATCCATAGACAATGTCCAAAAAGCAAATGATGAGGCAGCACTCCGGTATCAGTGTAGGGTGTTAGACCCATTTATTTCCCCAGTCGCAACGTTTCAGCCCAGCTCAATGAGGCCTTTGTCAAGCTATCTATCAACACTCTGTCTGTTTACCTATGTATCTATGTAGCATTGTAGCTCATATACAGTGGTCCCTCAAGTCACAATATTAATTGGTTCCAGGATGACTATAGTATGCTGAAGCTATTGTAAGTTGAGTAATTGGTTCCAAAGCCACAAAATGTCATCTAAGATAAGAGAAAATTAAGATTTAAGAAAAATAAGCAGATAACTAAGACAGATAAAACAATTCCTTACATATAACAGTCAGAAAAAGCTGATAACTAGCAACTAATCCAGCTATTGTACCAGAGAAGTGGCCTTGAGTGGTTGGATCTGAGTCTGAGTCTGGACCTATCCCTTGGTTGAACTTAATGGACGTTTGTCTTTTTTCAACCATATTAACTATGTAACTGAGTCTACTTTCAACTTACGATGGGTCACAAAAGACCATTGTATGTTGAAAATATTGTATCCTGGGGCCATTGTATCTTGAGGGATCACTGTATATCTAATGGAAACTATCTACTTACACCATGTGAAAAAGAACCATAATACTTTAACCCCTTCCTGATCAGCACCATATGTATGATTCTTGGTGGGACTTTAAAGATGGTGCCCGCTTGCGATGAAGTCTATGAGAGGAGCAATCTGATGATTGCTTGTTATAGTTCCCTATGGGAACTACAAAAAAGTGGGAAATATATAAAAAAGCTAATTTAAAAAGCCATGTTTCCCCAAAACAAAATACAAACACAATAAAAATAAACATAATGGGCATCATCACATGGAAAAACGCCCATACTATTAAAATAGAAAAAATATTTATCCCATACAGCAAAAAAGTCAAAATGGACAATTCGCCATTTTTTGGTCACTTCACCTCCACAAAAAATGAAACAAAAAAATAAAATGGTATAAATGAAAAGTACAGATCACCCCTCAAAAAAAATGAGCCCCACACAGATCCTTTCACATAACTACAAAAAGTTAAAGGGGTTTTTACGGTATTAAAATGCGAGAAAAACTATACATATGTAGTATCTCCGTAATTGTACTGACCCCAAATATAAAGATAACAGGTCAGTTTTACCACATAGTGTACGCCGTTAAAACAACACCCATAAAACTGTTGTGGAATTGTGTTTGTTTTTTTTCCAATTTCACTCCATTTGAAATTTCTTTCCAGCTCCTCCCTAGATTTTATGCAATATTAAATGTTGACATTAAAAAGTGCAACTTGTCCTGCAAAAAGAAAAAGCCCTCATATGGCTATGCGAACAGAAAAATAAAAAAAGTTATGGCCCTAGAAAGGCAGGGAGTGAAAAACAAAAATGCAAATACATAAAAACTTCTGAGGCTGAAAGGGTTAAATAAGGGTTAGTATAGACAAAAGGTTAGAAGAGCTCAGCTTTGTTTTGAGGATCTGTTGTATGGCAAATGTAAACCATGACCTGCAGGGGGCAGCACAGCAGGTGACCCTGTATGGTTTGTCAATCTGCTGAAGCCTGCATACTGTATGCCCTCTACTTCCCGCACATCTGTATGTAGGTCAGAGAGATCCATATATCTCTGCACATATATGTTAATGATACTTCTACACTGCCTGTTCTGTTATTGCGCAGTCAGTGGTTTCTTCCTTCTCGGTGCTCCAATACCTTTTGGGGGTTTGAATCCTGGAGGCGATGAGTATATGACTTCATAGTATTGTCACCATTTATTTTAATGTTATTTCAGCTCTGTCTTACTGTATGACAGCACCTATCAATATTCTGTGTTATTAGTCTCTTCTGTGTGCTGTATGCCAGGCTTGGACTAGAGACAATATATTGCTGGGATTAGTAGTTCCACACAGGTTGTCAGCATTAATAAGCACACTGGCAGAGGGGACATTTCTAAGAGGTTGGAGTATTAAGCAGCTGGTGCTGAGATGCCAAGAGGAAGGTCACCCCATGACATTTCTCCATACTAGGTGGCAGGGGCCCTATGAGGTGCTTGAAAAAATTGGAGAGTTAGATTACAAGGTACACCAGTAAGGGAGGCGAAAGCCGGAGCAGGTGTACCATGTGAATCTCCTCAAACCATGGAAAGATAGGGAAACCTGTACGGAAGAGAGGCCACGACCAGGGTTTCTAGGGGAAGTGGTTTTGGCCCCTCTGACTGACGCAAGGGAAGCTCAAATAAAAGAAAGTTTTGCGCCGTGGGATATTCTTTCTTTTATTTGAACTACTGGCTTTCTGCGGGATTCCAGGCATCCCTGAATAGAAGTATCCATCCCGGGTTGCACACTATCCGTTGCGAGGAGTTCATGTCAACTCGATACATGTCCACATTAGAGTTGTGCCTAAACTAGCACAACTCTACCAGGTGAGCCTCCATAGTGGAGATACCTATTTATATTTATTTTAAACGTTATTACCCTATGGTGCGCCATTCTTTTTTGTTCTACAGTGGAACGAAGCCTGTTTCTTAATACTTAAGCAAGGGAAGCGGCTGCCTCAGTGAAAATTGCTGACAGCCTCTCCTCTAAACAGGCTCAAGAAGCCAGGGAGTTCATTAGTCAGATGTGTTCTCGGACCTCCCTGGGCGCATTTCTATAGTCCGACATGACATTATCATTGAGCCTCAGGCAAAAGTCCAGTTAAAACCATACCGAGTACCCGAGGCTCGGCGATAAGCCATTGCAGAGGAAGTTTAGCTAATGCTCCAGCTAGGTGTCATCGAGGAGTCAAAAAGTGAACGGGCCAGTCCGATAGTCTTAATACCCAAGCCGGACGGGACATTGCGGTTCCGCAAACTGAATGAGGTGTTCAAGTTTAACGCATATCCCATGCACCGAGTGGATGAGCTTATTGAGAAGTTGGGCCAAGCCCGGTATTTTTCTGTGTTGGACCTCACCAAATGGCATTGGCAGGTACACTTGACGGAGGCTGCCAAGGAAAAAATGTCTTTCATCATGCAAGAGGGGCTGTATCAGTACAAGGTATTACCCTTTGGTCTACATGGCGCTACCGCCACCTTTCAAAGGCTAATGGACATGGTACTCCGTCCACATCGTTGGTACACTTCGGCATACCTGGACGATATCGTTATCCACAGCACCAACTGGGAAAGTCACCTACCAACTGGGAAAGTACAGGCTGTAGTGAACTCCCTTAGGAAGGCTGGTTTAACCGCTAACCCAAAAAAGTGCACGATAGGGTTAGAAGAGACCAAGTACCTGGGGTATGTAATTGGGCGCAGAACTATCAAACCTCAGGTGAACAAAATTGAGGCAATTAGGAATTGGCTCCGACCTGTCACTACTCGGCAAGTAAAGTCGTTCCTGGGTATGGTGGGGTACTATATGAGGTTTGTCCCCAATTTTGCTACAGTCGCCGCACCATTGACAGGCCTATTGAAGGGACGCAAGTCAGTAACGGTTCAGTGGAATGAGCAGGCGGAAAAGGCTTTCTCTGCTTTGAAGTCTGCCCTGCGTGGGTCCCCGGTATTGATGACGCCTGACTTCAAGAGGGAGTTTGTGGTACAGACCGATTCCTCTGAAGTAGGCCTCGGAGCTGTACTCTCTCAGGACATCAATGGGGAGGAACATCCTGTTGTTTTCCTGAGCCGGATGCTTACCCCAGCTGAGACTAGGTACAGTATCTCTCGAGTGCCTGGCCATCAAGTGGGCACTCGAGTCTCTCCGCTATTATATGTTGGGGAGAAAGTTCCATCTGGTGACTGACCACTCCCCTCTCAAGTGGATGAGCCCAGCCAAAGAGAGGAATGTTCAGGTCACCAGATGGTTCTTAGCTTTACAAAACTTCAAGTTTTCCGTGGAACATAGGGAAGACAGGTTACAGGGAAACGCAGATGCCCTTTCCAGGGTACACTGTCTGGCGGGTGTTCGCCCCCTCAGGGTTGAACAATAGGGGGGAGGTATGTAGGAAGGCGCAAGGGGTCATCATTGATGGAAGGTATGTGTCACCGAGATTCCTGGCCTAGGTGAGGTAAGAGCCGGTAGTTTTAAGTGTCAGCGGCACCTAGTGCTGACTGACACTGTTTTGTGTTAGTATGGCTGTAAAGCCAATCCGGGCCGGCTCTACTGGTATTAGCCAAAGTGCTGGGTGGGTGGCTGCTCCCCTACGCTCCAGACCGTTTTTTTTTTAGGCCTATATAAAAAAACTCAGCTAGCAATCTCAGCTAGGTGTGGTTTATCCTCCATCTGACAGAGAAGCTGGGGAATCAAGGGGTGAGAGCCGCATGCCGGGAAACAAGCCTCTAAATCCTGCTGTGGACTGGGAATGTACAGTAGTTACTGTGTTACTTGT
Organism: Bufo gargarizans; assembly: GCF_014858855.1. Taxonomy (NCBI): domain Eukaryota; kingdom Metazoa; phylum Chordata; class Amphibia; order Anura; family Bufonidae; genus Bufo; species Bufo gargarizans. Next base: position 458,402,229 of record NC_058081.1, on the reverse strand, counting down.
AATCTCTTATTTATGTATGTTTTTTTGGTTATGTAGGAGTTTATTTTGCCTCAATGAATAAGAGTTGGATACATGGCCGGTGCAAGGATTTTTGTCAACACAAGCGAATCTACATTTTGGCCCCCCCCCCATCATTTCACATTTCTGCCCCTCATGATTCATGTCCATTTCTTGCCCCCCCATCATTTCACATTTCTGCCCCTCATGCTTCATATCCATTTCTTGCCCCCCCATCATTTCACATTTCTGCCCCTCATGATTCATGTCCATTTCTTGCCCCCCATCATTTCACATTTCTGCCCCTCATGATTCATGTCCATTTCTTGCCCCCCCATCATTTCACATTTTTGCCCCTCATGATTCATGTCCATTTCTTGCCCCCCATCATTTCACATTTCTGCCCCTCATGATTCATATCCATTTCTTGCCCCCCCATCATTTCACATTTCTGCCCATCGTGATTCATATCCATTTCTTGCCCCCGATCATTTCACATTTCTGCCCCTCATGATTAATATCCATTTCTTGCCCCCCCATGTGCCAATATCATAGTGCCATCCTCTCCCCCTGCCCCCTAATGTGCCAGTATCAAGTGCCTCTCTCGTCTCCTATCCATGTGCCAGTATCATGGCGCCAATATCCCCCCTCCACCCCATGGCAGTAAAGTAACAGTCCGATATAAAAAAAAAACTAAAAACTTTTATACTTACCTCCATGTCAGCGATGCGATGCAGCCTCTAGTGTTGAAGATTTAGTGCTTGTGTTCTTATTTAGCCTGTCTTTTATAAAAGTTTGTGATGGGATTTGAACCCATGACCTTCTGTATCAAAGGCAAAGCACTTACCCTTACCCACACAGCTATGAAAGCTGTATAGGCAGTTACTTTAAAAATATATATATAAGACTTCTACTGTAGATAACTTTGATACCTAGGGTACAACCATACACATGACAGTTGCCTCAACACACCCTAGCTCTGCTACATCCATACACAGTGTGCTGGGGCAGCTGTCATGTGTATGTACACTAGGTATCAAAGTTATCTACAGTAGAAGTCTTATATATATATATTTTTTTTTTAATTTTATTATTAAGTTACTGGCTATACAGCTGTCATAGCTGTGTGGGTAAATGCCTTGCCTCTGATGTGAAAGGTTCGAATCCCAGGGGAAACTTTTCTGAAAGACATGCTAAATGAGATTTAAATACTACAGGGTTTGTAGCTCAGAGTGTGTGTTGCTTGCGGCTGCTGCCTCAGCCTGTCAGCTGTGTGCCGCTCTGAGACAGTGGGGGGCGGGCGGCCGGGCTGCTCGGCACACAGGCTCAGCGAGGTAAATGTAAGTTAGCAAGTTAATTGTTTTCCGCCGCGGCGCCGCTCCCCCCCTTCTCTGCGCCCTCAAGCAGCCGCTTAGGCTGCCTTATGATAGAGCTGGCCCTGGTTGGATACTAATATGTCATGGCACCTGCACTTTACGAGTACTTACCAATTATTTGCTTATGGCATACATGACAAATTAACTATTACCTCTTACAACTGACTCCTATTGTTACTATTACATTATATAGATTGTTACACTGCCATACCACCGCTCAGGGGAACCACACTTTTTCTATGGTGGTTTTAACATCTCTGTTAATCATGTTATATCTAATCATTGAATTAACATTATTTTATATTTCAGCTAGACTCAGCAAGACCCTGATGTCTTTTGTAGCCATTTCTCTACACTAGTATCTTCTTTTGGTGACTGTTGCGTGTGAAGCGTTTCCTGCAGACAATCACCTTATAGAGTGTGTATTCAAAAGCTGCTATTACATGTAGGAATTTCAGACACATCATAGTGAAGAGCAATCACTCTGCAATTGATCATCTCCATGCTGTCCAGCAGTGTTCTGGCAGCAGAGAGCAATTATACTGGTGGATATTGAAACATATTTGTTAAAGTTTAAACCATGTTTAAAAAACACAATGTGCAAGTCGAATATTGTGCATTGTAATTGCTTATTGCCGCATCATGAACGCTGGAGAGCATGAAGACATACAGTGGCATAGCGATCACTCCTCCCCATGTGGAGTTTGAAATCCCTACATGTAATTGCCAGTTTTAAATACGCTAGCTAGCAGGCATTTGCTCCAGACAATTGTCTGCTTTCTCAGCCAGTAAAATACAGCCATTAGTTACTACACGGGCCCAGACATTTCCAAACATGAAACGTTAGTACATGTCATATGCATGTTATGTAATATTGTGGGTTTCTTCAATCTGAAAACTGTGCAAAATCTGGCTCAGGAGTGGTATGTGTCGATGGTGTCCGCGATTGGCCAACAGATGAAGTGGAATGTGACCCAACAGCTGTGGAGCGTCTGGATGAAGGACGGGTCTCTTGAGTTGTGGCTTGGCTCCAAGGCTGGCTTGATTGTACTGATGTTTGTTGTGTAGGATTTGGCTGGATGGTCTCAAATTGGTGTTGTGGCAGAAATGGTTGAATGCTGGGTGGTGGAACAGTGGTGGATGTTTGTGGCATTGTGTTTGGTAATGGTGCTGAGTACTGTACACGGTATGTTTGATATTGGCTTAGATATGGGTTAGTCTGGAAGTTTGGAGCATACGGTGTTTGATCAGCAGGTGGTGGGTTATATTGGCTGTGTGGGTTTGTTGTGAATGGGTATGTTGTTTGGTAGGTGTTTGGTGGTGCAGGGTAGTAATGGAGTGGTGCAGAAGTTGGAAATTGGGTTTGGGTTAAGGTAGTTGTTTGTGTTGAAATATATTTATTTAGAATCTACCATAACTCTTTGCGACATGCATCCATTTTATTTTTTGGTAGCTTTTTAAGGACAGTAAAGGTAAATATTGAGAAATGGTAGTTGGGATCATCCATTAGTCCCCTGCGCTCATCCAGAAGTGAGCTTAACTGGCCTGATAGTGGAATGTTGGCCTCATTGGGTCGTCTCCTTCGTCCTCAAAGAGAAATAGCAGAAGGGGCCTCAGTGGATATTTCAGTTGTTGCCTTAGCTGTTGACTCTGGTGGTGCATCTGAGCTGTCATGGTCAGGTTCTGGACCACTGGATCTTTGCAGATTCCCGCTGGTACTGCAAAATAAATATTTTCCCAAAATAATGCCTCACTTACATGTCAATGTTCGGTCAGTGATTTCCATCATTCATTGTGAGCCCAAACAAGGTGAGTCTCTAAACACAGCACAGGTGCAGATCTTTTCCTTACACCTTATGTCTGTGTAGCTTCCACTCCTAGTTTTGGCTCACGATCACTGATGGAAATCACTGACCAATATCGATCACATGTGAATTTGGAGACAAAAACAAATCATATAAACAATATAATATAATCATTTACCTTCTTGTTTCCAGTACTGGTCGCAAAAAATCAAGTTGATCAAAATGTATTGTTTGCGCTTAGATGGTGAACTTTAGCTTCTTCCAACGTCTCTTATTTGGCGCAACTCCCGGGTGTAGCAGTCCTTTAGAGATTGTCAATGGTCTTGCACTGCCTTCCCTGTATTTCGACATACGTCACATTATGAACAGCATGTACTTTTTGTTTAGAAAGCCAGTGTTTAATTTCCACACAAAAATGGCACATGTGGCCTTGGATATCCATTTAGTGCAGCATCTAGTACCTTATTTTAGTGCTTAGGAGGTTTTTGCCAAGTTTTTTGCAAATAAGTTCAACTTTCACCTACTCTGAAAATGTTCTTTTAAAAGGAGTCTGTGAAAGTAAAGGAGGGAGCGGTTGAATGTTAAACAAGTTGGGCCTAACTTAAACTTATGTCAATTTGGACAAGCCTACTACATGGTGTCATGTATAGTTTAGGGGGGCCAAGGCCTCTTTAATTTTAAAGTACACCCTGTGATTAAACACACGAAATCTCAGCAAACACAGTAATTACAATATAAAGTGTTAATTGAAATCTTACTTTTAATAATTTGTTGGCTGGATGACAAGTAAGGGCCATTCTGGTAACAAAGCAGTAACAACTTCGTCCCAAGCTTGTTTTTTTTTTGGCTACAATCTGCATAAGCAACATCCCTGCTGTCCCATATGCATGACCTTTGCTGGACGGCACCAATTAGAATTTCCTCGTCCACATCTAAGCGGGATGCAGCCATTCTGGAACTTAATCACAAGTCATATTTTAGAAGGAAAGAACATAAGACAATGTGACAATTCAAATCCAAAAAATTAAACACTACACACATCCAGCACCACTGCATACACTGCTCAACTACATACGCACACACACACATATCCAGCACCACTGCATACACTGCTCAACTACACACACACACACACACACACATCCAGCGCCACTGCATACACTGCTCAGCTATATAGACTTTCAGCTCCAAAACAAGCACCAAGACAAAGTTCATAAATTGTATGTATAAATTCAAAGTCAGTCTGAGCCAACCTTTACCACCGTGAAATGTTAAGGATGCAACTAAAAAACCTCTGCCTAAAATTAGTAGCTCAAATTAGTGGGCCAAGTAAGGGACTAGCAGGATGTTAGACGGTAGGTGTGGCCGGCTTCAATAGAAAAAATAGGAGACACAGACTACTTTATTCACAAACCACATTAAATAAAGTAGTGACTGAGCCAAAAAACATGGCTAGAGTAAACCAACTAAGGGCACTATTTAAGTAAGTAGAATACCAGATACATAGAGGTAATAAGAGAAAGGAAAAATACATGGAAAGAAACACAATGGGAACTGTATACGCTGCAGAATATGGAATACACAGTCTGTTTTTCAATTTGAAAAAGGTTCACATCATACCTGTAAATATAAGTGGCTCTACATTAAAATATCACTTGCAGAATTATCAACTAATGGGGAATTCATGTAATATACACCATTTTTGAAGATTCATGGTATTTACAAATTTAAATAAGGAGCACAATAATTAGCTGGCACAGTTGAATTTGAAAATTCCTCAGAGAAGAAGCCTGGCATGAACAGCATACTCCAAAAATGGCATCTGCAGAAAGATGAGCAAATGAGGGCTTTGTATAGCTTTGTCTGGGTCAAAAACCAGACACCCAAACAAAGTTTTGTCGCATATATGTCGCAGTGAAGTCGCAGTCGCACATGACTTGCATTGAAACCTATGGGAGAAGTGTTGCTAGTGACATGTGCCATGTGACACAAAATCCATTTTTTTTTGCGACTGTCGTGTCGCAGTGCGACACCACAGACTATCATTTTAAAAATTGTCTCGCGACATTGGTGCTTGGTGCGACAAAATGTCACTCGACAAATGTCGTTGTGTAGCTCCAGCCTAATACCCGAAAGGGAGCTGTTTTTCTGTGGATGTCCCAGTTACAGTGGAAAAAGTGAAAAATATATAAAAAAGGGTCAGTGTCCCCCAGAGGTCTTTCAATTACCTCATGGGGAACATATTATGCATCAAAAATCAGTCAAAAATAGTAAAGAATATAATAAAATATGAATAAAATCGAAAACAACACCATAGTAGCCCCATGGACATGAAATTATGCTTATCAAAGCGGCCAACACAAAATAGAGCACTTATTTTAATAATATATTTTGGTATCAGTTTGCATATTTAAAGAATAAGGAGCTGCAGTTTGCAAACAAATTACTTTGCAAAAAAAATTCCACTATTTCCCCAAATTGGACTAAAAAGAAAAAAAAACGCTATAAAAAAACAACCAAAAAGCCGCAATGTTTAACATAAAAAAGGTCATGAAAATTATTTTGGTAACTAACAAATAAAAAAAGTTACAACTGTTAAACCAGCACGTGTCTGGTCATTAAAGGGTAAGTGGAAGGTGCACTGATGAAAACAAATACCTTTGCCTGGTGGTGTTTAGTTACTGCACTACCCTTCGTTATACCTTGTCTCGCAGGTTCTGTCAGATCGGCCACAACAATGTGGGACGTGCTCTGCTCTCAGCTGCCTGGGACTCATAGGACTTCCTGGTTATGCAAATGACTGACGTTTAGCAGCTGCACCTAGTAAAGAGCTCCGCACACCTCCAACCCTTGATCAGCAATAGCTCAGTGGTTACTTCTCTGACTTCACAAGCGTGATCTAATCCCTTTGGGGGTTCAAAACCCACGGGCGCTGTCTGATTTTTTTAAAAAAAAATATGAATTTATAATTAAAATCTATCTTTATTATCACATTAAAACGTGTTCATATCAGGATATTTGACATATCTGCAATACACAAGTTTCCAGTTCTAAATGTATGCCAGCCTTAGAATACGTAAGAACTTGCTGGGAGTGGTAGTTCCGCTATTGTTAGGATGCATTTACTTGAGTAGATTCTTTTCTCCTTACTTTGCCATGAACAAAATCAAAAAAGTCAAATTAAACCTTATAATAACTCCATGGGGTCATTTCTCATGCTCGTCTGTTTTTTAGAGTGCGATTAGACAGACGTAGCGGATTAGCTTGTCACTATTTTGCATAGTATTTATAAAGAGTCGCACAGCAGGTGATAAATTAGGATAGGGCTACACGACGACATGAATGTCGCACAAAGTATTTTGTAATGCTTACCTATGGTGTCTCACTGCAACATGCTGCGACAGTGACACAACAGTCACACAAGTGAATGCAAAAGTGCTGTGAAAAAGACACAAATTATATAAAAAGTTGCATATTAAATATAAAAAGTCGCAGCCATATACACATAATTGATGTTTGTGAAAAGGAGCATGACTACCAAAAGATGCGACTATTTAAATAAAACTGTTGCATGGCCCCACACAAAGCTGACAAAAAAACTAAGCCACCCCTGGAGTGGAGTAAGGCTGGGTTCACATAAGTATTCAGCCTTTCTGTTCTCCTGCTCCTTTATAGCAGCAGGAGAACCGAAAGAACGGATTCGGCACATAACTGAGCCGAACGGAGACTACGGACCCCATAGACTATTATGGGGTCAGTTAGGATTCCACTCAGAGGAAGATTTTTGAAGCAGAGACAAAAGTTCATGTGGCTGAGGGTGTTAGCCGTGTGGTTTTCAAGAACCCGCCAAGAAGGTCCATGCTTGGTGCAGTTACCATGCAGACCTCTTTACAAAGCCGTAGCGGGATCCTTAGTGCGATTTCACTCCATTCAATGGAACTAAGTCTAGAGCAGTTTTACCTGAAAACCCAGATCAGACACCTCAGCAGGGCATAGTGGTTTCTGATGTGGGATACGTGGAAGATTTTTCCACTGAAAATTTTTTCAGTGTGAGCCTACTGTAGTATGCCAGCATCATCCACTGTGTAGTGGGAGTGCTGACATACTACAGCTATGTACTCGTTCACTTGAATATCTTTCTCTATCTATCTATCAAACAACAAGAAATAGCAGCACACTCAGTAGTGAAAATGGGTGCAATCCCTTGTGGACTTTAGGCAAAAATCCATGGACAATGTCCAAAAAGCAAATGATGAGGCAGCACTCTGGTATCACTGAATGGTGTTAGACCCATTTATTTCCCCAGTCGCAACGTTTAGGCCCAGCTCAATGAGGCCTTTGTCACGCTATCAATCAACACTCTGTCTGTTTACCTATGTATCTATGTAGCTCATATACAGTGGTACCTCAAGTTACAATATTAATTGGTTCCAGGATGACCATTGTATGTTGAAACCATTGTAAGTTGAGTAATTGGTTCCAAAGCCCCAAAATGTCATCTAAGATAAGGGAAAATAAAGATTTAAGAAAAATAAGCAGATAACTAAGACAGATAAAACAATTCCTTACATATAACAGTCATAAAAAGCTGATAACTAGCAACTAATACAGCTATTGTACCAGAGAAGTGGCCTTCAGTGGTTGGATCTGAGTCTGAGACGTTGTATGTTGAGTCTAGTTTCAACTTACGATGGGTCAGAAAAGACCATTGTATGTTGTATATATTTTTTCCTGGGGCCATTGTATCTTGAGGGTTCACTGTGTATCTAATGGAAACTATCTACTTACACCATGTAAAAATTAACCCTAATACTTTAACCCCTTCCTAGTCAGCACCATATGTATGGTGCTTGGTGGGACTTTAAAGATGGTGACGCTTGTGATGAAGTCTATTAAACAAACAATCGGATGATCGCTTGTTATAGTTCCCTATGGGAACTACAAAAAAGTGGGAAATATATAAAAATTGCAAATTTAAATAAGCCATGTTTCCCCAAAATCAAAATACATAATGGGCATCACCACATGGAAAAACGCCCGTACTATTAAAATATAAAAATATTTATCCCATACAGCAAAAAAGTCTAAATGGACAATTCGCCATGTTTTGGTCACTTCACCTCCCACAAAAAAATTAACAAAAAATTATCAAGAAGTCATACAGCCCAGACAGTACAGATCACCCCTCAAAAAATGAGCCCCACACAGCTTCTTTCACATAACTACAAAAAGTTAAAGGGGTTTTACTTTTTACAGTATTAAAATGCAGGAAAAACTATACATATGTAGTATCTCCGTAATTGTACTGACCCCAAGAATAAAGGTAACAGGCCAGTATTACCACATAGTGTACGCCGTTAAAACAACACCCATAAAACTGTTGTGGAATTGTGTTTTTGTTTTTTACCAATTTCACTCCATTTGAAATTTCTTTCCAGCGCCTCCCTAGATTGTATGCAATATTAAATGTTGACATTAAAAAGTGCAACTTGTCCTGCAAAAAATAAGCTCTCATATGGCTTATATGTGAACGGAAAAATAAAAAAGTTATGGCTCTGGAAAGGCAGGGAGTGAAAAACAAAAATGCAAACACATAAAAACTTCTGAGGCTGAAAGGGTTAAATAAGGGTTAATTCAATGAACAATCCTGCTATTTATTTTATAGCAGTATAGACAAAAGGTTAGAAGAGCTCAGCTTTCTTTTCAGGATCTGTTGATGGCAAATGTAAACCATGACCTGCAGGGGGCAGCGCAGCAGGTGACCCTGTATGATTTGTCAATCTGCTGAAGCCTGCATACTGTATGCCCTCTACTTCCCGCACATCTGTATGTAGGTCAGAGAGATCCATATATCTCTGCACATATATGTGAATGATACTTCTACACTGCCTGTTCTGTGATTGCGCAGTCAGTGGCTTCTTCCTTCTCGGTGCTCCAATCCCTTCGGGGGTTTGAATCCTGGAGGCGATGAGTATATGACTTCATAGTATTGTCACCATTTATTTTAATGTTATTTCAGCTCTGTCTTACTGTATGACAGCACCTATCAATATTCTGTGTTATTAGTCTCTTCTGTGTGCTGTATGCCAGGCTTGGACTAGAGACAATATATTGCTGGGATTAGTAGTTCCACACAGGTTGTCAGCATTAATAAGCACACTGGCAGAGGGGACATTTCTAAGAGGTTGGAGTATTAAGCAGCTGGTGCTGAGATGCCAAGAGGAAGGTCACCCCATGACATTTCTCCTGGCATCGTGCTTTGTTTTTTAACTATTGACTTACCCAGAAGATATAAAATATCATAGAAAAGCAGGAATTTTGGAGAGATGAGCTGGTAGGATTAGGGGGATCATAATATTTGTTCTATTGTAAGATGTGGGGAATAATATACAGCATAATATACACTATTCAGCCATAACATTAAAGGGGTATTCCCATCATGGTCCTTTATAACCACAGTAAGCTCCAGCCGAGGTTATGCAAAGTTCCGGAAACATCCAAACTGGCTGCACTTTGCTGTTTCCATAAGGGCTCATTCAGATGACCATATGAATGGGTCCACATCCGTTCCGCAAAGGTATCAGTGAGAGCAGCTGCAGACATATCGACTTCAGGCCTCCTACTATTTAATACAAAGGCTTCAATAGGGTTGTGCCTATCCTAGCACAACCCCAAAAGGTGAGTCTCCAATCTGGGGCTGTTTCTTATCATCACCTGAATGTACTTACCCTATTGTGCGTCTTTTGCTTTTTTCCATACTTTGCTTTAAGAAGCCTTCTTGCCCAATATATGTGGTTTCTAATTTTTGGCCTTTTGCCAGGAGATACTTACCTGCTCGCTGTTTCCTATTCTGCTTTCTGTTCGGTGCCAGGAATTCTTCCTCCAGACGTCTAGTTTTTCTAACATCCAGTATATTTTGATGCATTATACATCTCGGTAAGTGATTCCTCATAAATCATTGAGAAGTCAATCATTGTAATATTTCTTGGAAGCTTCTCATATTCTAGGACATTGATTTGGATCAATACATGATCCTGTATAGCAGAAGTGTATTCTGCACAGGACACAGCCTGGAGTAACAGTTCTGCCTTTACAAGAGCCACAATCCCATTAAATCCATCTTGGCATGCCTTATAATCACTTGTAGGTACTTGAGTAATGTATTGATTTTACCAGTCTAGCTGTGACAGGCCAAGCCTCGCTGCTTAACCTGATTTACACAGTAATCCAGCCTTCAAATACTCTTTATATTATATCATCATAACTCTGGAGTCTCATACATAAGTAATAACCATAGCAAACACAATAAAGAGCATATCGTGGTTTGCTGATAAACACTTCTTTCTTTCTTTCCTCCTAACTTGTGCCCTGTTAAAAACAAACAAAAAAAACCACTCACCTTGCAGCGGTCCAGCCATGCCCCGTTCCCAGTTGCTTTTGTTCCCCACTGGACCCCAAGTGGCTTGGTCCTATGACCGCTGCAGCCTCCCTGTGGGAGGGTGCCTGAACAGTAGGTTCCTAGCAAGCTAGTATTCTGCAAAGCTGTCTGTTCTGTTGTCTGACCATGGACTGGTCCAGTGTATGGTCACCAATTATGGCCCACTGTCAATAACTTTGATCACACCTGGCAAGAAAGTAAAACTTCTCTACTAAAGGCCTCAGAAGTCAGATGTCCTTTGATGGCAGGTCACTAGCAGTGACTACTGAGGCCAGTGATTAGCCACGGCAGTAACAGGCCTAAGACAGCGAGTGATTTTTTTTCAATGATGGGGCACAGGTTAGGCACATTAGGGTTGTCAGTTCTTAGGTCAGACAACCCCTTTATAAACAACCCCTTTATAAATTTTATAAACAGGACAATACCTTTAACCCCTTCCCGACATCTGTTGTACATGTACGTTGGATATCGGGTCTTTAAAGATCGTGCCTGTCCGTAGCAAAGCGAGCCACATAGCTACTGGGTGTGCTGTTTTACATGTGGCTTGCTCTCTCCATTTATGCAGGCTGCAGCCTACTTGCTGCCAAGGCCTCTCCTCCACTGCCTGTAGCATGCATGGCACGCACTCCTTCCGGCTGTTAAGATCCAGTGGGCGCATCATGGCAACCCTGGAGTACTTTAGGCACCTTCCCCTTTGGGATGGTGCCAAAACAATAGGTTCATCATGTGCTAGTATCCCACAAAGGTGTCTGTTTCGTTGCGTGCTCATATACCAACTTTTCACTTATTTACTGAATTCTGCCCCTCTGTTGCATAACCTAACTTGTTCCTTACCTCTATATTGACCATTTGATGCCTGCCATGACCTTGGGTCATTTACTGTATAGCACATAAATCCCCTGCCCTCGGCCTGTTCCGGACTATGATTTTGCCTGACCCCTCGGTGCTCTGTGCCTGTCTCTCTGGCCCCCGTGGGTCAGTTGTCAATCATATAGAGACCATTCCAGGAGGCAGCAGCCTGGTGGCTCCCCTGCAGTGAAATCCAGATCCCTGTATAAGGGTTAAAGGGTGAAAACCACTGCCATAACAACAGACATAAGAAGAGGTGACAAGTCCTCTTTAAGATTGTAGATGAAGATTGTGCCTGACTACTTGCACTGACTGGGAGTCAAGATATCCCTAGGAAACAGGAGTCTTGGGCAGTTGCTTAGTTTGACACTGCCTAAAACTGATCCCTGGCTGGTACAGGGAATACATTGGTAAGCTGTCCCCTTTCTGCAGTTAGGAGAATCATCATTGACACAGGAATGAAATAGGGCAAACAGAGGCAGAGATGGGGGATATTTTTAGTACTGCTCTACTCATACTGCCTGTCACTGTGTAGTTAATCTAGTGATGTCAGGATGATAGGTGTGACATGCAGCTCAACTTCCTTCCAGTCGTCATTTCAGACAGCAATGAATGAAGGTTTTGTGGAAGGAGAGAAAACAGGTTGGAGGCTGAGAAAGTGAGTGAGAATTTGATCTTAGAAGCAGCTAAAAATATGGAGATGAATCTATCTTTAGTTTGTCCTAGAGTGAAATATACTTTTCTCTGATACTTGTGTAATCTTCAAAGTTTGGACATTTCTGCTTGCAGACATTAAATGGTAACATGGTCAGCAAAGATCTAGTCAAAGGGGATGGCCTCTCCTTTTAAAACTGGTGATCTTTCTGCCTCTATGTTGCTATGTCCATATAATATTACATAGGTGGTTTTCCAATAGCAGCCATGGATGTCAAGTCCCTATAGAGGCCAATTTAGTGGAATCATCACAGAGACAGAAGAGGAGAGGGAAGGAGACCAGTGGCAGGGGTCAGGAATGAAAATTTCAGAAGGCAAATTTATTTCAAAGTTGTTTATAGGGACTCTAATTATGATGACCATTTTTAAGTGGTTGCCCAGGCTAACAATATTGATGACCTATTCTCAGAATGGGTCATCAATATCAGATCGTTGGAGGTCTGACACCCTGCACTACCATCGATCAGCAGGGCTGTATTTACAACAAGACACATGAGGGCACAGGCCTAGAGCATCAGGGGGATGGAGGGAGCGACACTTCACAGAGAAAACTAAGGATTAATGTTAATTCTATCTCCTTAGTCCTGCTTCTCATGTCTCCTTTTCACAAACTTTTGTTTATTGTAGCTAAAAGTCAGGAGATTTAACCCTCACACTGCTTTCCAGTAACAGTAATCTCTTCAAGAAGGCAGTGTAAGGGTTAAATCTCCTGACTTGGTGCAGGTAACAAAAGTAAATGATAAGGAGGCATCAGATCACTTAGATGAGGAGAAAGGTGAAACCAGTATATGACCCATATGTGCATTGCCAACTAGCAGATTTCTCTACCTGTCACAGAGCAGTCCATTCGATAAGCCACTGTCACGGTCTCTCCCGTGACAGGGGTCAGAAGATCTAAGAGACTGGCTGCACGTGATGTGATCTGACAGTCTCTTTGGTTTCACTTGTTTCTGTGTTGTTGCTGGTTATGACCACACCTCTTGTCTCAGGAGTAGCTCAAGTGGTCATTCGAACTCCTCTATTTAGTCTGGTCTCACCCATCATGCTATGCGGTTGATAGCTCCCTTCTGGTTATGGAAGTGCTGGTGTTTGGTTCTCCACTGAGTTCCTGCTCGTCCACGTACTTTGGAGTTAAGTGTCTTTTTCCTATTTCTAGTTTGTTGTATTCCCCTATATTTTGGTATGTGATCTGAGGGAGTCTCCCCTGTTCCTTTAGCTGGGAAGTAACAGGTCATCTTTTGTCCTGACACTATTTCCAGGTTCCTTTATGGTCAGATAGGGCTCTAGGTTCTGGCATATGAACATTCCTACCATCGAGGTCTGTTCATACTGATAGTAGTCAGGGCTCAGTTTAGGGATTTACTAGGTGGTGACCTTTCCCCTTTGCCTAGTACCTTTTCCCTTCCCTCCTGTGTTCGGTGTGGAGTTTTCTGCGCACACCGCGCCGTGACATCCACACACTGACAGCAAAGTAGTAAAGTTCTTCAGTATAACTAAAAAAATAAAATAAAAAAAAGTAGGGTCCACAGAATAAATGAAGCCATACACCTCGTATGAGTTATGGCTCATTTAGATATCCAGCTGTTTGCATAGACATGTAGCTGTGGTTCACGTGTTTTCACACATTTTTTTTTTTTTGTTGATCCGAGGCTCCGTTCTTGAGTTATAATACATTTTCTTAATATGCAAATTAGGTATTTTGTGCAACAAGGGTGTCACTATTGCTCTTGCATCACCAAAGCTCCCCTCCTTTCTTTGACCATACACTGTTTTGTCGCTGCCTGGCCCTGTCAATCAGAGCCGGAAGGGCTGGCCACAGAAAGGAGTGACGCTTGGGTGCAACAAGAGCAATTGTGATGCCCTCGTTGTACCAAAGGCCCAATTTGCTTATTAAGAAAATGCATAATTATTTAGGAATAGAACCTTGCATCAACAAAAAACAGGTGTTTTAATCAGGTTAACAACAGCTATGTATTTATGCAAACAGTTGGACAGGGAGGTCACTGGGTGACAGTAGATTCCTTTAAAAAAAATTGTGTTAAAGCCTGTGAACAGGGACGACCTCTTACAGATTATGTCCACGTCCGTTTTTCACTTCAGGGAAAGTATTTTAAGGGAAAATCATTTTATGTAGCTATTGTATATCCTTAAGTGAACAGGTAACTTTAGCAGAACTAATAGGGGGTGTGAGCATTAAATGTGACTTTAAAGTAGCATTATTCAAAATTGTGTTTGGAACCAGTGTAATAAGAACAATTTAATTTCCAACCTTTAGAGCAATATACATGTTTGTGTTCCCGTGTTTCTTGTGATTTTTCCTCTGCTATATATAGACTAAATATGATATTTCAATATGGAAAATCATCTTGTATGACGGCACATATCCTACCCTCCTTTCCCTTGCATTGTCCATTATTTTCTCAGATGAAAACACGTCACGGTTAATTTACTTTATTACAGTCACAGTAATTTTTTTTTTGTGTGCATTGTATATCATCTGACTGGCCACTAGGGGGCTCTTGAAGCTCATGATATTCCTCAGCTGCTTTTCCACATTCCTTCATCTTAGTTTCATATTGGTTTTACTCAATGAAACTTAATTGACCATTTAAAGTGAGAGCTGATGATAATTAAAAATTAAAACTTGAATTCAGCATTTTTTATGCAGAGCTAAAATGATTGAATGATAAAAAAAATGAATTATGATTTATAATTGCACCAAAACTCTATAACATATTATTAAAACATTATTACTTTTTTGGCTCTATAAAAATCATTATGGCCATATTCTTACCGTCATAATAACTGTGATTGCATAATATTTTTGCAAATAGCAGTTATACACCATTTCTTGTAATACAGTGGTTACTGAGGAGTAGTGTCGGACTGGGGTGCTTAGGGCCCACCAGTAAAATTTATTTTGGGGGCCCACAGTACGAATTCATTCAAATATAATAAATAATCTAACACGTTTTTTTATATGACTATAGGCTGATTGAGGTGCTGTACATTGAATATATGTATGTAGTCCAGTAAGTCTACTGTGTTATTTGCCAATTGTGCAGGGGGTGGATGACTAGGGCCCCCCCTTGCTCAGAGGCCCACCGGGGGGATTCACCTGTACCCCTGTGAGCCAGTCCAAGCCTGCTGAGGAGCCTATTACAACTACCCCCTTTGTGGGGTGATAGGAAATGTAGTGTGCACCCCAGAAGTTACAAATGTATGACAGATATAGTGAATTCAGATTGTAGGGGTGATGGGGGAGGAGAGCTCAGGGTAGCCTGCTTATTCTGTCCCTCAGGCAAATGTGCACTTCCATGCGCTTTATAATGTTAGTATCAGTTACGCAAGGAGGAAAAGACACAGCAGTGTCACCAAATGTAGAGGTAAGTGAAGGAGATGCCAATAGCAACTGATCCAGTTCCACCTTTGTTTCTCTAGAGGACTGCCTAAAAAGAAAGCAGCAATCAAACTGATGAAAATAAAGCTTAAATGGGTTTTCTGGGAATAAAATTTGGATAACCTTATCCTCGGGATAGGTACTTAATATCTGCTTGCTGAGGGTCCGACTCTTGGCATCCCTGCCGATCAGCTGTCATCTGAGCACTGTGGCCTCCTCACAGCATACTCTATATAGCGGCTGTTTGGTATTGCCGGCCCATTCACTTGAATGGGACTGAGCAGTACATAGGCAATGGGACCAATGAATGCAACATCACTGGCATAGGAAGAGTCATCAACTTTCAATGGACGGCCACGGCCTCTTCAAACAACTCATAGTGAGAGGTGTTGGGATTCGGACACCTACCAAAACAGGGATAAGGTGTATTCAACTCATAGAGGACTGCCTAAACTAAGGGTCCAATGTAGCCATATGTGCCGTATCTGCAACTGAATCCTATTATCTAATTACAACCGCATTGTTTCTTCAGTGGTAATGGCCAAATGGTTTTGTGGCAATTACCAGTGACAACAGAAGAAGGAATGCTGTTTTGGAGGTTACCACGAGGTTGCAATTAGTTAATAGGATGCATCTGCGGCTTGTATGGCCGCACGGTACTTGGCCGCAGCGGCTGCATCCCAAGCACAGTGCAACTTCTGGTCACCCTTTCACAAACATATTAGCTGTGTCCGCAGAACTATTTAAAGGGCCTATGAACAACATTTATCACCTATCTACAGGACAGCTGATAAATGTATGAGCGCTGGGGTACTGACTGTTGGGACCCCCACCAATCATGAGACTATTGGTGTCCATGTTCCCCGTGTAAATATCTGCCTGACTTCATGACTTACAGGTACATGACCATATCTGAGAACATAGCAGAAGCTGAATGGTCGGTTCACACAGAAGATGAATAGAAGTATCATTCTGCATGTCTGTCTGAGGTTTATGACAGAGAATTTCGTTAATGCTATGGATCCTGATATATGCATGGACCATCTGACTCATAGCTGCAATCCATTTCTCTATGCATGTCTATTGCTGATGTAGAAAAGCAGCGGATTCTTGTATTAGTAACTCCTTGATGCCTCTGGGACCGCTCTAGTCATATATTTTCATATTCTTTTAATGTGGCTCGAGAATCTGACAGCATATTAAAGCAACTTGATGCAGAATCTGCTACGGATGTGAGTATAAACTCTTAAATGTATTCTGGATGTTACTGGTGTTTTTGTGGACTAAGGATTTAGACAAGTCAGAATATGATCCATTACTAATATAAAAGTGAAGCAGCCTCTGTGTAAAGATGAATTATTGTTATTGAAGGAAATCTGTCAGCAGATTTGTAGCTATGAAGCTGGCTGACCGGTTACATGTGTGCTTGGCAGCTGAAGTCATCTGTGTTGGTCCAATGTGTGCCCACATTGCTGAGAAAAATCAAGTTATAATATATGAAAACGAGCCTCTTGGAGCAATGGTGGCATTACTGTTACACCTGGAGCCTTCACATTCTCTATAACTGGTGCACCCTCTCCACCTTGATTGGCAGGGCCAGGCGTTATGACCTTTTCACTGCCTGGCCCTGTTAATCAAAAAGCACAGTAGCTGCAGATAGAGTAGAACCTCTAAGAGTAAGGGTCCATTCACACGTCCGTTTTTTCTTTCCTGATCTGTTCCGTTTTTTCAGGAACAGATCAGGACCAGATCTGGACCCATTCATTTTCAATGGGTCCTGGAAAAAATCGGACAGCACAATGTGTGCTGTCCGTTTCCGTTGTTCCGTTCCGCATGTCCGTTTAAATATAAAACATGTCCTATTCTTGTCCTGAAAAATCGGATCCTGGTACAATACAAAGTCAATGGATCCGCAAAAAACGGATGACATTCGGATGTCATTCCGTATGTCATCCGTTTTTTGCGGATTCCGTTCCTGGAAACACATAACAAATTTTTTTTTTTTTTTTTTTTTTCAATTTCTTTTCAAAGAAATCCAAACAACTTTATTTGATTATTGAAATGTATACATGTTTCCGTTTTTTGCGGATCCGCAAAAAACGGATGACATACGGATGACATACGGAAACATTTTCAGGAACAACGGATCCGCAAAAAACGGACCGTTTTTCAGGATGAAAAAAAACAGGACGTGTGAATGGACCCTAAAGGCAACGGCTCCTTTGCTCCTAGAGGCTTCTTTGCATATACTATTGGGGTCATTTATCAAACTGGTGTAAAGCAGAACTGGCCTAGTTGGCCATAGCAACCAATCATATTCCACCTTTCATTTTTGACAGATCCTCTGGAAAATGAAAAGTTGAATTTGATTGGTTGCTACGGGCAACTAAGCCAGTTCTACTTTACACCAGTTTGATAAATGACATATATATTTAAAATATACAAAGGAGGAGCATATATTAAAACATAATTTTTCTCACCAATGCAGGCACATATGAACATGGGACCAGCACAGATGTCTTCAGCTGCCAAGTGATCATACAACAGGTCAGCCAATTTCATAGGTAAAAAAATAAATGCTGACAGATGCCCTTGAAGGGTCCTTTTACCCTGGATCATTTTAATCATCCTATCAGGTTCATGTTATATGGTGGTGTTACCGAAAGCCAATCTACCTATCTCCATTTTGATAGAGAGAATGCAATCTGCTTCCATCTATAAAAACATTTAAGAACTGCTTCTTCTACAGACCTTAAATTTGGGACTAGGAAGCTTTGTCATTCAGTTTTACCCTTTGATGAATTTTCCTGACCCTCTCCAGAGGCAATGGTTCAGATAACTCCTTTTTAGTGTCATTGGTGCCATGTGGGCAGTGCTTGCCTCTCCTTGTACACAAATATGGTGCATGGAAATCTTGCAGCTAGATGAGTCCTCCTAAATCTTTTTAATATTTAGTGGTCTATGATGAAACAGACATTGGGGAGATTTATGAATAATAGGTATATTGGAGAAGTTGCCCATAGCAAGCAAGCACATGGAATGTACAGAGCTCAATTGGCAACTGCTCCTCTTTAACATTACAATACATTTCATATCAATACTTTACAGACATAGTTGTTAACACATTCAGGGACATTTAAGAACCCAGGTCCTCCAAACCCCACCCTGAACTGCACAGCCCCATTACCATAACTACCCAAAAGGCCCACAAACTGCCTACTTTGTGATAAATATGCTCAAACCCTGCTATTTTTACTCTTCTCCATTCCTTCCCTATGTATATCTAGAAACAAAACAAAAAGTTAAAAATTAATCCTTTATGAAAATGAACAATGATAGTTGAGAAAGCTCATGTAACACTTCAGCTTAATGTCAACCTGCCCAGGTTAGGATGATGAAGATGACTTAGTACGTGTCCCTTACCAACCATGTGGGCCAGTAAGAAGTTTAGAAACATTTCCCTTTAAACCAACCTCTAAGACATCAAATCCAAACTCCACAAACTTTCATAATCAAAGCACACAAAGAATGACAAATTTTCTCTAGAAATGACGGGTGTTTTATGGTTCCACCTGCTTTCTGCTTGAAATCTGAAGATGTCAATAAATCCTCCATAACTCCCCCAGTCCTGTGAAGGCAACACGGGATGCATCTGTATTCAAAACAACTAGGCCCGCAAATCACTTTTTATCGTACATTACACCACATGCAGATGAACTGGGTTTAATCTATTTTCCCTTGACTTCTTAAAGTACTGCTAAGCAGTGGTTCTCAGCTGAGGAAAGATCATGAAGGATTTTGGTTACTGGATAGTTATTTCATTTTTTTTCATACTTTTAACTTTAAGTTATCTTCATTCGAATCACAGTGTCAGCACTTTACGCCTTCATGTGCAGATTAGCAACATCTGGCCGAGACCCTCTGGTGCTTTCCCTATAAGCAGGCAAAGTTGACTGGAACATATGTCTGCTCTTCTGAATAAGATGCCAAAGGATGAATTCCTTCCCTGGAGCTATATCAGAACAGCCTTTCATTTCTTCATCCCACCATTTTTCTTATTATAGGATGATTGCCATACACACAGGTAGTCAGGGGAACAAGACAGTATGTATTAAATGAGCTAATCCCTAACACATACTGTCAAAAAGGGCCTCCATAAAAAATGTATTTCTCCAGCAATTGAAGCTGTAACTGAACACAAATGAAAACGCAGCATGCTAATAAGATATATTAAATGCCCACCTTCAGACTTAGCAACCAGGGAGGGAGAGAGGACATGGCGCTCAGACTGATGCAAACGATTAGAGGCCTGTATCACTTATTATTGCATCTGTCAGCTACTATTTTAACACAATAAGACCCTTAGGATATCAATTAGGGTACAGCAAACAGTAACCATGATTGATGGTGGTGGGGACAGCATATGTTAAATTTGTCAATTGTTGTGTCACATCAAGCTATTTTCAAATTCTCCATTTGTATCTCCTGTGCAAACAGGGCTCGTTTCACATCAATTATGATAAAAATTGATACAGTGCCTATTAGAATTTGGTATATAGTCACTGCCTGATTTACACTGTATGTGTGCATGATATTATCAGCAGAAAAAAAATAGCAGCAAATTAAAATCCAAGCCAATAAAAGCCAAAGGTCTTGGCTAGAAAGGCAACATATTAATGAAAGTTGTATATAGTACCACATTTATATGTCAGGAGCCTGTAGGCACAGGTTGTCTTTTGCTTTAGACTTTGCCTATGAGGGCATCCTTCCCAGGGGTCAAGTCCTGGGAAAAAAAGTGTGGGAACTCACCCAAGATCCACTGCAACCCCCCCCCCCCTCCAAAAAAAAAAAAAAAAAGCACAGAAAATCTAGCACGCTGTAATTTGTGTAGCTGCGGACTGAGCCAAATGTACACATTGTGATCAAAACACAATATCATAGTGCCATCCTCTCCCCCTGTCCCCTAATGTGCCAGTATCAAGTTCCTCTCTCCTACCCCCTTCATGTGCCAGTATCATGGCGCCAATAGCCCGCCTCCCCCGTGGCAGTAAAGTAACAGTCCGGTATTTAAAAAAAAACAAAAAACACTTTTAGAAAAGTTTGTCATGGGATTCGAACTCATGACCCCTACACATCAGAGGCAAGGCATATGCCCTCACAGCTATGAAAGCTGTCTAGCTAATAACTTAAAAAATATATATATAAGACTTCTACTGTAGGTAACTTTGCCCACTGTGTATGGATGTAGCAGAGCTGGGTGTGTTGGGGCAGCTGTCATGTGTATGGTTGTACACTAGGTATCAGTACACTAGGTATCAGTAGGAGTCTTAAAAAAAAAAAAACACTTTTAGAAAAGTTTGTCCTGGGATTCGAACTCACGACCTCTACACATCAGAGGCAAGGCATTTACCCCCACAGCCATGAAAGCTGTCTAGGTTGTTGCTTAAAAAAAAAAAAAAAGACTTCTACTTATACCTAGTGTACTGATACCTAGTGTACAACCATACACATGACAGCTGCCCCAACACACCCAGCTCTGCTACATCCATACACAGTGGGCAGCTGTCATGTGTATGGTTGTACACTAGGTATCAGTACACTAGGTATAAGTAGAAGTCTTATATTTTTTTTTTTAAGCAACTACCAAGACAGCATTCATGGCTGTGAGGGTAAATGCCTTGTCTTTGATGTGTAGAGGTCGTGAGTTCGAATCTTTTCTTAAAGACATTCTAAATGATCTCCTATGTGTCAGCTGCGAAGTGACTGAACATACTCGCAGCGTATTAGGCCGACAGAAGAAGTGAAGGAGATGATGTCAGTAGGGGGCGGGGCGCCATGAGAGGAGTCACAGACAGCAGCAGCACCGCACAGACAGCTGTGAAGCCGCTTAGCCTGCCCTGCACAGTGCGCTTCACCCCCTGATTTCAGCCGCGTTCTCCTGGCTTGAGGCTTGAAAGGGAACGGCGTTCCTGCCATGAAAAAAGTGCAGGAACGCCGTTCCCCCTCCACTCGACCCCTGATCCTTCCCACAGACCACCAGACATAGACTCCCTGTGCCTATAGGTAAATCTGGCCCTAACTATATATGCATGGGTTTAGGTACAAAATTATATGCCAAATATACAGTTACAGGGGTTTCTCGGATTTGTTGGAATCAAATGAAACTTTATATGTGTGAATGTAACGATGATATATGAAAGTGATCACAATATTAGAGAATGGATAAGTTTATTGGGGAAAACTGCCTTTTTCTGTTAGAGTGCAGACTGATTATTTGTTTGTTATTTTTACCGGATTTCCCCTTTGAAACGCTTTACAAAATATGTCGTATATGTCAGCTTGCACCATCTAGTGTGTTTCACAAGGTCAAAATGAATCGGAGTAAATTGATTTTTTCATCCAAATACCTTGTAAGTTTTTGTAAAAAGTCTATATCTGTCACTGATATTGCAGGATTTATCCAATTTAGCCTGACAGTCCTGAGAAATGAGATAAGTTGGACTTTTGTATCATTACTGTATGGCATATCCTTCAGTAGTATCAAAGCTGGAAGTATAGTGTCACGACCCTTGGTCATGGTCGTGACTCCTTGGGAGCCGCATGCAGTTGCCCGCGGTTTGGTGTTGTGTCAACCGCAGCTGGGGACACTTAGTTGTGTGCCTCAAGTGCGGTTGCCGCGGACAACAGGTATGCGTGCGGTTGCCCTTGGCAACGTGTGTTTGTGTGCACTTCCCTTGTCTGGTGTGCACGGGGGTTATTGTGTGCACTTCCCCTTTGAGTTGGTGTTTTCCCTTCCCTGGTGTTGGAGGGGTTAGCTTCCTTCCTAGTGTGTGTGTGCACTGGGTGTGTCTGACTGTTGGGTGTGGCTTCTTGGCTCTATAAAGCCTCAGTGGAAGGCAGTAGTCAGAGAGGGTGCTTCAGCCATGCTTGCTGGAGACATCCTCCTGGTTATTTACCAACTGCCAGTGGGGACCACCCTTCTGGTCATAAAATTATGTTACACAGTGTTATGAAGGTGTGTGTGGGATTTCCTTATTATTACAGCTTATGGTCCTGGGTTCCTGTGTGATGTCTGGTGTGTGCTGTGTTCGTTGGTGTTCTGAACAGCAGCACTTGCACATGGGTTCCAGGCTTCATACTGTCACGGCTGTGGATGGGGAAAACCCTCAGCCGTGCGGTGCCAGGTAATGGTAAGGTTGCTACTTGGCCAGAACCACAGAATTAGGGAGCAGGTCACCTCCTAGCGCTTCCCTAATCTGACCCTGACTCCTAGCTGCATGAGCCGCCCTTAAAGGTAGGAGGGCCCATGCTCAGGAACCTCGGATCCCTACTGACCCTCCGTCGTTCCCTGAACTAGGAGCTGGGTAGACAGCCCGTTCCTCCTGGACACGGAGAAACAGGAGTCTAAAGTGGCCAAGTTACAAGGGGAACAGAAACAACTTATGGCAGTGACAGGCAAATGCAGCCAACACAACACTCACCTGCCACAGACAACAAAGCCTGGAACCCATGTGCAAGTGCTGCTGTTCAGAACACCAACGAACACAGCACACACCAGAAATCACACAGCAACCCAGGACCATAACCTGCAATAAGGTCTCTGACTACTGCCTTCCACTGAGGCTTTATAGAGCCAAGAAGCCACACCCAACAGTCAGACACACCCAGTGCACACACACACTAGGAAGGAAGTTAACCCTTCCAACACCAGGGAAGGGAAAACACCAACTCAAAGGGGAAGTGCACACAATAACCCCCGTGCACACCAGACAAGGGAAGTGCACACAAACACACATTGCCAAGGGCAACCGCACGCAGACCTGTTGTCCGTGGCAACCGCACTTGAGGCACACAACTAAGTGCCCCCACTTGCGGTTGACACAACACCAAACCGCGGGCAACTGCATGCGGCTCCCAAGGAGTCACGACCATGACCAAGGGTCGTGACATATATACACAGCGAGTCTGCAGGGGAAGTGCTGTGAGGAGGAGGGGATTGGTAGTAGATATGCTCCCTGGTGCCGTGTAGTGACTGGATGGCATGGCACACCCTCGGGATAGGTCAGTAGTATCTGATTGATCGGGGTCTGAGAATCGGGACCCCCGCTGATTAATTGTTTGAGAAGGCAGCGGCACTCTGCTTTTCCTAGGCCAAGTGACGACACGCTCATTGGTCACGTGGACTAGGAGCAGATCAGCCTCATAGAAGTGAATGGGGCAGAGCAATGATACCAAGCACAGCCGCTATACAATGTACAGCGCTGTTCATGGTAAGCACAGGAGCACCGATGCCTTCTCAAAGAGCTGATCAGCGGGAGTCCAGGGTGTCTGACCCCCAATGATTAGATACTAATGACCTATCCAGAGGATAGGTCATCAGTATTTAAGTCTCAGAAAACCTATTTAATGCTCTGTTTTACCTAATAACCATACCATAATTTAGCTGTCACACTACGTTTTTCAGTTTGTGCTTTTTGGTAAAAAAAAAAAAAAGCATCCAAAAACATCAGCCTTATGCTGCATTTGCTTTATTGTGGCTAATGTAACATAGAGAATATTTTAGCACTTATTTTTTTTTTGCAAGCCATGCATTTTTGGCAAAAAAAAAAGTATGTAGTCCCTCTGAAGTCACTTCCTCTCTAGATTAGTATTAAAAAAGCCATTATAGAAAAAACACAATGTAAAACACCATAACAACCAACCACACACAGATAAACACCATTAACTATAAAAATGAAAAGCAAGTGAAGAAGAGGGACACTTAAAAAAATGCATACTTTATTTAAGGGTACTTTCACACTTGCGGCAGAGGATTCCGTCAGGCAGTTCCGTCGCTGGAACTGCTTGCTGGATCCATCAAAACGCATGCAAACTGATGGCATTTGTCAGACGGATCAGGATCCTGATTTATATGACAAAAGCATTGAAATGCCGGATCTGTCTCTCTGGTGTCATCCGGAAAAACGGATCCGGCATTTATTTATTTTTTAATTTTTTGCGGCCTGAGCATGCGCAGACCTTAATGATGGATCTGTTTGGCCAGGTCCTGATCCAGCATTAATGCATTTCAATGGGAAAAAATGCAGGATTTGGCATTCCAGCAAGTGTTACGGAATATTGGACGGAGATAAAACCACAGCATGCTGCGGTATTATCTCCTTCCTGAAAAGGCAAAATGACTGAACTGAAGACATCCTGATGCATTCTGAACGGAATGCTCTCCATTTAGAATGCATGGGGATAAAACTGATCAGTTATTTTCAGGTATAGAGCCCTTAGGACGGAACTCAATGCAGGAAAAGAATAATACTAGTGTGAAAGTACCCTAATTCTTATAAACTGAAAACCAACATCTGGCCAAATTACTGACATGTAAAAATGTTCACTGTTCCATTGATTTGCACTGAAAATACGCTGCCATTTTACAGCATGTGAATTCATCCTAACCTCCCTAGAATACGCTCAACTGATAAATGATAACAGGCACCTTGTCACTACACCCCTACTAAGGTACAGTTACACGCTTAGGTGATCTGATGCCGTTTTGGAAGCCAGGAGTGAAATAAAAAAGGAAACGTTGTATTTGTCCTTTCTCTCCTTTTATGATCCACTCCTGATTTTGGCTTCCAAAACTTCATCAAGGAACCTGAACGTGTGGCCATACCCTTATGTTTTACAACTGTGAATGACCAGGCTTTGGCCAATTTCCACAACCTACATAAATGTATGTAAGTTGTTTATAGTTGTTACGATGAAACTGATGTGTAGCCAGAGATGAGAGCTGAAGATCAAGAGCTCAGCACGCAGCACCAGGTAACAGACAAAAGACAAAGTCTCATACGTAGCCAAGATGCAGGATCAAAAGTCATAAACTGAGATGCTTTGACCAGGGTCGAAAATATAGGACAATAAACCAGAAATGGAGCAAAGTTAAGAGTCCGGACTGAAAGGAAGAAGGGCTAGAGACATCCCAAAGCTGATCATATAATGACTTTATTTCCCATTGGTCATCTAACGTGAACATACTCTGCAAAGGGGTTGCCATCACATTAGTCCTTATCTCAAATGGGACTCACCATCTCATTTCCTCTATCTCAGCCCTACACACTAGTATTGGGAGAGGAGACATGAGTACCTTGAGTACCACACAAACATGCGGCACATACAAACTCTATGCAGATGTTGTCCTTGAATTCAAATCCAGAATCCCAGTGCTACAAGGCTAACAGTGCTAACTACAGAGCCACCATATTACCAATAATGATCCCCAACCAAAGTGGTGATAGATATCTGTTCCATTACATTGGATTCAACATGTTTGAAATTCACCCATGTCTGTTGTTTTCATCAGCCTTGCATTTGCCATTTCCGATCAATGTAAAGATTTTTTTAAATGATTTTCCATGAGGGACCATTTCCCCCATAGTAAATTGTTATTGCATGTATGTCCTTTCATAGTAACTGCTCCAATATCCAAAAATACTAGACTGCTCATAAGATCTGACATAAAAGCATTGTGTTTACGGCCAGCTTTATAAATACCCTGATTATAGGATCTAGTAGACGATCATCAGCAGGCGGGCAGACAGTGCCTATGGTGTGGACTATTTAGTTGCCTATAATTAGTCCCTTGTGGCTTTTTACAATGCACTAAAACAGGTGTGAGCGTAACTGGAGAATACATTCCTTTGTACTGTATGTATTACAGACCCATCAGGAAATCAAGGCTTGAAGTATTAACCTTGATTGAGAACATTAACCTTTACATAGACCTTGCCAAATCACACATCAAAGTTTCACTACTGAAGCTGGGGGATTATAGAAATTCTGCCACGGGTGGTTTGTTTCCCTAGCTTATTGTTTTAGTCCAAATAGCAGGGATTGGTGACACAGTCAACCAATAAACTGTGATGCTTATATAGTTACACATCCTGAATGTAAGTACTGTTGGGGGGGGGGGGGGGAGGGAGTAGGGAGAATATAAAGGGAGCTCTCAGCTTTATCAGTATTGCTATGGAATTAACGTTTATCCGGCTGCCTGGATTGTAATCCTGGGATATAATTAAAAAATCAGTATTAACAAGGAAAACGGTGTGCATCAAAATGTAATCAATTCTGCAGAAGCTTAACCATCTGCTAAAGGTTAAGTCTATGCATGGATACTGATGTCAGACTATTTATGTGCAGGATTTGGCTCTTGGTGAGTGCTTGGCCCCTTTAATCTACTGCGCTGATGAAGCGAACATCTGTGGACAGATATGCCTGACATGGGGCTCAGCTGTTACAGGGGGCAGCAGGTTTATCTTGGTTAGTAGAATAAAGTTCTAGCGTATCACCAGGCAATTTACTTCCATCTACGCTAATACCTAATTCGGCACTATTGCAATATTATATTGTGTTGTTTACGTAAAGAGCTGCTTTTCTAGGGGCTAAGCATCGTGAAGGGGTTGTGCCACAAAAATAATTCTACATTGTTTAAACCAGCGCCTCTGAATACTTTTGTAATTGCATGTAATTAAAAATTTTGCATAGCCACTGAGCTATTCAATAAAAGTACGGTACCTACATGTATGTATGTGTCAGCATAACATTAAAACCATCTGCCTGATATTATATAGGTCCCCTTGTGCTGCCAAAACAGCTTTGACCCTTCAAAGACGTTTAATGGTGTCATCTGGCACCAAAATGCTAGCAGCAGATCCATGAAGTCCTGCAAGTTACGAGGTGGGGACTTTATGGATTGGATTTGTTTTTCCACCACATATCACAGGTGCTTTATCTGATTGAGATCTGTGAAATCTGGAGGCCAAGTCAACACCTTAAACTATATGGAATGTTCCTCACTGTTTGCAGTGTGGCAAGGTGCATTGCCATCAGGGAATACTGTTGTTATGAAGGGGTGCACTCGGCGTGGAATAATGTTTAGGTAATTGGCATGTGTCAAACTAACATCCACATGAATGCCAGGTGCCAAGGTTTCACATCAGAACCTTGCCTCTACTTGCCTTCAGTTCTAATTCTCATGTGCCAATTCCAGGCAATTGCAGCAGTGGATAGGGGGCAACATGCACATTCTTACTGGTCTGCACTCCAGTTATGTAGCCAGCTTGATGTACTTGTGTTTTTACACATTTCTGTCATAGCCAGCATAAACTTTATCAGTCATTTGTGCTGTAGTACCTTTTTAGTGGGACTGGGCTATATGGGCTAGCCTTGCTTCTCCATGGCATTGTAATAATAAGCTTTGGGTGCCCATGCCACTTTTGTTCAGTTCACCAGCTGTTCTTCCTTGGACAATTTTTGACCACTGCCTTTTTGGGTGGTGACCCTATTTACCTTGAATTAGTCACTTACTCCTTTGGCATTGCTGCATGTATTGTAATACCTCTATGAGATAAGATAATAAAGTAGGTTCACTACAGTCCAATGTAAAATTGCAGATCATAGTGATATATGGCTGACCATTCATACATAGGTTTACATGCAGCTCATTGACAAATTCCTGGAAATAGCTTAAAATGGTATTCCCATCTCAGACAATGGGGCATATTGTTAGGATATGCCCCCATTGTCTGATAGCTGTGGGTCCCACCTCTGAGACCGGCACCTACATTGAGAATGGACCCCTGAGGATTGTGGGGCTCTGCTATTTCTGCCGGCCCCATATAAATGAATAGGAGCGGTGGCCGCGCAAGCACAGTGCGTTCCCATTCAGTCCTATGGGGAGAGAAGATTTCTATCTTTATTCAGCAGGATCTGCGCTGATGTCACCAAAGGTCCTTTTGCAGGTCCTGAAAGAAGAGGATGCCGGCTGCGCGATAAAGTAAGTTAATTTATTTTTTATTTTTTAACACCTCAATCTACATTTTACTAAGCATTCTATATTAAGAATGCTATTATTTTCCCTTATTACCATGTTATAAGGGAAAATAATAAAATATACAGAACACCTAACCCAAACCTGAACTTCAGTGAAGAAGTCCAGGTTCTGGTCTGGGTACCACAGTCAGTTTTTTATCACGCGTGTGCAAAACGCACCCGCGCGATAAAAACTGAACATCGGAACGCAATCGCAGTCAAAACTGACTGCAATTGCGTACCTACTTGCACGATTTTCCCTGATTGCAGAAGCATCGCATCCTGACCGAATCCGGACACGCTCGTATGCAAGAGGACTTAAAGTGCAATTATGTTCATCAGCTTTCCGCTGGTGGAGTCGAGAAGTCATGGTCACCCAGGCCTTGTTCATTTTTATAAGAGTTAACTTGTCAACATTTTCAGTTGACAGGCGGATATGCTTATCTGTTATAATGCCACCAGGAGCACTAACTACCCGCTCAGACAAAACGCTGGCAGCAGGACAGGCCAGCACCTCTAAGATGTAGAGTGCCAGTTCGTGCCACGTGTCCAGTAGTTGTAAGGCACTGAGGGATCATTGAGGATGCTGACATGATCTGCTATGTACTCCTTCACCATCTTCCAAAATGTTTTCTCTCCTTGTGACAATAGGCCGCGCATCAGGGTGAGGGTGCTGGCCTCTGTTGGAACTGCTGTGTGTTCCCCTTGTCTCCCCTTCTCAGTTGGCCAAGGAACTATGGACTCTGCCGCCAGCATTGTCAGATGGAAATTTGTTTAGCAATTTTTCAACAAGGATCTTCTGGTATTGCACCGTTTTGCTCGTCCTCTCCACCAGAGGAATGAGAGATGAGAAGTTCTCTTTGTAGCGGGGGTCAAGAAGGGTGAACAACAAGTAATCCGTGTTTAAAATGTGTATAACGCGCAGGCCACGGATAGGCAGCCTAACATGACGTCAGCCATGTGTGCCAGAGTACCAACAGGCAAGACTTCGCTGTCGTCATCAGGAGGATCGCTCTCAATCTCCTCATCCTCTTCTTCCTCTTCTGCCCACCCACACAGAACAGATGGAATTAAACTTCCATGGGTACTACCCTCTGTAGAGGAGGCAACAGTCTCCTGCTCCTTCTCTTCATCGTCCAATTTATACTGAGAAGACGAACTGAGGGTGGTCTGGCTATCACCCTGTGTAATGTCTTGCCCAATTTCCACCTCTTCCACATGGAAAGTGTCATCCTTAATTGTGAGCAGCGAGTGTTTAAATAGACACAGAAGTGGGATGGTTACGCTGATAATAGCGTTATCGCCGCTCACCATCTGTGTTGATTCCTCAAAGTTTCTTAAAACCTCACAGAGGTCAGACATCCATGCCCCATGCTCACTCCTCACTTGTGAATAGCGGAAGCTGACTGGAAAGGCGATGACCATGTTGCAGCTGGTATTCCACTACTGCCCTCTGCTGCTCACAAAGCCTGGCCAACATGTGGATCGTGGAGTTCCAGTGCGTGCTCACGTTGCACAACAGCCGGTGAGCTGGAAATTTCAAGCGCTACTGCAGCGTTGACAGACTGGCTGAAGCTGTTGGTGACTTGCAGAAATGTGCGCACACGCGGCGCACCTTCACTGGCCGAATGCACTTGTCCATGTGTCTGTGGTTAAGTGGACCTTCCCAGTAACTGCGTTGGTCAGGGCACTTGTGAGGTTACAGGACACATGGTGTAAGGCGGGAACGGCATACTGTGAAAAATAGTGGCGGCTGGGGACAGCGTAACGAGGGACGGCCGCCGACATCAGGCTGCGGAAGACCTCAGTGTCCACAAGCCTAAATTGCAACAGGGCCAGTATTTTGGAAAGTTGCGTATTTAGTGCTATGGCCTGTGGGTGGGTGGGCATTTGCGCTTGCGGTCAAATGCCTGGGGTAATGACATTTGGACGCTGCGCTGGGACAGGGAAGTGGATTTGGTCGCTGATGGTGCTTGCGAAGGTCCAGGTGCAGGGCGGGAGGCATCCAGGCCTGCGTCTTGAACAGTGGATTGGCCGGCACGTAAAACAGGGGAAGAGGAGGCAGTGGTGTGACCCGCAGACACCGATTGTGGATCCAGGCGTTCGGCCCACCTATTAGGGTGCTTTGATGACATGTGGCGGTTCATGCTGGTGGTGGTGAGGTTGCTAGTGTTCACACCCTGGCTCATTTTGGTGTGGCACAGGTTGCAAACTACTATTCTTTTGTCGTCCACACTTCCTTAAAAAAATCGCCATACTGCCAAACACCTACCCCTTGACAAGGGAGACTTACGCAAGGGGTTGCTCCGTGGAACAGTTGCGGGCCTGTTCAGTGATGCCCGCCTTCTACTTTTTGGCACTTCACTGCCTCTTCCAGCCTGTTGCAGTGCTGCAGATCCCTCCCTCTCTGTACTGCTCTCCTCGGCTTGTTGCCACCTTCCCAGGTTGGGTCAGTGACCTTGTCATCCAGCACCGCCTCTTCCACTTCCTCACTCTGATCATCCTCCTGATTTGTTGACCTAACCACAACCTCAGTGATTGACAACTGTGTGTCATCCTCTTCATCAACCTCTTGAGACAGTAATTGCGGTTAACTCATTGGCAACTGTGTCTCATCATCATTCACCTCATTAAATTCCCATCGTCATGTTCATGTGACTGTGGATGTTCAAGAGGTTGGGAATCAGGGCACAAGATCTCATATCCCTCTTCAAGTGTGCTTGGCGAGAGGGCCAAATCAAGTAATGGCGATGAAAAGAAGTCCTCGGAATATCCAAGTGTGGGATCACTTGTTTGGCCAGACTGTAAATGGTGGGAGGAAGGAGGATCAGGGTGAGGATTGTGTTGACCAGACTCCTGGCTACTGAGACTGGGCTTGGTGGAAGACAGGGTGGTGCTTAACCGACTGGAAGCATTATCTGCTGCAATCCAACTGACCACCTGGTCGCACTGGTCTGACTTCAAGAATGGTGTCCTGGGCCGCTCTGCAAACAGGGACATGAAGCTAGGTATATTGAATGATTTTTTTTCCTGTACTCTGGCACCAGTCACTGTTTCTCTCCACCCAGGGCCACGGCCTCTGCGTGTACCATCATGGCCACTTACCCGTGCCTTACTGCTTGCCTTCTTCATTTTAAATGTGATATATGCTTGAAAGTATGTCACACGTACAGTAGCGTAGGATTTGGAAGTGTATGTGCAAAATTAAATTACAAAGGTATTTGTGATGAGGAAACGTTATACAGGACAGGTACCAAAGGTAATGTCACAGTTCGCAGTGTCTACGGAAAAAGTGTACTGGATGTCACTGATATTTTAGGGATGCGCACACTTTAAACAGGAGATGTGGCACAGATAATTTAACTGTCCGCAGCAGACACCATCTATGGAAAAAGTGCACTGGATGTCACTGATATTTTAGGGATGCGCACACTTTAAACAGGATATGTGGCACAGATAATTTAACTGTCCGCAGCAGACACCATCTATGGAAAAAGTGCACTGGATGTCACTGATATTTTAGGGATGCGCACACTTTAAACAGGAGATGTGGCACGGATAATTTAACTGTCCGCAGCGGCCTATTACATGGTATTTTGCGCAGGATGCTCTAAAAATATATATTGCTGCTGTCATACACAATAGTCCTTAAAAAGACTTTTGGTCTCTGAAAAGTTTTTTTTGTATAAAAATCTTCCTATTACACTCCCTACACTGTCTGTCCCTTCCTATGCACAGCATTCCCTAACACTGTGCAATTTAGCGCAGGTTGCGTTACAAACATATATTGCTGCTGTCACACACAATAGTCCTTACAAGGACTTTTGGGTCTATGAAACGTTTTTGTAGAAAAATTTAATTCAATTACACTCCCTACACTCTCTGTCCCTTCCTATGCTCAGCTCTCCCTGACTTAGAATGAGCCAAACAAGCGTCATAGGGTGCTATATAGCACCCGATGACGCATTCCGGCCAGCCAATCACTGTAATGCCAGTAGCCAACATGACTACTGGCATTACAGTGAGGGCAGTACTTACCTGCACTTTTATTAGCTGTATAGTGATGGTGGTGGCTGCTCTCCTATATAACCTATGGTATGGTGCTACAAGTCCAGGGAGAGGACACCCTACCTCTCTGGATAAGTGGAAATAAAAAGATGTATGTGGACGAGCACTCTACCAATTGGCACACATTTATTATAATAGAGAATATAAAATAGTAAGAGAAAATAGCAGGCAACACCACCTTCTGGAAAAATGTGAAACACTCTAAATTTGAATATTCAACACTTTATTAGTGCAAGATATCACACAGTGTAAAACAATGTATAAAAACACCTGGTGTATAAAAAATTCAATATATGCAAATAAAATAGAGTTAGTTTTTAGTTTGTATTCTAGTGAAAGGTCCTCTTTAAACTGTTCTGGCCAAAATCAAAGTCCCATAAATTGAATTTCTCCACAATTCTTGTGTTTGGTTTGAACAACAACTGAACCCCTTGACCATTTCTACATTATGTTATGTATTGTGTAGCTGCCCTGTGATCAGCTGGTGAAATATTGCTCTTAGGTAGTAGGTCTACTTTTATGCTTGGGAAGGCCTGTCATGTAAAGTTGTCTCCATCTGTCCACTAGTTAATCACTAAAACTGACTATACACATTCTGATGTCACAGTGACACATACAGTTGTGTTCAAAATAATAGCAGTAAGACATCACTAACCTGATCAATCACTGTTTTTGGTAGAAATGATTTTTCTACATGACAAATAATTTACTAGCAGGTGTAGTAGAGTAACAGAAATCCAACAGACCCAACAGCCATGACATGCATGATTCTCTGTGTAATTGAATCACTAATTGAAAGGGGCATGTTCAAAATAATAGCAGTGTGGAGTTTAATTAATGAGGTCATTGATTCTTTGAAAAACAGGTGGCAGCAAATGTTGTACATGCTGGTTATAGTGCATTTCTCTCAAAAAGTCTGAGGGAAATGGGTTGTTTCAGACATTGTTCAGAAGAACAGCATGCCTTGATTAAAAAGTTGATTGGAGAGGGGAAAACATATAAAGAAGTGAAGAAAATGATAGGCTGCTCAGCTAAAATGATCGCAAATTCTTTAAAAAGGCAACCAAAACCTGAAAGACGTGGAAGAAAGCAAAAAACTATCATTTGAATGGATAGAAGAATAGCCAAAATGGCAAGGACTCAGCCAACAATCAGCTTCAGGAAGATCAAAGAAGGTCTAAAGTTACCTGTGAGTACTGTTACAATTAGAAGACACCTATGTGAAGCCAAGCTATCAGCAAGAAGCCCCCGCAATGTCCCACTGTTGAAAAAAACACATGTGCTGAAGAGGTTACAATTTGCCAGAGAGCACATTGACTGACCTAAAGAGACACTTTGTGGACTGATGAAAGTAAGATTGTTCTTTTTGGATCTAGTGGCCGGAGACAGTTTGTCAGACGACCCCAAACACTGAATTCAAGCCATAGTACACTGTGAAGATATTGTGATGTTTCTCATACTAAGGTATTGGGCCTATTTATCGCATACCAGGGATTATGGATCAGTTTGAATACATCAGAATACTTGAAGAGGTCATGCTGCCTTATGCTGAAGAGGAAATGCCCTTGAAATGGGTGTTTCAACAAGACAACAATCCCAAACACACCAGTAAATGTGCAACATCTTGGTTCCAGACCAACAAGATTGACGTTATGGAGTGGGCAGCCCAATCCCCGGATCTTAATCCAATAGAAAACTTGTGGGGTGACATAAAAATACAGTTTCTGATGCAAAACCAAGAAATAGAGAAGAACTGTGGAATGTAGTCCAATCATCCTGGGCTGGAATACCTGTTCACAGGAGCCAGAAGTTGGTTGACTCCATGCAACACAGATGTACAGCAGTTCTCAGAAACAGTGGTTATACAACTAAATATTAGTTCAGTGATTTAAAGGAAAGCAAAATCAGTTTATATAGTGAATGTTTGAGTTTTTAATTAAGAAGAATACAAACACTGCTATTTTTTTGAACAGTCTAATATTCACTTTTCTTCAATTTCTTTAGAGGAATAACACGAATTTGATATATTTTTCTTCATGTTTTCATTTGGAATAGAATGTGTAGTGTTCCCAATGCATTTGTGTGTATGGAAATAAAAGCTATTAGAAGGATTTTGAGCTTTATTCACTTTTTTCAACACACTGCTATTATTTTGAACACAACTGTAAGTAACACCTTTGTGAAAAAAAATAACTTAAGAAGCTTTAAATGGGCCGTATACTAATTTCTAGACCTCTTAGACTAGAAGGACCCACATTGGTGATCATACTTATCTGATCCCTGGCACCGGTTCCTGGCTCGTTTGTTCCCCGGCCTCTGCTGCTTGTCTCGGGTCTTTTGGGTCTTTTGGTTTGATGCTGCTGTAGCCAATCACTAGTCACAGTGTTGATCTGTCCCCTTTGGGTCAGATAACCATTTGATTTGAAACAAGGGGGGCAGCAACCAGAGATCGGCTGCAGCGGTGTCAAACAGGAAGTTTACATGGAGGGACCTGAGACAAACAGTGGAGACCGGGGAAAGAACTAGCTGGGACCCAGCACCGGGGTTCAGGTAAGTATGATCACCAACACAGGCCCCACAAGTCTGAGAGGTCTGGAAATGAGTGCACAACTCCTTTTACGCTTCCCATGTACAGTGGGATTCCTAGCTTTTATCTGATACATATATGTTATGGCTCAACAGATAGCTAGGCGCTACTAAACAATTTGTAAGAAGTTTGCTAAAAAGGGGTAGTTTGGCCAATTACATTTTATTAAAACAAGGCTCTGAATGGTGTAAAATAATAAGCCATACTGACCTTACCGATTGCCTGCTGCTGTTCAGACACTTCCAGGGTCCCCTGCCAGTCTCTATTTCCTGGCCCTCCTTGACATAGGAAATGTGGGTTCTCAGTCACTCACTGGCTGAAGCGGGGCACTGCTGCACCCAGTCATTGGCTAAGCGGTCACATTTCCTGTGTCAAGTTGGACCAGGAACTAAAGACTGGCAGGGGACCTGGAAGTGTCTGAAGTGGGAATCGGTAGGGTGAGTATAACTTATTTTATCTTACACAATTAAGCCTTATTTTTTCATGGAAATTTTAATCAGCAGACATATTAAATACAATGTACTTATAATATTTCTTGTGGGCTGATGATGCAGAGTGCTGGGCATTGTTTCTTGAAATACCCTTGCCTAGGAATATAGTATATTTACACAGGATCCCACACAATCGCTCATTTATATATGATATCTCCAGAGACTGAGTTTAAAGTTCATTTTTAACCCCTGTTTACTGCTCACTCTTCCGAGGCGATGAGCTGATCATATGCTGTCCTATTGCTAAAAATTAAGCATTTCACAGCTGCCCCTGAAATCAATGACGCTTCCATGTAATGTATGGATGCGAGTACTTCGATGCAAAATAATGTATTTTTTTTTTAACAGTGAAGGCCATTGTGGCTAATGGGGCAAACAGAAAGGGGTTGTCTAAAACAGACAGCCCCTTTAGTTACAATCATTCATCTACCCATAAGTCACACATTCTCTATACCTTGGAAGCATTATAGGATTGATTTTCCATCATCAAAGGCTACCCTGTTAATCTTGCTATTCGGATTATGGCACCATATCCATTGCTAATCTTCTAACTGATGAACTTAGCATCTAGGATGGGTTATGTGACCACTAAACCAGACCCTGGCCATACACATGAGCTATTCCATCTATATGTGTTATGAATGGGGAGAGGGGAGTAACCACTGCCTGACTTCTCTAGCAGCGGCGTATCTCCCTGAGAACAAAGGATCTAGCATGTTTACATGCAACTGCCCAATCCTTATAAAAATCTGTGGGTTTGGCCAATACATAGTACATCTAATGTATATGGCCAGCTTAAGGTTTAATATACTCTAGTCCAGGGATGGCCAACCTGCGGCTCCCCAGCTGTTGCAAAACTACAACTCCCAGCATGCAAAGACTGCCTATCGCTATCAGCCTATAGCAGGGCATAGTGGGAATTGTAGTTTTACAACAGCTGGAGGGCCGCAGGTTGGCCATCCCTTCTCTAGTCAGTTCATGGTGTGTGGCTTCAAAATAACCAATAATGCAAAAATGGCATAACCATAGATCTAACATTATTTTCATATTTGTAAAAGCTACACTTTATATGGTATATAACAATTCTCCAATGTAAACTGGATGTGATCTTTCTTCAAGCAGAAGCAATGTGGAATTAATAGACAAAAAAAATCACAGAAAAAACAAAGATATAAACATCCTGCACGGTATGATATATAAATATGCGGATGTCCCTAGCCACATTCACATAAAAAAATCACTAGTAAAGTAGATGCAAGCATTATATATGGACCAAGCCCTCACTCTGATTTAATAAAATCTGAGACTCTTAGCCAATATATTTTGATAAAAACACATCTGTGCCTATCTACCCAGCGCCAAGGTGGTCTCAGGTCAGACGGGTCCTACGCTAAACCTACCTTAAGCCGTTGGGCTTCTATGTTCAGGAGCGCAGACCCCGCACATATGGTGTGCTGCTCCTAGTCACCTCCATGTGCATCACGCAACCAATGGGAGGAGGAGCAAGCACACACCTATATGTACCACCTAATCAAGGCGCTCTATGTGATAGGAAGGGCACAGGAATGCTACTCCAATGTGGAATTAATAGCCTCAGTGGCTTTCCTACCATGGACAGTCAGTAGGTACTTTGGTAGCACATGTAATGTCTTACAGATCAGCAAAAAGATTCTGATAATTATATCAATTCCCTACTATGTTAGTATTAATTCATAGGCTACTTCTTAAAGGGAGCATCCAATCTGAATTCCCCCTAAATGCCTCCCCCCAGTGATTAGCAGATCTTCTCTGCAGTTATACACTGTCACGAAGGGTGAGCATGTCACCACAGCTAAGACCACTTTGGCAAAGCCCCCCCCCCCCCCCCCTGCACACCTAATGAAGTCCATATGTCCATAAACTGTATGCAGTGCAGCAATAGTAAGCCCTTGTGGCACCTTGCAATGATCCGATGTGACCAGCTGAAACATTTTGAATCATTAGTAAGATTTATCGGACACTTGTACATTTTGTTATTGATGAACTCATGTAAATCTGATGTATTTAGCCCTGAACAGAAATTACAGTGAGCCGTTTATGGATTTTAGTGCATGGTGAAGTATGGACAGGACACACCTATTTGCATGGTGAAGATACATCATTTCATTTGTGGGCTGTTTGGTCTCTTGCACTGATAGAAAATATAATTTATCATTGGTTTTAGCAAAAATCATGCCAATAATGAAGTTGACTTTACTATGTGTATTATGCTCCAGCCAACAATGAGTTAAAAGGAGTAAAGTCTAGACTCAGACACAATTACTATAATCATCTTGTTTATTAACACCTACATATACCATGGCAGTAAACACACAAACACTCTGCAGCATTGCCTATAGGTGTGCTCACAAACCCTGCTCCTCACAAGGAACTTGGACATATCTGGTCTTCTGCAGCCGTGATCAGCAATAGGTGACTACTAATGTGCACAGCCTGGTTGGAGACCAGCTCCTATGTATGGATGATAGGTGCTACACTACCCTTTGGTGTTCTGTAACCCATCAGCTGCCAAAGAGCATCACCAGTTCTATGAGAGCTCTCCTGCTGCCAGAGAAAAGGGTTCCTAATGCAATTCTCATCCACAGCTTAAGTCAGTTATCCCACTAGGTGCAAAGGGTTAAGCCCAACAGCTGTAAACTGCATCTCTCACTTCACCATGTCTCTGTCCACCAATACAGAAGCTGTAATGTGAATTTGGATCCCTCCCTTCCCTCAGCCCTCTTCTAAAATGAAAATAGTTGGGGAGGGGTGGGTGGCTGACTAGGGAGCTGGGGAGGGAGGGGGGATTACTGAAAGTATATTGAAGAAACACAAGTCTATGTAGCAAGATCCTCACATGTAGCAAAGAGCTTCCGATTTTCTGCTATCAGATTGGATTAAGAGATCTTGGCTGGAGCCAGGTTCCCCAGTGACAGAGGATAGAGCTGAAGGAGGATTTTTTGCCTGAGGATTTGTTGAGTTGCATTAGGTCTGACCGGTGCTCAGAGAACGTCCTCAGCTGCTGTAGTGGAGGAGATGTGGTGGGATATGAGGAGAGGACCATGGTCTGCGCCCGTTCTTCTGCCTTTACTACTCACTTGTTGCCTGGTCCCTGCTTCCAGCCAGATCCGGTACACTGTCCCAGAGGAGCTGGACCATGGGGCTTTTGTTGGGAACATCGCAGAGGACCTGGGTTTGGATATCTCCAAGCTGTCATCTAGGCGCTTCAGGATCGTGTCTGGAAGCAGCAAACAGCACCTGGAGGTCAACCTGGAAAATGGCATTTTATTTGTGAATGAGAAGATAGACAGGGAAGAAGTTTGCGAGTTCCAGCCGGTATGTTCATTGCACTTGCAGGTGGTGATGGAGAACCCCCTGGAGCTCTATAGAGTAGAGGTGGATATTTTGGATATCAATGACAACGCACCCAGCTTTCCATGGCAGGATTATGTGCTGGAGGTGACGGAGTCAGCCACTCCTGGTGCCCGCTTCCCCCTGGAGAGTGCCCAGGACCCAGATGTGGGCACTAACTCCCTGCGCACCTACAAGCTGAGTCCTAACGGGTTCTTCTCCTTGGAGGTGCAGAGCAGGAGCGACGGAAGCAAATTTGCTGAGCTGGTTTTGGAGAGACCCTTGGACAGGGAACAACAGAAGACACATCGGGTCCTGCTCACGGCCATGGATGGAGGGGTACCGGAGCGATCTGGCACCGCTTTGATTATAGTAAGTGTTCTGGATGCCAATGACAATATTCCCACCTTTGACCAGACGTTTTACCGGGTCAGTCTACAGGAAAACGTGCCCCGGGGAACCCTTGTAATTAAGCTCAATGCCACCGATCTAGACGAGGGCACCAATGGGGAAATAGAATACTCCTTCAGCGGGCATGCACCCCAGAAGGTGAGGGACCTTTTTATGGTGGAGTCTCGCAGCGGCAATGTGAGGGTTAAAGGGATTTTAGACTATGAAAAGTCCAATCTGTATGAGCTGTACATACAAGCCAAGGACAGGGGTCCCTCGGCTGTGGCCGTGCACTGCCGGGTGCTGGTCAACCTACTGGATGTGAATGACAATGCTCCAGAAGTCATCCTCACTTCGGTGTCTACACCAGTCATGGAGGATGCCCCTCCAGGGACAGTCATAGCCGTCATCAGCGTCATGGATCGAGACTCTGGAGACAACGGGGATGTCAACTGTGATATACCCCAAAATGTCCCCTTCCAACTGCACTCGTCCTACAAGAACTACTACACCCTGGTGACCACCGAGGTCCTGGACCGGGAGGCTGTGTCGGAGTACAACATCACCATCAGCGCCAGGGACTTCGGTTCTCCTCCGCTAATGACCAAGAAAGTCATCAACGTGCAAGTGACGGACATCAATGATAACGTGCCCACCTTCGTGCAGCCTTCCTACACTGTGTATGTGATCGAAAATAACCCCCCGGGGGCTTCTATCTGCTCCGTGACTGCCCTGGACCCGGACTCCAACCAGAATGCCTACCTCTCCTACTCCATCATGGAGGGGCAGATCCAGGGCATGCCAGTGTCCACCTATGTGTCCATCAACTCGGACAGTGGGAATATCTATGCCCTGCGCTCCTTTGACTATGAGCAGATCCGGAACTTCCAGATCAGGGTCCAAGCTCAGGATGCTGGCTTTCCTCCACTAAGCAGCAATGTGACCGTCAACGTCTTCATTCTTGACCAGAATGACAATGTCCCTGTGATCGTGTCCCCTTTACCTAAGAATGGCACTGTGGCCACTGAGATTCTGCCCAGGTATGCGGATCCCGGCTACCTGGTGGGCAAAATCTCAGCCATGGATGCTGACTCTGGCCAGAACTCTCGCCTTTCCTACCAGATTCTCCAAGCTACTGATTCCACCTTATTCAGCATTGCCTTATATACTGGGGAGCTGAGGACTATACGAGCCTTGGGGGACAAGGATGCTACAAGGCACAGGCTCTTGATCCAAGTCAGAGACAATGGTCAACCTGCGCTGTCCACCTCTGTCTCCATAGTGTTGACTGTGGTGGACAGCATTCCCGAGACCCCATCAGAACTGAATGATCTCCCCCTAAATTCAGATCCCTCCACCACTTCCTCTCTAACTCTCTATTTAATAGTGTCCCTTGGCTCTGTGTCCTTTACATTCCTAGTGGCTATCATTGTCCTCACCATCATTAAATGTCACAAAGACAGACTGTCCCTGCAGGATTACAAGTGCTCCTCCATGCCTACCTGTTGCTGCTGCATGAGATCTGCATCCTCAGAAGATGTTTTCAAGAATTCCAATATCAATCTGCAAATCTCATCTGGGAATAAAGTGCAAACCAACTGTATGGAGTCTTCGGGGAGTGGTTCCCAAAACTACTGTTATAAAGTGTGTCTGACCCCAGAGTCAGCCAAGAGTGACTTCATGTTCCTAAAACCCTATCATTCAACAACCACCCAAAACAATGAGAAAATCCCTGAAAAAACAGTCCCAGGAAAAGGTGGACAGAACCCCCCAGCTGTAAACAATGCAGTCAATGAGGTAAATCACAGGTTAAACTGGAAATATACTCTTTTTTCCCTAGGCTCCAGGTTCAGCAATCCACTGTAGCTTCTAGCAGACTTGAACTCCTATCAGCTAGGGAGCCTTGAGCTCTTAAAGGGACAATAAACCTAAAATCTTCTTTTTCTGTGCAGCCTATTGTGTATAAACAGTCATTTAGGTTGAATGGGAGTATTGTCAGGAAGTCCACTAATATGTCTGCTCACATCAGCCCTGGTTAACCAGGTATCCCTCCAGAGCTGAACTCGTTATATACATATGTGTGAATGATATTCGCTGCTCTCCTAGTAAGCTTCACCATGGTAAGAGGCAGCCTTCAGGTTTAGTGTCCTTTTACGGATGCAGTGAGCAAAGGGTTACTAGTGGGCTAGACAAACCAGCCATGTATCTAACATGCTGGTGAATTAATCGCCTGCCTGGAAAGAAAATCTCCAGTGGATGTTTTTTTTTTTACTTAATGTAACTGCTGGAAATAATGATTTCATTAGGCGGCGTGTGCTTTATTACAGCCTCCTGCCCATGTATTCCTCATCTGCATCCAAGGGCATTCATGGAACATCTTGTGTGTGTCCCCAGCTCCATCCTGAGTGTGTCATTTATGGCTCCCAATTATTCTCTTCTAACTCCAAGGGCGTCCTTCAGGGTGGACCGAATGGATCTGTTGTCATTGCTTTACGTGTGACACATGAAATCAGTGTCTGAGAGCTGTGAATCACTGATCAGTGAGCCCATAAATCCTGCCCGCTCCAACAATGCAGTGCTGTCTGCTGGGCTGGGGGTACACATGTCTTCTATTATACAGACACTCTCAAGATGAACAAAGCGCCAGTACCTGCTGCTGGGAAGACATGCATTGTAATGTGTATTAGGAGATGAAAAGCTCACAGGAGCGATTGTGCTCCAAGGTTACCGTGCCAAGTACGCCGCGCACATCTCCATACGGCACTGACTGGCACATACCAATGTCTGGCTATCTATCTCATATCTATCTTATTTATCTATCTATCTATCTATATCTATCATATATCTATATATATATATATATATATAAAGAACACCGTATATATGTATGTATGTGTGTGTGTATGTATATATGTATGTATGTTCAGCGATCACTCAAAAATGCAACCATCGATTTCAACGAAACTTGGTATACACATGCCTTGCTACCTGGAAAGAAATCATGTGTGTGTTGGGGGTGGGGGTGGGGGGGGGGGGGTCGGAGCTCTCTAGGACGTACCGTTCCTGAGATATTCCCAAAAAATAACCTGTATTAGCCAATACAGGCCTGCAGGTCTTTCTCTTCATACACCCGATCACATGTCCCTTATCAGCCAATAGAAGCTCACAGGTCCT
This sequence comes from Bufo gargarizans, assembly GCF_014858855.1. Lineage (NCBI taxonomy): Eukaryota > Metazoa > Chordata > Amphibia > Anura > Bufonidae > Bufo > Bufo gargarizans. Next base: position 458,359,713 of record NC_058081.1, on the reverse strand, counting down.
TAGTCTCCACATACACATAGTTTTACTCCAGGTTTCCATAACAACTCAGCCATTTTTCTTCTTCACTGCTGTAGGTGAGCTTTAGGCTAGGGCTACACGACGACAATAAGTCGCACGACGCATAGGGCACAACTACACTGCTACATGTGTCGCACGGCATTGATGTCGCACCAATGTTGCGCAACAGTTTTTATAATGATAGGCTATGGTGTTGCACTCCGACATGTGACATGCTGCGACTGCGACACAACAGTCGCAGAAAAATACATCTTGGGTGGATTGTTGCGACTGTCGTGTCGCAGTCGTAGCATGTCACATGTCGCAGTGCAACACCAAATCCTATCGTTATAAAAATTGTTGAGACAAAATGTTGCGCAACACATGTCGTGTAGCCCTAGCAATAAAGGGTCAAAGCACTGTGGAGGTAATTGTTACAGGGGCGGACACTGTGAAGGTGACTGTTAAAGAGGCGTTCACTGTGGAGGTCACTGTTAAGGGGGCAGGCCACTGTGGAGGCCACTGTTAAAGGGGCGGACACTGTGGAGGTCACTGTTAAGGCAGCAGGGTACTGTGAGGTCACTGTTAAAGGGGCGGACACTGTGGAGGTCACTGTTAAGGCAGCAGGGTACTGTGGAGGATGGAGGTCACTGTTAAGGGGGCGGGCCCCTGAGGAGGTCACTGTCAAGAGAGTGGGGTGCTGTAAAACTCACTGTTAGAAAGGGCGGGGTGAAGTTCAAAGCTAAAGGGATGGACTGCTGTGGAGGTCCCATTTTAAAGTGGCGGGGCACTGTGGGGGCGGGGGTGTCATTGTTAAGGGGTTGGGGGCTGTAGAGGTCACTGTTATGGGGGATACTGTCAATATATTTTCTGCTTGTATATATATATCTCATATCTATGTTATTATCTATCTTATTATCTATCTATTATTTATCTATCCGTCTATTACCTATCTATTATCTATCTATCTATCTATCTATCTATCTCATATTTATCTATCTATCTAATTATCTATCTTATTATCTATACATCTATTATGTATCTATCCATCTATCTTCTATCTATCTATCCATTGATCTATCTATCTCATATCTATCTATCTATCTATCTATCTATCTATCTATCTATCTATCTATCTATCCATCCATATCTCTGTATATACACACACATATCCCATAATGTTATATAACATGCTCCTATCTATCTATCTATCTATCTATCTATCTATCTATCTATCTTATTATCTATCTATTATTTATCTATCTATCTGCCTATTATCTATCTATCTATCTATCTATCTATCTATCTATCTATCCATATCTCTCTCTCTGTTTATACACACACATCTCCCATAAGGTTATAGAACAAGCTCATATCTATCATCTATCTATCTATCTATCTATCTATCTCATTTCTATTATCTATCTATCTATCTATCTATCTATCTATCTATCTATCTATCTATCTCATTTCTATTATCTATCTATCTATCCATTGATCTATTTATCTATGTATCTCTATCTATCTATCTATCTATCTATCTATCTATCTCATTTCTATTATCTATCTATCTATCTATCTATCTATCTATCTATCTATCTATCTATCTATCTATCTCATTTCTATTATCTATCTATCTATCCATTGATCTATTTATCTATGTATCTCTATCTATCTATCTATCTATCTATCCATCTACCTATCCATATCTCTCTCTGTATATATATATATATATATATATATATATATATACACACACACACACACACACACACACACACACACACACACATCTCCCATAAGGTTATAGAACATGTATCTATCTATCTATTTATTATCTATCTATAATATATCTATCTATCTATCTATCTATCTATCTATCTATCTATCTATCTATCTGTCTATCTATCTATCCATCTACCTATCCATATCTCTCTCTCTCTCTGTATATACACACACATCTCCCATAACATTATAGAATACACTCATCTATATAACTATCTATCTCACACTATTGTATAATATATCATAATTAGAGAGGCTAGAATCAATTCACCAGGCTCAAGATTCACAGTGATTTGCAGTGATTCACATCTTGGAGAATAAAACCTCATTCTTTACCTATTTGCCCCAGCCGTGTTAGATGAGAGAATCAATCCACCAGGTCTGAGATTCACAGGCTGATGGAGAATCAATGGCAAAGGGAATTTTTAAAGATTCGGTGATCTCTAATCCCAATTGCTGAGCAGGAGAAGGATGTGCTGTCTCCTCTTATCTGTCACCTAGAAGTCCAGTGACACTCAACCTGTGGCTGAGGAGAGTCACACTACTCCCTGGGGCTCCCATTAGCACTAGAATAGATCTTTAAACCATGCGGTTGACAGTTGTGACAACAATGAATCCAAGCAGAAAATGACATTTAGTGTCTGTATGGAGCACACATATGGATGCTGGGCAGCCGTCATGGCCAGGCTGTGTAATCCTGGATACCACTGTTGTGCCAGGTGTTGTCCTTCTAGCATCGCGGCCCCTGATCTCCAGCTATTATCTTATTTTCTCTGATCTACCTGCTCTCTGTGAATTTCATGCTGAATAAAAGCACAAAGGAAGGCATGATCTGAGGATAATGCAGTTCGCTAAGTCAGTCACCAGATGGCAACGTGTCATAAGGAAACACCCCGATGCCAGGCAATGCATGTCTTAACAAGCTGGAAAGAGTAAAGATATCATAGTTTATTCACACAAACCGGTTTAACGCCCCCCTCCCCCTGCAAACATCCCTTCATTCACGTTAGAAATTTCTGACTTCACAAATTTTCTGCTTAATATGAAAGGGTTAAATGCTAAAGCTTAAAGTTGGTATCAGGTGACACTGTCAGGTTAGCGCCTTACCCAACTGAGCTTGGCTCTTGCTAGATCTGTACGTAGAAAATGCCTAATTAGACAGACTGTACACACGATTTATTATCTTTGACAATTAATTAAATCTAATTTTGATGTATTATTGCAATGTACCTTTCCCGACAATGTCGCTTAAAATAAACTAATTAGCTGTCAGTACTGGATGAGGCTTGAACTTCTTTCCTAATACCGCCTGGCTGTAAATAGGGTCTGTGTCCGTGGCCTGCTCTCCCATGTGGCATTAGTTTAGCGGGCTTTCTCTGGCATTCCCCATGTGAAGGAGTTAAAAGGTTCCATATTAATTGGGGCTAAAGAACAGTCAATGTCATGTTTGCACCGTCAAGTTCAGTCCCTGAGGACTCATCTCAGGAGCTATCTCTATGGATGAATGTCAAGCTTGGTGGGGCTCATCCACATGACCGTATGTATTTTAGTGGTCTGCAAAATCTGGAGACCGGCCATGTGCATACTGCAATTTTCTGCTGGCCTCATTGTTAAAATACCTAATCTTGTCTGTAAAATGGTCTACTTTTTTGTGGACCTATGGATGCAGACAGTAGACATTTTTTGTGGCCTCATTAAGATGAAAGGGTCTGCTTCCAATCAGAAGATTCAGAAAATAAATATGGTGGTGTGCATGGGGTCTAAGGAGAATAACTGCCACATCGGCAGCTGAAAACATCCCTGGGACATGTGACGTGTTCTGATGCTTGAGCCTAAAATGACGCCATTACCAACAAGTTGCTGGTAGCCTCACCGGGATCTCAAGTTGCCCTAGTGGAGGTATTGACTGATACGTCACCCTCATCACTGTGAATGTCCCATAGATGGCCTAATATTTGTGTACGATCCACCAATTAGCCAGTGCACTAGGATATCTGGGTTGTTTTTTTTGTCATGAGAAATTTTCCAGATTGTAAAAAGATTTAACAACTGGTAACGGACTGGACCCCCACCAAGCTGATGGTGCTGAAGGCACAGCGGGGGTCTGGAGAACCGGCAGATGTCTCACTGTCATAGTCAGCTTATCTAAAGCATTAACAATCTATTTCTAGCTGATTATAAAAAAAATCAAATATTTAAGAGGATGTTTTATTTATGGGGGATTTTTACAGATTGTAACGAATACATTTTCATACAGTTTAGTGAATGGATTATAAGAGGATGCAAATAGTGTCAGTTTCCGGAGTTCAGTCAACGTATGGGAAAAGGTCACATAGAAATTAGCACCTTGGACAGCTCCATTCCTGCTCTTGGAGACTAATGCTATCTGTACACAGTAGGTTAATGTCAGGATCCGCTACCAGTCTGATGTTGGAGGAAAGGACTGGGCATGTTGGATTTCATCCTGTCTGATCCTTTGTTGTCCGAAGAGATACGCCTTTTTTGCCAAGTGTCTGGCAGTAACATGTTTTCTTATCCCCATTAAGAGGTATTCTGGTTATGTGAACTTATTCCCTATCGACAGGATAGGGGATAATTATTAGAAGGGTGGAGGTCCCAGCGGTAGGAACCCCCATGATCTGATAGGGGATAACTTCACATAACAGGAATACCCCTTTAGGTCAAGCATATTGGTAGGATGGAGGTTGGGGGATGTCTGCCCAACAGCCATCTTATCGAGGTGGGTGACTAAAGCATTGGGGTTGTTTGCCATGTCTTGTGTGTTCTTGTACTTTGCCTCCAAATTACTTTACTTTGAAGGGTTAAGCGGCATGTCAGGTTTGGAGATATTTTATATCAAATATGAGGGTAATGATTTGCATAACTAGCCATTACTAGTTATAATGAAGCAGGACATTTGGAGAATTCCCGATCCCTCCCTTGTTGCCTAAGCTGTAGACTGCAGTTATTGTATTACTGTGCTGACCGGTTTATAGGAGAGACGCATAGAATGTGAATTTTTCTGGGATCCCTGCACTATATTCTTATCTCCACCTGCTAACAATCCATATTGGCTGCAACCAAAATCATATTGGCTGTAAATTATACTATAAGCATCTGTTGGCGAAGCAGCTATAATGACAGATGTACCATATAAAAGTCATCTTGCCCCTATTAAGTCTCATTAGCATTATCCTTAAAAAAGGTGTTCTAATATGAATGTATCCCGGACAACACATATCACTGTTATATCACTTTCCTAAAATACCACCATTTATCAAAACTGCCTTATCCTAAAATTATTAGCCTGCCATTGCGCCCGGTGGTGATTCTGTATCAATATTCACTTGTTGTAGGTTACGTCCTGCATTGGTGCCTTGTAATGCAGGACGCACAAGCGTCATTGGCAAGAAAAGGGGCGTGATTAGTGTCACATGATCTGCTGATGTCAGGACACATTTCACTGCCTTAAGGCATGATGGGACAGCAGACACATGACAAACCAGAAAGTAGGATTCAAGCATGGGGGATAAGAGAAAACTGAAAATAAGGTAAATCTGAGAGAAAAAACAATCCAAAGAGGAATGGGAGCTAGAGTCAAATTGTAACAGTGGCTGCTGTGCATTGCTGTTCTCCTGCTTACCGCCGCGGTCCCGGGCGCCGTGTTCAGCGGTGATCTGCCGCCAGTGTTTTCTTTCAGCCCTAGCCACAGCATGCTTGCTGCTTGTTTCCTGCAGCATTTCCTTAAGGGCCAGCGTGCGTCACTTCCTGTGCTTTATGGGTTGGATCATGTGACCTTGGTGACCAATCCTAGCCTTCCTGCACATATATAAGTGGCTCAGCCCCCTTCCCAGATGCCTCAATGTCAAGGTCCTTGTGTCCTGCTAAGGTTTCTGATATCTGCTTATGTTCCTGTGTTTCTGACTTGCTCAGGTACCTCCTGCTCCACCTGGACCATCTGCCTCATGTGCCAATCCTCCTCAAGAGGTAGCGACCAGGTGTTCCTCTAGGGAAAGTCTATCACCACCATCAGGGGTACTGCGAAGATCAAGGGTTTCACTTAGACAACGTCCTTAGAGGAGGTAGGACACGTGGCACAGTGGGTTCACAACTGCTGGTTCTTGACAGAAATACACTTTAGAATGAAATGCAGCTTATGATACAATCCCTTTAAATGTCTTTAAACTGCTAAAAAGAATCAAAGTTGTCACTTATAGGTTAGCAGACAGTAGCTTAGTTTGTAATTTAAAGGGATTGCCTCACATCAGCAAATGACATTTATCATGTCGACAGAGTAAAAGGCTAGCTGGGTGCAGTTTTTTTTATATATTATTGCATTGTACTCATTTTGAGCTAAAAATCATTTTTTTCAATTGGTCTTTATTATAAATATGGAGTCCTTTATTTCTTTACATAGCTGAGATGCTCTAGTAGCAGGATCAGAATTTTCTCTCTACTCTGTCAGCTAGCTCACCTGACGCAGCCCGTCTTATCTCTGCTCTCTCACCTTACGGACACTAATTGAAGCTCAATCCTTATCTTACTGACAACAATGTGGTTATTACACCAACAGATTATCTGCCAGATTTTCTGACCAATCATTGGTCAGATGTCCTATGGGACCATACATAGGTTGGTCCTTTTTCCAATAGTGTGCAAGCACGGCCACCAATCTGGAATGCAGGGTGGTCATTACCATGGAAACGAGCAGTGTATAATGCGATGAAAAAATTAATGAAGCCAGCAAAGGAAGCAATATGGATAATAACAATACATTAGTAAATGCCTTATATTAACTTTCTCTACATGAAAATGCTATTTGCTAATGTGAGACAACCTCTTTAATGATGTCAAAGGGTAAACATTTTAGCAATACCCTTTTTGGGCATCTCTATCTAGACATGTTATAGCATTTCATAGAGCATAGAGCAATCCCAACCTAGAGCCACCTCAAAATGGAAGCAAAGACATTGCTCCTGTTTTCATTCCTTCACCTTTATTCCTTAATAGGGTTGTGTCACTTTAGCAAATGGCATTTATCATGTAGGGAAAGGCACTTACTAATGTATTGTGATTCTCCATATTGCCTTCTTTGCTGGCTTGGTTCATTTTTCCATCACATTATACACTGCTCGTATCCAGGGGTTACAGCCATTCTGTGCACTCCCATGATCCTGGTCTCCATCAGAGGTGGCAAGCACGGCCACCTCTGATGGATTGCAGGGTGGTCGTAACACCTGGATATGAGCAGTGTAAAATGTGATGGAAAAATGAATCCAGTCAACAAAGGAGGCAATATGGATAATGACAATACATTAATACGTGGCTTGTATTAACTTCTTTGTCTACATGACAATGCCACTTGCTGAAGTGAGACAACCCTTTAAGATCAAAGCAAACACTCTTAAGGCGCCCATGGACTATAACAGAGCCTATTGGATTTTCGTCTTGGTGTCCGTCATTTTACTGGACAAAATATTGCTGCATGCTGCTAAAATCTGCAACACAGGCTACTCCAAGACAGACATGAAAAGAGCCTCAGCCGGTTCTTCACTCAGGATAGGGATTGACAACCACTCAGACACTATAAAATTAAGAAGTTGTCACTTTCGAAGCATATATGACTGGAACCTGAAGTGGATAAACTCACAGTATAGATCATATGGTGTAAATTCTACTGGAGGCTTGGGTTACTGGAGCTTAACAGGTTGCCTGCAGTGAGGTCTCCTCTTTCATACCTCATATGATACTGAATCAGGTAGATGCCTTCTGCATGGGAGACCTTTAACAAGGCGTATGAGTCACCCAATGACACTCACGGATCTTGGACATTCATTGATGCCATTTAACTTATACCCTCTAGTGATCGGCTCTCAGAACAATCAGGCTCATCATTGATATCACTGTCTCTCAGTAGACGTCTTGTCAAACCACATAGAGATTTATTGAAGTGGGCAGGATGGCAGCAGTAAATGCCATGACCTACATAGATCTATTAGACATGACCTATATAAATCTACTTTAAGTATGAATTGTAACAGAAAAGAAAAAATATTATCTGTATCCGCGTCCATTTTAAAACCCAAGTTGGTGGATAATAGGCTGTAATATTGTCACTTCCCGTACACATATATTAGGATTAATGGAGCGATTCTCATAGCTGATCTGTAATGTGCATATTGTCAATGGCATTGGAACACAAATAATGTGTACTAATGAACTTCCCCTGATTATTTAATCAGTGAAATCATTAGCATTTATATCTCCACTATTATACTCATTTTCTTCGGCGATGTTTATTTTTTGTTCTATGCCATCTCTATTTTTGGCATTTATTCTAGTTGTAAATGCACAGTTTTCTGTTCCTTGGAGAATTCAGCAATGTCTTGAGTTTCAATCAGTATGAGCCCTACTGATGTGATTTTTGCTGCCTTTCAACTTCACTGTTAGAAGGGCAGACAAGCTGCAAACTGGAGTTCAAATGTACCATTTAATATGGTCACAGTTAAGCTGGCAGACGGATTTTCCCATGTGGCCAATTCCAAAGACACAAGCAATTTGATGGGAAAATGCCACTTTCTAACTGTTCTCTAGACTTTCTTCTAGTTTTTACTTATTTTTGGTCTTAATGAAAATGAGAAACTTTGGGCAACAGAATAAAAAGTTTCAGCACATTTAATAATGAAAATGTTTCAGGAACTTGCCGGAGCTGAATATATATAGGAAAGGCTACTGGGGAATGCAAGTCTCCTAATTGCTGCTGATACAATTTTCGATCTACTTTATGTATGAATTCCTCACAGTTTATACAATCTCAGATTACCTCTAATTGTTTAAAGGGGTACTCACATCTCGGACAATGTCTGATAGGTGCGGGTCCCACCTCTGGGACCCATACCTATACTTAGAACAGAGCCTGTAAAGGGCTGGAGTGCACACCGCGCTTGCACGGCCGCCCTCCGTTCATTTCTATGGAAGCGCTGAAAATAGCTGTGCAGCGTGCTCGGCTATTTTCGGAAGTTCCACTGAAATGGATAGGAAGCACACTGTGCAAGCGCGCCACCTTTGCATTCACTTCTATGGGACTTATGGAAATAGCCATGCAAGCTATTTTCGGTGCTCCCATAGAGATAAATGGAGAGTGGCCACTCAAGCGCGGTGTGCACTCCAGCACTTTGTGGGCTCCGTTCTAAGTATAGGTATAGTGATATGCCCCCATGCAAATCTGACATGTGTCACTTTATGTGGGGATAACTTTAAAACGCTTTTACTTATCCAAGCCATTCTGAGATTGTTTTCTCGTCACATATTGTACTTCATGACAGTGGTAAAATTGAGTAAAAATAAATAAATTTTTATTTATCAAAAAATTCCAAATTTACCAAAAATTTAGAAAAATTTGCAAATTTTCAAATTTTTATTTCTCTACTTTTATAACAGATAGTAATACCTCAAAAAATAGTTATTAGTTTACATTCCCCATATGTCTACTTCATGTTTGGATCATTTTGGGAATGTCATAATTCTTTGGGACGTTAGAAGGCTTGGAAGTTTAGAAGCAAAACACACCTTTTCAGGACCAGTTCAGGTCTGAAGTTACTTTGTGAGGCTTACATAATATAAACCACCTAAAAATGAGTTTAGAAACTACACCCCTCAAGGTATTCAAAACTGATTTTAAAAACTTTGTTAACCCTTTACGTGTTCCACAAGAATTAATTGAAAATAGAGATAGCATTTCAAAATTTCACTTTTTTGGCAGATATTTTATTTGAATCCATTTTTTCCAGTTACAAAGCAAGGGTTAACAGCCAAACAAAACTCAATATTAATGGCCCTGATTCTGTAGTTTACAGAAACACCCCATATGTGGTTGTAAACTGCTGTACGGGCACACGGCAGGGCACAGAAAGAAAGGAACGCCTTTTGGTTTTTGGAAGGCAGATTTTGCAGGACTGATTTTTTGACAACATGTCCCATTTGAAGCCCCCCTGATGCACCCCTAGAGTAGAAACTCCAAGAAGTTTACCTCATTTTAGAAACTACGGGATAAGATGGCAGTTTTGTTGGTACTATTTTAGGGTGTATATGATTTTTTTGGTTGCTCTATATTACACTATTTGTGAGGCAAAGTAACAAGAAATAGCTGTTTTGGCACCGTTTTTATTTTTTGTTATTTACAACATTCATCTGACAAGTTAGATCATGTGGTATTTTTATAGAGCAAGTTGTCATGGACACGACAATACCCAAAAATGTTTGGTTGTTTGTTTCAGTTTTATATAACAAAGCATAAAAAAAAAAAAAAAGATTCTTTAGTGTCTCCACATTTTTAAAGCCATAGTTTTATTTTATTTTTTGGGTGACTGTCCTATGTAGGGGCTCATTTTTTTCGGGATGAGATGACGGTTGGATTGGCACTATTTTGGGGTGCGTATGACTTTTTGATCACTTGCTATTACACTTTTTGTGATGTAAGGTGACAAAAAATGGCTTTTTTTACACCGTTTTTATATTTTTTTTTACGGTGTTCATCTGAGGGGTTAGGTCATGTGATATTTTTATAGAGCAGGTTATTACGGATGCGGCAATACCTAATATGTATACTTTTTTAAATTTTAAAAACAAAAAAAATGATGTTTTAGTGTCTCCATATTCGGAGCCAGAGTTTTTTTTTGGGGGGGCGATTGTCTTAGGTAGGGGCTCATTTTTTGCGGTATGAGGTGACCCTTAGATTGGTACTATTTTGTTGGACATATGCGCCTTTTTGATCGCTTGCTTTGGTTTATTTAGCACAATTTTTTTTGTCATGTGATATCTTTATAGAGCCAGTCGATACGGACGCGGCCATACCTAATATGTCTACTTTTCTTTTTTTCCCTAATTTTTACCAATTTTTTTTACTTTTTGGGGGGGAAATTAAGTTTTTTTTTCCTTTAAGCTCTTCATTTTGGGGGTTTATTTTTCAACTTTTTTTTTACTTTTGGGGGTCTGATCCCCTTTACAATGCATTCCAATACTTCTCTATCTATTTTTGGCCCGAAGCAGCCTGAATTTGACAGAATGAAAAATAGGGACAGTCACTGCAAATTCAGAACTGTTGGCAACCGTGTAGGTGTCAGCTGGGAGCACTTCCTTTTTATGCTGTATTTTCTATGGTTGTTCTTTTCTTAAGGGATGTTTCACACAAGCATGTGCAGTACGGAAATCACGCTCCATATGTGAGCGTGATCCTCCATTCTGGACTTGCAGGAGCCCAAGGTATTATCATGATTTGTAAAGTTATGTGCCTCTGCTATGTACCTTACTTCTACAGGATCATACTGACATAAAGCTGTCATTATGATTCTGTAGCAATAAGGTCAAGCAGAGGTACATAGAATTATAAATCAGTATAATGCCTTGTGCTCCTGCAAGTCCAGAATGGAGGATCACGCTCACACACGGAGCATTATTCCCGCAATGAACAAGGTCATGTGAAAAAGCCCTTATACCTCTATCTTATTGTCTGCAGTAAACTCCTGAACTCCCTCTAGTGGTAGCTGCAGGTAACCAAAATGTTACAACAGAACACAACACTTTTGTGGTGTAAAAAAGTCATAGCTACCTTAGATTTTCGTTTAGGTACAGGGGCTGCTGGAGGATGTGCCTAATATATGAAAAGTCTTGCGCCTCGTCATAAATTAGGCACATCCTCCAACAGCACATGGGAGGTCATAGACTGGTGTAAAAAGCCAATCTATGATAAATTCCCCTTTTGCCTATACTGGTGATTTGGAGCTCTGTGTCAGAAAAATATGTATGTATTAAAAAAAATTTCCACAGAAGATGTAGATCTAAAACAAGCATGTAACTGGTTATTCTATAGATGGATGCTATTTTTCTATGCTTATATATGCAAAAAAAAAAACACCATGATCGGCCCTCCTAGAAAGCCATTCTTCATTGATATATAGCAGACCCCTTAGGTATTTTACTATTATAGTTGTGGATTTTACTTTCTTAGTGGAAAGCTTTGTGTTCTGCCCCAAACTTTCTACTTTAAAGTGAATGTTAAAATGCCATGTTCTGTAATAATTGTAGTGTGGATAATGACTGGATTTAGATAGGTGGGATGTTTTTCTTGCTGCGGCTGAGATCATTAATGTGAGTTATAAGCTTTACTGTTGAATGCGATTGATGTCCATATCTTGTATAGAGAGTCCATTATTATCCCTTCTCTGTCTTCTTATTGCCGTCTGTTGAGAAGGCTCCATTGTGAAAGCGTCACTGTTTGTCATCTCACTGGGGTTATATTTCTCTTTCCTCTTCATCTGTAGAAAAGACTGAACTTGATAAATTCGCAGTCCAGCACTATGTAACATGCCGTATAATGGAACACTAATGTTTTCTAAAGGCATAGCTGTTGTATGTGGCCACTCATTTATTCTTTGTGAAGAAGACATAGGTGATGAAATCTGTACAGGATGCACCATGCAGAAGTTATTAACTTGCTTTTTAATCTATACTATGTGCAGGTGTACTGTATATTGTATGGTATTGAGCAGCAAGTTACCTGTGGTTAAGGTTTCCTCTAAACGTCTCTTGAGACGGCAAAGTTAAAAATTTTAAAAGATTAACATGGAAATAGCTCCTAATGAGCATGCTGAGAACATCAGAGCATGCGGCTTAAAGGGAGCCCTGTTTACCTCCTACTGGGTTTGGGTGTTAAAAGAATATGACTCCTATGGGAACCATTTTGTGGTCCCATTATGGGATGAATCCCCTAAAATGAAGTCTAGATGTAGAGCTCCTAGCCAAAGGCACAGCCTGGCAAGCTGGCAGGAGTTTTCAATTTTTTACGAGATCATCTAGACCCTCAGCACTTGGTTTGTAGCACCTGTGAATAGGTGAGTTGGCTTCTTTTATTCTTTTAAATGCATTCAAGGTCTTAAAGGGATTGTCCAGGCTACAGATATTGATGACCTATCATCAGGAAAGGTCATAAATATCAGATGGGCGGTGGTCCAACTCCCGGCTCTTTGTTTGAATGGACCGTGGTGCTCAGGCAAACCCTATGTCCTCTTCAATGTTTTCCTGCATACTGTCTCCATTGTAACGGCCATGCAGTGTAATTACAGCTGCCTGTACTTTTCAAGTGAATGGGAGAGGACATTGTAATTACACAGCACCGCCACTATAAGGGAGAGGGCATGCAAGCAGACATTGAAAAGGATGTAATGCTCACACAATTGCCATAGCCCCTTAAAACAGCTGATCGGTAGGGGTGCTAAAAATTGGACCTCTGCCGATCTGTTATTGATGATCCATCTTGAGGATTGGCCATCAATATATGTAGCTCAGACAACATCTTTAATTAATTTTAGTTTTGGGATTGGACCACCCCTTTAACACATTCTGAAATGTTTAATACTCTCTGTTCCTTTTTTTAAATGGAAGGTTAGTGAAACCCAAAATAGAAATTAAAATAGGGAGGCAAAAGAAGCATCTAAGTGTAGCAATAAAAAGCAATGTAAGCAGTATTAGAAGTTGTGCCTGCTGTCAGGTGTTGCTCTCACCAAAGTTAGTTGTGTGGCATGTGGGCACAACTCCACTGATAGCGCTATGGTCAGCAGCCGGTATCCAGATCCTCGGCTTCGAGCTATGCCATTGACCGGGAAGACTTTGGTATTGGAATGGAAAATGCGTTTTGATCTTGCAGCAAGGTCTTTGTCAGGAATGTTCCAAGGTTGAAACACATGGTACGTCTTGTTTAGTAAAAGGCACATGCTGTAGATACTGTCACCTGTGTTTTCATGCAGAGTATCCTAAGCAACGCGGTGGCAGGCTGTCAATCTTTGATCTTCTGACCTTTTCTTTTCTTAAAATGGGTTGTCTCATGAATAGAATCACTTATTGAAATTAAACCAGCCCAGTGATGAATGATGCAAGTCTGGCTTCTGAATCCTCTGACATGCATACCCCATCATTTAAAGTGAACCTTTTACTATGAAAATGCGAATTAGTCTAAAGTAGCAAGTTATAGAGCAGGAGGAGCTGAGAAGATGCATACCGTATATACTTGAGTATAAGACGAGTTTTTTGGCACATATTTTTGTGCTCAAAAAGCCTCCTCGTCTTATACTCGAGTCTCGATTTGGCCGACCCAAAAATGCCACTGCAGCAAGCGGCTCGGCCGGCGCGTGACTGACGTCACTTAGTAACGCTCCTGCTTCCTGAAGTGGGAGGAGCGTTACTAAGTGATGTCAGTCACGCGCTGGTCAGCCAGCTCCCGCTCGCTGTAGTGCATTCATCGTGACTGTGAGTACAGCCGGACCTGTCATCAATAGGAGAGAGATTGTTTGTTTTACACAGGAGTAACACTTTACACGCAAAGGCAGTTATGTGCGCAGTTTAGGACACGAGGATCACATAGGGCCATGAGGGGGACCAGCATAAGATGCTATATGTCTTATGCTGCCTCCCCCTCATGGCCCTATGTGTCATAGCACATATCCCCTATAACAGCATCCTCCACAGATCCACCCCATAACAGCGTCCTCCACAGATCCACCCCATAACAGTGCCATCCACAGGTCCCCATAAGTGTCCTCCACAGATCCCCCATAACACTGTCCTCCACAGATCCACCCCATAACAGTGCCATCCACAGGTCCCCATAAGTGTCCTCCACAGATCCCCCATAACACTGTCCTCCACAGATCCCCCACATAACAGCCTCCTCCACAGATCCCCCACATATGCTGCATTTCCCACCCTAGTCTTATACTCGAGTCAATAATTTTTCCAATTTTTGGGGGGGTAAAATTAGGGGCCTCGGCTTATACTCGGGTCGGCTTATACTCGAGTATATATGGTATATAGTTTTGTGTGGAAAGATTCAGTAAAAAATTTGTATTTTACCCATATAAATTTACCCATATAAATTCTTGCTCATTCTGGGCTTTGAAGTCAAGGAGGCGGTCCTATCAGTGACGGACAGTCATTCCTTTATTACTGTACATACAGAGATAGCTGTCAATCACTGATCGCCCCCTTGACTTCAAAGCCCAGAATGAGCAAGAATTTATATGGGTAAATTTATATGGGTAAACATATTTTTTACTAAATCTTTCCACACAAAACTATATATGAATCTGCTCAGCAACTGCCTGCCGCTGAGACACCATGTTCAACATGACAAGTTCCCTTTAATTGCATACAACTACTGCTGCCATTTCGGGGGGACGTTATGGCCAGTCGTACATGCTTACTGGCCACATCTATCATAGCAGGAGAGTCCTTACTCCAGTGGAGAGATTTCTGAGCATGCTCTGTATGGAATTCATTCTGAGCGTGACCGCACCTGTTTGCTCTTGAGATCGGTTTGGGGTCGCAGCTGCCAGACCCCAACAATTTGACATAAGTCATGAAGTAAATTGCATGAAAGCGCTTTTAAGCCACCGAGCAATTAGTCTAATTATCCTGGCTAATGAATACCCTCATTCTAGGAGACAAATACATTTCTGTGTGCCGGGCAATTTATTGTTGTAAATGTTATTCACTGTAGACGAAGACCGAAATGAAAGCCTTAAATACTGAATCGGGATTCCTATTTTTGCATATGAACTATTGTAATGGGTTCAATGTCATTGTGTTACCCACTAGACTAATGCATGTCTACAGCTCTGTGATAGAAGCGTGTATTAAGCAGACAGGAGGAAGGGCACGTGACTGATCAACTTTTGAGGCTCTAGTTGTTGATTAACCTCTTTCCATCACATTTAGGTTAAGACGGAGATAATGCAATTTCATCCAGACAGTATCATTTATGTTACTTGTTTGTCTTCGGATTCCACTTTGATTGCAATCACTTAGGGGCTTTTTTGCATGTTTTGCTGCTTTAAACGCAACATAATGATTTTAGAACAATTTCTGTTATCAGGATTTGGCATTGTGAATTTGTAAAAAAAAGATCTTATGCACGTAATCACTCCATCTTCTTCCCTGATACAATTAATTGCTCGTGTATTGCTTTGGAGATACACAGGCTTTTCTCAGCCGTCTGCAGAGGCTTTCTAGGGTCATTTAGAAAGTACATGCACATATTTATGTGCCTGATTTATGCACATTAGCACAAATGATTGCATTAATATTTTTTTTTGGTTTGTATATGGCTATAGTTAACTCTTGTGCTACCTTATTTATTTAATGCACTTATATAGCGCTACTATGTTCCGTAGCGCTTTACAGACATTAGCATCCAACTGTCCCCAATGGGGCTCACAATCTAAGTTCCCTATCAGTACATCTTTGGAGTGTGGGAGTAAACCAGAGCACCCGGAGAAAAGCCACGGGGAGAACATACGAACTCCATGCAGATGTTGCCCTTGGTCGGATTCGAACCTAGGACCCCAGCGGTGCCTAACCACACCCCTTCCAACCAATATTGAATACTTTACACAGGGTAAAAGCCTGGAGCACACAAGGTCCTTACAACCTATTGGCACTTTGTCTGCCTATGTCTATACGAAGTGCCTGTGCATGAATTCAAAGTCACACGGGTACAGTATTGGTAGATGTCCATAAGTGTACCGTAGATTGGGGTATAACAGTGGGGGGAGGGCAGAAGTTGCCATTGAGCAATGACCTAGGTCCTTCAGCCTCATATCAGGGTGATTTCCTTGTACAGTGACTAGTGATAAGCAATTCGAAGTCCACAAAGTGGACTTCGATCCGAAAATTCTGGATAAATTTGATTTGCTGCAAATTTTGATTTGCTGCTCGATTTAACCTCAAATACTGTAAAAAACAAAAAAAATAATACTTACCTGATGCATTTGCTCTCGACGGTCTGTACGCCACCATCTTGATTGAAGATCTTGGCTGAAATCGTGTCCAACCTTCAATCATGTAGGAATGCTGCATCTGCGGGGTACAATGACGGTGGCGTCACAATCGCCGCTCTCTGTCATTGCACCCACTACTTATTGTAGTAGTGATTTTTGTTGTAAAATTCAGCAAAGCAGCCAAATCGAATTTTATTAAACTTCGCTCGTCTCTAACAATGACCTCTGCTCAGGTCACACAGCATGCCTAGAAAACTCTCCCATAGAAGTCAATGAGGTCCCCTCCTGTCCATTGTGTCTATGGACCATGTGGCTGCCATAAAGCAATTTTCTTAATGCATCATTAGTCAATGTATTGGGATATTTTACTAATTGCTATGTTTTGGGTGCGCTTTGTGCCTGATCTTTCTAATTTCTTCCTTTAAATCATCTCATATTTTAAACTATTGGTTCCTATTCCAGCATTCATGGACATTGATTTCTTCAGTATTTCCTCTATACCCAGAGTCTGTAGCTAAGCATCTAGAAAAGGGTACAGTTCATACAGAAAAAAAGGAAAATGATAATAATAGTATTGTGTTTCAGTTCTTTACTATTGCTTTTTCTCTGCTTGCTGGCAGTGAATGGAAAAATTGTGTTTAAGTCAGGAAGTTGCAAACTTTGACTAATCTGGCATGTCCTTGCATGTCCTAGGTGAGAGCTGTCAGTCTAGGTTGTAGCAAACTATAAACTAGTCTGAAGGCCTCCTTCAGACTAGGATGTCCAGTGCAGAAAACAGCATTATTTCCTGTCATGGACACCTTTCGTTTCACAGGATCACACGGCATTATAATGATTTGATGCATTATAATTTTTTTTTGTCCTCATTCACATTTCCATGTCCGTTTGATGTCTGTGAAAAAAATCAGTCGAGGATTCATCCGTGAAGTATTGTGTTTGGTCCGTGTGTCCATTTTTTGCCCTATGTGTGTCATTCATATTCCATGGACACTGCTCAGCTGTAACTTCAAAAGCATCTCAGTTCTCAGTGAAAAACAGAGCAAACACAGACGTAACATGGACCTATAGACTATAAGGCCACCTGCACACATTGCAGAATACGTGCAGTTTTCCAGCACGCATTCCCATGCAGAAAAAACGTAGTGTAGTATAGTGCCAGCAAAGTGTATGAGATTACACAAATCTTATGTACACTGTGGTTGTGGTTGTAGCTGCGGATTTCACCCCTTTCCAATGAAGGGTGAGATTTAAGGCATATCTGCACCAAAAACTGCTGTTAGAAATTGCAGATTTTGGTGCAGATATGGTGCAAAAACCACCCACACTCATGTACAGGCAGCCTAAGGCCTCCTTTGCATTTCCGTTTTTCACTGACAGTTGCTGTCTGCATCTTCCACACACCACACATACCCATTGATTTGAATGTGTTTGTTCACACATCAGTATTGTTTTTTACTGACTGTAGGACAGTGACATGCATAACTTTGATCCATAATGTGGACCAAACACGCCCATTATAGTCTATGGGTCTGTGAAAAAATATTGATGGCATCCATTTTTGGTCAGTTTTTCACTGACCGTTAAAGGCAGCAGTGCTGACAGTAGCGCCGTGGCCTTCTCACTGTTTACCGCAGCCCCAGTGATGTCACGACTAGTATCAATGGCCTGGGCGGGGCTAAGCTCTGTTCACTTGAATAGAGCTTAGCCGCGCCCAGGCCGCCGATCAGATGCTGATGATCTATCCGGGGTTTAAAAAAACTTCAGAACCCCTTTATTAGTAGATTCTTTTAAAATTAATTTTCAGCTAAGCAGTGTCCGTGGAATATGGATGACACAAGTAAGACAAAAAACAGACACATGGACCAAACACGATCTTTCATGGACATCTTTATGATTGAAACATGGACTCATTTTTTTCATGGACGTCAGACAGACACGGAAATGTGAACAAGGCCTAAAGGCCATGTTTCAGCCACATCACAGATCAAAGTATTGCATGTCTTCGTGACTTTTTCACTGACCCACAGTCAGTAAAAAAATACTGTTATGTGAACAAACACATTAAAATCAATGGGTACATGTGCTCTCCATGGAAAATGCTTACTGCACACAAGGGGTCCTGGGTGTCATACCCCCAAAAATCTGATATTAATGATCTATTGTTAGGTCATCAATATCAGAGTCTCAGAAAAAAACCTTTAAGTATGCTGTAATTAAGGGATTAGTGTTTACTATGGTATATTGAAACTGTCATAGAGGTGGAGAAACCCACAATACGGAGACATGCAATGGTTTGGCTTATGCAGTAGATGGAGGTGTAGGGGAGAGATTTGCAGGTAACAGCCAAGAACTTACTCAAGGAGGGTCTCATTTCAATTCCAAGATGTGGTGGTCCCTCTAATGTGTAGTCCACCTCCAATTCAGCTGATTTCCATAAATATACCATGCAGCTACAGTATATGGAAATCTCATGGCCCACATTAGAGACCTGTATAGTCTATTTAGGCTGCAGTCACTGACCTTTTTTTGAGAAAATCTGTACATGAAATACACATAGTAAATACCGAACAGTAAATTTTCCTTGATGCAGAAACTCAGCAATCTATAACATTCCCCATATAAAAATAATTTAACACTAGTAAAACAATGACAAACGAATGAAAGATAATAATGTATTCAAAGGAGGATACAATACAACAGAGGGACCAGGCAGGAAGAGTTTTATGTTAGAAGTGAGCGGCGGTAAGGAACATTTAATTAGAGAATTCCTGAAAAGAAGTGGTCTCCTGCTCACCTATATTATACCGCCTTGCAGTCCCATGTGCATATTTTACAGTGCCGAATATTACACACATCAATATGTTTTATAAACAAACCGCGGCCTGAACTGTTCTGATAACCCGAAACATAATTACCATGCCTCAAAAATTAATTACTGTGTTTTACGCTCAGTGCCTTGAATCTTGATGCTTTGCAGGAACTATTAGTAATAGATTGCCAGTGCTATGTTGGCAGCCATATATTACTAGATTAGTTTGTTGATGTTTTCTCGTGTTCTGTTGTCTGAGCTGTAAATGTGTTCGGGCTGTAAGAAATGACAAACATAATCTTCCGTTTCACATATAAAAATGATTTTACTAGGGCAAAAAAAATGTCACAAGGCCACATAGGGAAGAGAGAGAGAATTAGACTCCAATAACGCACTGCTGTGACAAAAATTAAAGACAGACGCACAAAAATCTAGATTAATTAGGTATTAATGCTGGAGAATTAGACTGGGAAGCAGCACATGAAAAAAAATAAACACAGACTAAATTCCATAAAATGAGTCGTACGTCTTCTGTAGTAAAGTCCATTTACAAGGTTATAAAAAGGCAGGAAGAATTTGATGCAGTGTGAGCCGGCGTACATATATAAAACCACCGGGTGACGCGTGCCCTGCTTCAGCTGTCTTAGGCTGTAAGTTTTGTTAGCCTATAAAATGAAGAATCTTAAAGGAGAGCTCTACATAAAGCTGGAAGTGGACTTTTA
The DNA here is from genome assembly GCF_014858855.1 of Bufo gargarizans. NCBI lineage: Eukaryota > Metazoa > Chordata > Amphibia > Anura > Bufonidae > Bufo > Bufo gargarizans. The sequence goes on along the minus strand of NC_058081.1, from coordinate 458,339,572 downwards.
CTTGGAATAACCATTTTATTTACCTTGGGTCCTGCACTTAAAGGGGATAGTCCTGCTGTCAGCTGAAAAGTGGATACAATGGTGTATACCCTGGAACCCAGACTGATACATTGAAACAAACTGTCAGAGAGTGTAGTGTGGCTTCTTGGGTGTGTATGTTTTCTTACTTACAGATGTATGGGAGGAATTTTTCTATGCAGTTGCAACTGCCACTTTCCAAAAGTGACAATAGAAAGTACAGTACTCCTCCCCAGCCTCTGCCTTTGCCCGCCCTCCAAGTCTCTTGCCTCATTGATAGGGCAAAGGCAGAGGCTGGGGAGGAGTAAAGTGAAAAGAAGGCAGAGCAGCCTGGGCACCTACACACTGAACTCCTCCCTGGGCACTTGCGAGTGCTCATTTGCATATGAATTAAACTCCATTTTTCCTGCTGGTGCAAGTCTAAAGAAAAGAACAAAGGTACCATTACAATCCTGTATAGGTGTGCTACAGAGCCATGTAAGCACTGTATATGGCCATATGCAGGTGACAGACTCCCTTTAAGGACAGCCAGGTGCTGCCAAAGCCCGGACCGGCACTTAAACTCTGATCCGGTATTTGACCTCACCAAGCTTGAAACCAGCCCAGCCGCACATGCTGGGAAGAAAATACCTGCCTTGCCAGACACGACGCCTCACTGTTTCACACTATCTATATAGGACTTCTTATCATTTGTGTTCATTGCTACAGAACAAAAATAGTTTGTGATTATTTTTCAATGCCAAAATGAAAAAGAAAAACTTAAAATAAAAAATTCTATGAATATTGAGTTTAAAAAAATACCCCTTTCTGATAGAAGTGGCTTTTAAATCAGTTAGATAAACAGTTGCATGAAATGTTTACTTGACCTTTTCAATAACTTTTGGGATGTGATATCAAAGTCAAATTAGAAACTCATGGTTTGCAGCCCTAGTTCTACTGGCAGCGACAATTGTGTGATCATCTGTGTTTCTGATGGGAGCACTGCACAGCGCTGAAATGAAGGTCCTTCTCCCGCATGCTAACAGGAGCAGGTCAGATCCCCCACTCTCACTAAACAGTCGGGTACCCGAGGAGAAGACAGAAGTGGTTTAGTAACTTTTGTGCCTTCTCAGACAGGTGCATACTGCTCAATAAGCTCTATACAGTGAAAAGAAGAAGGCTAAGCCACTTCCTCTATGGGACCAAGTGATCACATGATCACCAGGTGTCTCGGCGGCAGAAAAGAACTACAGGTTGTTAGCAGATCTGCCTTGTAGAAAGCCTTCACAGGGTGATGTTTTCCTCTGTAACTAGGGCTCCTTTGGTTACAGTGCAAAATGCAAAGTGTCTCTATATGAAAATATAAGTAAAATAATAAATGATTAAAGAAAAATGCCCACATCAACAAAAGCCATTATTGCCACATTCACGTGAAACTATGAATATTACCGTATATACATTTTATATATCAAAATGACTGACACAAAAATTTATAATAGTAATTTATTTTGTTTTCAGTTTGCAGATTAAAAGAATAAAAAGCTATCGTTTGAAAAAAAAATTACTTCTTAAAAATGTTTTGCACAGAATTCAGGGAAACCATAACAGGATTCTGTATGATGCTTTTTAGTCAGGATAGATGTGACCTTCCTGTTCCCAAACAGACTTCTACATCTGACTCTCTGATTAGACCGATTGCAATGTATGATTCCTCTAATGAGATACATGAAGATGGATATAGATCTTTCAGATGTTATCCTTGACCATCACACTATCACCTATCATAAGATTAGAAGTCATAGCCACTATAACTTTCCTATTTCTCCTGGTACATGGTTGGATAGGCAACCTCTGTCTATGTACCATTGTGGTGAGTGTAAGGCATTTGGTTTTATCCATACTACCCAAGTGATCACCTGTTTTGTGACAGGCAATGTACATAACATTTGTGATTTTGTCACTTGTAAAACACAAGGTGTGATTTACCTTTGTAAATTTCCTTGTCCACTTGACTATGTGAATTTAGAAGAAGGATCTGGAAGCACTTTAATGATGTCATCAATAAAAAAAAAATACTCTAGTATCCCATCATGTACATGCTTGTCACAAGGGTAACCTACAAGCGCTTATGGTAAATTCTCTGCTGTTGTGGTCATATGTCTCTTATCTCGTCAGGGGTAAGTGGATTGTCTGTGGAGCAATCATAAGGAGAAATTAAATGGGCGCCGTCCTATTAGTAAACACAGAACCTGTCCTAATCACACAGAAGGGAAAGTTACTTCATAACACTGAGCTAAATAGTTGCCTCATCCTCCTCTCTTCTTTGATTGAAAGGGATTATGATCCTGAATACAGCTGGTAAGAACTAGCTGAATCTCTGTAAAAATGGAGTTCATGAGCAGACATAAAGTACAGAGAGGAGGTGGGGATGTGACTAATGAGCAGCAGTCTTGTATGCAGTCTCCATTACCACAACCCCACATTACCACAGTCTGTCCTGTCTGTCCTCACTGTACTTCATGTCTCCTCATGAACTCCATTCCTACAGATTCAGTTGAAGATCATATTAAACTGTATTCGGATCATAATCCCTGACAAGCAAAGCAGAGAGGAAGATGTGGCAGCTCTATAGCTCACTGTTCTGAAGTAACATGTCTTCCTGTGCGATTATGACAGGTTTTGTGTGTACTAATAGGATGACGGCCATTTTATTTCTCCTTATGATTGTTCCCTAGACAAAACAAGCCAATATAACTAATGAAAGGTGTTTAGGAATATATTTATAATAACGTAATATTTAAGCATTTTCATTTTCTTAATTATTGGAGAGCCCCTTTAAGTAAACGAGTACAACTATGTTTCTTTTAGAATAAGTTAATTCTCTTTTATTAAATACAATATTAAAAATACCATTTTATTATAATTATAGTAGGAATTTAAACATAAGATGCCATCATCAAAGAAGAACTCCTGCCAAAAATGCTATTCTTTGACCTGTTAGAAAGGTATGTGATGTAATCTGTTTTGAATGTAATTTTCTTACCAGTGGCTGTATTTGTGAGCTATCACCTCCCTTGTGCTTCTCACCTGTGTCATGTGACTAGCAATCAGACTTTTCAACTGACACAGCATCTTATGTGTGGACAGGTAGTCAGTTTCTCTGTGTGTTCCTATGGGAGCCTCAGTCTCAGTCACACAGGAATGAATAGAGACGTAACTGACTTCCTGTCCTGTGTCAGTTGGAGATCAGAGAGTTGATCACATGACATCACTTTGTAGCAGGTCAGAGAATAAACATTTTCCCGTGAGTTCCACTTTAACATTCAATGCAATAATCAGGACAATAGTATTGAATTATTCCATTGATTGCACATATTCCCTACTACTTATATAATATATACAATGAATAACACGAGGAGGAATCTGAAATTTAGTAACACAAAAAGTCTAAGAATCATTAATGCTGGACTCACATAAATGGATCCATCCCCCCTACTATAGAATTGCAGTATATCATACATTTCAGCATCCATATAATAAACTTATTTGGATAAATGGATCAAAAGCTCATACTAATAATAAAAAAAATATATATAGCAACGTGGAATTTGAAAATACTCCACCCATGATAATGTTGTACATGCAATACATAATAAAAGTGAAATCTAAAAATATATAAATGTGTGTTTATATACACCCACCTAAAGAATTATTAGGAACACCATACTAATACGGTGTTGGACCCCCTTTTGCCTTCAGAACTGCCTTAAATCTACGTGGCATTGATTCAACAAGGTGCTGATAGCATTCTTTAGAAATGTTGGCCCATATTGATTGGATAGCATCTTGCAGTTGATGGAGATTTGAGGGATGCACATCCAGGGCACGAAGCTCCTGTTCCACCACATCCCAAAGATGCTTTATTGGTTTGAGATCTGGTGACTGTGGGGGCCATTTTAGTACAGTGAACTCATTGTCATGTTCAAGAAACCATTTTTCCAGTCTTCAACAGTCCAATTTTGCTGAGTTCGTGCAAATTGCAGCCTCTTTTTCCTATTTGTAGTGGAGATGAGTGGTACCCGGTGGGGTCTTCTGCTGTTGTAGCCCATCCGCCTCAAGGTTGTGCGTGTTGTGGCTTCACAAATGCTTTGCTGCATACCTCGGTTGTAACGAGTGGTTATTTCAGTCAACGTTGCTCTTCTATCAGCTTGAATCAGTCGGCCCATTCTCCTCTGACCTCTAGCATCAACAAGGCATTTTCGCCCACAGGACTGCCGCATACTGGATGTTTTTCCCTTTTCACACCATTCTTTGTAAACCCTAGAAATGGTTGTGCGTGAAAATCCCAGTAACTGAGCAGATTGTGAAATACTCAGACCGGCCCGTCTGGCACCAACAACCATGCCACGCTCAAAATTGTTTAAATCACCTTTCTTTCCCATTCTGACATTCAGTTTGGAGTTCAGGAGATTGTCTTGACCAGGACCACAACCCTACATGCATTGAAGCAACTGCCATGTGATTGATTGACTAGATAATCGCATTAATGTGAAATAGAACAGGTGTTCCTAATAATTCTTTAGGTGAGTGTATATATATATATATATATATATATATATATATATATAAAATAAAAACCACCTGAAACAATCCATGAATTTGAAGCCCCTAATAAATCACTAGATGTGATTAAAGACAAATATGTGTGAAAAGTAATAACCAACAATAGTAAAATGTGATGACTTAATACAAAAATGCACAGTGAGTGATTAAAGTGCTCGTGCAGTGCCAGTGACCATGCAAGTGATCCAGTGAAAGACAATGGTGCCCAAAATAAATGCAACACTCATCTAAGTTACTTAGATACTACCATGTCACAACCAAAATAAACTGAGGTACCATATATTAAAATACCCCCCAGTTTCATCCGGAGATCAGGTCTAAATAATCATGTCCATTTTCCTATCCCAATCCATCCCATTTTTTCATCCTGTCCCATTTTTTCAACCAGGTCTAAATAATCATGTCCATTTTCCTATAACAATCTGTCCCATTTTTTCAACATCCAAATAGATGGAGGAGAATGAAATATATTTATTATCTCCTTCCCAAGTAGGGAGTACCAGTCCATACGCATTTTCTCCCCACACGATGTAGCCTTCATTTCCCTTTTTATTCATAGTCCTAGATGTCAATTTCCAATCAGTTCATTTTATGGGTAAACATAATATGGGTAAGTCACAGAACAAAATCAACAAACAGTTAAAATAACATTATTCCATTAAAAACAACTGTTAAAATCCATAGTATTACCTAATGGCGATGACCCAGGTCAGGGGTGAAAAATCAGAGAGTTATAAGATTGGGGCAAAACTATTGCCTTCATTAAGTCCGCGTGGTGAGACAGTATTGAGGAGGAAAATCCATCTTGTCTCCTTCTGACAGAGTACTTTTTTCCAATTACCTCCTCTAGATGAGATAATCACATGGTCAATACCTGTAAAACGGAGGAGAGAACCATCCGAATTATGTGGTTCTTGAAAAATGTCTTGGAGTGGTTTGTAGGTCCTGGGTATTTTCTGTCTCCCTGGTGGCTTCTATTGCCAGTACACGTCCACCTTTTAAATTGGCGCAATGTCATCCCTACATAAATCAAATTTCATAGGCAAATTGCCCAATAGATTAAATGGTTGCACATGTTATTGTGTATGTTATTTTGTACGGTCTACTATGAGAGTCCCAAAAATATTCTGCCCTGTCCATGTTCGTACAAGCGACAAAATCACGCCAATTTAAAAGGCGGATTAGAGAACATGTACTGGCAATAGAAGCAGCCACGGAGACAAGGAAAATACCCAGGACCTACGAACTATCCCGAGACATTTTAAAGAACTACGTAATTTGGATGGTTTTCTCCTCCACTTTAGAGGTATTGACCATGTGATTATTTCATCTAGGAGGTATTTGGAAAAAAGTACTCTGTCAGGAGACAAGATGGATTTTCCTCCTCAATACTGTCTCACCACGCGGACTTAATGAAGGCAATAGTTTTGCCCCATTCTTATAACTCTCAGATTTTTCTCCCCTGACCTGGGTCATCGCCATTAGGTAATACTATGGATTTTAACAGTTGTTTTTAATGGAATAATGTTATTTTTAACAGTTTGTTGCTATTTATCTCTGACTTACCCATATTATGTTTACCCATAGAATGAACTGATTGGAAATTGACATCTGGGACTATGAATAAAAAGAGAAATGAAGGCTACATCGTGTGGGGAGAAAATGGATATGGACTGGTACTCCCTACTTGGGAAGTAGATAATAAATATATTTAATTCTCCTCCATCTATTTGGATGTTGAAAAAAATGGATGGATTGGCATTTTTGTATTAAGTTATCACATTTTACTATTGTTTGTTTTAACTTTTCACACATACAGTATTTGTCTTTAATCACATCTAGTGATTTATTAGGTGCTTCAAATTCATAGATTGTTTCAGGTGGTTTTATATATTTATATATTTCACTTTTATTATGTATTACATGTACAACATTATCATGGGTGGAATATTTGCAAATTCCACCTTGCAATTTAAATTTGTTATTATTATTATGAGCTTTTGATCCATTTAGTGATTTATCCCAATAAGTTTATTATATGGAGGCTGAAATTTATGATATACTGCAATTCTATAGTAGTGATGTATGGTTTATATACTAATGTGTCTATTTCCATTAAATTGGTCCTTCATATTATGATCAATTTCTAATTGATATAGCCTGTTAGTTTTTAATGGAAGCCATTTTGCCAGATGTGGGCAACTTGCACTTTGTAAAGATGGCGTGGGTGACACGGAGATGGGCTGGTTGTGGCCTAGGCCCCCGCCCCCTGTTTTGGGCGGGGACTGGGTCTTGCCGAGGGTGGATTGACCCAGACATGGCTCGATCTCCAGGTCATGTGATTGGACCACATGATTGGAACTTCTGGCATGATCCCTTAGGCCAGTGATGCTCAATCTGCGGCCCTCCAGCTGTTGCAAAACTACAACTCCCAGCATGCCTGGACAGCCTACAGCTATTAGGGCATGCTGGGAGTTGTAGTTTTGCAACAGCTGGAGGACCACAGGTTTAGCATCCCTGCGAGATATCGCCTTCTATTCAAGGGACGTAGTGTGCAGCATGACATGTGGTTTACCGCCAAATCTTCTTACAGGTGAATGAATGATTGAACACTATGGGGAATGAGCTTCAGCTGTTCAGTGGGTATAAATAGTTGAGGTATAGTTCAGAGGGACATGCCCCTTTGAAAATGCAAGGTGAAACATATGTCGGGGTACTCTTGGTCCTCCCTGGTCCTGGGTTAGCAAGTTACTTGGTCTTGCCTTATGTGTTTCTTGATATTTTTGATTTGCTTATACCCTAGAGCAGGGATCAGCAACCTCCGGCACTCCAGCTGTTGTGAAACTACAACTCCCAGCATGCAAATCTACTCGGCTATTCTTGTAATGCCCACAGAAGTGAAAAGAGGATTTAGGGAATTGTACTTTTTAGAACATCTGGAGTGCCGGAGGTTGCTGATCCCTGCCCTAGAGTAACACTTTGGTTGGTGTTTGAGCCGGATTTCCGGATTATATAGAAGTAATTACTGTACATCCCAACCACTGTTTGCAGTCTATGGGAGTATGCAACCATGCTTAGACCGTTACTTGGTCATCATATCATATGATATATATATAGCATTCGGCAAGATTATGACACTTAAGGTAGACCTCTTTTGATTTCTAGAGAACCTATATGAAGCTGATAGGTGTATAATATATTCAGTACATGCTAACCTAGATCTTGGGGGGATTATACCTCAACGATTATACCTGCAACGCTTTATCATGTCACATAGATGTTATGTATATTACTTGGATTGATCATAATAAAGAAGTTTTTTCATATTACATGTGTGGTTCATATATCTTTGGTTGGTTAGGCATCTTTTTTAATGTTAAACAAGCATTTTCCTAATTGGTGGTAGCAGCCTAGGCATTGATTCCAGTTGTGCTGATTTAAAGGACATATTTTGGGGTATTGTTTCCATAATCCTTCACTGGTCTCCTGAAGAACCCAGATGGTGGAAACACGTTGGGGCAGCATAGGGTTAACTAGGGTACAATAGGGGTAGGTTCCTATTCAGGGTTAATTCATCAATATGGTTCCCTGCAGTAAGGGGTAGTTAGGGTTTAACAGAGCGCTAGTTTCCCTGGTTCTCATCTGCCCAACTACTTCAGAAAACTTCACCTCTCTTTTGCATCCTCAACTTCTTTTATTTTGTTCTGATTTATTTATATTGTTTTAGATGTCTTTTCCTAACTCTTTGCATTGGTGGTCTTCTATTGACCTAAATTTATTTGCAATATTAAAGGTTATATTTTAAATGTTACATGAATACAATGATATGGTTAAGAACAAGCATGGTTAAAAGTTTTTTTTTTTTGTATGCTTTAATTCTGATGACCGATCCTCTGTATCAGCCAAACAGCTAAAAAAACATTGGCTCTTGTGGTAGCACTGCCGCCTTCTCTCAGCTTTCATAAATAATTGCGGCTGAGCCGTAATACCAAGTAGAGCCTTGCTTCTCAAACAGCTGATCGGCGGGGGTCCTGCTTGTTGTACCTCCACCAATCAGATACTGATGACTTAGGCCTCTTTCACACTACAGTATGTTGAATTCAGTGTTTTGCGTTCCGTTTTTCAGGGATCCGTTGTTCCGTTTTTTGCTTCCGTTGTGGTTCCGTTTCCGTTCCGTTGTTCCGTTCCGTTTTTCCGTATGGCAAATACAGTATACAGTAATTTCATATAAAAAATTGGGCTGGGCATAACATTTTCAATAGATGGTTCCGCAAAAAACGGAACGGATACGGAAGACATACGGATGCATTTCCGTATGCATTCCGTTTTTTTGCGGACCCATAGACTTTAATGGAGTCACGGAACGTGATTTGCGGCCAAATATAGGACATGTTCTATCTTTCAACGGAACGGAAAAACGGAAATACGGAAACGGAATGCATACGGAACACATTCCGTTTTTTTTGCGGAACCATTGAAATGAATGGTTCCGTATACGGACCGTATACGGACCGCAAAAAACGGCCCGCAAAACGGAAAAAAAAAACGGTCGTGTGAAAGAGGCCTTATCCAGATGATTTACACTTCATATATGATGGTGCTGGGTTAGGATACATCCCAATATTTGGCCGTGATAAATGCTCCTACGCATCTATAATTTAAATTTTCATTTTCAAAATGGAGTTAGCATGTGATGAATTTTTAAAATATTCAAATATTTTATATGCTCATGTGAAACCCCCCGCTGAGTAGCACTAACTCTGTATTTTGACCTTTACTTCAATTTAGAACGATAAATTATTAAAGAGCTTTTAATGCAATTCCTTAATACTATAGGCAAAGTACTTCCACACTGGACAATATCACAGGCTGGTGGTAATCTATGCTCTCTTATACACCCCTCTAATTGCAACTCTTCTGACCTGTGTTGAGGTACAAAGACACCGAGGGAGATTGATCAAAACCTGTGCAAAGTAGAACTGGCTTAGTTTCCCATAGCACCCAATCAGTTTAATCCTTTCCTTTTCCAAAGGAGTTCAGAAAAATGAAATGTGGAATCGGATTGGTTGCTATGGAAAACTAAACCAGTTTCGATAAATCTCCCTCACTGTGCCTCTAATGTTCTGTTCTCCTTAGATATAGCGTACAGAAATTCCTCTTTTATTGGTGCCTCGGTGCGGCACTATTGTTTCTCTCCCTTTGTTTCTTTCTATCTTCCCATCTCAGGCTGCTTCTTGCTTTGTGCTTGTTTTAGTATCTGCCTTTTCAGCTGTCATTCCTTTACAATCGCTTTCTATCTTATTTGTGCCTCTGTATTAGTAACTATCTGTTTCTTGAAAGTAATGCATCTCTCAGCTGGGGTTTCACATCACCCTGGGGTGCAGAAAATTGAGTAATGGGAAAACAAATGAGAAAAAAAGATTATTACCATAATATCATTGTAATTTGTCTTAACTACCGGTAAACCTTGCGTGTCCTTGAGGCTTTATATGGCATCTGTATGAGGAACAGATCTCTGTGGGGATACAAAATGCCACACGGCAGAAGATCAGTGCTGGCAATTTCAATGTTGTGCTTGTTCTGTTATGCAGAAAATGGCTGTGCTGGAGAGATTTAATGTCCCAGTTGTGTTCCTCTCCATTAAGAAGTATGAGTCACATTGCAGATGAATATCTTACTAGTACAGCTAATCATTACAAAGTTACTGCAGCCAAATGACCCATGCCACAAATACATCCTCCGGCACAGACATGCGCTGTCAGGGGGCATCAGGTGGCATATTAACTGTGGACTCAAACTCGCCATCATATTTATTGCAGAGGCACATAGAAGTTTTCTACTTGGTTTATGACTGTTCTTAAAGGAACAGCTTAAAAAAAATGTAGCTTGTAAAAATAAGCTGCTAAATCCTTCACATGTATATGGGTACACATTTTTCAGAACTGCAGTGATCATGGAAACGAGGAATTTTCTGGACTTTCCATTAACTCCCATCCTGACATCCTCTGTACATGTATGGCAGATGTCGGGTCTTTAAAGATGGCGCCTGCTCCGCAGCTAACCGATGCCTGCTGTTTCACTCAGCAGAGACCAAGGGATAATATCTGCGATCGGTGGTAATGCCTAACGCAGATATTTTATTTTTTAGATGCCGCAGCATTTGAAAGGTCAAAAACCCAGAAATGAGTGCTTCCCGGACAGGAATGCCTACCCTGGCTGAGATTAGAGAAGGAGTTCCATTGAAGTAATAAGCCACAGCCTACACTAGGAATTTGGATTTTTTGCTCCAGCTTTTCACTACATTGTATGCAATATTAAATGATGGTATTAAAAGAACAACTTGTCCTGGAAAAATTAAAAGTTATGGTTCTGGGAAGGCAGGGAGTAAAAAAAAGGAAGCGTTCAAACTGAAAATCGCCACGTCAGTAAAAGGTTAAACTTGTATTTATTTGTATAATCATTGTGATTTAAAGCTGGGTGCTAAAGAGCTCTGCAACTTTGGTCTCTGAATAGGGAAGATTTTAGTGCTTAAAAGGGTTGTACAGGGGTTTCATATTGATGACCTGTCCTCAGGGTAATAACCAAAAAGAAAGCGATGGCAGCATCTCCAATCCAACAAGGTTTATTCACACATGGTGCATGAGACAGTACAAACGGTCCAGGTACAGCAACGTTTCGGCTACATAGTAGCCTTTTTCAAGCTACTTTTGAAGTGTAAGACAGGAGTATATAAAGCACATTTAATCCCTCCTCCCATCCCAATATGCCAATAAAATTCCTAATTACATCTTACTAAAAACTGTGTTAAATGTGTCCACCAGTGAGCTCTAGGCAAATCATAAACATCGTTGCCGATAACCAACCAGTAAAAGCATATTAACATAAAAAGGATGGCTGCAGCTGGATGCCCCATTGTGCTTGCAAATATGTCAGCTTGGCGTTCTCTCATTCCCAATGCGCACGTTCAGTATAAACCCCCACCACTAACACTGGTCACCTGACAAGGTCTGGCCAACGTGTCTTCATACTCTATGATGTTTCGCAATCATGTGACTACACACAGACCACATGATCGCACAACTTCGCTCATGTGATCTCACCCGAAACTTACTCAAACTGGAAGCGTCTCCATCCCCATAGAGATCAGACTCTTCATATAGTGTATCAGTTGCTCCACACAGGTACTGGATTTAATAACTATACTAAATGTCTTTACGAAATATTCCCTATAAACAGACCATAAAGTCTATTGGAAACATATTAATTTATCCTTTTTCATATTTACTGGGTACATGTCGCGCTTGATGGAGAAATCCAGATGCAATCCAACCTTCACCTATAAAACACAATTATAGAAAAATAGAAAAGACATATTAAAACCAACTTAAAAAAACAAGACCGTTATCATACGTTATTAAGACCGATACACATTATTCAATACCACTCACATTAACATCTATATTCAATCCATATGGTTGTAATGCCTTCAAGGTAAAGATCCACTTAAATTCCTTCTTCCTAAGTATTGCCTATCTATAGGCCCCCAAATAAATATCCCTCCCCAGATGTACCTGGGACAATCGAACTAGACACAAGGGAGGATGACGAGATGCAACCTGAAGAAGGGAGACTCCTAGTGGTCAATATTTCGTCTGTCAAACTAACTAAAGATCAGGTAACGGTTTTGAGTCGTGGATTGACCTTTTGTTCATCAGCTCCCACTAACTGGTTTAACATTGAACAATTTTTTTTTAGGAGATTAAGATTAAAAGTTTTTTTTGCTACTAGGGAAGTAAATAATAAAACAACCATTGATGATAAGGATGTTAATAAATTGAGGTAGAATTTTTCCCCACTGCAGAATAATCATGTTATTGAGTCATACATTGAAATAGTCAATAGACAGATTAATCAATTAATGGAAACTGGAAAGGTGCATTGTCCATACAAAATGTCTAGACAAGAAAAAATGGCCTTAACAGTACTTGAGCAGAATAAGGAAATAACGGTGAAACCTGCTAATAAGGGGGTGCTGTTGTCGTTATGGACACGTGTAAATATGTGGAAGAGATACGCAAGCAGTTGGCCGACAGAAATGTCTATGAGGTGCTTGAACGGGACCCAAAGGGTGACATAGCGAAGTGTATAAGTGACATCATTCTCAAAGCCCTTGAAGGGGATGTCATAGATGAGGAATTAGGGGAGTATTTGAGGGTAGAGCACCCCATTACTCCCTAATTGTATACACTTCTGAAAATACATAAAAGTCTGAGTGACCCCCCAGGTGGACCAATTGTCTCGGGGAGAAGCTCAATATTCAGAACCATAGCCATCTCTCTTGACCGACTGCTGTGTATCTATGCCACTAATGCACCCTCCTACATCAGCGATACAGGTCATATTCTCTTACAATTAAGAGACATTGTGTTACTGGAATGTATTTATTTTGTGGTTTCACTCTACACAGCTATTGAACATGATTTGGGTTTAAGAGCGGTCGATGTGGCGCTATCCAGTGCAGGGTTCTCTCCTACTGGTGCACAGTTTGTCCTCCAGCTCCTGGAGGTGGTCCTCAGGAGGAATTATTTTCTCCTTGGGGATACCTTTTACCAACAGAAACTGGGGCCGGCAATGGGGTCAAATGTGGCCCCCACTTATGCTAACATTTACATGGCCGAGGCAAAGGACAGACTCGTGTACCAGTCATCATTTAAGGACAGTGTCCTGTGCTGGTGTTGCTACATTGATGATATTTTTTTGATTTGGTGTGGTACTCTTGAAGAACTTTAAAGGTTTCATCACCATCTGAACACAGGGCTACCTGGTTTACAATTTACAAAGGTAGTGTCACGGGAACAATTACAGTTTTTGGATGTTATGGTCTATATTGAAGATGGCCATATTAGAACTGTCTTGTACCAAAACCTACAGACAGAAACAATCTACTTAGGTATGATAGTTGCCACCCACAACGAATGATAGAATCACTTCCATGGAGCCAATTACTTCAAGTTAGGAGCATAATGTCTGATGAACAACGATCTGTCTTGAGACTAGATGAAATGTCCAGTAAGTTTAAAAACAGGGGTTATCCATATAGATTGCTACATACATCCCGAGAGAGGGTAATTAATACAGCGAGGGAAACCACTCTATTTGGGAATCCTAAAGTGAGTGATACACAAAAGATTTCTTTTGTGTCTACTTATGGTACCCATAGTGGCCAAATAGCACGAATCACAAAAAAAGAATGGCATATTCTACAGAACGGTTTACCCTTAGTGAAGGAGTTTCAGTTATAACCGTTGATGGCATATCAAAGTCAATCTAATCTACGGTATAGATTGGTGAAATCTGATGGGGGAGGTGCACAGGTGGAAAGACAATGATATCTAGCCCCAAGTAAGCTAGGTAATTTTCCGTGTCTGAGGCATCCATATACTGGACAAGTATTTAAGATAAATGGTTACTACACTTGCAGATCAAGGGATGTGATATATATGATCCATTGCCCATGTAGTTTAATCTATGTTGGGGAGACCACTATGGATTAATAAACATAAGAGTACCATCAGGAAGAAGAATATGGATAAACCGGTGGCTAAACATTTTGTGGAGAGTGGACATTGAATTAATCAACTCAGATTCCAGGTGATTGATTCTGTAGGAATATTGAGGAGGGGGGGAGATAGATAGGCAATACTTAGGAAGAAGGAATTGAAGTGGATCTTTACCTTGAAGGCGTTACAACCTTATGGATTGAATATAGATTTTAATGTGAGTGGTATTGAATAATGTGTATCGGTCTTAAAGGGTTTCCACCACCAGAAATACCGTTATGTAGCTGACTGACATTAACGATGCGCTAATGTCAGCACTTCATAACAGTATGTTTCTGACATTTGTCCCTGCAGCCGTTTTTGTAAAATAACCACTTTTATAATATGCTAATGAGTCTCTAGGTGCTATGTGGGCATAAAATCAGCACCTAGAGGGTCCGTCCACTCACTCTTTATTCCACCCAGGTCCCCTGTTCTGCCCGTTCCGCTCCTATTGATTGTTGTCACTGTTCCCTGCATCGCAGACGAAATCCCGTGCCTGCGCCGTTCACTATTGTATTTGGCGCAGTGAATGAATGATGCGTTCCTGGTGCCGGATTCCTCACTGCACCGACTACGTCACAGTGAGGAAGCTGGCATCAGGAGAGCGTGTTTTTTTTTTACAAAAACGGCTGCAGGTACAAATGTCAGAAACATACGGTTATGTAGTGCTGACATTAGCGCATCGCTAAAACCCCTGCACAACCACTTTAAGGTTTCATTTTCTGAATGTATTCCCCTCTGAATTACCTGGCATGTCCAAGTTTTCATAAGCATTTTCCATGCTTAATTTTCCATGATTGGCACTTTGCAGAGGCACTTGGTTTCACTAGTTTACCTATTATTAGGGCATCACATTGATTAACTAAAGTAAAGGGAGTTGATATGTTTTACCTTTATACATAAAAATATCCCCAAATTTATAGAAAATTTGGAAAAATTTTCAATTTTCTAAATTTGAATTTCTCTGCTTTTAAGACAGAGTGATTCCTCTGAAAATAGTTATTAATTAACATTCACCATATGTCTACTTTATGTTGGCATCATTTTGTAAATGTCATTTTATTTTTTAGGATGTTAGAGGGCTTAGAATTTTGAAAGCAATTTTTCTAATTTTCAATACATTTTTCAATGTGAATACTCCGTTTTAGAAACTACACCCCTCAATTTATTCAAAACTGATTTTACAAACTTTGTTAACTCTTTAGGTATTCCACAGGAAGTTAAGCAAAATAGAGGTAAAATTTTAAAAATGTTTGTGCCTATTTTAATCAATTTCCTGTAACACAGCAAGGGTTAACAGCAAAACAAACCTCAATATGTATTACCCTGATTCTGCAGTTTACAGAAACACCCAATATGTGGTCTCAAATATCTTCATGGGCACACGGCAGGGCTCAGAAGGAAAGGAGCGCAATATTGTTTTGGAGAGCAGATTTTGCTGGAATGGTTTTTCGGTGCCATGTCGCATTTGAAGATGTACCTGAGGTACCCCTAGAAATGAAACCCCAAAAAAGTGACCCTATTTTGGAAACTACATCCCTGAAGGAATTGATCAAGGGGTGAAGTGAATGCCTTGACCAAACAAGAATTTCATAGAATTTAGAAACAATTGGCTGTGAAAATGAAAAAACTACATTTTATTTCCAATAAAATGTTCTCTTAGCCCTACATTTTTCATTTTTACAAGACATAACAGGAGGAAATGCCACAATTTGTTAAGCATTTCTCCTGAATATGGCTCCTCACGTGGTATAATTTTATTCTGTGGGTTTATATAGTTATAGTGATACCAAATTTATTTAGTTTTTTTATATTTTACTACATTTTCAGCATAAAACCACTTTTTTTATTAACAATAAATTATATTTTGCATCAGTTTTTCACCAATTGTACTATGTGAGGGCTTCTTTTTTGTGGGATGGCCTGCAGTTTTTATTGGTACCATTTTTGGGTGCATATGTCTTTTTGATCACTTTATATATGTCTTTTTGATCACTTTATTTTTTGGCAGGCAAAAATTGCAATTCTATGTTTTCTTATTTTAATTTGTTATGGGGTTCCTGGTGGCATACATGAGATGATACATTTGTTCTATGGGTTAATATGGTTATGATGAAACCAAATTTCTATAGTTTTACTACTTTTTCAGCATAAAGTCACTTTTTTAATTAAGAATAAATTATATTTTGCATCGCCAAATACTAACATCCATAACATTTTTATTTTTTCACCTATGTAAACATGTGAGGGCTTTAATTTTTTGCGGGGAAGCCTGTAGTTTTTATTGGTATCATTTTGGGATACATACAGTATGTCTTTTTGATCACTATATATACCACTTTCTGTGAGGTGAGATGGGTACAAAGTTGCACTTCCGTTAGTGATTTTAATTTTTTATGGGGTTCCTCATGCAGTATATATGATATGATAACTTTGTTCTATGGGTCAATACGTTTATGGTGATACAAAATTTATATAGTTTTTTGTATTTTCCTACTTTTGCAGTGTAAAATAACTTTCGTAAATTAAAAATAAGTTATATTTTGCATTGTCATATACTTAGATCCATAACAATTAAATTTTTTCACCAACGTAGCTGTGTGATGGCTTGTTTTTTGCAGGACTATGCAGGTTTTTAGTGGTACCATTTTGGGATACATACAGATACAACAGAGTTAGCAATTATAGTGATAAAGCTTTAACTCATAAAGTGTGACTGTTAACTCCGCTATATCCGTATGAGTTTTTGATCACTTTTCATTACACTTTTTTCGGAAGGTGAGATGACAAAACAGCAATTTCGTCATTGTTTTTGAATTTTATTTACAGAGTTTACCACGCAGGATTAGTAACATGGTACTTTTATAGATAAGGTCCTTATGGACATGGCAATACCAAATATGTGCACTTAATTTTTTTTTTTTTATTCTTTAATCAATTATACATTAGCAGATATGATTTTTTTTTGTTTTTTTAATCAAGTCCCACTTGGATCTTCAAGATTCAATGGGGCTGATTGCTGTACAGTTCGCTGCAATAGTCTCCTATTGCAGTGTATTGTATTGTCAGTTTTACACTGTTTCTCAGCTTGACCTCTGGCTGAGCCTGGCAAGCTTAGGTACATGGCAAGTCTAGATGCTTTTGTAAGGCATCCGGCTGTCATAGCATTCATTGGGATGCTGTGATGGTGGTTAAAACTGTATGCACACATATGTCAACCCTCAGAAAGACATATAAAAAAATGTGGGGATTCGCTCTGGTAGACAGGTTAGCGGACACAGTATAGAGCCAAGGAACCAGGTTGTAAATCAAACTTTAGTGTTTTATTCACACTCAGCAAATCATAACAGTCTTGGTGCTTGTTCATACACAGCAAAAACAAAACAGTGTTCACCTGGAATCCTAGGTGTCAGTTCACACCCGGCTGATGCTCAGCCACAGAAAAGTTCACTGGCCTCTTCCAGGCAGCCTGCACGCCTGTCTGCAGTCTTCAGCCTTCAGCATAGAGGCTCCACAGCTTCACTGTCAGATGGAGGTAAAATCCACACGGCTGAGACTGCTGGCTGGGTTTTTATATCCCAGCCAAAACCCGGCCTGGAGCATGGGGAGAAGCCACCCACCCTGAACTTTGGCTGCTCCCAGTAAGAGCCGTCCCGGATCGGCTCTACAGCCATACTAACTAACAAATAGTGTCAGTCAGCACTAACTGCCGCTGACCCTTAAAATTACCGGCTCTCACCTAACCGAGGCCAGGAATCTCGGTGAAACATACCTTCCGCCGTCAATGACGGATCCTTGCGCCTTCCTACAAAAATGATTTGCATATATCACACTGGCTTATAACTGGATGCTACACATATCTGTTACTGTAGTCTCTGAATAGAAAATCCTTAAATGGGTTGTCCCAAGAAGAATATACTTTTGCATTTGCATTTAATTAAAAATTGTGTATAGCCAATGATGCTATTCAATAAAATGTATCTGTATAGTGCTACCTGCTGTTTGTATTTTTCCTTATTTTTCTGTCCACCTCAATAAGGAGGTTGCACATGCTCAGTTTAATCCTTCAACTTCCATGTGCCCTATTTACTGTTAGACACTATGACATTTACAGGGAAAGAGCTTCAACAGAAAGGACACCCAGGAACGACACACCCCTGAGAAAGGACATGCCCCCTGACCAGCCAATCTTATGAAAATCTATCAGAGGAATTGGATCAATAAAGGAGTAGATCCCTTAATCTATGTGAGGTACATGGCTGGTTCTAGGTTGGTTAGACTTTAATGTACTGAATGATATCAGATTTTTATTTTTTACTTTAACCATTAGATAATCCCTTTAAAGATTTTAGGGCTTAACAGGGCTTAACTCACAAAGACCCACACAGTGTATGTTATTATACATCTTAGTTAAATAGCCCAGATCTTCAGCCTGAAGGATCACTGTACAATGAGGTATGGACAAATCAGTCCATTAAAACTGAGTTGCTTACTGAGGTATCTCCGTATCAATCATACCTCTCATCATAATAAGGGCCACTTCATAGGTCAATGTGGCAATTGAATCTGGGCAGTATAGATTTTTTCTCCCAGAATCCTCTCTGCTCAGATAACTCACTGGCTTTCGATAGCTCTCTGGAAGACATGTCATGCTCCCTAAAGTGTAACTCTGTATTGATTGCAAGTTCTAAGAAAAATGATGTAGCCGTGTCATCTCAAGGTTCTCTTTTTAACCATGTACTGTCGTATGAGCCATCAAGATAAAGGTCAAGGTTGTTCCTCCCAATCTATCTGTGAACTACCTTTATGAGCTTCATTAACTTGCTTCATTAACTGACTTAGATCTTTCACACAATGTGAAGCCCATTTAGAGCAGCTTTAGCACATACTAATTTATGATGCTGGTAGAATCCAGCAAAGCCGGAGGATGATTTGTGAGAAGTAACCGATCTGTATGGGGACACAGCTATGGTCTATTACCATTTTTTTGATGGAGTTCAGATGTTAATACAAAGCCCCTGGACCTGCAAAACATAAGGTGCTGGCGGTAACGAAAAGAAAAAAGGAAAGGCTATGAATACAGATTCTTCTTATCTTCACACCAGCTGCAAATTGCAAAACAAAAGTATGATATGATTTCGCTAAACATTTGGTACAAGGTCTTCATTTATTGAGGGCACATTCTAGTTGTGTTTCAGGGCGCTGAACAGCAAACTGTACTGTTGACCATTGTCTGTAATGATGTAATGTGATGGGTTTGCAAAATAAAAGAAAAATCCATAGCTCTTCTGAGTCAGAACCAGTATTGCTTTAACTACTGTACTTCTATTACTAAGTTATAGGAGGGCTAAAAAGGGCCAAAAGGGGCCTTTCATGTTGCTTCAACTCCTTAGAACAGGCATCCTCAAACTGCGGCCCTCCAGCTGTTGTACAACTACAACTCCCACAATGCCCTGATGTAGGCTGATACCTGTAGGCTGTTCGGGCATGCTGGGAGTTGTAGTTTTGCAACAGCTGGAGGGCCACAGTTTGAGGATGACTGCCTTAGAATGACACAGTCTTGGCTAATTGTAAGTCCTTTCTGCATCTGCATTTTATATAAGCACTGTCAGACACTGTTATTTGGAGGACAGATAGTAGTGTGTTTTTGGGTACAATGTAGTTGTATTATTTGTGGACTAGATGATACCTTTATTTGTTTACTGTATAGCACAGTTTTTGGGGTAATGTATGATTATGTTATTTTGGAAATCAGCGCCAACTTGATTTGAACGTTATACAGAAGAATTGTTTTGGCACATTTTGGTGGTATTGGGGCACTGTAAGGCACTTTTATTTGAACAGTATATGAGTGTATTAGATCACTTTATGGAAGTATTATTGGGGCATGATATGAGACTTTTATTGAAAACTGTATGGTTGTATTATTTAGGCACTATGTTGTGCTATTATTGAGGCACTGCAAAACACTATCATTGAACACTATAAATTGGTGTTATTAATATAATTTGTCCACTTTGAGAAGGAAAATATTTGTATTATTTGGCTTTATGTAGAACTTGTACTCTCTTGAGATATCTTGTAATATCATATGCTAACTCTCCTGGAATGTTCTGGAGGTTCCCAGAAAAAGGGGAGACCTCCCACACACCAAGAAGAGCTGGTAAATCTGTGCCATATGGAGGTCTTCTTCCTTTTCAAAAGCAGTCTCTCCCTGAACTTTACCTGTATGTGGCACCACAATGCTACATCACCAGTCACCCTGGCACCCAACCATGAGTTAAGGTGGCGTTGCAACACAAAAGGGTTGTGTTGCCACATGAAAGGGGCATGACAAGTGCCAACAGGGGGCATGGTATGGTACAAAAGACATGTGCCAAAAATGCATCATCCATTAGTAGATGATGTTCATCCAAGTCAGGTGGAAAATAGCTAGGAGGGTGCATGGCCCATTTGCTGGACTACAGCACAACATAATATCAGTTAGTACGCCTGGTACTAATAAGAGCCAGGCTATCTTTACACATGTAAGCATATTTGGCTGCCAATTTCAATTTTAACCTGAATATATAAATAAAGCTGAAGAGTTCAGTAGTGTGGTGCTGGACTACCGACTTGCACTAAAAAATAAAGCTTTTATTGGTGTGGAAATTCTTTTTCTTAATTTCCATAGTTTCTATTTCAGGTTATTTACCATAATAATTCAATTTTAGTCATACATTCTAGGTATTTATTATTTTATTTTATCTCATCCATTATGTTCCCCATTGACAATTGTGGAACTACTTCTTCCAATAAATCTCTTTTAAACATAAAGCCCTCATTATCACAGAATATTATTCTGTTTAACTTTGTGAGCTGAACCCTAATATATTTGGTCATTTGGACAGTCTTAGGTTTTAATACATTCCAATATTGAACTGCTCCTCTACAGTTGATAGCTCAATATAAGGTCTTGCTCTGCAGCATGTAATTATAATAGAGGGCAATGGGCCTGATTTAGACCCCTTGGACAGAATGGAAAAAAGATTTTTCTTTCCTCTGTTATTGGAAAATAGAAGTAAGCAATTACATGGTGCATTTATGGGATAAGGCGAGAGTTTTGATTCAATAACTGTTCTATCAGTATGATGAACAGCAGGAAGTTGGAATCAGAGCAAGTGGAGCACTAGATAGGATGGATTCAGGATGTGGTGTGGGATCTAAAGATACATTCATCAAATCTGTCTGAAAAGAACAACTTGACTTGTCCATTGCAACAAAGCAGAATGTAGCATTCGTGTCTTAAAGGGTTTTTGACACCAATAGGCTCCCTTAATAAAGAGTAGCTATAAGATACAGTATTATATATGTTAAAATATTGTGATTCAGTGGGTGTGATTGCACTTCCATTCATGATGCCATTTAAAACGGTGTCTTCTTTGCTTATTACATCACTGCCTGGTCTGATTGACCAAAATGTGCCTTGTGAACACCACTTAGTTCTGTTCCCTACAACGGTGATGTGTCCATAACCATGCATTGTCTATTATCCAATCAGGCTGGCAGTGGCAGGCATTGTAATTATTGTAGCCCTATTTGGGGAGGGGGGGTATGAGTAATATCCCTCCCACCACAGACTCAGGCGCTGACCTGTGTGTATAATGGGACCTAGAGCATTTGCTGAATGGAAGAGTGGGAACATAAGTAAAGTATATCAGTGCCTCCACCCAGGTTAGAGCCTCTGTATTAGAGGATGGATCTCTTCCTGGGACTTACATATGAAGTATAGTTAGAAGCCTTAACAAACATTACTGTACTAATCTCACAGTCTGAAGAATACATATAGATACCATATAAAGCTATAACAGTAACTTTATAAGGGTAAGAATAATAATAGTACATACATGCAGTGTACTGAGAGCGCAGCAGTATAGCAATAACCAGAGATCCTGCAACAATCTCAAGTTATATACCAGGTATATACAGGTCCTTCTAAAAAAATTAGCATATTGTGATAAA
Source organism: Bufo gargarizans (assembly GCF_014858855.1). NCBI lineage: Eukaryota > Metazoa > Chordata > Amphibia > Anura > Bufonidae > Bufo > Bufo gargarizans. Next base: position 458,317,349 of record NC_058081.1, on the reverse strand, counting down.
GTTCATTATTTTCTGGAATGTACTGATAAACATTAGACTTTCATATATTTTAGATTCATTACACACCAACTGAAGTAGTTCAAGCCTTTTATTGTTTTAATATTGATGATTTTGGCATATAGCTCATGAAAACCCAAATTTCCTATCTAAAAAAATTAGCATATTTCATCCGACCAATAAAAGAAAACAGTTTTTAATACAAAAAAAGTCAACCTTCAAATAATTATGTTCAGTTATGCACTCAATACTTGGTCGGGAATCCTTTTGCAGAAATGACTGCTTCAATGCGGCGTGGCATGGAGGCAATCAGCCTGTGGCACTGCTGAGGTGTTATGGAGGCCCAGGATGCTTCGATAGCGGCCTTAAGCTCATCCAGAGTGTTGGGTCTTGCGTCTCTCAACTTTCTCTTCCCAATATCCCACAGATTCTCTATGGGGTTCAGGTCAGGAGAGTTGGCAGGCCAATTGAGCACAGAAATACCATGGTCAGTAAACCATTTAACAGTGGTTTTGGCACTGTGAGCAGGTGCCAGGTCGTGCTGAAAATGAAATCTTCATCTCCATAAAGCTTTTCAGCAGATGGAAGCATGAAGTGCTCCAAAATCTCCTGATAGCTAGCTGCATTGACCCTGCCCTTGATAAAACACAGTGGACCAATACCAGCAGCTGACATGGCACCCCAGACCATCACTGACTGTGGGTATTTGACACTGGACTTCAGGCATTTTGGCATTTCCCTCTCCCCAGTCTTCCTCCAGACTCTGGCACCTTGATCTCAGAATGACATGCAACAGTCCAGTGCTGCTTCTCTGTAGCCCAGGTCAGGCGCTTCTGCCGCTGTTTCTGGTTCAAAAGTGGCTTGACCTGGGGAATGCGGCACCTGTAGCCCATTTCCTGCACACGCCTGTACACGGTGGCTCTGGATGTTTCTACTCCAGACTCAGTCCACTGCTTCCGCAGGTCCCCCAAGGTCTGGAATCGGTCCTTCTCCACAATCCTCCTCAGGGTCCGGTCACCTCTTCTCGTTGTGCAGCGTTTTCTGCCACACTTTTTCCTTCCCACAGACTTCCCACTGAGGTGCCTTGATACAGCACTCTGGGAACAGCCTATTCGTTCAGAAATTTCTTTCTGTGTCTTACCCTCTTGCTTGAGGGTGTCAATGATGGCCTTCTGGACAGCAGTCAGGTCGGCAGTCTTACCCATGATTGCGGTTTTGAGTAATGAACCAGGCTGAGAGTTTTTAAAAGCCTCAGGAATCTTTTGCAGGTGTTTAGAGTTAATTAGTTGATTCAGATGATTAGGTTAACAGCTCGTTTAGAGAACCTTTTCATGATATGCAAATTTTTTTACCCATTTTGCCAAAGGAAAGGATTGCCTAATAATTCTGCACTCCCTGTATGTTTTGTACTTTTTATATCATCTTTTTACACTGGATTATGTATTCTATATTGTTTTGTATATTTGATTATGCAATTATCACTGATTGACACACTAATTGACTCACAAGGTATTGTGGGTATAAATGTGGATATTTTGGCACCAGTTTGTATGCTTGATAAAGACTGCAATGAGCAGTTGAAACGTTGCATAGGGGAATAAAGCGGATCATTTCACGTTTTACATTGGAGTGCTGCCTCTTTATTGGAGAACAACTATATACAGGTCCTTCTAAAAAAATTAGCATATTGTGATAAAGTTCATTATTTTCTGTAATGTACTGATAAACATTAGACTTTCATATATTTTAGATTCATTACACACCAACTGAAGTAGTTCAAGCCTTTTATTGTTTTAATATTGATGATTTTGGCATACAGCTCATGAAAACCCAAAATTCCTATCTAAAAAAATTAGCATATCATGAAAAGGTTCTCTAAACGAGCTATTACCCTAATCATCTGAATCAACTAATTAACTCTAAACACCTGCAAAAGATTCCTGAGGCTTTTAAAAACTCCCAGCCTGGTTCATTACTCAAAATCGCAATCATGGGTAAGACTGCCGACCTGACTGCTGTCCAGAAGGCCATCATTGACACCCTCAAGCAAGAGGGTAAGACACAGAAAGAAATTTCTGAACGAATAGGCTGTTCCCAGAGTGCTGTATCAAGGCACCTCAGTGGGAAGTCTGTGGGAAGGAAAAAGTGTGGCAGAAAACGCTGCACAACGAGAAGAGGTGACCGGACCTTGAGGAAGATTGTGGAGAAGGACCGATTCCAGACCTTGGGGGTCCTGCGGAAACAGTGGACTGAGTCTGGAGTAGAAACATCCAGAGCCACCGTGTACAGGCATGTGCAGGAAATGGGCTACAGGTGCCGCATTCCCCAGGTCAAGCCACTTTTGAACCAGAAACAGCGGCAGAAGCACCTGACCTGGGGTACAGAGAAGCAGCACTGGACTGTTGCTCAGTGGTCCAAAGTACTTTTTTCGGATGAAAGCAAATTTTGCATGTCATTCGGAAATCAAGGTGCCAGAGTCTGGAGGAAGACTGGGGAGAGGGAAATGCCAAAATGCCTGAAGTCCAGTGTCAAATACCCACAGTCAGTGATGGTCTGGGGTGCCATGTCAGCTGCTGGTGTTGGTCCACTGTGTTTTATCAAGGGCAGGGTCAATGCAGCTAGCTATCAGGAGATTTTGGAGCACTTCATGCTTCCATCTGCTGAAAAGCTTTATGGAGATGAATATTTCATTTTTCAGCACGACCTGGCACCTGCTCACAGTGCCAAAACCACTGGTAAATGGTTTACTGACCATGGCATTACTGTGCTCAATTAGCCTGCCAACTCTCCTGACCTGAACCCCATAGAGAATCTGTGGGATATTGGGAAGAGAAAGTTGAGAGACGCAAGACCCAACACTCTGGATGAGCTTAAGGCCGCTATCGAAGCATCCTGGGCCTCCATAACACCTCAGCAGTGCCACAGGCTGATTGCCTCCATGCCACGCCGCATTGAAGCAGTCATTTCTGCAAAAGGATTCCCGACCAAGTATTGAGTGCATAACTGAACATAATTATTTGAAGGTTGACTTTTTTTGTATTAAAAACTGTTTTCTTTTATTGGTCGGATGAAATATGCTAATTTTTTTAGATAGGAAATTTGGGTTTTTATGAGCTGTATGCCAAAATCATCAATATTAAAACAATAAAAGGCTTGAACTACTTCAGTTGGTGTGTAATGAATCTAAAATATATGAAAGTCTAATGTTTATCAGTACATTACAGAAAATAATGAACTTTATCACAATATGCTAATTTTTTTAGAAGGACCTGTGTATATATATATATATATATATATATATATATATATATATAAAAACAGTCCTGTGCACGATACCTCCAGACAACAGAAGAGATGGTCCAGGTATATATATATATCTATATATATATCTATATATATATAGGCTTTGAAAAAATGAGGATGCAGCACACTGTAAGTTGCGGGTGCAAATCAGGCCAGTGTGAACCGGCACCTAGGTCCAATGCGATATAGAGATGAAAGAAGGCCAGCAGCACACCATGGATTTCAACGGAAAACGTGTAGTTTATTCACCCAGAGTCAGCAGCGACGTTTCAACAGCTTGTTGCTGTCTTTCTCAAGCTATGTGCACATGTGTTACAATCATGCAATTTAAAGGTGCATCAATTGAAAATACAATTAAAGCAATTTATCCATACAAGGGAAAAATTCATAAGATCAATGGTTCATCATACTACACAAAATACATAAAGTGTGTCCCAAAGTTACAGAATACAGTACATACATTAAGTGTCCGATAAAAGTACATAGTGTTTATAATATGGGGCAAGTACTGTAAATACCCAAATTGGTGCAGGTGTGTTTATACATAGTCATCACATTAAAAACTCAGTCAGCTGATGTTCAGTGTGGAGCCGGCGACGTCCCTGTTCATTCTCTGCGTATGCGCGATAAATTCAAATCGCGCGATACTACGTGCGCAGAGAAACTGACCAAAAACCACAACAAAAATTGTCGGTGTGCGCATGTCCATGTATAAGTATCGGCCTCCCATCGATGGTCACGTGATACAAATCACATGATCGGATATCAACTGGTACATACGCTGTATTAAGAAATCCAGGTCTGGACCACTGTATACCCTGGCCCCTCACAACAGAACAAATGCGGGAATCCAGGATCCAGTGTCCTGTCAACCTAATCACTGGCCACACTAACACCCTAACGTGCGCATATTGAGAAGGACTGGCGTCTAGCGGCAGCGATTGTCCGTATCAGCGAACCAATCACTGTCAAGCTGAGGAGGTACCGTCGCCCACTCCAATGGATCACCCCCAAAAAGAAATCGCACAGGGTGTGAATGCCAGAATTGGATAAATGGGAGATAAAATAAACATTAACATTTTATAGGGAAAACCATATAGATATAGTATATGGGTAGGTTCCGAACTGTCATGGATCATGCTCCACATCTGCACCGGAGCTGCAGTCGAACCAACATACACGTGGATGAGGTCAAAAAGAACTGTGGGTAGCCACCTGGATCAGTGATGTTCCCCTCACAACATAGAGCATCAGTCTTGACCATGGTCGATATATAAATCTAAAAACAAAGAAAGAATTTTTAGAAAAAATCCAAAATCGAATAACTTGATTATTATGTACACATGTACACTCAACCCACAATAGAGGATGAGGATCCATGCGTTACACGAAAGAGACAACACTAATCGAACCTAAAGTCGACATTCAGCCCATTGGGCTTCAACGTTTTTAGAGTAAAAGATCCAGAATAGCTCTCGCTTTTTAAGGAGGGCTTGTCTGTCCCCCCCCCACGCCTTCCCAATTCTATCTGTATGTCAAGGTCACTGATCTTGGATAAAAAAATCACCTCTCTCTCTCTCTCTATATATATATACAGTACAGGACAAAAGTTTGGACACACCTTCTCATTCAAAGAGTTTTCTTTATTTTCATGACTATGAAAATTGTAGATTCACACTGAAGGCATCAAAACTATGAATTAACACATGTGGAATTATATACATAACAAAAAAGTGTGAAACAACTGATAATATGTCATATTCTAGGTTCTTCAAAGTAGCCACCTTTTGCTTTGATTACTGCTTTGCACACTCTTGGCATTCTCTTGATGAGCTTCAAGAGGTAGTCACCTGAAATGGTCTTCCAACAGTCTTGAAGGAGTTCCCAGATGATTAGCACTTGTTGGCCCTTTTGCCTTCACTCTGTGGTCCAGCTCACCCCAAACCATCTCGATTGGGTTCAGGTCCGGTGACTGTGGAGGCCAGGTCATCTGGCGCAGCACCCCATCACTCTTCTTCATGGTCAAATAGCCCTTACACAGCCTGGAGGTGTGTTTGGGTCATTGTCCTGTTGAAAAATAAATGATGGTCCAACTAAACGCAAACCAGATGGAATAGCATCCCGCTGCAAGATGCTGTGGTAGCCATGCTGGTTCAGTATGCCTTCAATTTTGAATAAATCCCCAACAGTGTCACCAGCAAAGCAACCCCACACCATCACACCTCCTCCTCCATGCTTCACGGTGGGAACCAGGCATGTAGAGTCCATCTGTTCACCTTTTCTGCGTCGCACAAAGACACGGAGGTTGGAACCAAAGATCGCAAATTTGGACTCATCAGAACAAAGCACAGATTTCCACTGATCTAATGTCCATTCCTTGTGTTCTTTAGCACAAACAAGTCTCTTCTGCTTGTTGCCTGTCCTGAGCAGTGGTTTCCAAGCAGATATTCTACCATGAAGGCCTGATTCACACAGTCTCCTCTTAACAGTTGTTCTAGAGATGTGTCTGCTGCTAGAATTCTGTGTGGCATTGACCTGGTCTCTAATCTGAGCTGCTGTTAACCTGCGATTTCTGAGGCTGGTGACTCGGATGAACTTATCCTCCGCAGCAGAGGTGACTCTTGGTCTTCCTTTCCTGGGGCGGTCCGCATGGTACCTCCTGACGAAGCCTACGTGGCGAAACACGCGTCGAGGTTGAAGCAGTGGGGGAACTGTGTCACCATTTTTCAGCAGCAACATGGGTAGGTAACATGGTATCTGGATTAGGGTGGGACTAGTGGCTTGCAGTTATTGTTATATGCCATCTTTATGAGTAGTATTGCACCGTCCAATTATACCCTACAGCATCCATTGTTTGGACGCTGTGAAAAAGAGCTAGGTAGTTGTTCAATACTAGGGAACAGCAATTGCACCTGCAACTACTCCAATATTCACAGCTTCTGTCAATTGTCTGTTACACGCTGTATATGGTCACATTATCCCCCATTGTGATTCTCCACATTGTAGAGCCCTTTTGTGGCCCAGTCTCCATGTTCTGTCCCTTTTGAGTCTCACCTGTAATGATCATGTGATTTATATTGAATAAAATGAGATTTTTTTTACCTTGTTAAATCCTTGCTCTTTTTTTGTACAAGTTGTAGTAGGTTGGCGAGTGAGGTTCGGTTTTTGGGTTATTGTAGGCTCTAGCGGTCTGCATGTGAGACAGTTTGTAGTGCTTGATGGTTTTTATTACTGCACTTGGGGACACTTTCAAAGTTTTCCCAATTTTTCGGACTGACTGACCTTCATTTCTTAAAGTAATGATGGACACTCGTTTTTCTTTACTTAGCTGCTTTTTTCTTGCCATAATACAAATTCTAACAGTCTATTCAGTAGGACTATCAGCTGTGTATACACCTGACTTCTCCACAACGCAACTGATGGTCCCAACCCCATTTATAAGGCAAGAAATCCCACTTTTTAAACCTGACAGGGCACACCTGTGAAGTGAAAACAATTTCAGGTGACTACCTGTTGAAGCTCATCAAGAGAATGCCAAGAGTGTGCAAAGCAGTAATCAAAGCAAAAGGTGGCTACTTTGAAGATCCTAGAATATGACATATTTTCAGTTGTTTCACACTTTTTGTTATGTATATCATTCCACGTGTGGTAATTCATAGTTTTGATGCCTTCAGTGTGAATCTACAATTTTCATAGTCATGAAAATAAAGAAAACTCTTTGAATGAGAAGGTGTGTCCAAACTTTTGGTCTGTACTGTATATATATATATATATATATATATATATATAAATCCTGTGCACGATACCTCCAGACAACAGAAGAGATGGTCCAGGTGCAGGGACGCCTGTGGGTGACTGTAGATCCAGGACTCTCAGGTGACAGACAGCCAATCTGAAGAAGACGATGATGAACGGATTTCCAGGCAGCAACCAGGGCAGCAGCAACAGTAGTAGATGCAGGCCTGACTACCCTAACACTGAGTCCTTAACCTGCCAACTAATTTACCAGTGCAACAGGACCTCTAACTATCTAGTTGGCCGTCCGAAGCCTAACCTATCACTACCCTGAACTATATACTGATCCCTTACTACAATTACTAGCTAGATTTTGGGAATATATAAGTAACACAGAGCAGAACTACAGTCTCTGTGAGGGAGACAGAAAGAAGCAGGTGGCAATCTATTCTTATACACTGCAGCCTCACTAGCTGATCTTAAGGATATAGATACTCGAAGCTCTGCTTATCTATTCCTCCTAGTTATAAAGATTACACATGCTACTGGCCTTAGACTTCTGGAGACATAAGATGTCTCCTTCCTGCAACTATGTCCCTCATGATTCTGGCTCATTGTGTTTACAAAATAAACCTTGTGCTGAATCTCTGGGGTTTCTGAAGCAAAGCAGCAGGGGCAAAGAGGCCAAATACACTACATCTCATCAGTATTAGCAGTTCCCAACGCTAGCATATGATGCTTTTCATTGAAAGGTGCTGAATACTATATATTTTACATATATATATATGTTGTGGCCCACAAAAAATAGTAGCCTAACTCCAAGATCTCCAAATCGAACTGCTTAATAGTAAATCTGTCTTAGTTGTCCATAAAAACCAATCAGAGCTCAGATTTCATTTTTTCAAAGCCCTGTAGGAACTGAAAGCTGAGTTCTAATTGGTTTCTATGGGCAACTAAGACTGATTTTTTATTCAGTTTGATAAAAGTGGCCTATTGTGTCAGAAAGATGGTTTTCTCCCTGTAACAGTGAATAGTGATTGTGGAGGGCTATGTACGAAGCAGATCAATTAAGGAAACGCAAGAGACCTTTGCCGACAAGTATCCAGGAACAAAACCGCCAGGTAAACATTGTATTCAGAATCTGCTTTGGAAATAACATCAAACTGGCTCTGTTGCAAACATAAAGAACCAAGGCCTCCATTGAGCAGGACGACTGAAGTTGCGCATGAAGTTCAGTAGCGGAGAGCAAGAACCCCCAACAATCAAGGTGAAAACTGTCTCAGCAAGTTGGTGTATCACGGACGACATGTCAGCGAGTGCTCAAATCTCTAAACCTGAAACTGTACAGAATAACGTGTGCAGGAACTGAAAGTCTGACAAAGCTCAACGCATAAATTACTGGACTTGGTTGCTTACTATGATTACTGACAGACATTTGGACCCACTGCTGTATTTCATTATGGATGAAGCTTGGTTTCATTTAACAGGTCACATAAATTCCCAGAATACAAGGTACTGGTCCGCTGAAAATCTCCATTTGACTCCTGAAACACCACTTCACAACCAGAAAATTGGCATTTGATGTGCAGTGTCAGGAACAAGAGATCAGCTGTTACCTGGGCATCTTTAACAGTTTTACAATCAACTAACACCAGTAGAAAAAATGTCCTGCTTTTTCCAAAATAGGGCAACATGCCACATCTCACGGGATTCACTGGCACGGATTTATGGAGGAGTGAACTGTAAGAAAAAGAACAATGCACTTGCTTGTTCATTTTGTCATACTATAGCTGGAGGCGGCCTACTTTTTTGTGGGGCACCTGTAAATTTATATATAATATATGTATACATTATATTACAGATACCCTTTATAAAGAGATTGCATATTCATCTTAAAGGGGTTGAGCTCATGCTGCGATGCTCTCCTTTTTTTGGAGATCCGGTGATGTACCGGTGCTCTCCATGGGGCTGCCAGGAAGCCCGGTGACGGCACTGATGGGCGGGATTTAGTGCTACCCTAGCCAGTAAAATGGCTAGGGCAGCGCAAAAGCCTGCCCATCAGAGCCGGTGACGTAAACTTCCAACCCGGCAGTGTGTTATTGTAAACAAAAGAGCCTGTGCCCTGCGTGAAAATAAGGTTATGTCTGGGTTCAGCTCTGAACCCAGACAACCCCTTTAAGGGGGTTTTTAGACAACTCATGCTCATACACCCTTTTAGAGTTTTCTGAGTAAATTTTCTGGGGTATTTTTTTCTTTGCCAAAGAGAAGAGTGGTTACAAAGATTATTTCTCTCTGAGTAGGAGTTGTCCTGTCCTGAATTACACAGCCTATTAATATGAAATGATATTGTGTAATTCTTCATTTGTCCTGTGGTGGTGCTGCAGGGTAATTGAACACTTATTGCCAGGGTTCCACACAAATTTCAGGAGTTGGGGCTCCCTGAAAGGGGGCATTTTGTAATCAGTTTATTGTGAAATACCATTCTAAAAGATAGGGATTGTCTCAGTTTTTCCTGGAGAAACTACAGTTGCATTATGATATTCATAATGGACAGACATTTTCTTTTTAGACTGTTTTGATAAATGAGGCCCCCTGGATTTATCAAAATTAGTTTTCCATAGCAACCAATCAGGTTGTTGCCTTCATTTTCCAAAGAGAATAATGAGATCTGGAGTCTGATTAGTACTTATTGACAGCTGCTCCACTTAGCCTTTGCTACAGTTTGAATATTTTTTTCTGCCATTAATACCTCTATGTAACTGGATGATAGGAGACACATGCAAAGAACGATGTATAGTAGCCAAATGTTAGAGTAAAAGAGGTAGCAGAATTATCCGGCTTCGCATGGGTCTATTTCATTTGTTGTTTGTGTTTGTGGTTAACAGACATCAACAGTGCTCCCATAACAGTGACGGGTACTCCAGTTTCCTCCCACACTCCAAAGACAAACTGATAGGGAGCTAAGATTGTGAGCTCCATTGGGGACAGTGTGATACTAATGTCTGTAAAGCGCTGCAGAATATAAAAGTGCTACATAAGCGAGTATGATAAATAAAATTAAAATAAACAGCGCCCCCATAACAGTGACATCCACAGCGTCCCCATAACTCTGACATCCACAGCATCCCCATAACTAACTCTGACATCCACAGCGTCCCCATAACTCTGACATCCACAGCGTCCCCATAACTCTGACATCCACAGCGTTCCCATAACTGTGACATCCACAGTGCCCCCTTAAGGCCTCTTTTACACTAACGCGTGTCCCCCGTGGCCATGCTACAAACCGCAAATTGCGGTCTGCAATGCACGGTAACTGACCGTGGGCCAGCCACATGCGGATCTCGACCCCATTCACTTGAATGGGTTCCACGATCCCTTTGTTCCGCAAAAAGATAGAACAAGTTTTATCTTTTTGCGCAACGGAAACCCACAGAAGCACTCCGTCATGCTTCCCTTCCGTGGTTCTGTTCCGTTCTGCACCGCATCTCTGGATTTGCGTACCCATTCAAGTGAATAGGTCCGCATTCGTGATGCGGAATGTACACCGGTGCCCGTGTATTGCGGACCCGGTCGTGGTCGTGTGAAAGAGGCCTAACAGTGACATCCACAGCGTCTCCATAACAGTGACAACCAACCTATGTAGCAAATTTGGTGCAGATTGGTCCAGTTGTTTGGCTCTAGAAAGACAGACAAGAGAAAATATATTTTGTCTATACATATACTGTATATACACATATATATGTAGGGTATATATAGCTATATATATATTATATATACATATATTATACAAAAAACAATAAAGGCTCCTGACATTGTTTGAGCACCTACCAGTATTGGTTGCCATGAACTGACACCAATGTTTGTCCTTATTTTTCTGTGTGATTTGAAGTGTTCCTCTAGACATCCCATATCTCCAGTTTCCAAAGCAACCTAGTCCTAGCATTGATGTAAGACCAATGAGCTTCCCTTTAGCTATGCAACTGATAGCTCCCAATGCTAATAAAGCCAGTTATTTGCTCTCGTTAGATGGTATCAGTCCAGACTGTGTTTTATTAAGAGGCTGACTCACCAACTGTTGAGGCACTTTACACAGTTTGATTATTTAGCCCCCAGAAAAAATAACTTGCCATGAAATTATATTTATATAATTGAGCTTGTGTAGAACTGTTTGATTAGCTTAAGCCACATAGTGAGTTAGTGTGAATCAAATGTTCGGATAAGAGATAATTAAGAACTTCAATTCTTATCTCTTCTTTCCACTCCATATTTTAATTTATGAGGTTATGAAAGAAGCAGTGGCGTACATAGAGACGTAAGGGCCCCAAAGCAAGGATGAAACCAGGCCCCCCACACAGGACCGAAGGGTTTCTGCCTAAACCCTTTTCAATGACCCTAGGGTCATTTTTTCACTACCTTATTTGCTAAAAGTAGTTTAGAGGATAGAGTCCTGACAAAGTTTTCACCTCCAGTAGAAGAGGAGATAAACCCAACAAAGACTGGGCCCCCTCTTGCCCTGGCCCCCATAGTCTGCTGCTATGGTAGTTATTCCCCTGGAAAGAAGTATGGTAACACAACACCAAGTCCTCCACTAAGCAACAGCCTTCATTTTACCTACTACGTCAACTGAGGCTGGAAGTGCTAGTGGTGCACCTTCTCCTGAATGATGAATCACAATGACAAATCTACAAATTTACACAGTTCTGGCAGATTGACTTCCCTATCTTCAAAAGTCTCATGTCTGGGCAGAACCTGAAGCACTGTTAATTCTGATCCTTCTGGTTTACGAACATAAAGCAGGAACTAGATGCCCAAATATCCTGACATATGCTCTTCAAAAATGTATCTAGTTTGTATGAAATTCTGCATGAGTAAGATGTCATATTGAGTATCTTGATTTTTGTAAAGCATTTGATACTGTGTCACATAAAAGGTTAGTACACTACATGCAGATGCTTGAATGGTATATATGTGAGTAAGTAACTGGCACAGTGATAGAAAACAGAGGGTGGTTATTAACCCCTTCAGGACCCTGCCAGTTTGCACCTTAAGGACCAGGTTATTTTTTGCAAATCTGCATGTGTCAATTTATGTGGTGATAATTTTAAAACCCTTTTACTTATCCAAGCCATTTTGAGATTGTTTTCTCGTCACATATTGTACTTCATGACAGTGGTAAATTTGAGTCAAAATATTTCATTTTTATTTATAAAAAGAAATACCAAATTTACCAATAATTTGGAAAAATGTGCAATTTTCAAAATGTCAATTTCTCTGCTTTTAAAACAGATAGTGATATCTTCTAAAATAATTATTACTTTACATTTCCCATATGTCTACTTCATGTTTGGATCATTTTTTAAATTACATTTTCTTTTTTTGGAACGTTAGAAGGCTTAGAGGTTTAGAAGCAAATCTTAAAATTTTTCTGAAAATTTCCAAAACCCACTTTTTAAGGACCAGTTCAGGTCTAAAGTCACTTTGTGAGGCTTACATAATAGAAACCACCCATAAATGGCTCCATTTTTGAAACTACACCCCTCAAGGTATTCAAAACAGATTTTACAAACTTTGTTAACCCTTTAGGTGTTCCACAAGAATTAAAAGAAAATGTAGATGGAATTTCAGAATTTCACTTTTTTTGGCAGATTTTCAATTTTTCAATTAATCCATTTTTCCCATAACAAAGCAAGGGTTAACAGTCAAATAAAACTCAATATTTATTACCCTAATTTTGTAGTTTACAGAAAACCCCATATGTGGTCATAGACTGCTGTACGGACACACAGCAGGGTGCAGAAGGAAAGGAACGCCATATAGTTTTTGGAAGGCAGATTTAACTGGGATAATTTTAAGTTGCCATATCACATTTGAAGTCTCCCTGATGCACCCCTAGAGTAGAAACTTCAAAATAATTACCCCATTTTGGAAACTACGGGATAAGGTGGCAGTTTTGTTGGTACTATTTTAGGGTACATATGATTTTTGGTTTCTCTATATTACACTGGAGATACCTAATATGTTTTCATTTAACACAATAAAAGCATTTTTGAAACTAAAATAATCATGTTTTAGTGTCTCCATAGTCTGAGAGCCGAAGTTTTTTTAATTTTTTGGGTGATTGTTTTGGTAGGGGCTCATGTTTTTTGGGATGAGGTGACAGTTAAATTGGTAATATTTTGGAGGGCATACGCCTTTTGATCGCTTGGTGTTGCACTTTTAGTGATGTAAAAGTTAGTATTTTATTTGTTTGATGGTTTTCACCTGAGGGGTTAGGACATGTGATATTTTTATAGAGCCGGTCGATAAGGACGTGGCAATACCTAACATGTCTACTTTTCTATTCAGCCCAATTTTTTTTATTTTGTTTTACTTTATTAAGGAAAAAGGACAGTTTTTTTTGCTTGAAACTTTATTTTAAAAATTAAAACTTTATTTTTTTAACTTCTTTTTGTACTTTAATTTTCTTCCCACTCTGGGACTTCAACTTTTGGGGTTCTGATCCCATTTACAATGCATTACAATACTTCTGTATTGTAATTCATTGCCTGTAAGTGTGTAAGTGTGCTTCCTGTGAGATCTAGGGGGCTTGATCTCACAGGCTGTCATGGAAGGCAGCCACGATGCCTAAGGAAGGCTGCCTTCCTTGCCATCAGGTCCCCGTCACTTCCTTGCCATCAGGACCCTATGGCCACCCCGTACCCGGCAGGATACCGCATGTGCCACAGTCAGTGCTGACCGTGGGCAATGGAAGGGTTAATGCGACAACATCAGTGTTTTCACCGATGTTAGCGTATGCAGCAGGGACCCAGCTGTCAGTGACTCTCGGGTCCGTGCCACTGATCAGGCGGGTGCGCAGCTCCTGCACCCACCCGATCACCATGCAGTACATGTATGTCACTGGTCCTTAAGTCACGGCCAGATATGACGTACATGTACGTCATGAGTCCTTAAAAGGTTGATGTTACACACTCATATTTAGTCACTATCACTAGTGGGGTACCACAGGGGTTGGTATTGGGCCCTATTTTCTTCAATATATTTATTAATGATCTTTTAGAAGGCTTGCACTGAAAAATATAATTTTTTTGCAGATGACACTAAACTGTGTAAATTAATAAACACAGAAGAGGACAGTATACTGCTACAGATGGATCTGGATAGATTCAAGGCTTGGGCAGAGAAGTGGCAGATGAGGGTTAACACTGACAAATGTGAGGCTATGCACATGGAAAAGGAATTTTTGTGAACAGCAAACTAAACTTTAGGAAAACCCAGTGTTAGGCAACTGCTGCCAAGGCAAATTAGATTATGCGGTGCATCAAAGGGGGCATAGATGCCCGTGATGAGAACATATTTCTGCAATTTTACAAATCACTACATTTACTATTGTGATCACACCCAGAATTTGTTAAATGTGCTAAAATGTGTGGTGCATGATGTTGCATCAAGTTTTAGACCTATTTATCAAGCAAATATGCCAAACAGAATTGCGCCTAGCTATCCTCTTTTGGTTTTCTTTCATGGCAAGGGGGGTTTGGCTAGCAAAAAGTGGCATGGCTTATGGTTCAAATTTTGGGGCACAATAAGCCAAACACGGTTGGTGCAAATTTAGAAAAAAATGACTAACCACACACTGTCCCTGATTTATCATACCTTCACTCCAGAATTCTGGCATCAAAAACTGTTTTTTTACACCACTCACTCCAGTTTTGGGTGGGAAAGTGGTAGTGGTTAGCTATGTTAATGATTTTCACTCCAGATTTATCACTGCGACTTTTTAAAAAAAGTTGCAAAAAGTTGCAATCTCACTCCAGGAGGAGGGTGGAGTAAGAAAACTGGAGTAGCTTCTCTAGACAGAAGTGTTAGGTTTAAGGACAAGCCAAATTTATCAAACAACCTGTTACATTTGATAAATGTGGTAATAAGTACTCCAACACAGAATCATGCAAAACTGACTTCAAATATTATCCTCATGATAAATTTCCCCCAATAATTTCCCTCATGCCTAAGTTTCCACTGTGTATATTTCAGACAATTACTTTAGCAAATTTTGTGTACAGTTTTGGGCTTAGGTTCACAAGGAAGTAATACAACTGAACCTCAAGCTCTACAATATCTGCAGCACCCAGAATGATAATCAAAATTGTAGTTATTTAACTTTGAAAATAGATGACGACTCCCATGGTCTACATAATTTATACCCAGGACTGTAACATTAAGAAGCAATCATTCTCTACCTCTAGAGAGAAGGTTTCTACATTGAGACAATGCAGCTGACTGTCGGAGCAAGTTGCTATGGTGAATTCAGTGGCAGAATTTTTGGCTTTATTAACAATATTGGATGTTACGTACAAGAACAACAGTCAATTTATTTTCAATTTGTACAATAATACTTTACCCTTCTCAATATCCTCAACCTTAGGGCTCATGCACACGATCATATATTCTTTCCGCTTCCATTCAGGTTTTTTTGTGGACCGTATGCGGAACTATTCACTTCAATAGGACCGCAAAAACAACAGAAGGTACTCCATGTGCATTCCGTTTCCGTATGTCCGTATTTCCGGTCCGCAAAAAAGTAGTGCATGTCCTAATACTGTCCGCAAATCATGGTCCGACTCCGAACCACTATTCAAGTCAATGGGTCCGCAAAAAATACGGAACGCACACGGAACACATCCGTATGTCATCCATATTTCATCCGTATTTTGCGGATCCATACTGTAGAAATGCTATGCTCAGCCCATATTGCTCATGTGTTTGGTAATTAATAAGTTTGGATCGCATACGGAAACCATACTGATATGTTTTGTGGAATAACGGAACGGAAGAGGACTTAAATTATAGAAAAAAAACTCAGATACGGAACAACGGATCCGTGAAAATGGACCGAAAAAAACAACAGTCGTGTGCATATGCCCTTAAGCTCAATCTGGAGATGAAAAATAATAGTTTGACCCTATTCTACACTGAACAAAAATATAAACGCAATGCTTTCGGTTTTGCTCCCATTTTGCATAAGCTGAACTCAAAGATCTAAAATATTTTCTACATACACAAAAGACCCATTACTCTCAGATATTGTTCACAAATCTGTCTAAATCTGTGTTAGTGAGCACTTCTCCTTTGCCGAGATAATCCATCCCACCTCACAGGTGTGGCATATCAAGGTGCTGATTAGACAGCATGAATATTGTACAGGTGTGTCTCAAGTGCAACACATCTCCATCGCATAGAGTTGATTAGGTTGTTGATTGAGGCCTGTGGAATGTTGGTCCACTCCTCTTCAATAGCTGTGCGATGTTGCAGAATATTGGCAGGAACTGGAACATGCTGTCGTATATGCCAATCCAGAGCATCCCAAACATGCTCAATGGGTGACATGTCGTGAGTATGATAGCCATGCAAGAGCTGGGATGTTTTCAGCTTCCAGGAATTGACTAGAGATCCTTGCAATATGGGGCTGTGCATTATCATGCTGCAGCATGAAGTGATGGTCGTGGATGAATGGCACAACAATGGGCCTCAGGATCTCGTCACAGTATCTCTGTGCATTCAAAATGCCATCAATAAAATGCACCTATGTTGGTTGTCCATACAGTAACATACACCTGCCCATACAATAACCACGACGTGCCACCATGCAGGAAACCACACACCCACACAATGCCACATATGCCGTCTGCCATCTGCCCTGAACAGTGAAAACCGGGGCTCATCCGTGAACAGAATGCCTCTCCAACATGCCAGATGCCATCGTATGTGAGCATTTGCCCACTCAAGTTGGTTACGACGACGAACTGTAGTCAGGTCCAGACCCCGATGAGGATGACGAGCATGCAAATGAGCTGGTTTCTGACAGTTTGTGCAGAAATTCTTTGGTTATGCAAACCAATTGTTGCTGCAGCTGTCCGGGTGGCTGGTCTCTGATGATCATGGAGGTGAACATGCTGGATGTGGAGGTCCTGGGCTGGTGTGGTTACATGTGGTCTGCGGTTGTGAGGCCGGTTGGATGTACTGCCAAATTCTCTGAAACGCCTTTGGAGATGGCTCATGGTAGAGAAATGAACATTCATTGCATGGGCAACAGCTCTGGTAGACATGCCTGCAGTCAGCATGCCAATTGCACGCTCCCTCAAACGTTGCGACATCTTTGACATTGTGCTGTGTGATCAAACTGCACATTTCAGAGTCGCCTTTTATTGTGGGCAGTCTAAGGCACACCTGTGCAATATTCATGCTGTCTAATCAGCACCTTGATATGCCACACCTGTGAGGTGGGATGGATTATCTCAGCAAAGGAGAAGTGCTCACTAACACAGATTTAGACAGATTTGTGAACAATATTTGAGAGTAATGGGTCTTTTGTGTATGTAGAAAATGTTTCAGATCTTTGAGTTCAGCTCATGCAAAATGGGAGCAAAACCAAAAGTGTTGTGTTTATATTTTTGTTCAGTGTAGTTCGATCCCACATTTATTTCTGATTCCTTTTTCCCAAGGATTGCAGTAGGATTGCTAGCTACATAGTTTATTATGCTTAACAAACTTTAATTATTATTGCAAATCTATTTAGAGATCTCTGGAGCTGCCAGGTTCACTCAGCTTCTGGCATTAAATAGTAACTTTTCACCCCTGGAGGGTTTTTCATTTTTGTGCTTTCGTTTTTCATTTCCTGCCTTTCCAGGGAGATAACTTTTTTTATTTTTCTGTTCGAGGGCTTGTTTTCTGAGGGGCAAGTTATATTTTCTAATGACACCATTTAATACTGCATATAATGTAGTAGGGAGCTGGAAAAAATTCCAAATGGAAATTCCAAATTATATTGCATACATATTAATGTAGAAAAAAATCCAAATGGGGTGGAATTGAAAAAAATAAAAAATATTCCAGTTTTATGGGTTTTATTTTCACGGCATTCCCTATGTAGTAAAAAATGACCTGTTACTTTCATTCTCTGGGTCAGTACAATCACGGTGATGCCACATTTGTATAGTTTGGGGTATTAATACTGAAAAAAATAAAAACTTTGAAAAAAATAAATTTCTTCTTTTCATTGCCATATTATGACCCCCATAACTTTTCTGCAGTTATGTGTATGGAACGGTTTGCAAGCTGATTTTTTGTCGGGCAATCTATCCTTTTCATTGATACAATTTTGGAGTGTGCATGACTTTTTGATCACTTTCTATAAAAAAAATTGTTCAAGGTGAAGCGAGCAGAAAATGGTGAATTGGGCCGTTTTGACTTTTTTTCTATTTCGCTGTTTGCCGCATGGAATAAATATTTTTATATTTTAATAGTACAGACATTTTCCACATGCAGCAATTCCAATTATGTTTGTTTTTTAATGTTTAGCTATTTTTATTTTGTTTTTGGGGAAAAGGGGTTATTTAAATTTCTATATTTTAAATTTTCTTTAAGAAAAACATTTTATTTGCATTTTTTAATAGTTCTAATAATATTGGTGTCAATTAGGGTCCATTCAGACGTCCGCAATTGTGTTCCGCATTTTGCGGAACGGAATTGCAGACCCGTTCATTTCTATGGCGCCGCATGATGCATTTCTGTTCCCGAAAAAAAATAGAACATGCCCTATTCTTGTCCGCAATTGCGGACAAAAATAGGCATATTCTATTAGTGCTGGCGATGTGTGGTCCGCAAAATGCGGAACGCACATTGCCGGTGTCTGTGTTTTGCGGATCCGTGGACGTGTGAATGGACCCTAAGACTTAAACCTCTTGCACACAAATGTATTTTCATTCCGTGTCTGTTCCTTTTTTTTTGCGGACCATATACGGTATTCATTTCAATGGGTCAGCAAAATAAAACGGAAGGTACTCCGTGTGTATTCCGTTTTTGTATTTCCATATATCTGTTCCGCTAAAAGATAGAACTTGTCCTATTATTATCTGCATAACGGACAAGGATAGTAATGCTCTATTAGGGGCCAGCTGTTCCGTTCCGCAAAATACGTAATAGACACGGACGTCATCCGTATTTTTTGCAGATCTGTTTTTTTTTCATACCACAAAATACATACGGTCGTGTGCAAGAGGCCTTTACAATATGTTCCTATGGAGCCCTGCCACCGGTAGCATTTCCATAGGAACCTATGTGTGGCAATCTCAGATCATTCGGGAGGAGTGAGGCTGCCGTGCAGACTATCTTGCTCCCCTGATCCCCGTTAGGTGTAGAAGGTGCACGCCCATGGTTCCAGGTTTTTGCACTCCCAGATGCTGTGGTCACATTTGAGCATGGCATCTGAGGGGTTAAATGTGTGCCATCTACATTATTGTCAATTGTTTATATCAGCCCCAGGAGATTGCAGTTTAAAACAGCAGGCACTCAGTGGCTATGGTGTCCATGAGCCATCTTTAAAGACCCACATGTATGCTGCTGGGGGGGGGGGGGAGTGGTTAAAATGTCTCTCCCGACTCTCTCTACACTAAGAACACTTTCCAAAATATAGACCTTAAATGACTTAGGTTATGTTTATGTGTAGTATACCAATCATTTTAATTTGGTTGCTCCAAAATGGCTATAATTCCTAACATCTCCACATCCATGTGAAATGTCTGTCCAAGCATAGAGCACCTTAAGATTTTATACCTGACCTGATCCTTTTGTATATTTTTTGTACAACAGTAAAATCGACTTATTGTGACACCTTCATCCAGGATTCCAGTCATCAGGTGCACCAAACCTGATGACTAGATGAAGGAACCATGGTAAGGTAACCTGTATGAAAGTGAAGCTGACCTGGTGATCACCTGATTGGTGTGGGTCTGGTTTCTCCACCCTTATGATTATCAGGGGTTAGAAGAACAGGACCCACATTCTGTATAATCATCATGAATGTCTGTAGATATATTGCATGTCTATATGAAACAACCCTGTTAAAGGGATTGTTCCACAAAATGTAAACATTTTTACTCACCTTTTGGAGGATTTTCTTTCCTTTCTGAGGGTGGGTAGCAGCTTGTCAAGCACCTACATCTCCCAGGATACACTGCAATTAGTTCTTGTTTACCCCTTTCTTTCTTGCATAAAAAATAATCCCCAACATATAGTCCCAGAAGTACATATGCAATGCCCCCACAATTTCCATCTCCACTATCTACAGAGAGATATAGCTATATTGTTCTATGAATTTACAAGTAGGGAGGAATCTGTCTGGGCTTCTTTACCTCCTTCTCTCTGAGATGTCTATGCTGGCGCTCAGAGGAGGAAGGGAGCAGGGAATCTACCGAGCATGTTAGTAACTTCTAAATGCAGGAGAAGGTAGAAAAGGAGGATAAACAGAAGGGGGCACTACCGGAGAGAAAAAGTTATGTACATAAAAAAATATAAAAAATCAATGTTGGTGACATGTACCGTATATTGCAAAGAAACTTAATTTGAAATGTCCTATTCATTGCATAGTAATACTTTTCATGGGATAACCCCTTTGAGAATCCGTAATGAAAAGAACACAATGTATAAATGGGAATTTGATAAATCCATATTTACTAAGATTGCCATCAATTCACCTATGTTCACCAGTAGAGAGTGAACAGAGGTGAATGTAACATAGGTTTATGTGAAAGCTAGGTGAAACCTCTATGGACTCCGTAATGTCTGCCATTAGTGCTAGAATGCATGAAATGACTGAAAGGGGTCTTAAGAGACTTCATACATGAAGATAACTCAAGAACTTTTTTCAGATATTTTTTGAACTTTAGGTTAAACTTAAAATGCTTTAATGGTTTGTGCATGTACTAGATAGTTGTAGCCTGTAGGGCCAATCACTAGAAGACTATTACACATTTATAACATTTCATCAGTTCCCATAGCTGATATGAATGAGTCTGACAATAGTTCTTAAAAGGGTTTTCCATGTAATTATAAAGTGACAAGATATAAAAGATCCGAGACAAGCGTGAAAGTAACAGGCAGCTCAACTCCCATATATTATTCATACTGATGTTACCTGCAGTAACGTGGAGAAACCATGAGATTTCTTCTACCCCTCATATATTAACCACTCATAGATCTTCAAAGCTAGGTATGTTACATATGTAATAATGAGTATTTATATGTCTTCCATGAATTCCATATAAATGCCACTAAAGAGCCTGATATAGCAAGCAATGGATGTGTACTTGTATATTAGTGTATTCATATATTACACAGAGCAGAGTGGGTATAATATGGGTGACTGGAGTGGTAGCGTGAGCTTTTTGTAATGGGATTAATGCAATCAGAGTGGTAATCATGATCATGAAAAATGCGATATTGGTTTCCATTGAGTTGCCACTGGAATTATTGTTAGATGTTGCATTATGGTCATATTTGGTTTGGCATATTGGCAGACACATTGTATTTCTATGGGTCAATTATGACTGTGGCTTGAAACTTCTTGACACCATTACAAAATCTGCAACATGTCCCTCTATCACCTGCCATTTATGGTGGTCTGGGACTTACTAATTGAGGTCAAGACAAGTGAATGGGGGCAGTGCTGCAGTAACCATGCATGGCCACCACACAGTGGATGGAGCTATGTATTTTTTATTGCCTGTGTCTAGACCCAAAGTCGGTATGCAGCTCATTGGTAGGGGTGCCAGTAGTTGGACTCCTTCTAATCTGATATTGATGAGCTATCCTAAGGATTAATCATCAGTAATCAATGTCTCAGAAAACCTCTTTAGGGACTCTTAAAATGGTTCTCTGCTTTGAACAATCCCTTTTTTATTGAATGGGTCCCTTGCTAGCTAAGCACAGGTTAGTCCACTTGTCTGCCAGCAAGTATCTACAATACGGTGCAACCCCAGGACAAACAATCTCCTGCACAATGCCCATTGAGAGAAGCTCTTTGTAGACGTAGTGGCTAATTGACGAGTCCAGATTGAAGGAGTATCCATCATTAAGCTCAAACCTAAATAGAGTATTAGAAAATATATTTTCTGACTCAGTAACACCTTTAAACAACCCTTTTGTAACTTTAATAACTAGTCAATAATACAGCATATAAAAGTAAAACTAGTGCGGGGTCTGACCTCTTGGACCTCCACAGTTGTGGTGAATGTGGTGCCTCAAATCCTGGTTCTCAGCCAGAGAACTAGACAAGCATGCTCCATCCTTCTTCTTTAGGAATCCTGGAAATATTTGCTGCATCAAACAAACCCATTTATTGTTTATCATATATGCCATCAGACAATCTGGAATTCTGACAGACACCATTAAAATCTATGAGATTTGTCAAGTAGTGTCAAAAAGTTGACCATTTAGAGGGATTATGACCCTGTTATGAAGACCCTGTAACGTGAACAGGGCCTAAAAGTATCACATTGCTATTTTTGTTTGGTTGACTTCAATTATGTCTTGTGGCCAGCTTTACTGATCTTTTCATAGCAGACATTGTACGGCATTGTTGCAATATTGTTGCCAATTGTAGAGAGGTTGATGCATATAAAAACATTTCCAAGTCATGTATTTAACCATTTACCATTTAAGCATGTTCTGAATTACATATCAGCAGGAGATTAAACACACATTACTTTAAAAGTGTGGACGTCTAGATATAGAATATTGCCAGATTCTCAGAGAATCTTGTTTTGTATGTTATAAGCATATGGTCCCCGTACGGGTGACGGCAAATTATCTGCTAACATAATTAGCATGGATATTTTTGAAAGAGATGTGCAGAAGTTGCTAATTGGATTGTGTGGATATAATTAATTTAATTTCATACGATATAACTCCATATAAATTTTGCTGACCTTTTCTGAATTTTACAGAAGCCAGAAACTGCATCCACGTGTCATACACTATATAAATAAACTATTGAGACACACTTCTTAATTACTGAATTAAGGCATTTCAATCAGTCCCATTGCCACAAGTGTATAAGATCCAGCACCTGGTCATGCAGCCTGTCTTTACAAACATTTGTAAAAGATTTGGTTGTTCTAAAGAGGACATTGAACTCCAGCATGATACTGTAATAGGATGCCTCTGTGGTAACCAGTCAATTTGTGAAATGTATTCCTTCCTTGATATATCACCATCAAATGTGAAGGGTATTATTGTAAAATGGATGCGTTCAGGAACCACAGCAACTCAGCCGCAAAGTGGCAAGGCCAGGTAAAGTTATAGTGGGGTGTCCAAGTGCTGAGCTGTATAGTGCATAAGAGTTACCAATGGTCTGCTTTTGCCCCCAATAATAGGTGTGGGTCCCACCCCTGGGACCTGAATCTACCTCTAGAACAGAGTCTGCAAAGTGAAGAGTGGTCTTTGCATATGCGGCCACCCTTCATTTATTTCTATGGGACTGCCTGTTTATGCAGTGTGCTTCCCATTCATTTCTATGGGGCTTCATAAAATTGCTGAGCATGCTGGGATTTATCCTAGCAAAATACCCCCAATGTATGAGATGGGCCAACCTCTTTAATAACTGCAGAGTGTCAAACCTACCCTGGCATTAACATCAGCACAAACACTGTGCACCAAGAGTTTCATGGCAGGGGGTTCCATGACCAAGCAACTTCCTGCAAGCCTAACTAAATCACCAGGCATCGGATGGAGTGGTGTAGAGCATGCTGCCACTGGAGCAGCGGGAACGTGTTCTGCGGAGTGATGAATAATGTTTCTCTGACTGGCAGTCTAATAAGTCTGGATTTGGCAAATGCCAGGATAATGTTACTTGCCTGACTACATTTTGCCAACTGTAAAGTTTGGTGGAGGAGGGATAATGCTATGGGGTTGTTTTTCAGAGGCTGGCCTACGCCCCTTAGCTCCAGTGAAGGGAAATCTTTTTGCTTCATTATGCCAAGACAATTTTATGATTCCAACTTTGTGAGAACTGTTTGGGGAAGACCCTTTTGTGTTTTAGCATGACTGTGCACCAGAACACAAAGCAAGGTCCATAAAGGCATGGTTGGGTGACTTTGATGTGGAAGAACCACATAGAGTCCTGACTTCAACCCCTTCAAATGTCTGTGAGATGAACTAGAACGGAGATTGCGATCTAGACCCTCTCATCCAGCATCAGCTGACCTGACAAATGATCTTCCAGGTGAATGGGAAGAATTCTAACTCAGATACTCTCCTGTACAGGGGCAGACATACTGCCTGTGCAGCTTGTTCAGCTTTCCACTGCCAGCAGAGGTGTTTATTTATTTATTTTATCATAATTTTCCCTCCCTTCCTCTGCCAACAAGGTAACCTGGGCATCTTGGGGTGGAGGTTGGGACAGGGCGCAGATTGAGAGGCGGGCATGATTAGCACTTACTGCTGCCCGTTTGTATCTACACTCCATAGCTAAAGGACCTGGATGACATCATAGTCATGTGATCTTTTCAACACTGGAAGTGATGGTAGGACCTGTGATGAGGTCACCATCCCGTGACCAGTGCAGAAAAAGGCAGCACTGAGCAGTGGAGAACTGTGATGCCATGGAATGAATTTAAGTGCCAGAGAAATGCTGGGAGATGTGGTTCTCCCCTGTTATACCTCCTCCCTGCTTAGTGGGAAACACTGGCATAACTATAGGGGTCACAGCGGTCGCAGTTGCAACTGGGCCCCTAAGCCAGGGGGGCCCCAGAGGGCCCACCTTGCCAGTGGTGCTGTATATTTCCCTTAATAAGATGCAGTGCATCTTATAAAGGGAATACTAGTGAGTGCTTCCATTATGGAAGTGCTCACTAGTCTGCAGGAGGAGGGGGAGAAAAGCGCTGTGAGTGCGGCACAGTACTTACCCCTCCTCCTGCTCGCGTCAGGACATACACCTGCAGCGTCAGGACATACACAGCATACTCTGACCTGACGCTGCAGGAGGTCAGGTGACAGAAACGTGGGCCCTGGGAAGAGATGAGAGCTGGGAAGACTGACCGGAAGAGGAGCTGCAGAGCAGGAGAGGTAAGTTTGTTTATTTATTTTATAGTCTGATCTGAGGTCTAATTGGGGTCTGATTAGGGGCCTGATTGTGGGTTTGATTAGTGATCTGAAGGGTCTGAACGGTCTGATTGTGGGTCTGAAGGGTCTGATTGGGGGCCTAAAGGGTCTAATTGGGGGTCTGAAGGGTCTAATTGGGGGTCTGATTGAGGTCTAAAGGGTCTAACTGGGGGTCTAGAGAGGTCTAATGGGGGTCTGGAGATCTAATGGGGGTCTGATTGGGGGTCTGGAGGTCTAATGGAGGTCCGATGGGGGTTTAGAGGTCTAAAAGTGGTCTGACTGGGGGGTTGGAGGTCTAATGGGGGTCTGATTGGGGGTCTGGAGGTGTAAAAGGGGTCTTTTATGGAGGTCTGGAGGTCTAATGGGGGTCTTATATGGAGGTATGGAGGTTTAACAGGGGTCTTATCTGAGGTCTTATATTGGAGCGGGGTCTGACATGTAGGTCTAATATGGGGTCTGACAGATGTCTAAAGGAGGTCTGGTCTGAGATGTAGGGGGGGGGTCTCATCTGGGGTTTGATATGGGAGTCTGATCTGAAAGGTAAGGGGGTATTCTTTGTACTGGCACACTATCTATGTGGTACCAGTATTTTCAGGGGGACTGTTTCTGCAGTATAGTATTGAGGGGGGGGGGGGGGTCAGGATAAAGTGTTGAGAAGGTGAGGATGATGGAAAAGTAGGAAAGTAAGATGTCTGTTTGTTAAACTCTGCAGGGACAAGACGCGGCAAAAAAAAAATCAATATGGCGGTCTAGTCTGAAAGGAGAAGATGAAGAAAGAGAATATCTAGATCAGAGGAAACATCACTGGATGTAAGAGGTACATATGTGGCACTGTATTACCCTGTATGTTCTGTAGCACTGTATGTAATGTCTTTAAAGGGGTTGTCCGCTTTTTTTCCGTATAAGCACTGCCTTCTCTGCTCTGTTTACCTGCTCACCACTGCAATTTTAATGGCGAACAGGTGAACAGAACAGAGCAGAGAAAGCAGCTCTCATATAAGCGCTGCCCTTTTTTAAAACAGCTGATCGGTGGGGGTGCAGGGAGATGCACGCCGGTCTGATATTGATGACCTATCTTGAGGATAGGACATCATTAGTAAAAAAAAAAGACAACCTCCTTAACAGCAGGACTGGAGGGAATGGGTTAGGTTGAGAATTTGGCATGGGGATGAATGTTTCAATTTTTGCCTCAGGCAGCAGAAAGGCTAGAGCACCCCTGCCCTTTGCCATAAAGCACTGAGTTAAGGTGGGGGGGGGGCCTTTAGCTATGCCCCTGGTGGGAGGGAAATGTGTTATTTAACTGGGACTGTAGGTTAGAAAGCCTGAAGGGAGGGGATGGGTATTAGTTACATGGGACTGTATGTTAGAGAAGATTGGAGGGAGATGACTATTGTTATTTACATGGGACTGGATATTATAGAAGACTGGAGGGTAAGGAGGGATGTTGTTTACGTGGGACTATGTGTTGGAGGGGGTGAAGGAGGGGATTTAAGTTATTTACATGGGACTGTATGTTATAGAGAACAATAAGGAAGATAAGTTATTTACATGGGACTGGAGAGAGAGGATTGGTGTTATTTACATGGGACTGCATGGTATAGAAGATGGGGGGGAGAGGAGTGAAGTTATTTACATGGGACTGCATGGTATAGAAGACTGTAAGGAAAAGAGGTTATTTACATTGGACTGCGTCATATAGAAGACTGGTGGGAGGGGACTGGTGTTATTTACATGGGACTGCATGGTATAGAAGACTGAAGGGAGAGGAATTAAATTATTTACATGGGACTGCATGGTATAGAAGACTAGAGGGAGAGGAATTAAATTATTTACATGGGACTGCATGGTATAGAAGACTAGAGGGAGAGGACAAGCATTATAAGTTTTAGGGGCACTACAAAGAAGATTTTTACTCCTGGGGCTACTGCAGGGGTAGTATAAACAGTCATGGCCAGTTTGCCGTGTTCGCCCGTGAACACATGCGGGCTGCCATCTTAAATCACAAGTCTGGCGAGCCGGTCTGAAAACAAATGCGGTCACTAGCGGCAGGCAGTTCCGAGAACAGCCCAATGAAGGCCCCCGGGTGGCTGTTCTCGGAACTGCCTGCTCCTGGTGACCGCATTTGTTTCAGACCGGCTTGCGGCGCAGGCACAGGTAAGGACTTACCTGTGCCTCGCCGGACTTGTGATTTAAGATGGCAGCCCGCATGTGTTCGCGGGCGAACACGGCAAACTGGCCATCACTGATTATAAATACTGTGGGCTTCATAGAAGTGCCTTATAGATTATAAGATGTGCCCTATAAGGGGTCTTATTAGTACTGAGGGCACTGTAGGGAGCCTTATTACCACTGGAGATACTATTTGGGGGTGTCTTCTGCCTTGCAGTGAGCCCGGTGATGTCACTGGCACTAATGGACATGCTTTAGTGCTGCCCTAGCCTGTAAAATGGCTAGTGCAGCGCAAAGCCACCCATCAGTGCCGGTCTGTGTTGGTCCCATGTTCATATATGAATATTTGAATATATGCAAATGATCGGGAGCATTACCATTACACCTAGAGGCTCTGTAACTGCTGCTCCCTGTCTACTTTGACAAGGCCTGGCAGTGAAAATGTCACCACACTTGGCCATGTTAAAGTGAAGAGGGCGCTGCAGTTATAGAGAGAGCGGAGCCTCTAGGAGTAATGGCAACAACCCCGTGGCTCCTAGAGGCTCATTTGCATATATTAAAACATAATTTTTCTTAGCAATGTGAGCATGTATGAACATGGGACCAACACAGATTCCTTCAGCCGCCAAGTGCACATGCAACAGGTCAGCCCTTTAATTGTCCAAGTGTATGAGGGAGTCCGAAGGGATAGCTGAAGGCCTAGGAAGCATTTTACCATCAGCTATCTAAGGCTACTTTCAAACTAGCGTTTTTGCTGGGTTCATCAAAAACGCTTACATTACTGATAATACAACCGCCTGTATCCGTTATGAACGGATCCAGTTGTATTATCTGTAACATAGCCAAGACGGATCTGTCATGAATTCCATTGAAAGTCAATGGGGGACGGATCCATTTTCTATTGTGTCAGATTGTGTCCCCATTGACTTGCATTGTGGGTCATGATGGATCCGTCTTGCTCCTCATCCCAGGACGGAAAGCAAACTTCAGCATTCTGCGGTTTGCTCTCCGGTATGATAACGGAATGGAATGCATTTTGGAGCATTCCATTCTGTTCAGTTATGTTTTGTCTTCATTGACAATGAATAGGGACAAAACGGAAGCATTTTTTTCTGGTATTCAGACCCTATGACGGATCTCAATACCAGACAATATTAACACTAGTGTGAAAGTAGCCTAAAAAGTACGGACTTCATTGGGGGGAGGAGGCTGGCACTAAAGTGTCTAGGGCAGCATAAAATCTAAATAGGGACCTGGCTCCACAGCAGCTGCAGGATGTAGTGAATAAGCTGTGCCCCTCCTCCTACACAGACCAGCAGAACAATGTGTGACACTACATTGTGCTACTGCTGTGGAGTGCCATCTGATGAGGAACGTGAGGAACTAGGTGAGTATATATCTTTAACTTCCTGTGAAGGGGGCACATATCTGGGCATAACTACTGTTAAGGGGGCACACATATGGGCACATATATGGGCATGACTGCTGTGAGGGGGCACATATCTGGCATAACTACGGTGAGGGGGCACATATCTGGACATAGCTACTATGTAACATGGTAACTCCAGAAATACATCCAGGCCCCTCTGGAATTCCTTTATTGTTCTAACCATCACCACCTCCTCAGGCAGAGAGTTCCATAGTCTCACTGCTCTTACCGTAAAGAATCCTCTTCTATGTTTGTGTACAAACCTTCTTTCTCCAGACGCAGAGGATGTCCCCTCGTCACAGTCACCGTCCTGGGGATAAATAGATGATGTACTGGCACAAATTGGGAATAATTACTATGTGGGGGCTTTAAGGGGACTGGGTGTGTATAGTTATGCTTTGGGTAGAGTTAGAAGCATGGTCTAGTATGAAAAAAAAAATAAAAAAAAATAAATATATATATATATATATATATTATATACATACCGTAAACATATTCAAGAGATGTTTTTATTTGCACATATATCTTTATATTTGTATGTGTGGCTTAGGGCCCAGCTACATCCTTTGCACAGGGTTCCTCTGCTGTTTGTGTCCGGCCCTGCTCCTGTAGAAAGCCTTCCCAGAAGAGTGGAAGATGTTTTATCTGAAAAGGAGGGACCAACTCCATAATAATGCCTATGGCTTTAAAACGGGATGTCATAAACACTCCTGTACTGTTGGTGTAATGTGTAGGTGTCCTAATACTTTTGTCCATATAGGTATGTCCACTAGATGGCAGCATTGTATTATTTTTTAGAAGGAAGTCTTTCATTACCCAGTTTTTAGTTTTTTTTTGTGCAGATATAAAACTCCATGAATCAGAATTAATGGTTGTCAAGTAACACAGAAAACCATCCATTTTTTCCAGCACCCTGAAATAAATACTTAAATTAATTTACAAATACATTATTTGCCATAAAAGGCAATTTAGAACACCATGTTACTGCTTTGACTCATCATTTAGAGTAGAAAATAAATGCAATTACAGCAAGAGTATTGTGTATACAGTGTGCAGATTTCCAATGTAATTGGTGAACATGGAATGCTTATAATCATGTTAAAAGGGGATATAGTGTTGTGTCATTTTGGCTTTAATTTTCAATGTCAGTTATTCTTTTCAAGGGAAATGTACTGTAAACCCAATGTCTGACATGTCAAACCAATGGAAGCTTACATCAAAGTGATGTGTACAATATATTAGCATATAGGGGGGGATTTATCATTCCTCCCATACAAGTTTCCAGGTTTAAAAAGTCACAAACCCAGTGTTTGCTATTTATTAAGTGCCAATGCAACAAAATGTTGTTGCAAGTGGTGTTTCTAGGCCGACCTCACCACTTTCCGAAAGGGGACATGACGGGAAAGGAGCTTGGCATGAATGAAGACAGAAATCGATGAGAGCTAGGAGGCTAACGTTGATTTCAGTCTAGCACATGGCCTGCTGGAGGTTGCGCCAAATCAATGACAAGGCCCATGTCTCGGCATAAATTAGGTGCACCCTCCAGCTGTGCGGGGGAAATCTGGGCGGGCAAAGAAGATGTGGCCTTGATAAATGTCCCCTATGGTTCATATATGGGTGATTGCAAATGGCAAATATAGAAATGGAAGTCTAGTGTAGGAAGTGTGCCAGGGATTTCTATTGTGAAGATGGATTTTAGGTGTATGCCTCCTTTAAATACTCTAGATTATAAAAAGAAATGGCAAAAACAGCTAGCCTAAGAACGGAAATAACAAACCCCATCCTATGGCAAAGTAATTATTCAACCTAATTTATTTATTAGTATAACTTGTTATTTTTATTAGTCATTCACTGGCTGCAACCAACTCTGTGTCCATACACTGAAGGAAGCAGCTGCCTCTCTGTCACACAGCAGGAAATCCCGTGTAATCAGAATCATAAACTGAGTTATATTCAGCCAATCAGCGGTTTCTAAAGCCTATAGGCTTCATATAATCCCAACGAGAATACCAGACACGTGCATTTTGACAGAGGCAAAATTTACAGGGCACACAAACTGATTTTTGCTTATTCTTTATGTGGCTATGTTATATGTGCTAACTTCCATATTCAGCAAGCATCTTAAAAAATGAAAAATAAATTATGTTTGCAATGATAGATATTCTTTAAAAAGAAATCACTAGGATTTGACCATGTGTACAATGCCTATAAATCCAAGTAATGCACCCTTTCAATAGTCCACCCTTGAAGAGTGGAGATGGAAGGAAATTATGCCTTGTACTTTATTAAATAGATACCTCCTGAGTTAAACTTTATAGGGAAAAATACAGTGACTGGGTTTGAGGTGGCCCAACACTACACTGGATTCTCTGGACACAGTCCATCAAAGAGCAGTTATTTTTTGGAAGCAACTAAAGCCCAAAATAACAGATCCGTTTTTTTTTTGGGCACTGACCAACTTGGGAGGCTACCTTTTATGTGCCTGCTAACAAATCCCAGGGCGCCAAGTGTCCACTCCCCATAGGTCATGAACCTGCCCTACACCCGTGTACAAGGCTTTGGTTGGTCATTGGTCAATTAGACCAATCTCGGCCCCCTAATCTACTTTGAACTTTTGGCCAGGTGCTATTCCCATCGCATAAGAAGCGTGTACGCATATCCCCTTTCGAACCGTCTTCAAGCGTTCACGTGGACGCACGACAGGCTCTGCGAGAGTGCGCGAGCGCGTCAACATGGACACCGGAATGGAATCCGCAACAGGCACCGGAGACAAGCTCGGCCGCAGAGTAGTGCCGCTAGCCCGGCCAAGCTGTCCCCGTAACCCATGCGGTCTTCCCCTCCGGTGCACATGCGAACGCATCCCCGCGTCGGTTTGCAAAGGGGTCGGAGCTGGTGTATCAGTGGAGACACGCGTAACCTGTCCCGCACCTCCACGAGGACCCTTTTTGGTCACACCGGAGTGCGAGACAGGTGAGGATTTGTACTGGATCCATTTTGAACGGATGCAGTCGGTTGTATTAGTATAACAGAAGCGTTTTGCTGTGGTTTTCAGATCCCA
This sequence comes from Bufo gargarizans, assembly GCF_014858855.1. Classification (NCBI taxonomy): domain Eukaryota; kingdom Metazoa; phylum Chordata; class Amphibia; order Anura; family Bufonidae; genus Bufo; species Bufo gargarizans. The sequence continues at coordinate 458,285,721 of NC_058081.1, read as the reverse complement.
TGCCAGATCTCAAAACCGGACAGCAAAAGTGCTGATGTGAAAGTAGCCTAAATAAAGGGTAAAATCAGCCTCAACCCCTGTGCTACCAGCACCGTACATGTACGGCGCTGGAGTCATGGCAAACATGCTGCCCGCTCGCGAGTGCAGTGGTCATCACGGCCGGTGGCTCTCCACTGTTTCAAACAGCAGAGACCCGCAGCTAATGACCGTGACCAGCACGGAAGCGCTTCTGACTGGCATCCTCTGTGGCCAATGAGGATGCCGGTAAATTAATTCAATACCCTTAATTTCTCTGAAGAGAGGCCAACACAAGAAATTATCAATGCTGTACAAATAATGTTTCGTAGGCTCAAAAAGCAACTGTTAAAAAAATATATAGAAACTAAAAAAATATAAGAGTTTAAATCACCCCCTTTCCGTAAAATTAAAAAATAAATACATAAATAACAAAAAATATAAACATCATTGGCATCACTGCATCTGAAAATGCGGGTACTATTAAAATATAAAAATATAATGGAAAAAATTGTCAAAATGGCCATAAAATGTGATCAAAAAGTCACACACATTCCAATATAGTATCAATAAAAACTACAGATTTTCCAGCAAAAAAATAAGCCCTCACTTAGCTCAGTCAATATAACTATAAAAAAAGTTATGGAGGCCAGAATATAGTGATGTAAAAAAAAAATATATTTTTCATGAAAAGCCTATATATATATATATATATATATGTGGTATCGTTGTAATTGAACTGGCCCAGAGGATAAAGGGCACAGGTCAGTTTTGCCACAAAGGGAATGCCGTGGGAACAAAACCCGTAAAACTGTGTAAGAATTGTTTTTTTTTTCCAATTCCACCCCATTTGGAATTTCTTTCATGCTTCCCACTACATTGTATGCCATATTAAATGGTGGCATTAGAAAGTAAAACTTGTCTCACAAAACATAATCCCTCATACAGCTTTGTGAACGGAAAAATAAAAAAGTTATGGCTCAAGAAGGATAGGGAAGAAAAAGGAAAACGGAAAAATGAAAAACCCTCCAGTATTCTAAGGCCTCTTTCACACGAGCGAGTTTTCTGCGCGGGTGCAATGCATGAAGTGAACACATAGCACCTGCACCCATTCATTTCAATAGGTCTGTGTAAAATACAGCATGTTCTATATTCAGCGTTTTTCACGCAGCCCTGGCCCCAGTGAAAACACATTGTATCCGGAAGCAAGTGCGGGTACAATGCGTTTTTCACTGATGGTTGCTAAGAGATGTTGTTTGTAAACCTTCCGGTTTTTTTTATCACGGGCGTGAAAAACGCATCAAAACGCTTTGCACCAGCACAGAAAAAACTGAACAACTGAACGTAATTGCAGACAAAACCGACTGAACTTACTTGCAAAATGGTGCAAATTTCACTGATTGCATCCAGAGCCAATGCGTCACGCTCATGTGAAAGAGGTCTAAGGGCTTAGCTGACTGTGTGTTAACCGTTTCCACCATGCAGTACAAATACAGTGCAAATGAACCGGCCATATTACACTAAACGTAAAATGCAGTTAACCCTTCAAAGTGCACCAAAGCAGTGAGTAGCAAAACCAGCAAATGTCCACAAATGTCCCGACTCAAAAGCAGTGATGGTCAGTTCGCAGTGTTAGCCAGTGAACACATGTGGGCTGCCATTTTTAGTAAAGGTAGACTCACCCATCCGGCGAGGCACAGGTAAGCCCTTACCTGTGCCTGTGTCAAATGCAGTCACCGGGAGCAGGCAGTTCCGAGAACAGCCTGATGAAGGCCCTCGGCGGCTGTTCTCGGAACTGCCTGCTCCCGGGACTGCATTTGATTTCAGACCGGCTCCCGGCACAGGCACAGGTAAGGGCTTACCTGTGCCTCGTCGGACGGGTGAGTCTACCTTTACTAAGAATGGCAGCCCGCATGTGTTCGCTGGCGAACTGGCCATCACTGCTCCAAAGTACTCCAGGGCACTACAGGAATTATACCCAGGATTTCGTCTGTACAGTGACAGGTTCCCTTTTAATAGGTTGCTCACCCCAGGAATAGAAGTATTATAGACTGCTAAGAAAACTTGAGATTTCCTGTGTAGACTGATGCTGACTCCTGGTCCTGATATGTGAAGACTAGGGATGAGCGAACTCGAACTGTATAGTTCGGGTTCGTACCGAATTTTGGGGTGTCCGTGACACGGACCCGAACCCGGACATTTTCGTAAAAGTCCGGGTTCGGGTTCGGTGTTCGTCGCTTTCTTCGCGCTTTTGTGACGCTTTCTTGGCGCTTTTTGAAAGGCTGCAAAGCAGCCAATCAACAAGCGTCATACTACTTGCCCCAAGAGGCCATCACAGCCATGCCTACTATTGGCATGGCTGTGATTGGCCAGAGCACCATGTGACCCAGCCTCTATTTAAGCTGGAGTCACATAGCGCCGCCCGTCACTCTGCTCTGATTAGCGTAGGGAGAGGTTGCGGCTGCGACAGTAGGGCGAGATTAGGCAGATTAACTCCTCCAAAGGACTTGATTAACTGATCGATCTGCAGCTGTGGATCATTGAGCTGCTGATCCTCAATTGCTCACTGTTTTTAGGCTGCACAGACCGTTTGTCAGTCTCATTTTTCTGGGGTGATCGGCGGCCATTTTGTGTCTTGTGGTGCGCCAGCACAAGCTGCGACCAAGTGCATTTAACCCTCAATGGTGTGGTTGTTTTTTGGCTAAAGCCTACATCAGGGTGAAGCTGTCACACCAAGTGCATTTAACCAGCAATAGTCTGTTCATTTTTTGGCCATATACAAAATCAGGGGCAAGCTGCGCCTGTCACCAAGTGCATTTAACCCTCAATGGTGTGGTTGTTTTTTGGCTAAAGCCTACATCAGGGTGAAGCTGTCACACCAAGTGCATTTAACCAGCAATAGTCTGTTCATTTTTTGGCCATATACAAAATCAGGGGCAAGCTGCGCCTGTCACCAAGTGCATTTAACCCTCAATGGTGTGGTTGTTTTTTGGCTAAAGCCTACATCAGGGTGAAGCTGTCACACCAAGTGCATTTAACCAGCAATAGTCTGTTCATTTTTTGGCCATATCCCAGTCTAATTCTGTCACTAAATCCATACCGGTCACCCAGCGCCTAAATACTAGGCCTCAAATTTATATCCAGCTAAATCTGTCCCTAGTGCTGTAGCTGGGCGAGTTATTTAGTGTCCGTTCAAGCACATTTCTTGTTCTGGGTTGAAATACAATTCCCAATTTAGCAATTTCATAATTTAGTGGTTCCTGCTATATCAGAGCTATTTGAAATCTATCCCAAAAAGGGTATATAATATTGAAGGTGCACATTGGGTCATTCAGAATAACTTCACACACACCCGCTACTGTGTATTTCCAAGTCTAATTCTGTCACTAAACCCATACCTGTCACCCAGCGCCTAAATACTAGGCCTCAAATTTAAATCCCTCTAAATCTCTCGTTACCCACCGCTGTACTGTTGTTGCTGGGCAAGATATTTAGTGTCCGTCAAAGCACATTTTTTGTTCTGGGTTGAAGTACAATTCCCAATTTAGCAATTTCATAATTTAGTGGTTTCTGCTATATCAGAGCTATTTGAAATCTATCCCTAAAAGGGTATATAATATTGAAGGTGCACATAGGGTCATTCAGAATAACTTCACACACACGCTTCTGTGCATTTCCAAGTCTAATTCTGTCACTAAATCCATACCGGTGACCCAGCGCCTAAATACTAGGCCTCAAATTTAAATCCCTCTAAATCTCTCGTTACCCACCACTGTACTGTTGTTGCTGGGCAAGATATTTAGTGTCCGTCAAAGCACATTTTTTGTTCTGGGTTGAAGTACAATTCCCAATTTAGCAATTTCATAATTTAGTGGTTTCTGCTATATCAGAGCTATTTGAAATCTATCCCTAAAAGGGTATATAATATTGAAGGTGCACATAGGGTCATTCAGAATAACTTCACACACACGCTTCTGTGCATTTCCAAGTCTAATTCTGTCACTAAATCCATACCGGTGACCCAGCGCCTAAATACTAGGCCTCAAATTTAAATCCCTCTAAATCTCTCGTTACCCACCGCTGTACTGTTGTTGCTGGGCAAGATATTTAGTGTCCGTCAAAGCACATTTTTTGTTCTGGGTTGAAGTACAATTCCCAATTTAGCAATTTCATAATTTAGTGGTTTCTGCTATATCAGAGCTATTTGAAATCTATCCCTAAAAGGGTATATAATATTGAAGGTGCACATAGGGTCATTCAGAATAACTTCACACACACGCTTCTGTGCATTTCCAAGTCTAATTCTGTCACTAAATCCATACCGGTGACCCAGCGCCTAAATACTAGGCCTCAAATTTAAATCCCTCTAAATCTCTCGTTACCCACCGCTGTACTGTTGTTGCTGGGCAAGATATTTAGTGTCCGTCAAAGCACATTTTTTGTTCTGGGTTGAAGTACAATTCCCAATTTAGCAATTTCATAATTTAGTGGTTCCTGCTATATCAGAGCTATTTGAAATCTATCCCAAAAAGGGTATATAATATTGAAGGTGCACATTGGGTCATTCAGAATAACTTCACACACACCCGCTACTGTGTATTTCCAAGTCTAATTCTGTCACTAAACCCATACCTGTCACCCAGCGCCTAAATACTAGGCCTCAAATTTAAATCCCTCTAAATCTCTCGTTACCCACCGCTGTACTGTTGTTGCTGGGCAAGATATTTAGTGTCCGTCAAAGCACATTTTTTGTTCTGGGTTGAAGTACAATTCCCAATTTAGCAATTTCATAATTTAGTGGTTTCTGCTATATCAGAGCTATTTGAAATCTATCCCTAAAAGGGTATATAATATTGAAGGTGCACATAGGGTCATTCAGAATAACTTCACACACACGCTTCTGTGCATTTCCAAGTCTAATTCTGTCACTAAATCCATACCGGTGACCCAGCGCCTAAATACTAGGCCTCAAATTTAAATCCCTCTAAATCTCTCGTTACCCACCGCTGTACTGTTGTTGCTGGGCAAGATATTTAGTGTCCGTCAAAGCACATTTTTTGTTCTGGGTTGAAGTACAATTCCCAATTTAGCAATTTCATAATTTAGTGGTTTCTGCTATATCAGAGCTATTTGAAATCTATCCCTAAAAGGGTATATAATATTGAAGGTGCACATAGGGTCATTCAGAATAACTTCACACACACGCTTCTGTGCATTTCCAAGTCTAATTCTGTCACTAAATCCATACCGGTGACCCAGCGCCTAAATACTAGGCCTCAAATTTAAATCCCTCTAAATCTCTCGTTACCCACCGCTGTACTGTTGTTGCTGGGCAAGATATTTAGTGTCCGTCAAAGCACATTTTTTGTTCTGGGTTGAAGTACAATTCCCAATTTAGCAATTTCATAATTTAGTGGTTCCTGCTATATCAGAGCTATTTGAAATCTATCCCAAAAAGGGTATATAATATTGAAGGTGCACATTGGGTCATTCAGAATAACTTCACACACACCCGCTACTGTGTATTTCCAAGTCTAATTCTGTCACTAAACCCATACCTGTCACCCAGCGCCTAAATACTAGGCCTCAAATTTAAATCCCTCTAAATCTCTCGTTACCCACCGCTGTACTGTTGTTGCTGGGCAAGATATTTAGTGTCCGTCAAAGCACATTTTTTGTTCTGGGTTGAAGTACAATTCCCAATTTAGCAATTTCATAATTTAGTGGTTTCTGCTATATCAGAGCTATTTGAAATCTATCCCTAAAAGGGTATATAATATTGAAGGTGCACATAGGGTCATTCAGAATAACTTCACACACACGCTTCTGTGCATTTCCAAGTCTAATTCTGTCACTAAATCCATACCGGTGACCCAGCGCCTAAATACTAGGCCTCAAATTTAAATCCCTCTAAATCTCTCGTTACCCACCGCTGTACTGTTGTTGCTGGGCAAGATATTTAGTGTCCGTCAAAGCACATTTTTTGTTCTGGGTTGAAGTACAATTCCCAATTTAGCAATTTCATAATTTAGTGGTTTCTGCTATATCAGAGCTATTTGAAATCTATCCCTAAAAGGGTATATAATATTGAAGGTGCACATAGGGTCATTCAGAATAACTTCACACACACGCTTCTGTGCATTTCCAAGTCTAATTCTGTCACTAAATCCATACCGGTGACCCAGCGCCTAAATACTAGGCCTCAAATTTAAATCCCTCTAAATCTCTCGTTACCCACCGCTGTACTGTTGTTGCTGGGCAAGATATTTAGTGTCCGTCAAAGCACATTTTTTGTTCTGGGTTGAAGTACAATTCCCAATTTAGCAATTTCATAATTTAGTGGTTCCTGCTATATCAGAGCTATTTGAAATCTATCCCAAAAAGGGTATATAATATTGAAGGTGCACATTGGGTCATTCAGAATAACTTCACACACACCCGCTACTGTGTATTTCCAAGTCTAATTCTGTCACTAAACCCATACCTGTCACCCAGCGCCTAAATACTAGGCCTCAAATTTATATCCCGCTGAATTTGAATACAATACATTGGGCCAAATAATATATTTGTTGTTGTGGTGAACCATAACAATGAGAAAAACATCTAGTAAGGGACGCGGACGTGGACATGGTCGTGGTGGTGTTAGTGGACCCTCTGGTGCTGGGAGAGGACGTGGCCGTTCTGCCACATCCACACGTCCTAGTGTACCAACTACCTCAGGTCCCAGTAGCCGCCAGAATTTACAGCGATATATGGTGGGGCCCAATGCCGTTCTAAGGATGGTAAGGCCTGAGCAGGTACAGGCATTAGTCAATTGGGTGGCCGACAGTGGATCCAGCACGTTCACATTATCTCCCACCCAGTCTTCTGCAGAAAGCGCACAGATGGCGCCTGAAAACCAACCCCATCAGTCTGTCACATCACCCCCATGCATACCAGGGAAACTGTCTCAGCCTCAAGTTATGCAGCAGTCTCTTATGCTGTTTGAAGACTCCGCTGGCAGGGTTTCCCAAGGGCATCCACCTAGCCCTTCCCCAGCGGTGAAAGACATAGAATGCACTGACGCACAACCACTTATGTTTCCTGATGATGAGGACATGGGAATACCACCTCAGCATGTCTCTGATGATGACGAAACACAGGTGCCAACTGCTGCGTCTTTCTGCAGTGTGCAGACTGAACAGGAGGTCAGGGATCAAGACTGGGTGGAAGACGATGCAGGGGACGATGAGGTCCTAGACCCCACATGGAATGAAGGTCGTGCCACTGACTTTCACAGTTCGGAGGAAGAGGCAGTGGTGAGACCGAGCCAACAGCGTAGCAAAAGAGGGAGCAGTGGGCAAAAGCAGAACACCCGCCGCCAAGAGACTCCGCCTGCTACTGACCGCCGCCATCTGGGACCGAGCACCCCAAAGGCAGCTTCAAGGAGTTCCCTGGCATGGCACTTCTTCAAACAATGTGCTGACGACAAGACCCGAGTGGTTTGCACGCTGTGCCATCAGAGCCTGAAGCGAGGCATTAACGTTCTGAACCTGAGCACAACCTGCATGACCAGGCACCTGCATGCAAAGCATGAACTGCAGTGGAGTAAACACCTTAAAACCAAGGAAGTCACTCAGGCTCCCCCTGCTACCTCTTCTGCTGCTGCCGCCTCGGCCTATTCTGCTGCTGCCGCCTCGGCCTCTTCCTCCGCCTCTGGAGGAACGTTGGCACCTGCCGCCCAGCAAACAGGGGATGTACCACCAACACCACCACCACCACCTCCGTCACCAAGCGTCTCAACCATGTCACACGCCAGCGTTCAGCTCTCCATCTCACAAACATTTGATAGAAAGCGTAAATTCCCACCTAGCCACCCTCGATCCCTGGCCCTGAATGCCAGCATTTCTAAACTACTGGCCTATGAAATGCTGTCATTTAGGCTGGTGGACACAGACAGCTTCAAACAGCTCATGTCGCTTGCTGTCCCACAGTATGTTGTTCCCAGCCGGCACTACTTCTCCAAGAGAGCCGTGCCTTCCCTGCACAACCAAGTATCCGATAAAATCAAGTGTGCACTGCGCAACGCCATCTGTAGCAAGGTCCACCTAACCACAGATACGTGGACCAGTAAGCACGGCCAGGGACGCTATATCTCCCTAACTGCACACTGGGTAAATGTAGTGGCAGCTGGGCCCCAGGCGGAGAGCTGTTTGGCGCACGTCCTGCCGCCGCCAAGGATCGCAGGGCAACATTCTTTGCCTCCTGTTGCCACCTCCTCCTTCTCGGCTTCCTCCTCCTCTTCTTCCACCTGCTCATCCAGTCAGCCACACACCTTCACCACCAACTTCAGCACAGCCCGGGGTAAACGTCAGCAGGCCATTCTGAAACTCATATGTTTGGGGGACAGGCCCCACACCGCACAGGAGTTGTGGCGGGGTATTGAACAACAGACCGACGAGTGGTTGCTGCCGGTGAGCCTCAAGCCCGGCCTGGTGGTGTGTGATAATGGGCGAAATCTCGTTGCAGCTCTGGGACTAGCCAATTTGACGCACATCCCTTGCTTGGCGCATGTGCTGAATTTGGTGGTGCAGAAGTTCATTCACAACTACCCCGACATGTCAGAGCTGCTGCATAAAGTGCGGGCCGTCTGTTCGCGCTTCCGGCGTTCACATCCTGCCGCTGCTCGCCTGTCTGCGCTACAGCGTAACTTCGGCCTTCCCGCTCACCGCCTCATATGCGACGTGCCCACCAGGTGGAACTCCACCTTGCACATGCTGGACAGACTGTGCGAGCAGCAGCAGGCCATAGTGGAGTTTCAGCTGCAGCACGCACGGGTCAGTCGCACTACAGAACAGCACCACTTCACCACCAATGACTGGGCCTCCATGCGAGACCTGTGTGCCCTGTTGCGCTGTTTCGAGTACTCCACCAACATGGCCAGTGGCGATGACACCGTTATCAGCGTTACAATACCACTTCTATGTCTCCTTGAGAAAACACTTAGGGCGATGATGGAACAGGAGGTGGCCCAGGAGGAGGAGGAGGAGGATGAGGAAGAGGGGTCATTTTTAGCACTTTCAGGCCAGTCTCTTCGAAGTGACTCAGAGGGAGGTTTTTTGCAACAGCAGAGGCCAGGTACAAATGTGGCCAGCCAGGGCCCACTACTGGAGGACGAGGAGGACGAGGATGAGGAGGAGGTGGAGGAGGATGAGGATGAAGCATGGTCACAGCGGGGTGGCACCCAACGCAGCTCGGGTCCATCACTGGTGCGTGGCTGGGGGGAAAGGCAGGACGATGACGATACGCCTCCCACAGAGGACAGCTTGTCCTTACCCCTGGGCAGCCTGGCACACATGAGCGACTACATGCTGCAGTGCCTGCGCAACGACAGCAGAGTTGCCCACATTTTAACCTGTGCGGACTACTGGGTTGCCACCCTGCTGGATCCACGCTACAAAGACAATGTGCCCACCTTACTTCCTGCACTGGAGCGTGATAGGAAGATGCGCGAGTACAAGCGCACGTTGGTAGACGCGCTACTGAGAGCATTCCCAAATGTCACAGGGGAACAAGTGGAAGCCCAAGGCCAAGGCAGAGGAGGAGCAAGAGGTCGCCAAGGCAGCTGTGTCACGGCCAGCTCCTCTGAGGGCAGGGTTAGCATGGCAGAGATGTGGAAAACTTTTGTCAACACGCCACAGCTAACTGCACCACCACCTGATACGCAACGTGTTAGCAGGAGGCAACATTTCACTAACATGGTGGAACAGTACGTGTGCACACCCCTCCACGTACTGACTGATGGTTCGGCCCCATTCAACTTCTGGGTCTCTAAATTGTCCACGTGGCCAGAGCTAGCCTTTTATGCCTTGGAGGTGCTGGCCTGCCCGGCAGCCAGCGTTTTGTCTGAACGTGTATTCAGCACGGCAGGGGGCGTCATTACAGACAAACGCAGCCGCCTGTCTACAGCCAATGTGGACAAGCTGACGTTCATAAAAATGAACCAGGCATGGATCCCACAGGACCTGTCCGTCCCTTGTCCAGATTAGACATTAACTACCTCCCCATAACCATATATTATTGGACTCCAGGGCACTTCCTCATTCAATCCTATTTTTATTTTCATTTTACCATTATATTGCGATGCTACCCAAAGTTGAATGAACCTCTCCTCTGCCTGTGTGCTAGGCCTAAATATATGCCAATGGACTGTTGCAGTGGTGGCTGACGTGAAGCCTCATTCTCTGCTATGACATGCAGACTAATTCTCTGCTGACATGAAGACAGATTCTCTGTTACGGGACCTCCCTCCTCTGCCTGGGTGCTGGGCCTAAATATATGCCAATGGACTGTTGCAGTGGTGGCTGACGTGAAGCCTCATTCTCTGCTATGACATGCAGACTGATTCTCTGCTGACATGAAGCCAGATTCTCTGTTACGGGACCTCTCTCCTCTGCCTGTGTGTGTGCTGGGCCTAAATATATGCCAATGGACTGTTGCAGTGGTGGCTGACGTGAAGCCTCATTCTCTGCTATGACATGCAGACTGATTCTCTGCTGACATGAAGCCAGATTCTCTGTTACGGGACCTCTCTCCTCTGCCTGTGTGTGTGCTGGGCCTAAATATATGCCAATGGACTGTTGCAGTGGTGGCTGACGTGAAGCCTCATTCTCTGCTATGACATGCAGACTAATTCTCTGCTGACATGAAGACAGATTCTCTGTTACGGGACCTCCCTCCTCTGCCTGGGTGCTGGGCCTAAATATATGCCAATGGACTGTTGCAGTGGTGGCTGACGTGAAGCCTCATTCTCTGCTATGACATGCAGACTGATTCTCTGCTGACATGAAGACAGATTCTCTGTTACGGGACCTCTCTCCTCTGCCTGTGTGCTAGGCCTAAATATATGCCAATGGACTGTTGCAGTGGTGGGTGACGTGAAGCCTCATTCTCTGCTATGACATGCAGACTGATTCTCTGCTGTCATGAAGCCAGATTGTCTGTTACGGGACCTCTCTGCTCTGCCTGTGTGCTAGGCCTAAATATATGCCAATGGACTGTTGCAGTGGTGGGTGACGTGAAGCCTCATTCTCTGCTATGACATGCAGACTAATTCTCTGCTGACATGAAGACAGATTCTCTGTTACGGGACCTCTCTCCTCTGCCTGTGTGTGTGCTGGGCCTAAATATATGCCAATGGACTGTTGCAGTGGTGGCTGACGTGAAGCCTCATTCTCTGCTATGACATGCAGACTGATTCTCTGCTGACATGAAGCCAGATTCTCTGTTACGGGACCTCTCTCCTCTGCCTGTGTGCTAGGCCTAAATATATGCCAATGGACTGTTGCAGTGGTGGCTGACGTGAAGCCTCATTCTCTGCTATGACATGCAGACTAATTCTCTGCTGACATGAAGACAGATTCTCTGTTACGGGACCTCTCTCCTCTGCCTGGGTGCCGGGGCCTAAATATCTGAGAATGGACTGTTCCAGTGGTGGGTGACGGGAAGCCAGATTCTCTGCTATGGAACCTCTCTCCAATTGATTTTGGTTAATTTTTATTTATTTAATTTTTATTTTAATTAATTTCCCTATCCACATTTGTTTGCAGGGGATTTACCTACATGTTGCTGCCTTTTGCAGCCCTCTAGCCCTTTCCTGGGCTGTTTTACAGCCGTTTTAGTGCCGAAAAGTTCGGGTCCCCATTGACTTCAATGGGGTTCGGGTTCGGGACGAAGTTCGGATCGGGTTCGGATCCCGAACCCGAACATTTCCGGGATGTTCGGCCGAACTTCTCGAACCCGAACATCCAGGTGTTCGCTCAACTCTAGTGAAGACTGCTTTAAAAAAGAGAACGTCTTTTACATTTTCTTGTTATCCTCTCAAATCCTTCCTGTAACATAGCAAATTTTCATTATAACCAAGCCACCTGCAAATCATCTCCATTTAAATGTAATTAAGGATGAGTGTATGCAAATTGGCCTCATGCAGCGATCTGCTAAAAATCTTGCCAGTTGGGGGTGACAATGAGATTGGAGCTGGGAAAACACTCTTCTAAGCAAAAATTCATTGCACATTCTTCAGACATGAACATATGGATGATGTGTATGATTTCATTGTTCCCCCGTTTCTTTGTTTTATAGATAAAGCTTCCAAATACTGACTGGTCACCGCAGAAGATACAGAAACCAGGCCTTAAAAGGTACACTCGTCAATTCCATAAAAAAATAGGTGATACGTTACACGAGATTACAGATGGTGACTAAATGATTTTGTGATTAATAATAATTTTGTCATTAAATTAATGGACATTATTTAAAGTCATCCTCCGACCCTTGAATGCCAGGGTGTGCCATTGCTTATTTACTATTCAGCTGTGTGGTAACAATGGTGTATTTTCAATGGAGGCAGACCAGCTGACTGCTATGACGGCTCAACACTGAACTCCTTCTGCTCCCGATTAGGGAACACTGCATTTTCATTCCGTCGCCGCCACTAGGTGGAGCTCAGTGCAAAAGAGATGATTACAGCTTTCATTGCAGACAAAGGTAACTGTATAAACTTCTGTGCACTGAGCTCCCCCTGGTGGTAGCTGCAGGCAGACAGCTTTGTATGTGAATTGAAGCAGGAAAATTATCTATACCAGATGTATACCAGTTGCCTGGTGCAAATACATTGGGAAATGGTGCTCAAAATGAGTGCAGTATTTTTTTTAAAAAACAGTTCTAGTTTTTCCAACATAGAAGTCAGATAAAGTGAGTTACTGTACCTGGAAATGTTTGAAGCACACTTGCTGGGAAATTGGTGGTCCAGGGGGCCCATACAAAATTTTGCTATGGCGCCCTATGAAATCTGTGTAAGCTCCACGCAGTAAAGCAGGGTGACAACGCCTGTGAAATCTGTATGTCACACCTGTACATGTTATCGCGTATTGCAGCGCAACTCCATTATAGTGAATGCTGCTGAGCTGCAATACCATGCACAGCCTGTGGACACATGTGACAACTACTTTAGATGTAACTAATAGTATTATGAGCAGGTTGACAGGGCTGACTGGAAGACTTCGATTTACTGCAGGTTTTTTATGTTGAGTAGAAATGCTCTGTAATGTCCCATAAGGGAATACAATATAAAACAATTTGGAAAAAGGCATAGCTAGCTTTAGGTTTCCCAGTAGGATTCTCGCAGTGATAAGTGGCCTACTTACAATTCTAACACTCTTTATGCTGTAAGTGAAGCAGTTGTTCCCCAAATCCATTATTTATGTCGCTTCAGTAAATGTTGGTAATATTATATTGCACATTATAGATTGTGAAACGAACGAGCGCTATGTGCATTGGGATGCACGCAACATAATTCTCCAGATTACATATGATTACTTAAAATATAGACTAAAGGACAGCTTTTCGATATAAAAAACAAAAGTTATGATGCTCCATTTACTCAAACTTTTACAGGGTTAGGGCTCATGCACACAAACGTATTTTCTTTCTGTGTCCGTTCGTTGTTGTTTTTTTGCGGACAGTATGCGGAACCATTCATTTCAATGGGTCTGCAAAAAAACGGAAGTTACTCCGTGTGCATTACGTTTCCATATGTCTGTATTTCTGTTCCGCAAAAAAATAGAACATGTCCTATAATTGTCTGCATTACGGATAAGGATAATACTAGTTCTATTAGGGGCCAGCTGTCATCCGTATTTTTTGCGGACTGCAAAATACATACGGTCGTGTGCATGAGCCCTTAAAGGTGTTGATGGAGATTTTTTGTGTTTTTCCCACAAACTGCAGTGCATATGGTATTGTAGGCCAGCCCTATTTACCTGAAACCAGACACAACACGTGAGCATGGGGTAAAAAGAAGACCCGTTATTCTAATTTCAGAATACCCCTTTAATGACACACATGTACTTGTCCAGCTATAAAAGCACCAGTGCTATTACCCGTCAATGACTGTTGTGATGAGGGAGTAGTTGGAGGGCTCTCATCATGTCTGAGGGAGGAGATCATTATGTGACTTCATCTCTAGTATGTCCATAGATCAGGGTAAGGCCTCATGCACACGACCGTTGTTTTATTCCGTGTCAATTGTTCAGTTTTTCGTGATTTTCTGTGGACCCATTGACTTTCAATGGGTCCGTTGAAAACTCGGCTAATGCACCGTTTGTCATCCGCGTCCATGATCCGTGGTTCCAGTCCGTCAAAAAAATATACCCTGTCCTATTATTTTTGCGGAAAACCGTCAAGTCAATGGGACCGCTGAAAAACATGGAGGCACACAAGATTGTCATCCGCGTCCGCGCATCCGTTTTTTTCCTATCATTTGCATTGCAAACCTGTCTTAGATTTTTTTTTACTTTCCTTTATGTCTGGTGATCCTCCAAAAATAAAGGAAGACACACGGAAACAAAAACGGAAACGGATCACGGAACAACGGAACCCCATTTTGCGGAACGGAACACAACAACGGTCGTGTGCATGAGGCCTAAGGGCAATTGACAGATAAGGACTAATATGTGTGATGCTAAGTTCACATTTAATTCCTGCATGCAGCAAAATTTTATGCTGCAAACCATGTGGACCCCATTATAGTGAATGGGATCTGTCAGGCACCTGCGGTGTTCGGTATGTACTGGATACGGCAATTCGTGTACTTTGTTCCTGTGACGGAACTGAAGACTAAAATTCAAAATGGTGATGTGGACCTAACCTTACCTTCATAAAGCTAAGCCATTGATTGGTCAAATGAACCAAGTTGTAGACATGGCTTCAGCTATCAGTAAAATGGATGTCTGCTTTGGACAAACCCTTTTTGAGTCCCCTAGAAAACAAGCTGATCATAAATTGTCCATTTGCTGGGACCCAAGCAATTATCTGTAATCTGGAGAAGAACTTGACAACTGGTGCTCTATTCCCTGCAGTGCCACCATAGGAGAAATGAAGCATTACACAGTTCCTATTTCATATTGAATGTTCTGGGTCCTCCAGATCTAAAAAAATATCTATCTAGCTTCTGTCTTCTGCAAGGAACTGACAAAGGGCCCAATCTAATAATATTCTATATGGAGTTTTCTAAATCAGACCACCCTTTTGTGAAGATTGAGATGAAATAAAATCTGCTATCATCATGCTAGATAATATAATAAAGACTAGAGATGTATTGGTTTCACTGGGGCCGTCATTGATAAAGATTTAGTAATTAGATTTCATGAGATAGGACATGTATATAATAATTAAAACGTAATCATTAATGTTTTTTTATTTTTTTATTTCCAGCTCGCAGAGTCTTGAAGACCTTGGAACTCGAAAAGGTGTGAAAACAGATCACGACAGACTACGTTCACTAGTTTCCCCAGTGACTGGTCTGTATATACGCATTACCACATTCAAGTGGTTTCAGCCCAACTCAAAACACTTTGCTTGTAAGGCCTCGTGCACACAAGCATGTGCCCTCTGGGCCCGTGCTGTGGATTGCAAATTATGACCCCACTTGAATGAGGCCCGTGATCTGGGCATTTACTACTTTTTTGTGGTGCAGAGGCACAGGCAGAAAACCCATGGTGCACACTCCATAGGGCTTCCATTTCCGTGCCTCTGTATCTTTCAGATTGCGGACCAATTCAAGTGATATGGTGAGCACACGGCCAATGCCCATATATTACAGACCTGCTGTTTGCAGGCCACAATATGGGCATGAACCTGCTATAGTCATGTGCATGAGGCTTAATTATGAAGATTTTCTACACTTCAGCTGCCATAACGCTTGTGGATAACACAGCCCGGTCTCTCTTGGATGTGATCTGTACTGATACATCTGAATCCTCATGAGAACAGGGGGCCATGTTCACATTGTTAGTATATGATCTTCTTGAAGTGTAGGTCCAGTCTCCTTGAGATTTTTCTGTTTGGCATTTCAAAATTTAGCAAAATGCAATAGCATAGTGTGCCCTAACTTTTTTAGGTGCTGTAGACAATCTTTACACTTCACTCCACATAGCATTTATTATTGTGCTAATTTTGGTGCAGTTTCTGCTTGTCTGGTCTAGTTGTACTGTGTCTTACTTAGGATTCATGCACACCAGCGTAGTGCTCAGTGCCCGTGCACCAGCTATGTGCAATCTACTTGCGGATGTGGACCCATTGACTTGAATGGGGCTGTGATCCGTAACATACACCCAAAGATAGAACACGTTCTATCTTGTTGTGGTGCAAAGACACGGACCCAAAAACCCAAAGAAGCGCTTCATAGCGTTCTTACAATCCGTATCCCTGCACCGCAAAAAGGTGAAGCCCTGTCTTTGGTCGTATCTGGCAGATGCGGACCAATTCAAGTCAATCGCTCTCATCTTTTGCAGCCCCGCTGAGATGAATGGGTCCACATCCGACCCACCAAAACTGCGGATCGGATGTGGACCAAAACCACGTCATATGCATGAACCCTGAGGCTACCACTGTCTGCCTGCCTGCCTACTATTATGTTCTGTTTTGTACAACTGCTGCCGCCATCATTTCACTGCCATTGTCGTCCTGCCTACCATTATCTTCAATTGCATATGGTTTCTGCAGTCATCATGCCACTACTGCTGTCGGCCTGCTGACCATCATATTATGCACGCGGATCAGATGCGGACCGAAACTACGGCCTTGTGCATGAGCCCTATCCAGCCTACATTCTAATGATAGTGAGGTAAATTCACTAAAAAAGTTCAAGAGGGGCCTGGATCTATTTCTGGAGTGTAATAATATTAGATGTTATAGTTGCGAGAGAGGGGTCGTTAATCCAGGGAATAATTCTGATTGCCTAATTAGAGTTAGGAAGGATTTTTTTCCCCTAAAATGAGGAAAATTGGCTTCAACCTCATGAGTTTTTTTTTTTGCCTTTCCCTTGGATCAGTGTTGCAGGATAACAGGCTGAACTGGATGGACAGATGTCATTTTTCAGCTTTACAAACTATGGGGGAGATTTATCAAACTGGTGTAAAGTAGAACTGGCTTAGTTGCCCATAGCAACCAAACAGATTCCACCTTTCATTTTCCAACGGGGCTGTGAAAAATGAAAGGTGCAATCTGATTGGTTGCTATGGACAACTAAGTGAACAGGTGTAAGGGGTAATAAACTACAGTGTTGGAGAGTCCACCACTTATAGTTTAGACCCCAAATGGAAGAGAGCGCCAGGCCTTATTAACAGTGTAGTTAGAGTGGGAGTACCGTTGAACCGTGATAATTATCAAGAGCAGGAAAGGAAGCAATGTAGTAAAACCTGGATAATGGGTGCTCCAACGTGGAAGACCCTAAGTATACCCTGCTCCACAGGAAAGACCGTCTGACAGCCCAATTTAGAAGACAATGTGGTTGACAAAGATAGAGACTAATAAAAATGGAATGGAATTCATAAATGATGAAGTAAATATAAATATAAATAAACATATATATATATATATATATATATATATATATACATACATAAAGGAGATAAAATATCAAATAAATAATGATAATAATAGAGGTGAGGAATGCCCAATTCAGGACAAAATCACACTCTTAGAAACACTCACTTCACTGGGGGGGTGGTCACCAGGATAAGCATATGACACCTGTGACTTGAACCCCCCCGGCCAGGATCGTATGTAGAGTCGTAGTGATGAAGGCAGCAGGTAATCCGGTGCTTCTGATCAATCACCTTTATTGTAGAAAATGGCTCGACGCGTTTCGGGGACAATAGATCCCCTTCTTCAGGAGCATTACATAATCAAGTAATGGTAAAACAAACAATTTATACAATAATGGCCCTCAAAAGGGCGCGTTTTTCAAACCGGAAGTGGAGAAGCCGTACTTCCGGTATTTGGAACGCATATGCGTTCCACAATCAAATAGATGAATGAATATAAAGAATATATGACATGGTGTATAGGTTTACAACTAAAGGCAAATATAAAAATATATAAATGTTTCATACAAGTCATAGTGCCAACTATAGGCACAATAGAGGTACCGGATCGTGCCTGTCGGATCGGATGGAGTAGCACTTCCGCCCTGTGGAACGCATATCGATGCGTATCACCACCGGGCGGAAGTAGAGGTGGACTGCTGGAGCAAATGTCCGGCTAAGCTCCCTGGGGTGCCGCTGATAGCCGGCACCAACCTGCATCGTCACAGACCGGAAGGAAGGCCGGTTTCCGCTCCGTGGAACGACGGAGGACAATGGACAACTAAGCCAGTTCTACTTTACACCAGTTTGATACATCTCCCCCTATATTAGGGTGGGTTCACATCAGCGTTATGGATTCCATTTTTGTTTTCCGTTATAACATGGTTATAATGGAAAATAACGGAATCCATAAGAAAGAAGTCAAAATGGAAGTCTTTAAGAGGCATTCCGTTTTGATCTTTCATAATAGAAGTCTATGGGAAACCAGGATGCTGCCCATAGACTTTCATTATGAAGGATCAAAGCGGAATGCCTCTTAAAGGCTTCCGTTTTGACTTCCGTCTTATGGATTCAGTTTTTTTCTATAATGGAATACATAACGCTTATGTGAACCCACCCTTACTTTGTCACTCTACTCTCCCAACTTCCGTATACACAGTAAAGGTGAAAAGTGAGCTGCAAAAAACAGAATAGCAAGTTTCATTTTTTAACAGATGGTCACAAAAACCCAATAAAAATGATTTAAAGATTTATAATAAAATTCTGATTTAAATAATGTCATTTTACGATGATATATTTTTGAATTTTTGTCGTATTGGAAGTAAATTCTAGCCTGGTATCATTGGTTCACTTGTCCCATAAAATCCAGAAAAATATTGATATAACCATGCTAATGAATACATTACATTACCATAAATTCTGATCTCCAGCAATGCTGTCATCTTTGATGTGCCAGGAAAAGCATGTGTCTCAACTCCCCAATGTGTGCCATTATAGAAACCTGAGAGTGTTATAATTTGCTAGAATGACATCCCTGTTTCCACGATCAGCGCTGGATAGACTCTTTTGGATTGACGTAGCACAGCCTGGAGATATTATTTGCATTTCGCTGCAGTTTTTCGTTTTGATATTGAGGAAGGGTAGAGAGGGCAATAGTGGAAAATTGACTTCTTGTTTCCTAAATAGGCAAATTGCTTTGCCATAACCACTTCAGCACTTGATGGATAAGCCTCTTAGGAAAGAAAACATTCCCTTTGAAAAGAATCTGCTACAAACTCTGGTTTGTTGTATTAAGCGCGCAGAAGAGCCGGTGAACGCCTCTTTCATTTTCTATACGTGCTGTCAAACGGTTTGTTTCTCCTTTGGCTGCTGGAATGCAAATGAGATTTGGAGTCAGTATTCACTAAGTCATCAAAGATATGTGACAGCTGCTGAATACAGAGGGCACCAGCTACAGTAAGCCTGCTGTGTTATATACTGTAACAAGATCCTATTTATCTGGGTATCAGAAGACATTTTCTTACTTTGGTTTTCAGGGGATATATAACACAATTTGGGGAAAAGACGGGTTTATGTGCAGCTTCTGTTGATTCAATTGCTGAACGCATGGAAATATTTCTCTTGCCATTTTGTAGTGCTCTTGGATGTTTCAGTTTCCTTGGCGATTGATATTTACTTGCATAATATGTGGACCAGACACTTGTCTGTGCTGTGAAACCCTGGCCCATCCATAATTTGTAAGGTAGTGGCTATTACCTCCATTCACTGAACTACAAAGTTGCTCTCCGTCAAATACAATTATCCTTAGCTCCATCCTGACATGGCATTTTTCCCCGTTTTGCCTTAAAATGTTTTACTTTCTTAGGGCAATAACTATTTTATGTTTCTATTCACATAGCAGGGCTTGTTTTTTGGAGAGCAAGTTGTACTTTCTATTGGCACCATGTAAAATGGCATACAATGTAGTGTTCCGCATGCAGTAAAACTGAACTGTTGCATTCATTCTCCAGGTGAATAGGATTACAGCTAAAGCGAAATTTCCGCTTATGAAATTCGTTCACACTTTGTTTTGTGGTAAAAGGTGAATTGCGTTATGGATTCCGTTACCGCGGACCACGTCCTCTCCTGCATAACGTAAACGGGATGGATCCATTTTGCAGCCCATAGACTTCTATTATGACAGAATGAATAACGGAATGCCTCTAAAGGCATTTCGTTATGCATTCCGTCATAGAATTGCGTTATTGTCCGTGTTAACAGAATCCATAACGCAATTCACCTTTTATCAACAAACGAAGTGTGAACGAATTTCAAAATATGAAATTCACTCATCTCTAATTGCAGCAATACCACTTTTATTTAGTTTTTCATGTGTTTTAATACAAAAAAATATAAAAAGGTTTGGAAAACATTTATTTTTTTCTTATTATCACTGTATTCTACCCCTATAACTTTTTTGTAGTTATTTTTATGGAGCTGTGTGAGCTATAATTTTGGCTTGTATATGACTTTTTGATCATTACTTCTTCCATTTTTTTTGGGAAGGTTAAGTGACAAGAAAATTTAGATTTTTTGTGTTACACCCTTTGCCATACATGATAAATATTTTTATATTTTAATAGTATGGCTAATTTTGAACATGGTGATGCCTATTATGTTTCATTTTTTTATTTTGATCTTGTTTCTGTTTTTCTTCTTTTAATATTTTTCAGAACCCAACATTCAATCATTAGATTGCCAATTGTTTTAAGTAAAGGAATTTTATCCATTACGGAATATAAAGATCAGTATGTTCCAATGCTGTGCTGCCACCGGCATGCCTGCCTTGGAATGTACCAATAATAAGCCTAGAAGCCTTGTACAGGCCCTGGCCTATTAAGCTATTTTCACACTCGCGTTTGGTGTGGATCTGTCTTGTATCTGCACAGAAGGATCCGCACCAATAATGCAAACGCTTGTATCTGTTAAAAGCGGATACATTTGCATTATTCATAAAAAAAACGTCTAAGTCAAAACGGATCCGTCTTGACTAAGGCTACTTTCACACTAGCGTTCGTCGGTCCGCTCATGAGCTCCGTTTGAAGGGGCTCACGAGCGGACCCGAACGCAGCCGTTCAGCCCTGATGCAGTCTGAATGGAGCGGATCCGCTCAGACTGCATCAGTCTGGCGGCGTTCAGCCTCCGCTCCGCTCGCCTCCGCACGGACAGGCGGACAGCTGAACGCTGCTTGCAGCGTTCGGGTGTCCGCCTGGCCGTGCGGAGGCGTGCGGATCCGTGCGGATCCGTCCAGACTTACAATGTAAGTCAATGGGGACGGATCCGTTTGAAGATGCCACAATATGGCTCAATCTTCAGGCGGATCCGTCCCCCATTGACTTTACATTGAAAGTCTGGACGGATCCGTACGAGGCTATTTTCACACTTAGCTGTTATATGCTAAAAATAATGCAGACGGATCCGTTCTGTAAGTCAGGACAGATCCGTTTGGCTCCGCATAGTCAGACGGTCACCAAAACGCTGCAAGCTTCCTTTTTAGTGACCGTCTTAAAAACGCAACAGAGGTCAAACACAGCCAAATTGATGTGTTCTGAATGGATCCTTATCCATTCAGAATGCATTGGGGCTTAACTAATTCATTTTGGGCCGCTTGTTAGAGCCTTCAAATGGATCTCACAAGTGGACCCAGAAACTCTAGTGTGAAAGTAGCCTTACGGACAAGGAATGTCTTCCCCAGTCTCAGCCATACAAATTTGTTCCTGCCTGTCAAGTGGATGCTTCAGTTTTTTTTTTTAACTCATTATCGCTGATCACAGATATTAGCCCCAGGTGAGGGATTATCAGGGAGACTCAGGGTCCTAGGTATCCTGGCTATGAGCCGTCCTACCATCCAGGTTCGCTCATACGGTGAGGAGTTAGGGTGAGGATTAAGGACTCTTTAGGAGGTGACCTGCTCCCTGATTCCGGTATCCTGGCCTAGCTGCTTCCCCATTATACCTGACATTGTACAGTGGGGGGTTTCCCCCACTCCCCGTCTTGACATCTACTCTGTCTATCAGAAAGGGCATGTCAGCTCTGGGAACTTTAGCCTCTTGCATTCCGGCTGTTCCGTGGGCTCTGGCTCACTCCAGGAGCCTTCAATGGGAGATTCTCCAGACTTGATCAGGAAAGGGAGAAGAGTTGGACAGAAAAATATCTATTTCCAGTCAGACATGCAGTTCCCTAAAATGGTGGTTGGATCAAGTCAATCTTGTCCGGGGGGTTCCCTGGAGGATTGTGGACCCAATAGTAGTATCTACAGGCCAGTCCAGTTGGCTGGGGAACTCACCTCCAGGGCAGGATTCTGCAGGGCCCTTGGGACGGATCGATATGTGCAACTTCTTCAAATGCAAAAGAGTTGATGGTGGTTCTTCTAGCCTTGCAGAAGATTTTACCCTTTCTCGAGAACCGTCATCTAAAAGTTTTGTCAGACAATTATCTGAATCACCAGGGAGGGACCAAGTCCATAGAGTTACAACAAATAGCTACTTAGATTTTTTCTTTACTAGAAGGAAGAGTCGCGTCGTTGTCGGCCGTTCATATCAGAGGAGTGGACAACCAACAGGTGGATTTTTTGAGTGCTCACAGACTAGACCAGAGAGAGTGGTCCCTAAATGGGGGGGGGGTTCTCCCAGCTAGTACAGATTTGGGGGAACCAGCGGTGGATCTCTTTGCCACAAGATCTAACAGAAATGTGGAAACGTTTTTTTCCCCCTCATTCCGAGAGACCTTCCTTCAGTGGTGGATGCCTTTCTACAGCCATGTGACCGGGGTCTTCTCTATGCATTCCCACCTCTTCAGTTGATCTCCAGGGTTCTCAAGAAGATACGGGAGGACAGGGCTTCGGTGATCATGATAGCACCTTTTTGACCCGTCATGCTTGGTTCACGTGGCTGAGGCTTCTTCAGTCAGGGAGCCTTGGGTGCTACCAGAGATCCCAGACTTATTAAGCCAGGGGCAAGTCATCCACCCTCCAGTAAAGGGCCTTCACTTGACGGCCTGGTTTTTTAAAAGTCATTGCTAATGCATAGGGGATTGTCTGAATCCGCTATTTCCACTTTGCTTAAAAGTAGGAAACAGGTAACCACTAGAATTTATGCTAGAACCTGGGCGGCTTTCTTTCCTTTCCTGGGAATTGATCCTCTCCCACAGTGTAGTCTCTCTATTCCCAGGATTTTGCAATTTCTTCAGAAGGGTCTAGAGAAGGGTCTTTCCCTTAGTACTATAAAGGTCCAGATTTTAAGCGTTCTGTTTGACGTCAGATTAGCTGTTCATCCTCTTATCATCAGATTTTGTAAAACAATTGCAAGGGACATTCAGACTAAGATTTTCCAAGTTACTCCTTGGGACCTAAATCTAGTGTTACAGAGTTTGATGAAAGACCCTTTGAACCCATTTCTGAGATCTCTATCAGAATGTTGACTCTTATAAATAACATAATATCTTTATTCTCTGGGTCAGTATGATTACAGTGATACCAAATAAGGCTACTTTCACATTAGCGTTCAGGGCTCCGCTTGCGAGTTCCGTTTGAAGGCTCTCACAAGTGGCTCCGAACGCATCCGTCCAGCCCTAATGCATTCTGAGTGGATGCGGATCCGCTCAGAATGCATCAGTCTGGCAGCATTTGGGCTTCGCTCCGCTCAGCGTTCGGGTGTCTGTCTGACCGTACGGAGGCAAACGGATCCGTCCAGACTTACAATGTAAGTCAATGGGGGCGGATCCATTTGAATTTGACACAATATGGCTCAATTTTCAAACGGATCCGTCCCCCATTGACTTTCAATGTAAAGTCTGGACGGATCCGTCTGCGGCTACTTTCACACTAAGGCCTCTTTCACACGGGCGTCATATTTTGGGCCCGTATAAGAAGCGTGTGCATTGCGGGAAAATGCGCGATTTTTCTGCGCGAGTGCAAAACATTGTCATGCGTTGCACTCGCGTGAGAAAAATCGCGCATGTTTGGTACCCAAACCCGAACTTCTTCACAGAAGTTTGGGCTTGAGATTGATGTTCTGTAGATTGTATTATTTTCCCTTATAACATGGTTATAAGGGAAAATAATAGCATTCTGAATACAGAATGCATAGTAAAACAGCGCTAGAGGGGTTAAAAAAAATAAAAAAAAATTTAACTCACCTTAGTCCACTTGATCGCGAAGCCGGCATCTCCTTGTGTCTCCTCTGCCCTGAACAGGACCTGGGGACTGGGGTGAGCATTAAATAGAGGTTAAGGACCTTTGATGACATCACTCCGGTCATCACATGGTACGTCACATGATCTTTTACCATGGTGATTCACCATGGTAAAAGACCATGTGATGACCGGAGTGACGTCATCAAAGGTCCTTAACCTCTATTTAATGCTCACCCCAGTCCCCAGGTCCTGTTCAGCGCAGAGGAGACACAAGGAGATGCCGGCTTCGCGATCAAGTGGACTAAGGTGAGTTAATTTTTTTAAATTTTTTTTTTAACCCCTCTAGCACTGTTTTACTATGCATTCTGTATTCAGAATGCTATTATTTTCCCTTATAACCATGTTATAAGGGAAAATAATAATGATCGGGTCTCCATCCCGATCGTCTCCTAGCAACCGTGCGTGAAAATCGCACCACATCCGTACTTGCTTGCGGATGCTATGCGATTTTCACGCTTCCCATTCAATTCTATGGGGCCTGCGTCGCGTGAAAATCTGACAATATAGAGCATGCTGCGATTTTCACTTAACGCACAAGTGATGCGTTAAAATCACCGCTCATGTGCACAGCCCCATAGAAATGAATGGGTCAGGATTCAGTGCGGGTGCAATGCGTTCAACTCACGCATCGCATCCGCGCGGAAAACTCGCCCGTGTGAAAGGGGCTTTAGAATTTTTTTTACAATATAATGCAGACGGATCCGTTCTGAACGGATCCATCATCTGCATTATATGAGCGGATCCGTCTCAGACGGATCCGCTCTGAACGCAAATGTGAAAGTAGCCTAAATATTATTTTTTTTTTTTTAGGTTTTACTACTTTTTTGCAATAAAACCCCTTTTAAAAAAATAAATAAATGTTTTTACATTGCCGCTTCCCAAGACCCATAACTTATTTATTTTTCTTTCTATGGAGTTGCATGAGGGCTTGACTTTTTGGGGACAACTTGTATTTCTCATTGGTATCATTTTGGAGTAAATGGCGCATTTTGATCACTTGTTATTAAGTTTTTTCGGTGGCAACTAAGAATAAATGAGCAATTCTGTCTTTTTTTATTTTTATTTTTTACGCCGTTCACTGTAGAGGATAATTTATGTGATATTTATGTAGTCTGGGTCGTTACAGACGTGGCAATACCAAATATACGGGGGAGATTATTTTTTTACAATTGTTTTTATTGAAAAGCGTACTTTCAATGGAAAAAAAGTGTTATTTTTTTATGGGATTTTTTAAAATGTAATATTTTTTTATTTTTATTTTTTTACCACTTAATAGTCCCACAAGGGGACTATAACAGACAGTATTTGATTGTTTTTAAAATGCAATGCATTATCCCTATAATGCATTGCATTTTAATAGCAATGCTATTTTAACATTGACCAACAGGCTGCGCCAGAGAGGCACAGCCTGCTGGAAATTACTACAGCCAGGACCGGGCCTAAATCGGAAGCCAGGTAGGCTTCATGCACATTGGCACCCTGCGATCGCATTTGCGGGGTGCCAATGGGAGACAGAGGGAGTCCGCTTCCTCTGTCACTGATTTACATGTGGCGGGCGACATTGCCTGTGGCATGTAAAGTGTAAAACAGCCCAAATCTGCACTCCTGCCGGTTCGGAATGTGAGAGCCGGGTCCCCGCTCCCTGTCTAAGGCCCCTTAGTGACCACCGTAAAAACACGTATAGGTGGTCATTAAGGGGTTAATACTGTATTTTTATCTCATTATACTTACTTGTGAGGTATACATGGAGACCTAGGGTCTGAGGGGGCATAATTTCTTAGCACTTGTCTGCGTGACTTTTTATCAACGTTGGTATTTATATGTATGTCTTTGATAAGAGGACCTTTCACCTGGAAAAACATTGTGAACTAAGTATCATGACATATACAGCGGCGCCCAGGGATCTCACTGCACTTACTATTATCCCTGGGCGCCGCTCCGTTCTCCCGTTATGTCCTCTGGTATGTTTGGGGACTTGGTTATAGTAGGAGGAGTCTGCCCTTGTTCTGCTGGGCGTCTCCATCTCCTAGGCTGTAGTGCTGGCCAATCGCAGCGCAGAGCTCACAGCCTGGGAGTTTTTTTTCTCCCAGGCTGTGAGCTCTGCGCTGCGATTGGCCAGCGCTACAGCCTAGGAGGAGGAGACGCCCAGCAGAACAAGGGCAGACTCCGCCTACTATAACCAAGTCCCCTAAGTCTCCACCTACTATAACCAAGTGAGCGAAGATACCAGAGGACATCACGACTGAACGGAGCGGCACCTAGGGATAATAGTAAGTGCAGTGAGATCCCTGGGCGCCGCTGTATATGTCAGGATACTTAGTTCACAATGTTTTTCCAGGTGAAAGGTCCTCTTTAACATGTGTGGTGTCTGTGGTTCGGTTCTGTAGATATGTCTCCACACATTAATTTGTGTTATATAGTGTTTTTCTTTTGGTTTACTAATACTGAAATATGCTGTATATCTATCATAGAACATCCGATGTGGTAGTTTAGACCGTAGGAGTATACCCCTGCAGTGTGTAGCACTGGATAAGCGCTGGATTGCGGTAGTATTTACCAGTACTTCATGGATATACTTTATTTGTCAAGCATGTTGTCCTCTACCTTCTTTCTATCCTAATTGCACCAGAGGCACCCCTTGCTGGCTGTCACTGGAGCCACCATCAATATTGCTTAAGTGAGTGGCACTCTATGAGGTAGTAGTGCCATGTGTTTCTTAATAGCAGATCCTGGGTGGGATTCCATGCCCCACAGAAATCCAGCTAGCCCCACTGACCCCTGATGATGATGGAATTGTGTAGGCCCACTTTACAGTCTGTTGCTTTAGTGGGGCAGAAGTATTGGGCTAATATATGTCATGGAGGATCCTTAATAGACTAGCTCTTTTCTACTACACCCGGGTATTTAGGGAGGGGGATAGAGGGTTCCCCAATGCTGTTAGTGTCATTCAAAGACTAGTTAACAGATACAGGCGTTTGATTTGGCTACAGAAGGGTCACTGTATCTTGTCACCCCAGTATCTCTGATATCGGGGGTACAGGGTTCCTATATCAATAGACTGGATGTCTAGCAACTGGTCGCACATAAAAAGACAGTACAGTGATTGCTCTGATAGTAATACCCTTTTACAATAACTCAGGCACAGGGTGATAGTGTTACTTACGACCATTTGTTAGTAACTGTAATAGCTTAACCCTTGAAAGGGTGGCCATATTTTTTGCTCTGATCAACTTTATAATGCATATCAATAATGTTTGGCTAATTTTTATTTTTCTAAACTCATTGTCATTCCAGGGAGTAAGTAATCTTCCAAAGTGTGCAGACCCGCTTTGAGTGAAGTTATTCGCTCGTATAATACAGTTAACACATTTTAAATGCACTGCAGGAATGCTTTTTACATCCCACTCAAAAAACTATTAAAAACTATTCAATAAATGATATCTACCCCAAATGGTTTTATTAGCCTGTTACTGATGTACACTGTTCATGTACCATAGATGTGAGTAAGTAACATGGTATAGGGTCCGGACTTGAATCTGCAGCCGCATTATATACCTGACAACAATCTCCAGCAGCCAGGGTCAGAGATTCCTATGATCCTGGCCATTTAACCCCTCAGATGCCCTGGTCAGTGTTGTCTTAGTGTTTAGATAAAGGAAGGGGCCTCCATCTTCTCCCAATCTCACCGGCCCTAACACTATTGTATGGTGCTGAGCAGTTTTCATGATGGTAAAAGAATAATACACTGCATTTAGAGCTGCACGATGAATCAAATTAATTTGGTTAAATTGCTTTTTTTCAGCCTGACAATTCTGATTTTGTTAAATATTGTGACATAATTTTTTTTTTCTCCTGGAGTGCTAAATTAGCGCATCACTTGTGGGTCTTAAATCCCTACCATCCCTGCACATGATATGCTGATACAGCGTTCCAGATGACAGCAGTAGCACTGACTGTAGCCAGAATCTCATTGTGACAGGGCCGGTGCAAGCTGTAAGAGGACCTAGGCAGCCCCCTAGGGTGCAATTTAGCAGGGGGCACCGGCCCCATGCGGTTTAAAAAAAATAAGTGTTGGCGCAAGTTTTTTATTTAAAGTACGGCGGGCGGCGGCGGGCCCTCCCCCGCACCAGGCGGCTGCCGCACTGCCCAGAGAGAGGGACTTACAGGAGGGAAGCGCCTCTAATGTCGCGTAGCCGAGCTCTGTTCGGTCCGCGGTACAGGAGCTTTTGTTTTCTGTACCCGGCCGGACTGACAGGAAGTGCTCACTTAGTGGGCACTTCTTTTCAGTCCGGCCGAGTACAGGAAACAAATGCTCCTGTACCGAGGACCGAACAGAGCTCGGCCATGCTACACTAGAGGTGTGTGTGTGTGGGGGGGGGGGGATGGAATGAGAGTGACAAGGGAGTGGGGGGGAAATGAGAGTGACAAGGGGAGGGGGAATGATGAGAGTGACAAGGGAGTGGGGGCGGGGTGGGAGGAAATGATGAGAGTGACAAGGGAGTGGGGGGGAATGAAAGTGACAAGGGAGTGGGGGGGGGTGGGAGGAAATGATGAGAGTGACAAAGGAGTGGGGGGGTGAGAGTGACAAGGGGGGAGGAAATGATGAGAGTGACAAGGGAGTGGGGGGAATGAGAGTGACAAGGGAGTGGGGGGAATGAGAGTGACAAGGGAGGGGGGGAATGAGAGTGACAAGGGAGGGGGGGAATGAGAGTGACAAGGGAGGGGGGGGAATGAGAGTGACAAGGGAGGGGGGGGAATGAGAGTGACAAGGGAGGGGGGGGAATGAGAGTGACAAAGGAGTGGGGGGGGTGAGAGTGACAAGGGGGGAGGAAATGTTGAGAGTGACAAGGGAGTGGGGGGAATGAGAGTGACAAGGGAGGGGGGAGGAAATGATGAGAGTGACAAGGAAGTGGGGAGGGGGGAATGAGAGTGACAAGGGAGTGGGTGGGTGGGAGGAAATGATGAGAGTGACAAGGGAGTGGGGGGGAATGAGAGTGACAAGGGAGGGGGGGGAATGAGAGTGACAAGGGAGGGGGGGGAATGAGAGTGACAAGGGAGGGGGGGGGGGAATGATGAGAGTGACAAGGGAGTGGGGGAAAGAATGAGAGTGACAAGGGAGTGGGGGGGGAATGAGAGTGACAAAGGAGGGGGGGAGGAAATGATGAGAGTGACAAGGGAGTGGGGGGGAATGAGAGTGACAAGGGAGGGGGGGAATGAGAGTGACAAGGGAGGGGGGGAATGATGAGAGTGACAAGGGAGTGGGGGAAGAATGAGAGTGACAAGGGAAGGGGGTAAATGAGAGTGACAAGTGAGGGGGAGTAAATGAGTGTGACAAGGGAGTCCCCAGAGCCAGACTGCAGCCAGAGACCAGATCATCTTATTGTCCTGGTGGACAATGCAATATGTTTATTATTTAATTGTTTAGCTATTAATACTACATTGGAAACAAATTTACCTCACATTAAGGCTCCATTCACACGTCCGCAACGTGTTTTGCGGATACACGGAGCCGCAAAACATGGAAAGCGGCAATGTGCGTTCTGCATTTTGCGGACCGCACATTGCCGGCACTAATAGAATATGCATTTGCGGACAAGAATAGGACATGTCCTATTTTTTGGGCGGAACAGAAGTGCGGACCCAGAAGTGCGGATCCGCAATTCCGTGTCCGGGCAGCACATCATGCTGCCCCTCAAGAATGAATGGGTCCGCAATTCCGTTCCGCAAAATGCAGAACGAAATTGCGGACATGTGAATGGAGCCTAAAAGGACACTATAGTCCCAGAACCAGTACAGTTTAATGTAGTGGTACTGGTGTCTATAGCCTGTTCCTGCAGAGAAAAGACACTGTGCAGTACTGGTGTTAAAGGAGCACTATAGTGCCAGGAAAAGTAACTCATTTTCCTGGCACTATATAGTTGTTAGGAGTGGGGCACCCTCGTGTCCCCCTCCCACTGGGCTGAAAGGGTTAAAACCCCTTCAGCCACTTTGCTTTCTCCAGCGCTGGCACTGGGAACTCTTCTCCCCGATCCTCCTCTTTCGCTTGATTAACCCTAAGGGAAACATAGCAGTTCTTTTAATTTAAGTGCTGAGAAAGGGGTGGAACATGATATGGGCAGATCATCTGATAAGGGGGGGGGGGGCAATTTTTATCTTGCTTAGGGCGGCAAAAATCCTTGCACCGGCCCTGGGTTGGGGGGGTAGAGAGAACGCACTGAAGGGTATATAATGTATATAGAGGGAGGACTGCAGAACAATATATAATATATATAGAGTGAGGACTGGAGGAGGATATATAATGTATATAGAGGGAGGACTGGAGAAGGGTATATAATGTATATAGAGGGAGGACTGGAGAACAATATATAATGTATATAGAGGGAGGACTGGAGGAGGGAATATAATGCATATAGAGGGAGGACTGGAGGAGGGAATATAATGTATATAGAGGGTGGACTGAAGGAGGATATACATATCATGTAGATAGAGGAAGGACTGGAGGAGAGTATATAATGTATATAGAGGGAGGACTGGAGAACAATATATATTGTATATAGAGGGAGGACTGGAGGAGGGAATATAATGTATATAGATAGAGGACTGGTGGAGGGTATATAGTGTATATACAGGGAGGACTGGAGGAGGGAATATAATGTATATAGAGGGAGGACTGGTGGAGGGTGTATAATGTATATAGAGGGAGGACTGGTGGAGGGTATATAATGTATATAGAGGGAGGACTGGTGGAGGGTATATAGTGTATATACAGTGAGGACTGTTGAAGGGTATATAGAGGGAGGACTGGAGGAGAGTATAATGTAAATAAAGGGAGGACTGGAGGAGGGTATATAGTGTATATAGAGGGAGGACTGGAGGAGGGTATATAGTGTATATAGAGGGAGGACTGGAGGAGGGAATATAATGTATATAGAGGGAGGACTGGTGGAGGGTATATAGTGTATATACAGGGAGGACTGGTGAAGGGTATATAGAGGGAGGACTGGAGGAGAGTATAATGTATATAGAGGGAGGACTGGAGGAGGGAATATAATGTATATAGAGGGAGGACTGGTGGAGGGTATATAGTGTATATACAGGGAGGACTGGAGGAGGGAATATAATGTATATAGAGGGAGGACTGGTGGAGGGTATATAATGTATATAGAGGGAGGACTGGTGGAGGGTATATAGTGTATATACAGTGAGGAATGGTGAAGGGTATATAGAGGGAGGACTGGAGGAGAGTATAATGTATATAGAGGGAGGACTGGAGGAGGGAATATAATGTATAGAGAGGGAGGACTGGTGGAGGGTTTATAGTTTATATAGAGGGAGGACTGGAGGAGGGCATATAATGTATATAGAGGGTGAACTGGTGAAGGGTATATAGTGTATATACAGGGAGGACTGGTGGAGGGTATATAGTATATACAGAGGGAGAACTGGAGCAGAGTATATAATGTATAAATCCTCCATCTATATACATTACATACCCTCCTCCAGTCCTCCCTGTATATACATTATATGCCCTCCTCCAGTCCTCCCTCTATATAAATTATATACCCTCCTCCAGTCCTCCCTTTATATACACTATATAATCTCCTCCAGTCCTCCCTTTATATACACTATATATATTCAAACCAGCACTTGGATCTGAATACTTTTGTAATTGTATATAATTAAAAATGTAGCCACTGCGTTATTAAATAAAATGTATCTGTATGGCGCCACCTGCTGTTTGTTCTTTTTCTTCTTTCTTTGTCCTGCTCACTGAGAAGGCCGCACATGCTCGGTTTCATCCTTCAGTTGCCTCCTGAGTTGTGATAGGGAGAGCTGAGACACGCCCCCATAGATGCAGCAGCAAAGAGACTCCCTTTGCGCTGTCAGCTTGATTTTTATCTAGCAAAGCAATGAATGGAGAGATCTCTGGATCCATGTGAGGTACAGGGCTGGTTCTAGCTTTGTCTGTTTTAGAAAAAGATTGTCATGTACTAGATTATGTATGATTTTTTTTTTTTTACATTAGTCATGAGATAACCCCTTTAAGGAACATGTAGCTACACATATATTATATGTGCGTGGCTGCATGTTAAACATTTAGCCACCAATTTTGCCAGTCAAAAGATGAGACTGCTCTTTTATATAGAAAATATATTTACCAATTTCCTATATTTTGAAACATAGTAATGTGACTTTGAATGATCTCTTCGTTGCTGGGAGGGATATGATTCACACTTCATTTGGCTGCTCTTGTTGCTTAGCCTCATCATTGTAGCACAAAGACAAAGTGCTGTGGGTCTTCTGTCAGTCTAGGGTTAAGGCTGCCATTTTAGAATGTTGTCTGATCAGTAACTTTCAAAAATGCCAAATACAGCAAAATTAATAAAAGTCAACCAATCATATCCACCTATAAAGCTGTCTGATTATGGTTCTCCACTAGTGTCTTGTGGTGCCTAAAAAAGGCCATGGTTAATTTTTGAACAATATTTCAACTAAATATTTATTTTTACAGAAAATCGCTTTGTCTAATCATAGGGGACAAATAGGAAAACTAAAGTACTGATGTGAAGCAGAATTTTTTAATTAAAAGAGGAAACAGAAAGGATTCAAGTAACAAGTTTACCAAATATGAGTCCGGTGTCTTCTCTCATCAATGCGTTCTCAATTTACACATTAGTACTTCCTCAGTAATAGCATATTCCGAAATACCTTTTTAATAGTTATAATGGCTTATTTTGTCTGGGGAGCAATCATCAGAGGAAACAAAATGGCTGCTGTCCCATTAGTTCACACAAATCCTGTCCTACTCACCCAGCAGGACAAGTTACTTCACAGCACTGAGCTAAAGAGCTGCCGCATCCTCCTCTCTGCTCTACTGGTCAGGGATTATAATCCTGAATATAGATGATAAAATCTTCATCTGAATCTCTGTGGTAATTGTGTTCATGAGGTGACATCAAGTACAGAGAGGATAGAGAGGACAGACTGTGCTAATGTGGGGCTGTAGCAATGGAGACTGAATACAAGTGCTGCTGCTCATTAGCCAGCCCCCCACCCTCCTCTGTGTCTCCTCATAAAATCCATTCCTACAGTCCTGCTGTATGATTAGGACAGGTTTTCGGTGTACTAATAGGATGGCGACCATTTTATTTCTCCTAATGATTGCTTCCCAGATAAAATGAGCCATTATAACTAATGAAAGGTATTTGTGAATATATTTATTATAAAGTAATTTTTAATCATTTTAATTTTCTTAATTCCCAGAGAACCACTTTCAGAAGTCAGGATCAGGATTTAGGTGTGTATTCCGTGCTGAATTTGTAGACATTTCACATCCAATCCAAAGAATTCCACTCAGAAAAGCCACTGATCAGCCACACTGAAAGATAATGGGAATACTTCTTGCATTGGTCTGTTGCAGAATTCCTATGGTGTAACCTGGCATTTCTATGGTGGATTTTTAAAAAAATACATGACGGATTTGTCATAGGCAAATCCAACATGTGTGAGCTTACCATACCCATGTCTCCATTCACTCACATATACATTTTTTGACAATGGTGAGTAGTAATTGACAAAGATAGTAGAAAATTGTAAGTTATTTGATTTGT
Organism: Bufo gargarizans; assembly: GCF_014858855.1. Taxonomy (NCBI): domain Eukaryota; kingdom Metazoa; phylum Chordata; class Amphibia; order Anura; family Bufonidae; genus Bufo; species Bufo gargarizans. The sequence continues at coordinate 458,251,958 of NC_058081.1, read as the reverse complement.
TATTATACAAAGACCAAAGTTTATTTACATAACACTGTTGACAACCTAATTTAATATGTTCTAACGAGACATGTGGGAAGTTGTCAGTGATATACTTTAGCTTGCAAGTATAGTTTCTTTTTATGGCTGACTAATACATATCCGGTAAACCTAAAATAAACATTTTAATGTAGTTTTATTAACTTTTGGCTTATTCTAATGTTCCCTGTAGAGTCTTCTCCTGCTCAGAACTGAAATAAAAAATAATCAAATGATTTCTGCACAGCAGTCTGCCTGTCTATTTGTGAATTTTAGATTATATTAGTACCCTCTGAGCTAGACTACATGGGGAAGCTTACAGATACATTTATTTTCTCATTTAAAATTGATTTAAATTACCTTTAAATAATAAAATTAAGAAAATAATAATTAAAATTACCAAAAAGCCTTGAAAAGGTATAGAAAATTGTATCAAAGTATAAATTCAGCAATTCTGATCTCAATAATCAAGGAAGGTCAAATAATTGTAAGCAGGTATGTGTAACTAATGCCCATGTTACCAGCCTCAGAAGGATTTTCTGATGTTTGGCTTAAAGGCCTAGACACAGTTATCTTTGAGTAGTACTATTAAAGGGATTCTGTGATGAGATTTTAGCCGTATAACCTAAACATATGCCCATGTCCGTATTAATAAGGGCGGGCGGCGATTAAGACTGGGAAGGCGGCGCTGGGCACCAGACGGAAATGGGTGCGGCCGGGCACCCTGTATTAACGAACGTCCCCTTGGGCACCTTAGGTAGGTAAATGACAGGTTATAAAAACCAGTTTTTTGGGCTAATAGAGCCACAGGCAGGTTTAATAAGGCCAGCTTAGGATTCATGTTATTAGTACGGACATGGGCATATGTTTAGGTTATAGGGCTAAAATCTCATCACAGAATCCCTTTAAGCAGTGTATGGCAGTATTATGCCAGCTCATCTGTGATATGTCGCTGTGGTGCATGAGACCTGTTCTAGTTAGTTTTACTAGAGTATATTATAAAGCATACAGTGCCTGTTTCAATTTAAAAAAAATTAAAAACAGTATAGACAGTGTCTTTAATTAAAGTCCTTTTCCATGTCAGTGTTACCCAGTGTTTTACCATTTAGTATGTTCTGGTGACTTGCATTACAGTATTCCTTCCTATGTGCATAACCTTACATTTGTCAGTGTTAAACCTCATCTGCCACTTATCTGCCCAAGCCTCCAATCTATCCAGATCCCTCTGTAGTAGTATACCGTCCTCTTCCGTGTAAATTACTTTATACAGTTTAGTGTCATCTGCAAAAATTTATATTTTACTGTGCAAGCCTTCTACAAGATCACTAATAAATATATTGAAGGGAATAGGGTCCAATACTGACTGCTGTGGTACTCCACTAGGGACAGTGACCCAATCTGAGTGTGTGCTGTTAATAACCACCCTCTGTTTTCTATCACTGAACCAGTTACTTACCCACATACAGAAATTTTCCCCCAGTCCAGGCATTCTCATTTTATATACTAATCTTTTATGTGGAACAGTATCAAATGCTTTGGAGAAGTCAAGATATATGACACCTAATGAGTTACTCTGGTCTAGTTTAGAACTTACCTCCTTATAGAAACTAAATAAAATAGTTTGACTTGACCTATCCTACATGAAGCCAAGCTGATACAGCGTTATTCGCTTATTTTTGTTGAAGTACTCAAAGATAGCATCTCTTGCCATCTGGTCCCAGCAATTTGTCTATTTTAATATTTTTAAGACGCTGCTGCACTTCTTCCTGGGTCAGACAGGCCACTTTTAATGGGGAATTTACTTTTGTATTCTGTATTTCATTTGACGGTTTATTTTACTCAGTAAATACAGTGGAGAACAAATGTTTAATAGCTTTGCTTTCTCCTTATCGCTGTCTGTAACTCCCCCCTCATTCTTCTGTAAAGGGCTGACGCCTTCAGATTTATAATTTTTACCATTTATATAATTGAAGAATATTTTAGGGTTAGTTTTACTTTCTTTGGCAATGAATCTCTCAGTCTCTAGTTTGGCTGATTTTATATGTCTTTTACATATTCTATTTTTTCCTTATAGTTTTCAATGCTTCCTTGCTACCATCCTATTTTAGTGATTTAAATGCTTTCTTTTTGTTATTTATTGCTTCCTTTACAATTCTATTTATCCACATATTTTTTTTTCTTGTTCCTCACCCTTTTATTCCCATAAGATATGTACCTCTCACAATTAGAGTTTAGGATGCTTTTAAAAATATCCCATTTTGTGGCTGCATTTTTATTTTTGAGTACAGTCTCCCAGTTAGTTAGGCCATCTTCATAGAGTTTGTATGTTCACCCTGTGTTTGCATGTATTTCCTTAATTAAAGAAGGGCGTGATCTAAGGTGTTCTGATTTGGTAATGTATAAAGCTTGGAGAAAAAATTTAGAAGAACCCTACTTACTTTGTTCAGCACAGTGGCTCAGTGGTTAGCACTTGCAGCTCTGCGGTCGTAGGTTCAAATCTAACTAAGGATAACATCTGCTTGGAGTTCGTGTGGGTTTCCTCTGGATACTCTAGTTCCCTCCCATTCCAAAGACATACTGATAGGGAATCTAGATTGTTGGCTCCACTGGGGACAGCAAGTAATGATAAGGTCTGTAAAGTGCTGCGGAATATGCCAGCGCTATATAAGTGAGTATAATAAATAAATCGTCCCATGTGCCGCTATAAAGATTGATTAGCATGTAGAGAACACATTAAAACACCAGTTGGCAAACTTTGTAATTGTATTCACATTGAGATGTATTTATTATATCTCCAGATAAACCCTTTAAGTAAAGTATTGTTTTTAATTATTTCTTTGATAAATGTTGAATTACCTTTTCGATGCTGCATATTTTCTCTACCACCGTTCCACTTGCCTGCATCTTCTTTTGCACCGAGCTGTATAATTGTACCTTTTAAAAAATAGATGATTATATCAGCTGAACTTGCGATCGCTGCATATACAAAAAGTACATTTCACAGATGACTGCTTCTTCTGTGCACAGAACCACTCATTTTGCAGTGGCTTAAATGTTCTTTGTTTAATCCCAAGAACTGACCCTCACATATGCAATATTATTGGTCATGTTCTAGTGAAAGTCCATTAGATTAGTCCTGCATGCACTGTATTCGCAATTAGTAATTATATCCCCTCCCTGGTCCCTATCCTAATGTAAACTGTTTTCATTTGGATAGCCTTTCTTAATTTAGATCGACTTCCTTTAGAAAATTAAATCAGTCTAAGAGTAAACATGTTACCTATTACATTCCTGCGGATAATTAATGATTGTATTATCACTGGGCTTTCTGTTTTTCTAATCATATCTTGTAATAATTGCCTCATAATTGCTTAACTAACACATGCAAATTTCCAATTCCCTTTCTGTGACTTACAAACAACCTTTCAGCTAGAAATAGTAAGTAGCCTGCTTTAGAGAATATCTACTTACACTTAAAATAAAATTAAGATTAGCATGTTAATTTCAGCAATACACAGAGTATATATATATATATATATATATATATATATATATATATATTATAGATAGATATAGAATCCTATACAAGGACTTTGCACCTGGCATCTCAAAGTGCTGCTAACTCCATATACAGCATATATATATATATATATATATATATATATATATATAAGCAATGCAAATTTATTTTATGATATTTCATTCTGATCATGTCTCTTTATTTGGCTTGCAATTTATTAAAGGAGACAATCAAGAATAAATTAAGAAAGGTCCTTTGGTGTTTATTAAAAATTAAAAACGTGTGACTGTGTGTACCGCGGAAGAAGACTATGTGGCTCCTAAGGAGCCCTGGTGATTCTCTTGGGAGTATCCCTACTTTTAGACACCATCCATTGGTCGACTGGTGATAATAAGTTTTTATCCAGTTTCCGTGGAGGGGAGCACAGCACATAAAGAAATTGGCCATTATCTGCTGGAATATTCCAGTAGATAGCAGCCTATATACTTACTTACTCCTAGTTCCTGGGTTTCCTAAACCTGCTTGCAATGGTGGAGATAGGTTGTGATTAGAGATGAGCGAATCGAAGCTAACGAAGTGGAACTCCATTTAGAATTTCAGTAAAAATTTAATTTGCAACGAATGCGAATTTCTTCGTGCTTCATGGTAACGAATCGCAGTTTTCCTAAAATGGCGGCTACACGTATGAGGACTGAGGAAATGGGGCAAGGAACTCTGGGAAGGCGGGATCACCCAGTATGACATGCCTGCATTCAGCCAGCCAGCCCTGTGATGTCACAGCCCTTTAAATACAGCAGCCATTTTACATTTTGACATTTTACAGCATTCAGAGTGCAGGGACAAAAAAAAAATGAAAAAAGGATTTATAAGTGCAGGGAAAGGATAGTGAGGAAACATTTCACAGCATCTTAGTGCAGGGAAAGACATCAGAAGGCGCTAGGAACATTGATAGGAAAGTGATTTACAAGTGCAGGGAAAGATTATTTGGGGATCCAAATAGTCATTAGACAGCTCTGTCATTCCAGCTTTTTTTTATTGGGCTGCAAGTGTTACGTTGAAAAGCCTTTAGTGGCTTATATCTTAGTATCTTATGCAGTATGACAAGAAAAATATATGCGCATTTCACGTCTGCAGTTATTTCTGTTAAAAGCGTATAGGGGCGTACTTCATAATTTTTTTTTTTTAAATATATACGCACTGCACTGTTGCAGTTATTTCTGGTGAAAGCGTATAGGGGCGTATTTCAGAACTACAAGAAAAATATATACACACTACACTCTTTGATTGTTTTCTAGTCAAAGCATATAGTGGCCTACCACAGCAGACTCCCTTCTACACCACTATAAAGGCTCTCAGCAGCCAGGAAATAGCAATGTTATTATGAGATTTGCCGCTAATAAATTCAGATAGAAGCGAATTGTTCCGAAAAATTTGGCAAACCAGCCAAATTGAATTTTTAAAAAATTCACTCTTCTCTAGTTGTGATGTTGTGGAATCTGTGTGCATACTACTATAGGGATGGGTGGCAGCCATGAGTGTCATACTGGGTACAAGAACTGAATTGCACTGGTGAATGTTTCACCACATGGAACTAGGGTCGCAGGAGCTTGTCTCTGTCTGTAGTAGCTGGCACTGGTTTTTTAGCTTTCATATTGCAAGTTTTATACATAAAACACTTTGCATTCCTAAAATGATCTTTTTTCTTATGTGTTTTTTTTTTATTGAAATAGCAATCCAGACATTAATCATGCAGGTTTCTGGTCAATTTTGACTTTCAGCAGATAATATTATTGGCTTGTCACAAGGGAAACATGCAGCGCTCTATGAAAATATAGAAAAATGTCCCCTTATAATGTGCGCCAGTACATAAAAATGCCCTGTTGTGTGGCAGTATAAAAAATACCTCCTCTTAGTGCCCCCTGTAGAGCCAAGGTCTCCATAGTGCCCTCATAATGTGTGCCAATGCCTCCTACTGTGTGCCCAAAAAACCCTCTTAGTGCCCCCAGTTGAGCCAAGGTCCCCATAGTGCCCTATAATTTGTGCCAGTATAAAATACTCCTATATCATGCCCCAATAGTATGCCTCCCCTTGTCCCCATGGTGCTTGACAATGTGCAAGTATAAAATGACCCCATAATGTGTGCCAGTATAATTACCCTATATAATTACCCCAATAGTGCTCCTATTCCCCCATTCTCCATAGTGGCCCCCATGTGTGCCAGTATATAAGATAGAGTCCCTAGTAGATGCCCCCATAGTGCTCCCTCCTTCTTTATAGTGCCCCCCATGTGTGCTAGTATATAAGATAGGGCCCCCAATGTTTGCCAGTATATAAGATGGGGCCCCAGAAGATGCCCCCATAGTGCTCCTCTCCTCCCTTCTCCATAGTGCCCCCCATGTGTGCCAGTATATAAGATAGAGCCCCCATAGTGACCCCCCCTCCATAGTGCCCCCCCCCTCCATAGTGCCCCCCCCATGTGTGCTAGTATTTAAAATAGGGCCCCCATAGTGCTCCTCCTCCTAAGGACAGCGATAAAGATGAATATAGAGAGATGAGCGCTTCCACAATGGAAATGCTCATATCCCCCTGCCGCCGGTAGGAAGGGGCCCCCCTCCCACACTGGGCCCCTGTGCAGCCGAACAAGCTGCACAGGCGGTTACGTCCGCCCCTGATTCCAGCCCTGCTTCATGGTAGCGGGAGGCTCTCTGAAAGGTGAGACAGAGGATTGGGAACTGGGAGGACTCTATCTCTGTCTGCAATCCTGCCCATTTTGCCTTTGTTTTAACGCTGCTGGAAAGCTGTGGCTAATTTAGGTAGTAGTAATATATGCAGACTACTATTACCTAGTTACAGTTTGCTAGCAGCTATTAAACACACATATGTTGGCAAATATTGCTGTATATATTGAATATTGACCTGTACACACATTAAAGCTGTATACTGATCCGCCTCTGGATCTTCCATAAATGTTTCATCATTTGAATACTCATTTGAAGATGTTTTCCAGCTACACTAAAGATATTTATGGCAGATCAAAATAATTTGTTATTACCTCATGGTAAAATGGAGGTCCTATGTTACCATGTGTGCATTAGAAAGTGACTTTCTAATACACACCTCAGCTACTGCAGAATCTCCTAATACACACCTCACCTGCTGCAGAATCTCCTAATACACACCTCAGCTGCTGGAGAATTTTTCCGCCTCCCAGGCTCCATGATGGAAATCTGTCAGATCTCGTCATAGTCAGGGGGATCTATATGGTGTTGTCGTCCAAGATGTGCCAGATCTGGTACTACTGTGATGTTAGTAGTTGTGCTCCTATGACAGAGCGGAACAGCAAAAGTTACTAGCGCACATGCAAATAAAGCCTAATACACACCTGAGATACAGAGCATCATAACAGTGAAAAGAGAACTACAATTCTCATTATGACTGGGTTGGAAATGAGAGGGCTATACATGGAGGGGTAAAAGAGGAGGGAACTACATCTTTCAACATGTCCAAGCTGTTATTATTGGACACAATTGGACATTACAGGGAAAGAGTATAAAAGAAGGGAACTACAGCTTCCAGGATGTCCAGATTGTTATTATAGGGCATCAGATGACATTACTGGGTGAGGGTTTTAAGTGGAGAGAGCTCCAACCCCCAGCATGTCCAGACTGTAATCTTTGGACATCAATATACATTACAGAGAGAGGGGTATAAGAGGAGAGAACTACAAGTCCCAGCATGTCCAAATTGTTATTAGAAGCCTCAGTAGAAATTATAGAGAGAGGGGTATAAGAGCAGAGACTACAACTCCCAGCATTACCAGAATGTTGTTGTAGCATCCACCACCCACTCTCCTTGCCCTGGCCAGATGATGTGGGTTTCAGAGTCTCCTAGTAACACCACTGGCGTTTAATATTTATACAAGTAGGGTATATACTGCACACTTCTTAGGAAAAAATGGATCCCTTGATGACTGCTCAATGTTCCCATTTAAAAAGAACCTGTCACTGAAATGCAATAATCTATGAGCAGCAGGAGAAGCTGAGCCGATGAATATATACACTGAACAAAATATAAACACAACACTTTCAGTTTTTCTCCCATTTTGCCTGAGTTGAACTCAAAGATCTGAAATATTTTCTACATACACAAAAGACCCATTACTCTCAAATATTGTTCACAAATCTGTCTCAATCTGTGTTAGTGAGCACTTCTCCTTTGCCGAGATAATCCATCCCACCTCATAGGTGTGGCATATCAAGGCGCTGATTAGACAGCATGAATATTGCACAGGTGTGCCTTAGACTGCCCACAATAAAAGGCAACTCTGAAATGTGCAGTTTGATCACACAGAACAATGCCACGGATGTCGCAACGTTTGAGGGAGCATGCAATTGGCATGCTGACTGCAGGAATGTCTACCAGAGCTGTTGCCCATGCAATGAATGCTCATTTTTCTACCATAAGCCGTCTCTGAAGTCGTTTCAGAGAATTTGGCAGTACATCCCACCGGCCTCACAACCGCAGACCACATGTAACCACACCAGCCCAGGACCTCCACATCCAGCATGTTCACCTCCATGATCGTCTGAGACCAGCCGCAACAGCAATCAATCAAAGAATTTCTGCACAAACTATCAGAGACCGTCTCAGGGAAGCTCATCTGCATGTCATCTCATCGTCCTCATCGGGGTCTGGACCTGACTGCAGTTCGTCGTTGTAACCGACTTGAGTGGGAAAATGCTCACATTCGATGGCATGTGGCACGTTGGAGAGGCGTTCTGTTCATGGATGAGTCCCGGTTTTCACTGTTCAGGGCAGATGGCAGACCGTGTCTGTGGCGTCGTGTGGGTGAGCGGTTTGCTGACATCAACGTTGTGGATTGAGTGGCCCATGGTGGGGTTATGGTATGGGCAATCGTATGTTATGGACAACAAACACAGGTGTATTTTATTGATGGCATTTTGAATGCACAGAGATAGCGTGATGAGATCCTGAGGCCCATTGTTGTGCCATTCATCCACAACCATCACCTCATGTTGCAGCATGATAATGCACGGCCTCATAGAAACATAGAAACATAGTGTGGCGAAACCAACCTCGCCACGGTATTTTGGAGGGGGCTGTTTGCTAGCCTCCTGCCCTGGGATTATGGTCCCTTAAGTTATTGGGTCTTAAAGCACTTGGGACTGAGCCCTCTGTCCCTGGATTGCATCATTTGCCTTACTTGCTTGGATGGAGCACATGGTGAGAACAATAGATAGCGGCCATTTTAACTCACAGACACTGTTCTGACTTTTCAACACGGTGCTATCTTGCCTGTATTTGGTGCACAGAGACATCCTTCAGTAGTTTTAAACTACCAAACAGGGGATACATTTATTAGTGACTATTTTCTGTATAACTTGTATATTTTCAGTGTAACTGGCATAAAACTGTATCTTCCAAACTACTGAACGGATGTGGGTGAATTTTGGATATGTGGTTCACCCAGATCCCCCGGTTCCGAGAATATATTGGTTATGGGGTTATTGCATGTTTTGGGGTTCCTGTGATATGTTTTATAAAACTGTATTTCTCTGCCTTTGATAATTATATTCGTCATTGTGTTCAATGGTCATCATCGGCAGAGGGGAGGATTTTGTGTGGGTGTGTTTCTATTGTCCCATTGTGTGTTTAAATGGTGATGTCTGTCCTGTTGTCTCCACATGTGTATTGGCGATCTCCCCTTTGTCCTGAGAGATAATTGGATTGGCTTCGGTTGTCTCCCAGGCAGAGAGGAGGAAACCATGATGCATTGTGGGGATATGTTGTATCTGTCCTGTGTCGCAGTCTCCTTTCTGGTCCTCTAGGGGGCGGGAACGATTGGTTGCTGTACTTGCATTGTGTGTGTTATAAGGTATTGATTGGTTGGATTTCAAAACCCTGTGGGCAGTACTATGTTTGTTCTTTATGAATAAAAGAGTCTGTACCTGAAGTACAGTCAGACCACTGCTGACCCTCAAGACGGAGCCTTGTCTCGTTATTGGGGGGAATCCCTGTATGCTGTTGGAGACTGATTGCCAGGAGTGTAAGCTGATTGGACGCTTTTCCTGTTCGTCTGCTGACAGCTATTTGCGAGGTTCCAGTTTGGAGTGCTATTTTGTATCCAGTTTGGGAGGTTGGTGTTCAGCAGTAGCTGTGCCTGTCTCTCAGAAAGGGGCATATCGCCTAAACGGATTTTAACCCCTTGTCTGCGGAAACGGTCCGTTACACATAGAATGTGTCGACAGATAAGAACCATTTGGCCCATCTAGTCTGCCCAATATATCTGAATCCTATGAATAGTCCCTGGCCCTATCTTATATGAAGGATAGCCTTCTGCCTATCCCATGCATGCTTAAACTCCTTCGCTGTATTTGCAGCTACCACTTCTGCAGGAAGGCTATTCCATGCATCCACTACTCTCTCAGTAAAGTAATACTTCCTTATATTACTTTTAAACCTTTGCCCCTATAATTTAAAACTGTGTCCTCTTGTGGTAGTTTTTCTTCTTTTAAATATGCTCTCCTTCTTTACCGAGAATTGCAAGGATCTGTACACAGTTCCCGAAAGCTGAAAATATCCCAGTTCTTGCATGGCCAGCATACTCACCGGACATCACCCATTGAGCATGTTTGGGATGCTCTGGATCGGAGTATGCGACAGCGTGTTCCAGTTCCTGCCAATATTCTGCAACTTCGCACAGCTATTGAAGAGGAGTGGACCAACATTCTACAGGCCACAATCAACAACCTGATCAACTCTATGCAACGGAGATATGTGTTGCACTGCGTGTGGCCACCAGATACTGACTGGATTTCTGATTCCCCAACCCCCCCCCCCCCCCGTGAGGCAAAACTGTGCACATTTCAGAGTGGTCTTTCATTGTGGGCAGTCTAAGGCACACCTGTGCAATATTTATGCTGTCTAATCAACACCTTGATATGCCACACCTGTGAGGTGGGATGGATTATCTCGGCAAAGGAGAAGTGCTCACTAACACAGATTTAGACAGATTTGTGAACAATATTTGAGAGTAATGGGTCTTTTCTGTATGTAGAAAATATTTCAGATCTTTCAGTTCAGCTCATGCAAAATGGAAGCAAAACCGAAAGTGTTGCGTTTATATTTTGTTTCAGTGTAGTTTTGTGTTGTCATTTATAGATTTAAGTCTCTGCTTTTTCTGGGTTCAGTTGTACACGGGGCAGTCTTATCAATGATTACCAGCTATCTCTGTACACACTTACACAGGGAATGCTATCAATCACTGAAAAAAGCCTAATGGGACATCTTGAGCTCAGAAAGAGCAGAAATTCAAATTGTTTAAGATAACATGTTTTAGTAAATCTTTTCTCATAAAACTATATATCAATCTGCTCAGCTCCTCCTGGTCTATAACATGCTGCCTGCAGACTGCATTTCACAGCTTCTCTTTTACTAAAAATAAGTGAAGTGGTCATGCATACACGTGGCTCTCCTCCTATGCACTGCAGTAGAGAGGGCCACACACATTATAGGCCACCTTCTTTTTGTGACTCTTATTGGGGATCATGTGGGGTTTCAATTCCCCACTAGCTCTAATTTCTAAGCCTTGCCTGACCCCAAGGCTAGAATCAGATACATTAGTTTGCATGCTCAGCTAATGTAAAAGAAAGCAATCTGCACTGAACTATCTGCAACCTGCATAGATGTGTATTCAATCAGAGATTGAAACATTTTCAGTATTCAAAATATCATAGTAGCCAATTTATAAACTGCTCTCAGGCTTTGCTCCCGTCAGTTCCAGGGTTTCTGTCAACTGATGCAATTATCGACTGATCAAACTGTGTACCCTGTTCTGCAGCCTTGTGACTGTAAATTGCTGGTTGCTCATTTATAGCTATTTGTGGAATCCAGAATTACATAGAGAAAATCAGAATGCCCCCAGTGCTTTACAAAGAAAATATAGAGAACCCTCTAAGGTGCTAATCCCATAGCTCTCGCCTTAGGGAACATGATCGCTGTAACTGCGGTTTTCCATTTACGGATTATCTAATACTGTAGAGATGGGGCTCTGCACTAAATTGTACATTATGGATATCTTATTCTTTACATGCATATTAATAAAATACTTGTATAAAATATATGATGTTAACACTTTATTATAGTTAGGTGTTTATATTGAAGAGTAGAGATTATACAGGAAGAGATTTTAATGGAAGACAATAATAATGCTGAGAGTTTGGGACAAAATGGAAACCTGTAAATCTCAAAATTAATCCCAACAATGCAAATTTACCCCAAAGAAATAACAATTATAATAATAGCAATATAATATATTATTGCTTCATTTAGCATTCTGTAGATTAAATGGATTGTCTGCTTTAGTGGGTCATCTCCAGGCAGCATCTCCCTTTAATTACATCTCCTAATCTACTCTGGGATTTGGAAATCAGACATATTTACTGACAACAATAAAGGTTTATTAATTTAATGGCCATTCTAATTTAAAATGCTCATTTAGTCCATGAATGCCCAGCAAAATAGTATCTAGTAGTGACGGCTCACAGCTCCCCTTGTGATCAACTTGGCTGGGAGTTGCACAGTATGAGAGGTAACTGGCTGGCCCATTTGAAAAAAAATCAAGGGGGATATTTATCAAACCGAAAAATGCCTAAATTAGGTCCTTTGCGCTGCAATCTGCGATTTGTCCCCGCTCACGCCAGGTCTAAAAAAGGGGATGTGGCAGGAAAGGATTGGGCCAGCATAAAATGGTCTAAATGTAAAACAGCTTTAGAAGTGGCGGCGGATCCGCCAAAGTTATGTACAGACTAGCGCCAGCAGTTATAGGGGTTATTAAGACCGGCGTCTAAAATGCCGGTCTTAATAAATGTGCCCCTAAGTGTATATATTAGATTATTTAATATCCAATATTACTTTACATTATTTTATTGATATTTCAATCTCATATAGTGATATATTACTAGGATTTGACATCGTGTTACAGATGGGGGTTCCGACTGTAAGAATGTAGGGGCTCCTGTGATGCTTCCGAGCTTCGGCTCCTTAATAGTCTTTCCCTGTGCAGCAGTCATCCACTGTGCAGGGAACTGCAGATGGACCAATTTACTTGAATAGAGCTGTTCGGTGGGTGATGGGGTGATATTGTGCAGGAAAAATTACCAGGGAAATAATCAGAGGGAATGGGAATTAAATAGAAAAAGAACTTTGTCTTAAGAGAGGCTTAAAAATCCAAAAAGGTGCAAAATTGGGTCACTGGCTCTTATCGCTTCAAATCTTCCTCTGTCTATGGGTATGTTCATATGATGCATTTTGAAAATCCATGTTCCATGTGGAACAACAAAGCAAGTGCTGCTTTCCACTAAAATGAATGGGAGGCCATTTGAGGAACTCTTGGAGGGGATTTTGAGGCTGAAATGTGGCAAAATCAGTACCAAAAACACAATGTGACTTGACCCCTTTTCTCTCAAAGCATTGCTCACTTATATTAAAATGGTTTTGTTTCATTTAAGGGGTATTCCAGTATCAGCAAATAAAGCTTACTGATTGTATAATGAAACATTTTGAGTCTATCAGTTCCTTGTATTTTTTAAAGATCTCTGAGGAATTTCATTGAATGAAACCCACTGCAAGAGCATGGCAATCTGTGCAGGTGTGTGGCTCGTCACAAGAGGCAGCTCTGATAACTGCACTGTGAAGACCTAGTCAATGACTGGAGGTAGAGATCTTCAAAATCAATAGGGAATTGATGAGCAGAGACTATTGTACAATTGTGGAAGTTTTCATTATAAATCACAGACCAATCAATGACTTAGGCCTCTTTCACACGAGCGTTTCCGGATAAGGTCCGGATGCGTCCCGGTGCATTGCGGCAAATCCGCTCGAGTAGGTACGCAATTGCAGTCAGTTTTGACAGCGATTGCATTCCGATGTTCAGTTTTTATCGCGCGGGTGCAATGTGTTTTGCACGCGCATGATAAAAAAAATGACTGTGGTACCCAGACCCGAACTTCTTCACAGAAGTTCAGGTTTGGGTTAGTTGTAGTGTAGATTGTATTATTTCCCATTATAACATGGTTACAAGGGAAAATAATAGCATTCTGAATACAGAATGCATAGTACAATAGGGCTGGAGGGGTAAAAAAAAAATTGAAAATAATTTAACTCACCTTAATCCACTTGTTCACGCAGCCGGCATCTCTTCTGTCTTCATCTATGAGGAATAGGACCTTTGATGACGTCACTACGTTCATCACATGGTCTGTCACATGATCCATCACCATGGTGACGTAGTGACGTCATCAAAGGTCCTATTCCTCATAGAAGAAGACAGAAGAGAAGCCGGGCTGCGTGAACAAGTGGATTATGGTGAGTTAAATTATTATTATTAACCCCTCCAGCCAATGCTATTGTTTTCCCTTATAACCATGTTATAAGGGAAAATAATACAATCTACACAACCTTGAACCCAAACCTGAACTTCTGTGAAGAAGTTTGGGTCTGGGTACCACATTCAGTTTTTTATCACGCGCATGCAAGACGCATTGCACCCGCGCGCTAAAAACTGAACAGCGGAACGCAATCGCAGTCAAAACTGACTGCAATTGCGTACCTACCCGCAACGGGTTTGCCGCAATGCACCGGGACGCATCCGGACCTAATCCGGACACGCTCGTGTGAAAAACGCCTTAATGTAGTAAAATTACCAAAAGTGCCCTCTAAAATGCAAGTTCAGGGCGGTCAGAAATGAAGGGGAGGAAATAACTAGACACTGATCTTTTCCTACTCTAGTAATGCCCTGCCTAGAATGGAATGGCTGCCCCAAAGTTTTAATTATGCAGTGAATAAGATTTATTTTATTTGTATTTATCCCATACAGTGCTATAATCAATTTGTGTGGCCACTAACCTGAATTTTTTTATTTTTTTTCTAAAGATATAAAGAAGACACCTCCATCATCAAATGGTGTATGGAGCCCCAAGTATGGTGTACCGTTTCAGCAACACGTGCCAGCGTTGGACTATCAACATAATGTTTATATTCCGGGGACACCCACATTACTGGCCAACAAGCATGGACACTATATAGAGCACGAGGAGAAAAACAGTTTTTCCACTTTTGGAAAGAAGAGGAAAATGACATCTTGTTGCGATGTACATGATGATATGATCATTAACAATGACCTAAAATGAAGGAGTGTGCAGACACAGGACCAAAGCCACGATCTGAGCAGTCTGGAACCTCAGCAGTTAACAAACTGTGTCATTACTATGTAAAGAACACTGTCTCAACTCACCTACCTGACGTCTGTTTGTGTGTGATAATTCTGGAAACACAATTTGTGACAGGTCCCGATCAATAAAGTGCAACGGGACAAGGAGATCTAAAATTAATCTGTGACACTTGAAATGAAAGTGCATTCGGAGAGGTAATGAAGGCGCAAAATATACGTACACAAAGACAATGAAAATAAATGACAGTGAAGCTGTGTTGAGTAAATGGACAGGATGCAATTTCATTTGGTAAAACAGATTCAATGTGGGTGAGAATGAAAGTCGCTTGTGTGTAAAAAGCAATTTTCTCTATCTGCAGTCAAGCGAAAGACTTCCTTGAGGACTGGAGTGAATAAGAGGACATCCTTTCTGAAATGTCATTTTGAGTTTCAGCCTTTGGCGATTTCCATTTAGTGCCAGTTCTGTCTTTCATTGTTAATATGTGAAAGTACACAGTGGATATATACATTTTTGCTGGACCTGTATATCTGCGTGTGTTGTATAAATGGAAGGGTGTGTGAAGTCATTTCATCCTATAGGGTATAATCAGTGGAATACAGTCATTGTCCCTAAATATGGAAGATAAAATACATGTAAATATATGTATATGCTATTTTTCAACTACCAGTTGTATTAAAGAGTGCTGGACTCACTTTGGAGGTTTATATTATTATGCGAAAATGAGTATTTTAAATACAAAGCTTATCTCCTGGGAGATGGTGGAGCGAAGGACTGAAATTAAATTGAAATAAAAAAGGTCAGCATAGTAATTGGTCAGTTAAATGCATGTGATATTTTCTGCCTGTGCGCTTTGTCATCTGAAATCACTTCACGGTTTTAATCAGCTTTTTAAAAGCAGAAACATATTCAGGTTTTAAACACTTTCTTATAATGTGAAGGGTGACTGTCAATAATGTAAAATCGTCTCTCAAGGCAACACTTGCTCCGCGAATGGAATAGAGCTCAGGGGCAAAGTCAATTTCAACCTTATATTTTCACGTGGTTTTAAGATTCAAAATTCTGTGCTTATGAATTTTTTTAAATTGGAATCTCTTTTTCTGAATTAGAGCTGTAACTCTCCAGCAAAAACATATATCTAAAAAGATAACATGATGGCTGCCTTCAGCTGCCACTAGAGAAAGCTTATCACACAAATATTTTTAATTCAGTAAATTGTTATGCTACATGTAGTGGTAACTACTATATACTGCCAGAATGTTGTCTTTTAACATTATGGGGAAATCTATGAATCAAATTTTGCTAGTTCTCTGGCGTAAGGTCTGTGGCTGAAGGGGGGGGGGGGGGGGTTGATTACATGGACAGAGGTCTATTTTACCTATCCTATGCTTCTCCCCTCCCTGAAGCCTCAGTATGCCGCCCAGTAACCCACCCCCCTTCTCCTTTTCTAGGCTGGCTGAGATAATAGCCGGCTGAAGGGGTGGGAATACTTCAACCTTTATTTCAGGCTACATTGCAGCGCTAGCCTGAGCTGCAGTTACAGCAGAATTCACTTCCTGGTTTTTCTGCTGCTAAGGTTGGGCGGGCTTAGGCAGCTAGAGTGAAAGCTGGCCACACCTCCTTATGAAATCACACTGAGAACTCAGTTCTTGCGTGCTAGTTCATGTGAAGAGTATGACTCATCAGTCTGGCAGCCTGCAGTGTCTGTGAGGCCCTTCCCCCTGCTGGGGAATCATCATAGAGCCATTTGAAGTGAGCTCAGTGTACAGCATGGATGTCAAACTCATGGCCCTCCAGATGTTGCAAAACTACAACTCACAGCATTCCCTGATAGCTGTAGGATGCCCAGGCATGATGGAAGTTGTAGTTTTGCAACAGCTGGAGGGCCACGAGTTTGACATCCCTGGTGTACAGTAACACATGGCTGTTCTGCAGTTTTACACAATAAATCTCTGTCTGATCTTTTACAAACCCATTCTGTGAATCAAAAACTATAATTCCATATTATACATTAGCTCAAAAGCTTGACCAACCCCCACCCACCAGCACTGATGCAGATTTGTTTCCATTACAGCTGTACTCTAGTTGTGTATAAACCTTACACTATGTATCTTTATAGATGCATATACAGCTCAGCTACATGTGTCTTCTCCAGTCCCATACCATCACTTTGGCTGAATGGCTTCCTATACAGCCCTACTACATCTTCATTCTACTCCTCCACTAGAACTGTGTCTGAAAAGCTTCATATACAGCTCTGCTACATCTGTCTGTTTATCTCTTCAACCAGCACTGTGTCAGAACAACTGCATATTCAGCTCTGCTACATCTGTTTCTTTCTTCCACCAGCATTGATGCTGACCCACCACATATACAGCTCTGCTACATCTGTCTATTTCTTTCCCCCATTAGAACTGTGTCTGAACAGCAGTGTATTCAGCACTGCTACATCAGTTTCTCTCTTCCACTAGCATTGATGTTGACCTGCCACATATACAGCTCTGCTACATAATTTTCTATCTTCCACCAGCATTGATGCTGACCCACCACATATACAGCCTGCTACATCTGTCTATTCCCTTCCCCACTAGAACTATGGCTGAACAGCAGCATATTCAGCTCTGTTACATCCATCAGCCCCCATATGCCTCCATAAGCCCCCATATGCCTCAAACAGCCCCGAAATGCCTCCATCAGCCCCCAAATGCCTAAAAAAACCAAATGCCTCAAAAAGCCCCCATATGCCTCAAACAGCCCCCATATGCCTGCCTCAAACAGCCCCCATATGCCTCTATCAGCTCCCATATGCCTCAAACTGCCCCCATATGCTTCCATCAGCCCCCATATGCCTCCATCAGCCCCCATATGCCTCCATCAGCCCCCCATATGCCTCCATAAGCCCCCAAGTGCCTCAAAAAGCCCCCAATTGCCTCAAACAGCCACCATATGCCTCCATCAGCCCCCAAGTGCCTCCATCAGACCCCCAAGTACCTCCATCAGACCCCCAAGTGCCTCCATCAGCCCACCAAGTGCCTCCATCAGCCCCCCAAGTGCCTCCATCAGCCCTTCCAAGTGCCTCCATCAGCCCTTCCAAGTGCCTCCATCAGCCCTTCCAAGTGCCTCTATCAGCCCTTCCAAGTGCCTCCATCGGCCCACAATCATTGGTGGAATTGGTGGTGCATGTAAAAATAATACTCACCCCTTATGAAGTAGTCTCCCTCCGATGGCTCTCTGACGCTGTCTGAACTCGTCTCTTCCGTGCACGAACAGTTCGGGCGGCCGCGCATGCGCAGAACTATATTCTTTTGTGCTGCGTTGGAGCCACGCATGCACGGCTCTCTTTTAGACGCGGCTCAAAAGAATATGGATCAGCGCATGCGCGGCCGGCCGGCGACGTGCGCGCTCACAGTGTGAGAGGCCGGCCATAGCATCAAAAGGGAAGCGACTGCGCAAGCGTAGCCCATGAATGCGGCTGGCGAGCGGTGGCCGTATCCATGGACAGCGAAGATAAACAATGGATTTTGAATATTCTATTTAAAAATGAACAGTAGTTTTTTTTAATGATATATATTTAGAAAAAAGTTAAATAGGGGATAAATAATGTAATCAAAGATGATTAATAAGATGGGAATACCCCTTTAAGGAATATGTGGTTCAATACAATATGTAGTACTAAAAATTTGGCATTTACCAATAAAAAAAAAGTCACTCAAGGTCCAGAAAAGTAGAGTACAGCTCACAATACATTTTAACATTATATGAGCAGGTTCAATAAGACGGGCATTGCATACATGAGTGTTTTTGAAAAGTCCTTTCAAAGTGAGATGTGACAAATGTATTAAGCTGTGGAGGCCTTAATTAATGTGGCACATTTTCTGCCAGTCCATTCACCAGACAATCAAATCTACACCAGATATAGTCTGCTTTAAACTTGAACTATAATTTATGCTAATTTCTGACATAAATTATATTGAATATATTGCTTATTTAAAAGTTCACACACTAAAATTATTATTGGCATTAGAAATAATCAAATCGAAGTTGAATTCTATCCGAATTTCAGGAAAAATTTGATTCGCACCAAACTCGAATTTCCTCATGCTTCGTGGTAGCGAATCAAATTTTTTCCTAAACTGGCTGCTGTTGCTCATGGAGCAAAGAACTCTGGGAATGAGGAATCACCCACAATGCCAAGCATGCAGCCAAATCAGCAGCCAGCCAGCCTCTGTGATGTCACAGCCCTATAAATAGCGTCAGCAATCTTGGATTCAGCCATTTTATTAATGTATTTAGTGTATTTTATTTAGTGTATTAATAGAAAATATATGTACATCCTATTAATCATTCTGAGGTGAATTTACATTGTTATAAAAATTTTTTGGGGGTGCTCTTATTAGGAAAAAAAATATCTTATTTGCCGTTCTGCGGCGAAGATACATTGTACTACAGCCATTTACTGGGTGCATTAATAGGAACTATATGTATGTCTTATTAGCCGTTCTGCGGTTAAGTTACATTATTATACTTTATTTTTGGAGGGGTGTATTAACAGGCAAAATAATACATCTTATTTTCTGTTCTGCGATGAAAATACATTATACTACAGCCATTTACGAGGTGTATTAATAGGAAATATACGTACGTCCTATTAGCCATTCTGTGGTGAAATGACATTGTTATACTTTTTTTGGGGGGTGTATTAATAGGAAAAAAATTATGTCTTATTTGCCGTTCTGCGGTGAAGTTACATTGTACTACAGCCATTTACGAGGTGTATTAATAGAAAATATACGTATGTCCTATTAGCCGTTCTGCAGTGAATTTACATTGTCATACACTTTAATTGGGGGGGGGGGGTATCAATGGGAAAAAATATGTCTTATTTGCCATTTTGCAGAGAAGTTACATTGTACTACAGCCATTTATGGGGTGTATTAATAGGAAATATACGTATGTCCTATTAGCAGTTCTGCGGTTAAGTTACATTGTTATACATTTTTTGGGGTGTATTAATACGGAAAAAAAAAATCTTATTTGCCGTTCTGCAGTAAAATTACATTGTACTACAGCCATTTATAGGGTGTATTAATAGGAAATATATGTACGTCCTATTAGCCGTTCTTCGGTGAACTTACATTGTTATACAATTTTTTGGGGTGTATTAATAGGGAAAAAAATGCCTTATTTGCCGTTCTGTGGTGAAGTTACATTGTACTACAGCCATTGTACTACAGCCATTAATAGGAAATATATGTACATTCTATTAGCCATTCTGCGGTGAATTTACATTGTACTACAGCCTTTTGGGGTTGCATTATTTTACTTTCATTTACTTAGCGGTCGTGTCTTGACTAGCAATCCAGCGGTGCTGAAGCAGGCCCTGTGCCCCCAACTGTCCTCAACCTGTCTCTGTAATTTTCTGTTTCCTCAGTGCGAGAAGTATTATATGCCGTAGGCTCGGCTCCACTTTTCAGTGAGGAAGAGCTACTAGAGAACAGTTAGCAGCTACTGCCCAGCCAACATCTGGAGGAGACATCTGCCGCTTACTCCGGTAAGCGGGCAAGTAGTGATGATGAAAGTTATGTGGGAGCTTGCATCTCAAGCGTTCAGGCTCCTGACCCAGAGACCGTTGAGGAGGACATCAGTGACATGCAGACAGTAGCAGATAATGAGGATGTAGCCGATCGCACTTGAGAGCCGGGTGAAATAGGGGCATCACCATGGATCAGGAGAAGAGGGTGGAAGCTTGCACATGAGGCAGCGCCTGAGCCAGCAAGGTGGTAGCGTGGCCATGAGTCAGCAGGGTGGCAGCAGTGGGAGGTCAGGAGCCAAACATGCCCAGGGTAGACCAGTAAGCAGGAAAGTAGCGGTGAAGGGGTTCCCGGAGGCAGCAGTAGCAGGCAGTCAGTGCGGAGTGTTGGGGGCACAATTGCAGTGTGGCAGTTTTTTGTTACGACGCCGGAGGAGGTGAACATGGCTACTTGCCAAATTTGTGGGCAGAAGGTGAAGCGTGGCCAGGGTGCCAATGTTGGTACCACGAACCTGTGTCAACACATGCAGCATCACCATAAAGTGGCCTGGAAGAACCGTGGCTCCGATGTGGTGGTCCAGCCTGCCGCAGCAACCTGCATCATCCAGTGGCACACACATGATTTCATGCAGTCAAGGCTCCACCACCTCGGCCGAAAGGAACTGTCTGTCCTTCCCATCATCTACTGGTCCTGATGCTCCTGCTCCTCGTCCTCCTACACCTCATCAGTTATTTTGTCAGCAATTGATCACCGAACAGTATGCGTGCACTCATCTAACGGAGTAGAAGCTGAACGTGCTCCTGGCCAAGTTGCTGGTGCTGCATTTCCTCCCTTTACAAGTGGTGGACTCTGCATCTTTGAGAAAACTGATGGCTTGTGCTGAGCTGAGGTGGAGAGTCACAAGCAGGCATTTCTATGCGAAAAAGGCAGTACTAGCCCTGCACACATATGTAGAACAGAAGGTGGGCAAGTCCTTGAGCCTGTCGGTGTCTGCCAAAGTGCACGGCAGCGCCAACATGTGCAGCTGTAACTACGATCTAGGACAGAAGTACTCAAAAACTAGTTTTATTAAAGGTCCACATACCTGGGTCTGCAGTCAGGTGAAGGTCCGAGCTGAATGCCAAAAGTAAAGCTGAATGCCCCCATTAGTGCCCCCAGTAAGAATAATGCCCCTTTCTTTTCTTTTTCTTATTTTTTTTATAATGAGCGCCCCGCAATAGAAGTGCTTATTAGTAACAGTCCTCACAGGGAACAAAATTACCAGCACCGGCAGGGCCACTAATATACTGGCCTTGCCGGTGGTGGCCACCCTAGCCGCAGAACAGACATATGTATTTTTGTTCCAATCCAATCCCCATTATTGGTGGATTGGATGCAGACCCCTTCATTTCACACTGTGCTCTCTGCATTTTTTTGCTTCCCCATTGAAAAAAAAAGGGCCCACATCCAATCCACCAATAATGGGGATTGGATGTGGAGCAAAAATACCATGGTGTGAATGGAGCCTTATCTTTATTTCACCATGACAGAGACAGGCACGTGCAACAAGGGAACACGCAACTGACACTGAGGAGTCCTTTCCCTTTCAGTCAATGATGCGTACCCGCCCTGTCTGTATCCCTCAGTCCCACCCCCACCCCAAGCTGTGGACTTTATTTCATTGGTGGTAGTGGTGATGTCCAGCCTCATCTCCAGCAGCACATAAGTGTCCTTTGGAGCTTGAAGCTTCCTTACATGCTTCTGCTGCAGGAGAGGAGGGATTGAGCACTCAGAGAAAGACATTTTCCTCCATGTGCAGGCGCCGGATGAAAGCACTGAGAAAGACAAGTCCCCAGTGTCTGCATGTGGAGGGACTGGTCTCCCTCGGTGCACTCCTCCCCTTCCGTCCAGCGCCTGCATGGGGAGGAGCTTGTGCCCCAGCTTTTATCGGCACACTGGCAGATTATGAAGCAGCCTAAAGTGTCGCATCCTATGGAAGGGATGGCAGAGGTCCGTACAGCTGGCATTTGCGGCCCGTATTTGGACCGTGATCCGCCAGTTGAGTACCCCTGGTCTAGGACAATATATGTCCTTTACGAACCACTGGGTAAATGTGATTGCTGCCCAGCCTTACCAGCAACTTGGCCAGGTGACACCGCTCCTGCCTCCACGTTCTCATGCTGTCGGTACTGTGACAATGTCTGCCTCTGCCTCCTCATCCTCCACTGTGTTCTCAGCCTCCACTACAGGGAGAAATCACAGTGCTGCTCCAGCATACCACATGTGCAGGGCACGGCAGTGTCATGCTGTTCTGCACCTAGTTTTCCTGGGCGAACGGAGTCACACAGAGGAATGATTGCTCTGCGTCCTTCGTCAAGAAATCGAATCCTGGCTTTCTCCTCTACAAGTTGTCATGGAAATTTTTATTAGCATAGGATGACTATAGTGGACTTTCTCTTTAGCTTAGGAATGTTATTTAGGTTTATTTTGTATATGCCTACCTGTGTAAGGTCAGGACCGTACCAGGGAAATTCTATAGATCAGCACTCGGGTTCCTACTCCCCCATGTGAAAGCCGGGTCCTCATCAGCAATAGTGGGGTATAGCACACTGATGCCGGTCTCACTGAACCCCAACATGCTGCTAAACATTGGTTGATGGGACTGGTGTCCATGTGAAGGCTATATGCCCTTTCATGGTCAACCCCATTTTAAAAGACCTTCCTCAGAGACTGATTCCCCCTTTCGGAACCATGTCTACCAGAGGTTCACTTTGGGTCAGTAGGAGATTTGTACTGGATTAAATGGATGTTGTCCGATTAAGGCAATATCTGTTTAAGTAAAGGCTGATTCATTTGGAAGCATTTGCACATGTCCTGGGTGTGGTGGTGGATAGTGAGCATGTTTGAGCTCCACCCACTGGCACTCTTAGGGGGTGTCCAAATGTGTCCCTTCCAGTTCTGAAATGTATTCCTATTGGTCAAGGCATGAGGTGGATTGTACCTGCCTATCGGTAATGTTATTGGTCGTCCATGTGCCATGGAGGGCAGGGTTAGCCCAGTAAATGTCTGAGACATGTTAAGTGATGGTGGTTTCTCATCTTTCTGTATAATAACTTCCTGTATGTTTGTTACATGAAGGAAGTGGTCGGGTGATAGGCCTGCCCCTTTCTATTGTTAAACCTTTTGTGGATAAAGAAATAAAAGAGAAGAGACTGGGCAGGAGGAGGGGGTGTGCTCAACAGAAGTCTACAATGAAGAGCAGTAGCAGCTGAAGAAGCTACAGGGTGATGAGGAAGATGAGGCAGATGACCCAGACACACTGTGGCAGTATGTAGTGGAGATGGAGGCAGAGGGGCCCTCTGAGTCACTTGTGCAAATGGTCTTATGCATGCTCAGTTGCTTGCGTAGTGACACCATTTAGCAGAGAGATGACTACAGGATCTCCACCATGTT
Source organism: Bufo gargarizans (assembly GCF_014858855.1). Taxonomy (NCBI): domain Eukaryota; kingdom Metazoa; phylum Chordata; class Amphibia; order Anura; family Bufonidae; genus Bufo; species Bufo gargarizans. Next base: position 458,228,208 of record NC_058081.1, on the reverse strand, counting down.
AGACTTTCGCTATCGGTCCAAAATGGGGCCTTTCTTTTCACCCGCTGAGAGGGAGAACAACTGAACTACTATCAAGACATCCTATGTAGTCAGTTGGCCGCTGCCTATGTGTGCCATTGCCCATCTTCATGCAGGTCTGACCAGGGGGCCCTCTGCACTCACTTACCACTGCCATGGCTGCTGGGGGTAGGGTGGGGGGCAGGAGTACCAGCTCCATCAGCAGCAACTTAAGTCTAGAGTCGCTGATGAGAAGTTTTCTTCACCCGCCTACTGCAGAAAATACTCACCAGCAGCATGTAGACATAGAACATAACCTGAACCAGCAGGTTGTGGCATACTTTGACTGCACCCTGTCACCCCACATCAAAGATCCCCTGGACTACTGGGCAGCGAAACTCAATTTGTGGCCTCAACTGGATGAGTTTTCCCTGGACAAGGTTTCCTGCCCGGCCAGCAGTGTGGCATCAGAGCTGGTCTTTAGTGCGCCGGGGGCCATAGTCACCCCAAGGAGAACTCGTCTGTCCACCAAAAATGTGTAGAAACTGACCTTTGTGAAGATGAACCAGGCATAGATCAGCCAGGATTTCCACACACCAATGCCTCATGCATCAGACTAGATCATTCATGGTGCCACATCTAAACTTTGTCAGAAGAGATCTGTTTCTTCTGGCTAACTGCTTCAGCTACTATTCTGATGCTGCCACCCACTTGATGCCACACACCTGCTGCCAAGTACTCCTACTGCCACCCACCATCTTCAGCTGGTACTGGTATTGCCCCCACCTCACTACTATGTCACTGGGCCACTCTGTGGTCTCCTCATGCTGCTTCCACCTCACCATTCTGTGGTCTCCTCATGCTGCTGCCACCTCACCACTCTGTGGTCGATTCATGCTGCTGCCACTTCACCACTCTGTGGTCTCCTCATGCTGCTGTCACCTGAACACTCTGCAATTGGGTCACTCTGTAGTCTCCTCATGCTGCTGCCACCTCACCCATATGTGTTCTCCTCATGCTGCTGCCACCTTACCACTATGTCACTGGGCAACTCTGTGGTCTCCTCATGCTGCTGCCACCTCACCACTCTGTTACTGCGCCCCTCTGTGGTCTCCTCTTGCTGATGCCAGCTCACCACTATGTCACTGCGCCCCTCTGTGGTCTCCTCATGCTTCTGCCAGCTCACCACTATGTCACTGGGCCACTCTGTGGTCTCCCCATGCTGCTGCCACCTCACCACTCTGTGGTCTCCTCATGCTGCTGCCACCTCAACACTCTGTGGTCTCCTCATGCTGCTTCTACCTCACCAATCTGTCACTGGGCAACTCTGTGGACTTCTCATGCTGTTCCCACCCTCCCTACTCCATGACTGGGCCACTAGTTGGCCTTTTTGGCCTGGATGACATCACCATTTATTTGACACTTCTCATCTGTCAGAAGGAAGGAAAAATGAGACACACAATGTATCCTGTCTATGTAGCAGCTGTAAGGTCTGTATGACATAGTCCCTATTTTGCATCACAATTGGCTTATGATTTAGTAGCCAAAAGCAGGAGTGGGTCAAAAACACAGAAGACATGCAAATATTTTTGTATCCACTCCTGTTTGTTTTTTTGGGCTTTAGCAATACTGATGGATTACTGACCACATACTGACCAGGTGAAGATGGAAGCTCAAAAGGGCAAAATAATCTGTGACGTCAGCACAAACTTACTGCTGACACCCTCTCCATTCTGTCAGGGGACTCTACTTGTATCTGCATTTAATAGAACAGATTCTGTAGAAATCTATGTGGAATAAGTGAATTAGTGTAAAAGGAGTGCTCTTTTTCACACTTTAGTAGGATATTTGGCCTCTGCATGGTTCTTTATAAATGCCGCTAACATTGACCTGTAAGGCTGAGTTCATACTGAACTCGGCAGTCTGCAGTGATTCTAAGAGCAACGCCTGTCATCTGCGTGTCATACTGACTCACAGTATTGTTCCACTACCACAGCAGACTCCCTATGCGTGTTTCTGCAAGGCACAGTGTTCTACACCACTATATAGGCTCTCTGCAGCCAGGAAATAGCTGTTTTTAAAAATAAATTCGGAACAAATCGAATATTTTAGAAAAATTCGGTGAACCAACTAAATTGAATTTTTGAGAAATTTGGCATCTCTAATTGGCATACCAAAACAAAAAACCTTCCCATAGAAAACAATACAGCATACCAATCTATATTCTTTTTATAGAAAACACAAAGCTGTACACCTCTATCACAGTTAAATTGTATATTACACAGGACACATTAAGAACAATATACCAGTATACAGTAGGAGGGGACCATTACAGGCCACTTCAAGGAAGAATCTATGCAAAATTAGCGTTGGAGGGTGAGGCAAGAGGACACCACTGGCCACCGTGACTTGCTCAGGACAGTATCTTATGCACTTGGCACTTAAATTATGGTAAATTATAGCACTATGGTGAAATAGTATTAAATTGTATTGGTTTGTAACATTCTGGTGTTACCTCAATATGCAGATAGTCATTTAGACTGATGATTGCCTTGTTTTACATATGCCTTATAGTAGTTAGTACTAAAACGTAACTTTTATTACACAACTAGCTGAAGGAGCCGGCTTCGCTCGGGTATATTTAATCTATTTCATTTAATGTTTGTGTGTGTCGTTAAAAGTTATCAACACTATCCACTATAAAAGTGACATCTACTGCACCCCGCCCCCTTAACCATCTCCCGGCCGCCTAACGCATGCGTCCTGTGGGAGGCCGGGTTATTCCTCTTTGATGCAACGGCGCGTCATCTCGCAAAAGGCGAGATTTTGGGTGAACGCGCGCGCCCATGCGTTCACGGCAACGCTAAGCTCAGAAGTTGATCTACAGCCTGCCAGCAGCGATCATTCGCTGACAGGCTAGAGATGCGATTTTTTAACCCCAAAAAGGTATATTAGATGCTATTTTGTTAACAGCGTCTAATATACCTGCTACTTGGTCCTCTGATGGTCCCGTTTGCTTGGATCAACCACCAGAGGACACAGACAGCTCTGTAAGTAGCACCAATGACCACACTGCACTACACCCCCCCAGTCACTTATTAACCCCTTATTAACCTCTGATCATCCCATATAGACTCCCTGATCACCCCCCTGTCATTGATCACCCCCCTGTAAGGCTCCATTCAGACGTCTGTATGTGTTTTGCGGATCTGCGGATCCACGGATACGCAAAACCTGGACACCGGCAATGTGCTTTCCGCATTTTGCAGATCCGCACATTGCCAGAACCATATAGAAAATGCCTTTTCTTGTCCGCAATTGCTGACAAGAATAGGACATGTTCTAGGCTCTACAAAAAACGCAGTGTTCGCCCGATCAGGCCTGATCTTGTGCGTACACTTGCGTTTAGTCCGCCCCACCGCAGTGACAGAATTTTTTTTTTCTTCTGATCACTGCAAAAACACCGTAAAATCGCTGCGGCGCTATAAAGATCACTTTTGAGGGGCATGGCGAGTTCATAGAAGATTTTTTTTTGGCACAAGTTAGCGGAAATGTTTTAGTTTTTTTCTTACAAAGTCTCATATTTCACTAACTTGTGACACAAAATAAAATCTTACATGAACTCACCATACCCCTCATGGAATCCAAATGCGTAAAAATGCCCTGTGAAATCCTAAAGGTACTCATTGGAATTTGGGCCCCTTTGCGCATCTTGGCTGCTAAAAAGTGTCACACATGTGGTATCGCCGTACCCAGGAGAAGTAGGGCAATGTGGTTTGGGGTGTATTTTTACATATACCCATGCTGGGTGAGAGAAATATCTCAGTAAATTGACAACTTTGTATAAAAAAAAATATGTAAAAAGTTGTCATTTAGGCCTCATGCACACGACAGTTTTTTTTCACGGTCCGCAAAAACGGGGTCCGTTGGTCCGTGATCCGTGACCGTTTTTTCGTCCGTGGGTCTTCCTTGATTTTTGGAGGATCCACGGACATGAAAAAAAAGTCGTTTTGGCGTCCGCCTGGCCGTGCGGAGCCAAACGGATCCGTCCTGAATAACAATGCAAGTCAATGGGGACGGATCCGTTTGACGTTGACACAATATGGTGCAATTGCAAACGGATCCGTCCCCATTGACTTTCAATGTAAAGTCAGGAGTCCCTTTACTTTCACACTTGTGTTCATAATGCAGACGGTGGCTCCGTTCAGAGCGGATCCGTCTGCATTATATTGTTAAAACATTTCTAAGTGTGAAAATAGCCTCAGACGGATCCGTCCAGACTTTACATTGAAAGTCAATAGGGGACGGATCCGTTTGAAAATTGAGCCACAGTGTGTCATCTTCAAACGGATCCGTCCCCATTGACTTACATTATAAGTCTGGACGGATCCGCTTGCCTCCACACGGCCAGGCGGACACCCGAACATAACTTGAAGCGTCCCCATCACCATGGGAACGCCTCTACGTTAGAATATACTGTCGGATATGAGCTACATCGTGAAACTCATTTCCGACAGTATATTCTAACACAGAGGCGTTCCCATGGTGATGGGGACGCTTCAGGTTAGAATATACTGAAAAACAGTGTACATGACTGCCCCCTGCTGCCTGGCAGCACCCGATCTCTTACAGGGGGCCGTGATCAGCACAATTAACTCCTCAGGTGCCGCACCTGAAGGGGTTAATTGTACTATCATATCCCCCTGTAAGAGATCAGGGCTGCCAGGCAGCAGGGGGCAGACCCCCCCCTCCCCAGTTTGAATATCGTTGGTGGCACAGTGTGCGCCCACCATCGGGGCCCCCCCCTTCCTCCCTCTATTGTTATAAATCGTTGGTGGCACAGTGTGCGCCCACCATCGCCCCCCCCTTCCTCCCTCTATAGTTAAAAATCGTTGGTGGCACATTGTGCGCCCACCATCGGCCCCCCCTCTGTCTATAGTAGTAACAACCATTGGTGGCAGTGTGCGGCCTCCCATTCCCCCCCCATCATTGGTGGCAGCGGAGTTCCGATCGGAGTCCCAGTTTAATCGCTGGGGCTCCGATCGGTAACCATGGCAACCAGGAAGCTACTGCATCCCTGGTTGCCATGGTTACTTAGCAATAGTACAATTGTAGAAGATTCATACTTACCTGCTTGCTGCTGCGATGTCTGTGACCGGCCGGGAGCTCCACCTACTGGTAAGTGAAAGGTCTGTGCGGCGCATTGCTAAAGAACTGTCACTTACCAGTAGGAGGAGCTCCCGGCCGGTCACAGACATCGCAGCAGCAAGCAGGTAAGTATGAATCTTCTACTGTTGTACTATTGCTAAGTAACCATGGCAACCAGGGCTGCAGTAGCTTCCTGGTTGCCATGGTTACCGATCGGAGCCCCAGCGATTAAACTGGGACTCCGATCGGAACTCCGCTGCCACCAATGATGGGGGGGGGGGGAATGGGAGGCCGCACACTGCCACCAATGGTTGTTACTACTATAGAGAGAGGGGGGGCCGATGGTGGGCGCACACTGTGCCACCAACGATATTCAAACTGGGGAGGGGGGGTCTGCCCCCTGCTGCCTGGCAGCCCTGATCTCTTACAGGGGAATATGATAGTACAATTAACCCCTTTAGGTGCCGCACCTGAAGGGGTTAATTGTGCAATCATATCCCCCTGTAAGAGATCGGGTGGTGCCAGGCAGCAGGGGGCAGTCCTGTACAAAGTTTGCAGTGTATTCTAACTAGAAGCGTCCCCATCACCATGGGAACGCTTCTGTGTTAGAATATACTGTCGGAAATGAGTTTTCACAAAGTGAAAACTTAGATCAGAAAAAGCTTTTATGCAGACGGATCTTCGGATCCGTCTGTATGAAAGCAACCTACGGCCACGGATCACGGACACGGATGCCAATCTTGTGTGCATCCGTGTTCTTTCACGGACCCATTGACTTGAATGGGTCCGTGAACCGTTGTCCGTCAAAAAAATAGGACAGGTCATATTTTTTTGACGGACAGGATACACGGATCACGGCCTCGGCTGCAAAACGGTGCATTTTCCGATTTTTCCACGGACCCATTGAAAGTCAATGGGTCCGCGAAAAAAAATGGAAAACGGCACAACGGCCACGGATGCACACAACGGTCGTGTGCATGAGGCCTTACAGAGATATTTCTCACACACAGTATGGGTATATGTAGAAATACACCCTAAAACACATTGCCCTACTTCTGAGTACGTTGCTACCACATGCGTGACACTTTTTTGCAGCCTAGGTACGCAATGGGGCTCAAATTCCAATAAGTACATTTTAGGAGGGCATTTTTAGACATTTGGATTCCAGACTTCTTCTCACGCTTTAGGGCCCCTAAAATGTCAGGGCAGTATAAATACCCCACATGTGACCGCATTTTGGAAAGAAGACACGCCAAGGTATTCCGTGAGGGGCATGGCGAGTTCATGTAAAATTTTATTTTTTTGTCACAAGTTAGTGGAATATGAGACTTTGTAAGAAAAAAAAAAAACATTTTCCGCTATCTTGTGCCAAAAAAAATAATAAAAACCTTCTATGAACTCGCCATGCCCCTCACAGAATACCTTGGGGTGTCTTCTTTCCAAAATGGGGTCACTTGTGGGGTATTTATACTGCCCTGGCATTTTAGGGGCCCTAAAGCGTGAGAAGTAGTTTGGAATCCAAATGCCTAAAAATGCCCTCCTAAATGGTACTCATTGGAATTTGGGCCCCTTTGCGCATCTAGGCTGCAAAAAAAAGTGTCACACATGTGGTATCGCCATACTCAGGAGAAATAGGGCAATGTGGTTTGGGGTGTATTTTTACATATACCCATGCTGGGTGAGAGAAATAACTCTGTAAAATGACAACTTTGTATTAAAAAAAAAAAAAAAAGGGAAAAGTTGTCTTTTACTGAGATATTTATCTCACCCAGCATGGGTATATTTAAAAATACACCCCAAAACACATTGTCCTACTTCTCCTAAATACGGCAATACCACATGTGTGACACTTTTTTGCAGCCTACGTGCGCAAAGGGGCCCAAATTCCAATGAGTACCTTTTAGGATTTCACAGGGCATTTTTACGCATTTGGATTCCAAACTACTTCTCACGCTTTAGGGCCCCTAAAATGCAAGGGCAGTATAAATACCCCACATGTGACCCTATTTTGTAAAGAAGACACCCCAAGGTATTCCATCAGGGGTATGGTGAGTTAAAAAAAAAAAATTGTCACATGTTAGTTTGTAAGAAAAAAAAAAAATATCATGTTCCGCTAACTTGTGACAAAAAATAAAAACTTCCATAAACTCACTATGCCCATCAGCGAATACCTTAGGGTGTCTACTTTCCTAAATGGGGTCATTTGTGGGGTGTTTCTACTGTCTGGGCATTGTAGAACCTCAGGAAACATGACAGGTGCTCAGAAAGTCAAAGTGCGTAAATTAATTTTTTTGCACCATAGTTTGTAAACGCTATAACTTTTACCCAAACCAATAAATATACACTTATTGCATTTTTTTTTATCAAAGACATGTAGAACAATAAATTTTGAGAAAAAAATTATATAGAAATGTAGTTTTATTTGAAAAATTTTACAACACAAATTGAAAAATGTCATTTTTTTGCAAGAATTTCAGTCAATTTTGATTAATATAAAAAAAAAGTAAAAATGTCAGCAGCAATAAAATACCACCAAATGAAAGCTCTATTAGTTCAAAGAAAAGGAGGTAAAATTTATTTGGGTGGCAAGTTGTATGACCGAGCAATAAACCGTGAAAGTAGTGTAGTGCAGAAGTGTAAAAAGTGGTCTGATCATTAAGGGGGTTTAAGCTAGGGGTGCTGACATGGTTAACAGTGAATTCCATAGCCCCCCACCCCTTAACACTGACCCTCCCCCACAGTGCCCCACCCCTTAAAATTGGACCTTTACAGCAGCCCACCCCCTTAACTTTGATCTTTACAGCAGCCTTCCCCTTTAACAGTGAGTTTCACAGCACATCACCCCCTTGACAGTGACCTCCACGGGGCCCGTGCTCTTAACAGTGACCTTTACAGCAATCTGCCCCTTAATACTGACCTCCTTAGAGGACTATCCCCATAACTGTGACCTCCACAGCAGCCTACCCCTAGGGTGGCCAGAGGTGCAGTTTTAGGCTGGACAGTCCGGCTTTCAGACTCCCTCCATCTGGCACAGGGCCTGGACGGACACAAGGATGTCCTTTTGAACAGCACTGTGCTGTCTGAGCGTGAGCTGCAGAAAGAAAGTCACAGTCCCTCCCACCCCTGCAGCTGACAGAAGTAGATTTTTAACTTCATTTTTTCAATCCCTGTTGGCTAAGGAGTGAAATGGAGTGTGGCCTAACTGGATCAGAGGCATGTCCTTTTGAACAGCTCACTCTAAGACAGAAGCACTTTGCTATCTAAGTGTGAGCTGCAGGGAGAAAGTCACCGTCCCTCCCACCCCTGCAGCTGACATAAGTCGATTTTTTACTTCATTTTTTTCAATCCCTGTCGGTTGAGTAGGAGGGAGCATGGCCTAACCAGATCGGGGCATGGTTTAGCTGGACCTAGAAGTTGATTTTTAACTTAATTTTTTTAATCTGTCGGCTGAGGAGTGGGAGGGGGTGTGACCTAGCTGAATCAGAGGCATGTCCTTTTGAACAGCTCACTCTAAGATGACAGCACTGGGCTGTCGGAGTGTGAGCTGCAAGGAGAAAGTCACCCTTCCCTCCCAACCCTGCAGTTGACAGGGTCATGTGACCAAGCTTCTATTGGCTAATGCATTTTTTGGGGGGAATATCTCAGGAACGGTATGTCCTAGAGAGCTGAGACTGGTCTAAAACCTTCCCAGACACCTGATGTACCTGTGTGCCAAATTTCGTGATTGTAAATACGATGGTGCTGATTCCTTTAGCGGACATACATACATACATACACACACACACACACATACACTCAGCTTTATATATTAGATGTATAAAATCTCTATTAAAGCCAAATAAAGCTATTTAAAAATATCAGTGGTGTCACATTCTTTGCTTTCTATTGATTATATGCTGTAACACTGTTGCTTTCACAATTCATTATCAGTGGGCTGTGGTGCACTGGTTGCTGCGCGCTGCTTTCAACTCCACTATTGTTCAGTCCCTAACTGATATTAGATTCTGCTCTTTCTTTGTAATTCAATTATAAGAATGTGGCACTTCTGTGCTAAAAACACCCTCAAACTCTGCCACCCGACATGTTTTGCCAGTTACACTGGTGTCTTCAGGGGAATGGGCAGTGATTGTTTGAAAGTGGCGGCACGGTCCTTTTAACCTCTGTTTGTGACATAATATAGTTTATGCCCTATCACAGTTGGCTTATTCCCCACAAGGTATTGTACAACTTGTTACATAATTCCCCATTGGATGGCCGCCCCGATCCCCCTCCTTCTTGGGATGATATTCTTACCCTCACACGCTGCCTACCTCCTGTTCGGAAGTGCGTGTATGTACGCCTAGTGTCTATAAGTGTAGAAGATTTCACCACAATATGCATTGCACATAAAATTGTGATGGACGTATAATATTTGCCCTATAGTTGACTAGCTATTGAGATACAGTAAATACAAATATTATTGCCTTTTTCTGATCTATATTCTATTCCTGACATTAAAGTGGCTATGGTTTATCTAAAGTGGCCCATCATGTCCTCCACCTACTGCATAAATTATTTTATTGTGTTCCGTGCACTATAAGCTTTTAATGTGATAATGGTGTACAGGCTTTGTGCTTTTCATATGGTGAATATATTTTGGTACATTGTATTGCTTATATTGGCGATTTTTTATTTATTTATTTTCGCTTATATGGTCGATACCCTACACCATGGATACTGTCTGTTTAGATGTTGTTTGTAGGAATTATTATATATTCTTTTTTTGTGAGTTATGCTAAAACTAATTGTTGACCACAGAGGAAAAGCTTGAATCAGGATAATTGATACAAGAGGAAATAGGCCAGATCTCACATTCCACATAATGAAAGCATTATTTTGTAATGACAGGTCTACTTACAGGAACACATTTAAAATATAATAACTTAAGAGACTTTCCAAGAATATTCATTGATGTCCAATCCTTAGGATAGGTCATGCATGTGTGATTGGGAGGACTTTCAAAGATCTCTAGAATAAAAGGAAGATTGTCTCTTGAATGTTATTCTACACATAGCAGCACAGTTGTACATATTATTTATTTTGAGTGCATCTTGGAGAGCGTCGTCTTAAAGGGAATCTATAAATTCTTTCATACAAAATATATTACACTTATACTTTTTAGTCTATTTTTTACATGGATATCTGGGTAGCCATCTTGTTTCAGTTGTCTGAGTAGTACCTGCAGAGATTTACATATGTAAGCATTAGGATAAGGAAAGACTGCTGACTTATATACTGGAGTGTTATGGGCATACTCTGTAAAGCGTAGTCGTCGTCATTCAGCAAGGAGGGGGGGGGGGGGGGCCAGGAGGATTTTAGCTGGCCCCATCACCTGTTGTCCATGGTGTAATTTAGCTTCTTCCAACTTTACAGTAGAGGGATTGCTTTTAACTGTAATCCTGCTCACTGGTGACAAGACGACCATGACCAGATGTCACAGCAAGCTGTGACAAATGTTAGCCTTTTGTGAGGCTTAGTGGCCAGAGTGAAAACTGTAATACAGTATATCATGATAGGGACATAGAACATTTTTAAAGCATAAAAGCATCATTAAATATATATACATGAATCTTGTTTTACAAATAGGTCATTTTTTAAATAGATTGCCGTTAAAAGTCATTCTGAGTAGCAATCTATTCGTGAAGACACAAAAGAGCGGAATTGTTATGATTGAAGTAAGAGTTGCAGTAGTTGTTAAATGGAAGTTTTAGGCTGGGACTACATGGCGCTCTTGGCTGCAAAACCCGCCATTGAACTGAATAAGGTTGCAGCATGACTCGCAGGCTGCCATGACTGTGACTCAAGAATTGCAAAAAAATTCAGCCCTGCTGGATATTTGTGATTCTAGGATCACAGTCGTGGCAACTTCTGAGTTGCACTGTGACTCCATTCAGTTCATTGGCTGCACTGATACTCAGCCCTAGACTTAGCATTAGTCAGGCAGGCCTTTGCTTGAATGCTGCCCTATGTACAGGGGCGTAACTACCATAGTGGCAGACCATGCAACTCCTATGGGGCCCAGGGCAAGAGGGGGCCCAGTCTTAGTTGGGATCATCTCCTCTTCTACTGGGGGTGAAAATTTGGTCAGGACTCTACCCTCTAAAGGAACAACTTTTAGCAAATTAGGCAGTGGAAAAAAAAATTCCCATGGGTCATTGAAAGGGGTTTAGGTGGAAACCCTTGTATCCTGTGTGGGGGTCCTGGTTTGATCCTTGCTATGGGGCTCTCACTTCTCTATGTATGCCACTGCCTATGTAGTGCCTCCTTCTGCATTATACTGTGTAGTGTTGTCAATAATACAATGCTACAGTGTGCAAATAACAATATCATACAGAACCCAAATAACATAAGGTTCCAAAAAACCTGGTCAGTTTCCAAACAAATAATGCCCAGTCAATAGACTAGCGAATATAGATGGATTCCAGTGTAGCTGCTGTTTCATACCTTCTGGGACCAAATAATGGACCAGTGGGAAGGGGGGGACTTCAGTAAAGACAAGAAATGTGTGACTGCACACATTGTACACCCTGGCCCTGAAAATAGTAGTGCCGTAGGAACAGAAGGAGTGCCACTGGCAGTAGTGTGAGAATATAAGTAGTTTGTAGGTACACAGTTGCCATATGCTGCACTATTCTGGTAGCACATTAGGAGCAATTGAATAATCTCCCCATTTTCCAGGGAGACTGGCTTAGAGTGATTTTATCAGGTTTTTTGGACTTAAACATATTTAATATAGCAAGCTAATGAAGAATGTACTGCTACAGCAGCTTAAACAGCTGCTATACATAGAAACACCAGCTCACTCATTGTAAGAGAGTAGGTGTCGCTTCTATCACATCAGTGTGCGTCAGTGGCTCCTATGTTCTCCTGTATGAGCCAGCAGAGCACTTTACATAGCCGCTTATTCACTGTAACATTTTAAGACAAACAATATTTTAGTAGAAAATGTATAACTATTAATTCAGATTGTAATGTAACAGGAGCTTGGTTTTCAGTAGAATATTTTCTGCCCCTTGACCCCTCCGATCTCGGTGCTAACTAGTCTTGGTCTACCATTACAGGCAAATATATTGTAATGTGCCCAGTGGAAAAAAAAGAAAAGTTCAACTTTTTCAGGTTTCAGGAAAATTTGAAAAAACAAACCCCTATGAGGTAATTGCAAGTTTGTCTTTATGTAAAGGGAAATGACCCTTTTAAATGTTTTTTTCCAGGAGAAGAATATTGATGACCTATCCTTTGGATCTGAACAGTGATGGTCTGACACCTAGCACAAACACTAATTAGTGTCTTACATTATATCGCATCTGTGCTTTGGTATTGCAGCCCAGACCCATTAACTTGAATGAGGCTGAGCACAACGAGGCCATGTAACCAATGCACATGAGATCACTAGCCTAGGAAGAAGGGCACCGTGTTCAGCATAGAACCATGGCCTCTTCAAATAGCTGATTAACAGGGGTGCTAGGAGTTGGACCCCTACTGATCAAATATTGATGACCTATCCTGAGGATATGTCTTCAATATTCTACTCCTGGAAACACTTTTAACATACAATATCATAAAAAATAAATAAAAAAGGTAAGTTCAGAGGAGGGAGTGCTGAAACTAGAGGATAATATAACAAAACAAAGACAGGTGCACTCTGCGGTCTTACTAAACCCTGATACTGGTGTAAAATTGAGAATTAGCCAACATATCCTACTGTGGAGGACATGTCTGAGCCCGAGCACCGTGCCAAGGTTTCTCAAGTAGTTCGGGACCTAACGCTAAACCTACCTGGGCCGACTGGGCAATACCAGGAGCCAGTGGGCGAATTACGGGAGCGCAAGGTCCGACTCAAAGCAATCTCCCAGTAACCTCCAGCATGTGACCATGCATACAATGGGAGGAGGCAGAGAGCTCTGAGCCCCACCCAAGACTGGCTGATATAGCCCAGGCCTCACATGTGCACCAGAATGCTGCCCGTGGATGGAAATAAAGGCACATTCAGACTAGGAGTTTCTACACCTCCAAAAAATTCAAAATACAAACTACAAATTGGCGTGGTATTAAAAAGCAGGAAGTGCTCAACCCCATATGCAGTGGTGCATCTATACCAGGGGGGCAGATCCTGCACTTGTGGTCCGCTGCTAATGGCAATCCCCAGCAAAAATGCATACAATGGAGGATGCCTGCAGCGGACCACAAGTACCACAATGGACATCCTACACAGGATAGCAAATGTGTGTATGTGATAAACAGTAAAAATAATATAAGGTGAAGACATATAACAGTATAGTAAGCATCCAATTAAAAGAAACATCTTAAAGGTTCATGCTGTATACTCCTCTTTTGTCAGTGACAACTGTGATAACTTTGGGATGTCTGAAAATGATCTAAGGCTCTCTGGTGCATTACACAAGACTAACCTTATTATTTACTGTTTTTCCCAACGGTTTGACACTTGGCGAATGACAAGATAATACATGCTAATAGAACTTCATTAAACTAACTTTGGAATTTCAATATGCCTCTGTCATTTCTTCTTTCAGCTGGCATGAACATTTCCTGTAAAGGTTTCACATGAAGAACGAGACGTTGAATTAATTTATACCTTTCAAATTCTTGACAATTGTAGTTTTGCTTTGTTCTCAATTCTTGCTGTCAGCATATTTTTTTTTTGCTGACTTTAACATTAAAATATTAGCAAAGTTGTACATTGTGGGGTTTGGTGATATTTAATAAAATAACACAGTAAATTGTTGTGCTAACTGTATTGTCTTAATGTCTTAATCAGGTCAAATTGATATGCACAGCTTCCCGTGGAATAACTCAGATTTTACCAGAGATCAACTATGAAGACAGCGTCATGAACATTTTCTTGTTCTCTTGGTGCTTGTCAAGCCTTTTGGCATTTTACATTTTCAAGATATTCAGAAAGTATAATGCAAGCTTTTAATTCAGCAAGTATGGAGCAAGCTGCTTGTCTGGGGTATACTCTTATATTGGTGAGGGTCCAACTGCTGCGACAAAACGGACTGCTAGAACCAGGCACTCTAGTCGCTTCTTACAAAATAGGCTGCGTTAAGGAGCTGATGAATGAGTAGTGGCAGACTGTGGCTGTAACTCTATTGGAGATGTGGAACTCATTGTAGGGGTATGCTCAGTTGTCTTATACTCTATGGAGTAATGGGCATGCTTTGCCACTGAGGAGGTTCCTCCTGACTTTTTAACATATATGTGGAAAAGGGCAGCATTCCCATCTTTATGCAGTGCAAACTGGGTCCTTTATTCACTCATACAGTATATGCATTTTTTTTTTTGCTTTACTACAAAGAGTATCTACCTATCTATCCATCTATCTTCATTACACAGGACACTTGAAGAGTCCTTGCACAGACTTTGCGTCAGGGATAGAAAAATTCAAGCTACACCTAAAAATGTTGATTTTTTTTTTTATCATAGCTTGGAGACTACATATCTTTATGTGCTGCCACAGTAAATTCCACTATATGGTGCTACTAAAAGATTGTAAATTGTGTAGTTTAGAAGACTAATTATGGGAAGCTCATCACCCAATAGCCAAACAATAAATATACAAAGGAATGGCCAGCTCACAAGAAGTTAATTGCATTCAATTTAATCCCAACCTATAAAATTAAGCCATTAAGTGTTGGCTAATCATACATATACATACTTATACGTTCTTATGCTGACATAGATACACCATATGGCAGCATGCAATCAAATGTATTATTAGATCCAAGACTTAACAATAAAACACCTGGATCACCCAGGCCAAGTTACATGTTATGTGCTACCTGGATCACCCAGGCCAAATTACATGTTATGTGCTACCTGGATCGCCCAGGCCGAGTTACATGTTATGTGTTACCTGGATCACCCAGGCCGAGTTACATGTTATGTGTCACCTGGATCGTCCAGGACACGTTAAATGTTGTATGTCACCTGGATCGTCCAGGCCACGTTAAATGTTGTATGTCACCTGGATCGCCCAGGCCGAGTTAAATGTTGTATGTCACCTGGATTGTGCAGGCCGAGTTAAGTGTTGTATGTCACCTGGATCGTCCAGGCCACGTTAAACGCTGTATGTCACCTGGATCGCCCAGGTTCAGCTACTGCAGATACCATGCTATGTCATTTACCTGGATCTTGTTTTGTTACCTGGATCGCCCAGGACAAGCTAAATGTTGGGTGACAATTGGACCGTCAGGTTCAGCCGCTGCTGATACTACGCTATATGTCATGTTTTGTTGTTAGAATAAGTCTCTGCCATACCCCACTCTATCGGTATATCGGGTTTACTCTACTCGCACCCAGAGCTGCGTTCACACGTCCTATACTACTAACAGGTTCTTTCCAGGCCCATTTCAAGAACTGCATTCATGTCGCTGTTACATCTATGTTATGCTCCGTTTACAACCAGAGCTGCTGTTATACCAAATTTCATGCTCTGCTTATACCCAGAGTTGTGTTCACA
Organism: Bufo gargarizans; assembly: GCF_014858855.1. Classification (NCBI taxonomy): domain Eukaryota; kingdom Metazoa; phylum Chordata; class Amphibia; order Anura; family Bufonidae; genus Bufo; species Bufo gargarizans. The sequence continues at coordinate 458,212,544 of NC_058081.1, read as the reverse complement.
CTTCTACTGCTACACAAGGTCGTATACCCCACTCACCAAAGCCGCTTTCCATGTCTGCTGTCACATCAAGTTAATATTCCGTTCACATCCAAAGCTGCGTCCGCATGTCTGCTTTTACATCTTGTCCAATACTCCATTCACTACTAGAGCTGCGTTCACGTGTCTACTTTCGCATCACGTCAATGCTCTGCTCACTTTCAAATTGCATTCATACGTCTGCTTATACCATGCTTTTCATGCGCTACCCATACTTGGAGCTGCGCCCATACCATGTTTTTTTAGGTACCACTCGCATCCAAAGCTCCATTCACCCATTTGTTGTTACATCATGTATTGTACTCTGCTTCCACTCAAAGCTGCATTCTCCTGTTCATTGCTACGTCATGGTTTTACTCAATAGTCTCACCGGGGCAGTCTGCACCCACCGCTCTGGTTCTTTAATCCTGGTTCATATTCACTCAGACTGGTCTCCTTTTACTTCTGGTTCGTATTCACTCAGATTGGTCTCCTGCCCCAGTTCACCAAACAACTCCTCAGCGGAGGTCAGTCGGCCAATAGGAGTAAGTTTCCTGCTATATTTCACGAGCTGTTCATTTGTTTGTCACGATAAGAGACTTCTCTTGGCGAACTTGCAATGCCTCAGGCTCTTGTCTTTCTCCCATCTCTGTTTCAATTTCATGTTTACATTTTATGGTTCGAGGTGGTTAGTGTTTTATGTATGCACGTGCTTTGGATTTCTAATGTCTATATTTTCAACGCCTGTTGGCAGTTATGTTCCTTAGGCCACCTTCTAGCCAATCCAATAATTCAAGCCTCTGCATATCCTATCAGGTCCGGCTTATGTTTTAATTACTTATCGTCATCCCACTGGTCGGGGGCCCTATGATTGATCTGGCCTCATGGCTCCGGGGGCCCCTTGACCGCTCATGTTTTGTTTTGTTTTGTTTGTTAGGGGTACGACATGGTTGTAGGCTGGTTAGTGTCCCAGGTTTGCTGTTGGAGGGGGTCATGGTTATGCGAGTCCCCAAGGCATTCTGGTGCTGCATAAGTGGTTTATAAAAAAAAAACAAAAAAAAACATAAAAGGTGCTCGCCCGAGTGGCTGTTCGCTTATAGGACCTCACGATTGGCACCGATACGATTGGCACCGTAGTTTGCACGGCCACCTGATACTTTTTTTCCGCCATAAGAGACTCGCACACATGGCTCCCGCCATAAGGGACTCGCTGGAGTGGCTCTTGGCTTAGAGGATGTCACAATTGTCATCGACATTGGTAGGTCATACGGCCATCTGATACTATTTTCCATGGCACACCTTTCAGAAGTTTTCTTTTGTTCATTTATATTTCACAGATTAGTACTTGCGGTTCATTTCAGCCTAATTTCATTAAGAAGCTTTACCCCATGTCATTGTCTTTCTAGGTTTTCGAGTCCCGGTTGATTACTAAACCCGTCGGGTTAAGCCCCAATCTTTTCCCCAGCCGTCCTCAATTCTAAGGTTCGCACCCCGGCGGCTGCCCGGCCCCATGGGCCCCTGGTGGTTGCTTCGGCCCCATGGCTTCAGGGGTCCAACCAATGGTTGTCTGTGCCTTTTTACCACGACCAAGAATTCATTTTCACTGGTAGCTTCATTGCAATTGCATTCCCTCACTCATGGGAGGGCATAGACAGAATCTTGTATATTATGGCCTCATAGCTTTTTGTCGCACTAACCTCAGACTCCCTACAACCACGTTAAATCGGGTTTTGGACAAGGTTCAGCATTTCCTCACTGTAGAAGATTCAGATAGTAGGTTTGTCTTCACGCCTCAAGCGTTAAAACAATTCTCAGGGGCACATAGTAGAACAACGCGCAGGCCACGGCTAGCAGATAGCTGTTGTCTGGGGAACTATTCAAGGATTCTCTTCCTATCTGCATAGTTATTTTTGGCCCTCATTCCTGCATAGTCTAGGCAGTTAGGTTTCAGTCCCACGATCTCCTGAGGCTAGGGCATTGCCAGTACTCCCTAGAACCAAAACTTTACAAGGTTCAGTTGGTTTTAATGATCCATTTCACAACGTATTCCCGGTCCTCCATTCTGCTTTGGGGCAGTATCCGCAATATTGAGCATCATGTCTCTGGCCTTGTCATCCACAAGATGGGTAGTAGGTCTCCTTCTGACCTTGCCTCATGCACCCCAAATTTTTCACTCTAGATCCCTGAGACCTTGCAGTTGGCTTGGGGATTAGTTTGCACATGCCATTACAGTTCCTTTTCTACCCTACTTGGCTTGGTTTTTGCCCACTTACAGGCCTACCCACGATCATGGTTTAGGGCACACAACAAGCCATTCCATTTAGTCTAGCTGGGTTAGGTTGTTCCCGTTGTTTCTCTCCTTAGGGTTCTTCGGATATCTCTTGGCCGTAGCCATGACCACAAGTTGGTAAGGCTGATTAGTCAGCCTGCATTTGTGGGAGAGGCGGAGGCTCTTCATATACGAGCCACAGCCTCACTCACAGGCGTGTGTTCTCAGGTGCCCCACCCTCCCTCCCTTATCTTCTCATTTGCACAGGGTATGCCCACTTACAGGCCTACCCATGATCATGGCTTAGGGCACACAACAAGCCATTCCATTTAGTTAGGTTAGCTAAGACACGCCTAGCTCGGTTAGGTTGTTCCCGTTGTTTCTCTCCTTAGGGTTCTTCGGATATCTCTTGGCCGTAGCCATGACCACAAGTGTGTTTATTTAAGAGTGTCTGCATGTGTGCAAGTGTGTGTATGTAAGAGTTCCTTCATGTGAACAAGTGTGTGTATTTAAGAGAGCCTGCATATATGAAAGTGTATGTAAGAATACCTGCATGTATGAAGGTGTGACTACATGTGTACAAATGTATGTCTTTAAGACTACTTTTACATCAACATTTTGCTGTACAGCTTTGAGATCTGGCAGAGGATTTCAAAAGCACAATGCTTTTGTTTTAATAATATGGCCAGCTGCATCTGTTCAGAACAGAACTGGTTGTATTATATTGAAAATGAAGAAACCGGATCGGGCATTAAAACCAAGTCAACGTTGATGTGAAAGTAGTCTGCATGTGTGAAAGTGTGTGTATGTAAGAATGCCTGCATGTATGACAGTGTGTGTATGTAAGAGTGCCAGCATGTGTAGAAGTATGCGTGTAAAAGAGTGCCAGCATGTGTAGAAGTATGCGTGTAAAAGAGTGCCAGCATGTGTAGAAGTATGCAATGTAACAGGCATTAAACAAATATCCATTGCAGAAAACAAATATTCTTCCTGGCCACAGTCCACTATTTAGTATATACTATTTGCGTAATATAGCCGATCTAATGCAATGTAAATGAGCGGTGCACTACACAAATAGCATGCATGTGCTGCCATATGACCATCGTGTAGGTTAGTTTGATGTCTGCTACAAATGTACGCTGAATGTAAAAGAATGTGGGCGAAAATGGGTAAAAGTATGAGTATAAGGCCCTGCTCACATCTCCGTTTGGAGATCCAGCAGGCTGTTATGGCACAGAGCTGCCTGATGGATCTCCCTGATCCGGTGTTGCTGTATCCTCTACTTCACCGCCGGATCCCCATTTACTGCAATGGAGTCCAGCGGGGGTGGGTTTCTTTGATTGCAGTCAATAGGGATCCAGCATTGATGTAGAGAATATGGCAACACCGGATCCTGGAGATCCGGCAGGCTGCCAGAACAGTCTGCCATATCTTCAAACGGAGCCTACGGCCGCATACACGTGTTGCACAATACGCACGTGGATTCCTATGCGGAAAAACTGCAGAGTAGTACAGCACTCGCAAAGTGTATGAGAATAGACAAATCTCATGTACAATATACTTTGCCATTTTTTTCTGCATGGAAACTGACCTGCAATGCAGATTTCCATATCCGCAGCATATCAATTATGGCTGCAGTTTTAACTGCAGATTTCACCATTTTCAAAAGAAGGCAGATTTTGTTCATTTACTGTATCTATGAACATAGCTTGGTTCTGGTACTGTATCTATACAAACAACTTGGGTCTGGTACTGTATCTATACACGCAGCTTGGTTCTGGTACTGTATCTATACACGCAGCTTGGTTCTCATACTGTATCTATACAACTTGGTTCTGGTATTGTATCTATGAACATAGCTTGGTTCTGGTACTGTATACATGCAGCTTGGTTCTCATACTATATCTATACACGCAGCTTGGTTCTGGTACTGTACCTATATAACTTGGTTCTGTTACTGTATCTATACATGCAGCTTGATTCTGGTACTGTATCTACGCACAGCTTGATTCTGGTACCGTATCTATACACACAGCTTGGTTCTGTTACTGTATCCATGCAAACAGCTTGGTTCTGTTGCTGTATCTATATAAACAACTTGGTTCTGGTACTGTATCTATACACACAGCTTGGTTCTGGTACTGTATACATGCAGCTTGGTTCTCATACTGTATCTATACAACTTGGTTCTGGTATTGTATCCATGAACATAGCTTGGTTCTGGTACTGTATACATGCAGCTTGGTTCTCATACTGTATCTATACACGCAGCTTGGTTCTGGTACTGTATCTATATAACTTGGTTCTGTTACTGTATCTATACATGCAGCTTGATTCTGGTACTGTATCTATGCACATAGCTTGATTCTGGTACTGTATCTATGTACACAGCTTGGTTTTTGTACTGTATTTATACACGCAGCTTGGTTCTGTTACTGTATCTATACATGCAGCTTGATTCTGGTACTGTATCTATGCACAGCTTGATTCTGGTACTGTATCTATACACACAGCTTGGTTCTGTTTCTGTATCCATGCAAACAGCTTGGTTCTGTTACTGTATCTATATAAACAACTTGGTTCTGGTACTGTATCTATACATGCAGCCTGGTTCTGGTATTGTATCTATACACGCAGCTTGGTTCTGGTACTGTATACATGCAGCTTGGTTCTGGTACTGTATCTATACAACTTGGTTCTGGTATTGTATCTATGAACATAGCTTGGTTCTGGTAATGTATCTATACATGCAGCTTGGTTCTGGTACTGTATCTATACATGCAGCCTAGTTCTGGTATTGTATCTATACACGCAGCTTGGTTCTGGTACTGTAGCTATATAACTTGGTTCTGGTATTGTATCTATACATGCAGCCTGGTTCTGTTACTGTATCTATACATGCAGCTTGATTCTGGTACTGTATCTATGTACACAGCTTGATTCTGGTACTGTATTTATACACGCAGCTTGGTTCTGGTACTGTATCTATACACGCAGCTTGGTTCTGGTACTGTATCTATGCACGCAGCTTGGTTCTGGTAATGTATCTATGCACACAGCTTGGTTCTTGTACTGTATCTATACACGCAGCTTGATTCTGGTTCTGTATCTATGAACACAGCTTGGTTCTGGTAATGTATCTATGCACACAGCTTGGTTCTGGTAATGTATCTATGCACACAGCTTGGTTCTGGTACTGTATCTATGCACATAGCTTGATTCTGGTACTGTATCTATACACACAGCTTGGTTCTTGTACTGTATCTATGCACACAGCTTGGTTCTGGTACTGTATCTATGCACACAGCTTGGTTCTGGTACTGTATCTATGCACACAGCTTGGTTCTGGTACTGTATCTATGCACACAGCTTGGTTCTGGTACTGTATCTATGCACACAGCTTGGTTCTGGTACTGTATCTATGAACACAGCTTGGTTTCTGTACTGTATCTTTACATGCAGCTTGGTTCTGTTACTGTATCCATGCAAACAGCTTGGTTCTGTTACTGTATCCATGCAAACAGCTTGGTTCTGTTACTGTATCTATACACACAGCTTGGTTCTGTTACTGTATCTATGCATGGAGCTTTGTTCTGTTATTGTATGTATACATGCAGCTTTGTTCTGTTCCTGTATCTATTTACACAACTTGGTTCTGTACTGTATCTATGCACGCAGCTTGGTTCTGTTACTGTATCTATATGCCCATCTTTGTTCTGTTACCGTATCTATGCATGCAGCTTGGTTCTGATACTGTATCTATACACACAGCTTGGTTCTGGTATTATTTCTATACATGCAACTTGGTTCTAATACTGTATCTAAGCACACAGATTGATTCTGATACTGTATCTATGCACATACCTTGGTTCTGGTACTGTATCTATGTAAACAGCTTGGCTCTGCTTCTGTATCTATAAATGCAGCTTGGCTCTGTTACTGTATCTATGCATGCAGCTTGGTTCTGTTACTGTATCCATAAACTCAGCTTGTTTCTGGTACTGTGTATATATATATATGCAGCATGGTTGTGTTACTGTATCTATACACACAACTTGGTTCTGGTACTGTATATCTATACAGGCAGGTTAGTTCTGGTACTGTAGAAATAAGTTTAACGGGTACCGCGCTAATTAAATGTAAAGCAGTATACAGGATCAAGAACCAGAAAGCAACGTGCCAAATTCGTATGATGCATAAACGAAAAATTCCAAATCCATATACAATAATATACAGGCGGATCTCACACTTCCATATAAACCATGCGAAGATTTTCGGCAACCTATTACTCAGCTGCGCATATATGAAGACAACTGTCTTACGTCTCCCAGTTCACATGCAAAAGAATGGATGTCCGCCTGCAATATACGGTGAAATCTCCCTTTGTGGTAACAGTCACACGAAAAGCCTGATCCGAAAACAGTCCGGATTACCCTAATGAAGGACAGAAAAAAATTGTGCAATACCCTCGGGATTTAAAAGTAGGAATACTTTAATCTACTTACAAAAGGCAAGTTTTCACAAGCATATAAAATACCCGACCCGGGTTTCGCACTTAGCTTCGTCAGGGGCTGTAATCCAAATGCCGCCAAAGGTCAACACATATATAGCAGTCATTGACCCCGGAACAAGTACGGACTTCCGTTTGTCCGGCAAAATATTTAAACATATGTTTTAAAAAATAAATACTAAAATTGCCAACATAAGTTCTAATGACACATACATTTAGCAAGATACATTAAAATACAATAAATTACACAAAACTAAAATAGTATTAAACATAGTAGAAAAACTTGCGTTATATAATAAAACATCTAAAAAAAATTTGATTAAACCATACAGACAGATTTTATGTCCCACTCAATATTATGTCCATTTGGCTGCAATGTATTCATATCATAAATCTATTGTGCCTCCCTTTTATTGATCTGTGTGGCAGGATTACCTCCACGCCAGTGACGTTTCACCAATTCTACACCACAAAACTTTAGACCCGTGGGGTCTTATAGTGTGCAGAGACACTATGAGTCTCGAGTCCTTTTTTAATATTTTTAATATGTTCGCCAACTCGAACTTTTAACTTTCTCAGTGTTCTTCCAATATACTGGAGACCACACGGGCACTCCAGTACATAAATAACTCCCATTGATTCGCATGAGATACTACCACTGATTTTTTTAGGGATAGATTTGGAGGTAGACACAATATCATCTTTTCTGATTATTTTTTTATCTTCTCTTGTGCGATTTCTGCAGCATGGACAGAAGCCGCACCAAGTGAAGCCGTTGCGCAATTTCGGTGCACCAGAAGACTCTCTCACATAACTATGCACAATACGGTTTCTAAGAGTGGGGGCTCTTTTAAAAATAAAGGGCGGTTTTTGGGGAATAAGTTCACCTATAACTGGATCATTTCGCAAAACCTTCCAGTTATTTTGAATTATTCTTTTAATATGGGGGCAATTAATAGAATAGGTGGTTGAAAAAGCAAACTTATATTTTTCTTGAATCTGTGTTTTATCTTCCGCAGACACTTTCTTTTTAATAGTACCCAAATTTTCCAACTTAATTTCTTCCTTTTGATTCAACAGAACTTCCTTTTTATATCCCTTTTCCACAAATCTATTTACTATGATGTCACTTTGTGCCTCATAATCTTCTATACTGGTACAATTTCTTTTGATACGTTTCAATTGTCCCTTCGGCACATTACAGATCCATGGTTCATGATGGCAACTATTTCTTTCAATATAACCATTGCGGTCAGTAGGTTTAAAATAAGTGACAGTTTTTATCTTTTTTTCATCTACCCTGATCTCCAGATCTAAAAAATGTATAGTATTTTTACTAACATCATGGGTAAAATGAATATTCAACTTATATGCATTACATGCATTAATTTGAGAAATAAACCTCATTAACCCTATCTCCGTTCCATACCAAATGCCGATGCAGTCATCTATATATCTTCTCCAGAGTTGGAGGCTACCACCCTCCATCTCAACTTTAATAATCGGGTCTATATTAGACTGTTCCCAGTAAGACATGAACAGATTGGCGAAGCTGGGTGCGAATTTCGCCACTCCCGACACCTGGAGAAAATAACTATCAGCATACCAAAAATAATTATGTCCGAGGCAGTACTGTATGCAATCCATAATGAAGATTTTTTGCTCATTACACATTTGAACACCTCTATTCAAATAAAATCTTATCGCCTCCATGCCTATCTCATTTGGTATAATTGTGTAAAGTGAAGTGACATCTAATGTCATCAAAATAGCATTTTCGGGTAAATCATTTATTTCTCTCAAAGCCTCAAGGATATGCCCTGTATCCCGTAGGTATGATGGTGTGATAGTCACATATTTTTGTAAAAAAATGTCTATATACTCGGATACACGGCTAGTTATTGAGTCAATCCCTGAGACAATGGGTCGCCCTGGGGGGCGTTCTGCATTCTTATGAATCTTAGTTAAATAATATATAGTCGGAGTTTTTGGGTACAGGTTATTTAAATACTGGTATTCTTTCTCATTCAGCACTTTTTGCATTAGACCCTATCTAACAAAACTTTAAGTGTTTTTTTATATTCGAATATGGGATCCCTTTTCAATTTTCTATATGTAGTAGTGTCGCTAAGAATTCTCTGCATTTCCGTGTTGTAGTCCTCATGATTTAAAACAACTACACCTCCACCTTAATCTGCTGGTTTTATAATTATTTTATCATTCTTTTCCAGAGTTTTTAACGCCTCCTTTTCATTTTTAGTTAAATTATTCTTTTTTAAACCTCCTATATCTAATTGATCTAGCCCTTTGAGAACCCCACGTTTAAAAGCTTCTATACACTCGTTTTCCTTAGTATCTGGGAAAAAAGTGGATTTATTTCGCAGATGCGTGTATATTTTAGTATCTTGCGCATTGGAAGTTTTTATTGGATTCTTTTTCAAATATTTACATATATTTAATTTCCTTATGAATCTATGCACATCCAAATATGTTTCAAATTTATTTCCTCTATATATTGGGGCAAATTTAAGACCCTTATTAAGCACAGAAAGTTCATCTGGAGTCAAACTATGTGTGCTTAAATTATATATGCCTATGGAATCCCTCTGCCTTTCTTCGCTTCTGGGCTTATTGTGTCTTTTTCCTCCCCTTCCTCTCTTTTTTTCTTTCTTGGTGTCCCTTCCATCTTTTGTGGTGATTGTGGCGTTTTCCCTTTTATCATCTTGTGGGGAAAATTTTCCTCATGAGTGTTATTTCCCCTCATTTCTTTAACATATATTGTATCTTCACTGTCATTTGTTTTTTTAAAAGGGCCATGGTTATAAGCCTGTCTATTTTCTGAAGGGAGATTTCTACCCCCTTCTCTATAGTCTGTTCCTCTAGTATGGTTATAATCATTATACTCTTGTATGTAAGGTTCTCCCCCTCTATTATTATAATAGGGGCGGTATTGTTGTCTGTTTCTGCCTGAATTATGGTAATCCCGGGAACCATATTGATATTGATTGTAATGCCCACGATGGTTTTGCGCATTATAATGATGGTTCTCGTTATATCTATAATAACCCTGATTTCTACGATGGCCATTCCACCTAGGTCTATAATCACGAGGTTGCTCCTGGCCCCATCTGGGGTTGGAATTTACCTGGTGATTATAGGTGGTGGTTCTCCCCGGATCAGGTGCGGTGCGCTCATTGTTTTTAGGCTCACTCACATATACTGCTATATCTTCCTTTTTCTGTTTTCATTTGTACACTGTATTATTTTTATACTCCTCTATAACCTTTAAATACTTTTTTTGTTTTTTATTTTTTACTTCTTGTTCAGCTTTCATAACCTCTTTTTGGCATTTTTGTGATAATTCTGAATATTCAGATAATTCTTTAAAAGGCGCTAGTTTGACCTTTATATCCTCTATTTTATTACATATGGAGGAAAGTTTCTTTTTCCTTCTCTCTATAATAAATCTCATAGCACCAAAACCACATGAATTAACAAAACTCTCCCATTAATATAATTCTGTTTCAATGTCTGAATTCAATGGGAGTTGCCACCTGAGGCCCTCTGGGATCTTTTCTTCCACAAGGAACCGCTCCAGTGAAATAACATCCCAAATGGTTCTAATTTCTTTGACCATTAATAATTCTAAGGTATTAAAAACCTCATCAATATCATTACTACAATCTTGCTGAGGTTTCTCATTAAATACTTCGTGTACATTTAAATGCATATTGTCTCTAAAAGTAAAAATATCCATAATCCACACCAACTGAACCTAGAAACAAAGTAACAGACAGAAACAAATTGGTGGGTGTGGACCAATGGACAGTCAGCTGCGGTGCCCTTAATAGGACAGGTTCAAAGTCCTTAATCCAAAGTAGAAATAAGTTTAACGGGTACCGCGCTAATTTGTAAAGCAGTATACAGGATCAAGAACCAGAAAGCAACGTGCCAAATTCGTATGATGCATAAACGAAAAATTCCAAATCCATATACAATAATATACAGGCGGATCTCACACTTCCATATAAACCATGCGAAGATTTTCGGCAACCTATTACTCAGCTGCGCATATATGAAGACAACTGTCTTACGTCTCCCAGTTCACATGCAAAAGAATGGATGTCCGCCTGCAATATACGGTGAAATCTCCCTTTGTGGTAACAGTCACACGAAAAGCCTGATCCGAAAACAGTCCGGAATACCCTAATGAAGGACAGCAAAAAATTGTGCAATACCCTCGGGATTTAAAAGTAGGAATACTTTAATCTACTTACAAAAGGCAAGTTTTCACAAGCATATAAAATACCCGACCCGGGTTTCGCACTTAGCTTCGTCAGAGGCTGTAATCCAAATGCCGCCAAAGGTCAACACATATATAGCAGTCATTGACTGCGCAACGGCTTCACTTGGTGCGGCTTCTGTCCATGCTGCAGAAATCGCACAAGAGAAGATAAAAAAATAATCAGAAAATATGATATTGTGTCTACCTCCAAATCTATCTCTAAAAAAATCAGTGGTAGTATCTCATGCGAATCAATGGGAGTTATTTATGTACTGGAGTGCCCGTGTGGTCTCCAGTATATTGGAAGAACACTGAGAAAGTTAAAAGTTCGAGTTGGCGAACATATTAAAAATATTAAAAAAGGACTCGAGACTCATAGTGTCTCTGCACACTATAAGAGGTTCCATCAGAAAGACCCCACGGGTCTAAAGTTTTGTGGTGTAGAATTGGTGAAACGTCACTGGCGTGGAGGTAATCCTGCCACACAGATCAATAAAAGGGAGGCGCAATGGATTTATGATAGGAATACATTGCAGCCAAATGGACATAATATTGAGTGGGACATAAAATCTGTCTGTATGGTTTAATCAAATTTTTTTTAGATGTTTTATTATATAACGCAAGTTTTTCTACTATGTTTAATACTATTTTAGTTTTGTGTAATTTATTGTATTTTAATGTATCTTGCTAAATGTATGTGTCATTAGAACTTATGTTGGCAATTTTAGTATTTATTTTTTAAAACATATGTTTAAATATTTTGCCGGACAAACGGAAGTCCGTACTTGTTCCGGGGTCAATGACTGCTATATATGTGTTGACCTTTGGCGGCATTTGGATTACAGCCCCTGACGAAGCTAAGTGCGAAACCCGGGTCGGGTATTTTATATGCTTGTGAAAACTTGCCTTTTGTAAGTAGATTAAAGTATTCCTACTTTTAAATCCCGAGGGTATTGCACAATTTTTTTCTGTCCTTCATTAGGGTATTCCGGACTGTTTTCGGATCAGGCTTTTCGTGTGACTGTTACCACAAAGGGAGATTTCACCGTATATTGCAGGCGGACATCCATTCTTTTGCATGTGAACTGGGAGACGTAAGACAGTTGTCTTCATATATGCGCAGCTGAGTAATAGGTTGCCGAAAATCTTCGCATGGTTTATATGGAAGTGTGAGATCCGCCTGTATATTATTGTATATGGATTTGGAATTTTTTGTTTATGCATCATACGAATTTGGCACGTTGCCTTCTGGTTCTTGATCCTGTATACTGCTTTACAAATTAGCGCGGTACCCGTTAAACTTATTTCTACTTTGGATTAAGGACTTTGAACCTGTCCTATTAAGGGCACCGCAGCTGACTGTCCATTGGTCCACACCCACCAATTTGTTTCTGTCTGTTACTTTAGTTCTGGTACTGTATCTAAGCACACAGCTTGGTGCTGTTACTGTACAGTATCTATGCACGCAGCTTGGTTCTGTTACTGTATCTAAACATGCATATTGGTTCTATTACTGTATCTATACATGCAGCTTCATTCTGTTACTGTATCTATTCATGCAGCTTGGTTCCATTTCTGTATCCATACATGCAGTTTGGTGCTGTTACTGTACAGTATCTATGCACGCAGCTTGTTTCTGGTACTGAATTCATACATGCAGCATGTTTGTGTTACTGGATCTATATACACAGCCTGGTTCTGTTACTGTATCTATACACACAGCTTACTGCCTGTATATCATAAATGTAACCAATAATTGGCCTGAGTGGCATACAGCACTAAGGCCAGTAGTTAGCTGCAACGGTCATATGCCCTATTACACTATAGCAATCTATATAAAGGATTATTTGAAAGGATGTTTAGGCAAACCAGAAAACCCCTTAAGTCAATATTTGCATGAATCTATAGGGTGGGCCCCTGGAGTCACTACTATTGGTGGGTCCTTGGCACTTCAGTTCAACACTGGATGTGTCTTTCCTTAAATTTTCTCTTCACTTGAGATATCACTAAATGAGTTGTGAGATGACCAGCTTTTGGGTTAAGCCATTTTACGACTAGCACTTTTCGATCCCGCAGGCTGTTCTGGTAGGAAACAACCTGCCGGATCTCTCTCTGTATTTCGCTATTGCCGGAAGCTACAGCATCGCCGTCGGGCTCCATTCACTATAATGGGACTGGTGGAGATCTGGCCACAACCCAGCAAATATGCAGAAAACCGGCCAGTTGAGAACCAATGCGCACATTGTTTTTCGTTCGGCCAATTCTTGGCATGTTTGCCTGGTTGCTGATGAAACTAGCTTTACTTACTATTCCCGAAAAAGAAAATATCTTCTTATTCTATTTTTACCAAGGGAAAAGGTAAGGAAGAATACATATACAGTATATGCTAATGAAAAGCAAGCCATAGTGTAGTTTACAATTATATTGTACCCTACTGTAAACATAAAAAAGGTATAACTGTATCTGATGTGCCTCCAATTATAGTTTTCTATTATACCATATGCATTGTTAAAAAAGTCTTTGTTATCTTTGTTTTAGCCTACAGAATCTCTGATTAATACCCCACTTACACCTGATTATAATTAGTTCTTTGGAAATAATATGCATGGGTACATATACAATATTACGCATGATGCCATGTGTCAGGTATGATCTAAGGCTACATATAAATGAATGATTATTCAGGCATGATATTGTCTCCTAATATCAACCTGTGCTGAGCATTTCTCTAAGGCTGGTGCATTGCTCAGTGAGATAGAGTATTTCAGAGTTCACCATTCATCAGAGCTATGGAATACCATGAGGTTTGGCAATTTCAGGAAAGAATATTATTCCATTGGACACATATACTGTAACTTCATCTGTCATCTGTCAGCAAAGACTCATATGGCGTGCAAACGTCCACAAGATATATAATGCTGTAGGCAAGACAATCAGACACATATTGATCATTGAGGAATAATAGCAGAACCATTCTGAAAATGGATTCTCTACATTCGCCTCCTTATACTGTGGCAAAAATGTCTGTGTAATATGGAGGCGATGCTTACAGAAATTTATAGTGTACGGTATGATCTCCCAGACCTCACAGTTCAGCAAAGGAGGAAAATCCCATATCCCCATAGGACAACAATGTTTACTGTACAGTAAGTCAGTACAATAGACACCGTATGAGACTAGGGTGGCTAAAGCAGGGGCGTAGCGTGGGGAGGGGGGCGTAGGGGACGTTGCCCTGGGTGCAAAATTGCAGGGGGCGCCAGGCAGCTGAAATCTCAATGAGGGCCATGGGAGCCTATGGCTCCCATCCCCTCAGTTCTTCCTCATAGGCTTTAGGCTAGTGGCATGAAGCCTATGAGGCAGTAGAGCGACCGTAGTGTCTAGAATGGAGTTGATCCTAGGAAGTATGATGTCAGGAGAAGAGACGGAGTCTCGTCACCCAGGGGGCAGGGCCTAAAGATGAGCGGGAGATTCTACAGAGCAGGATGTTGGAGAGAGGAGCAGAGGCTGCAGCCAGGTCAGTATGTGGAGGAGAATAGTGACAGTTATTTTTACTTAGGGGGCTTTTTGCAGGGGCTGAAGGGAGAAGGGATAATCTTTGTAGTGGAGACTGTTTGTTAGAGAGGTCTAAAGAGAGGGTAGTATGGGTGATATTATTTACATGGGACTGTAAGCTGGAGGAGCTGAAGACAGGAAGAGTGCTGCATTTTACATGGGACTGTATGTTGGAGGGGCTGAAGGCAGGGAAGTAATGTATTTTACATGTGACTGTATGCTGGAGGGGCTAAGGCAGGGAAGTAATGTATTTTACATGTGACTGTATGCTGGAGGGGCTAAGGCAGGGAAGTGATGCGTCTTACATGGGACTGTATGATGGAGGGGCTGAAGGCAGGGGGGTTGTATCCAGGGCCATCTTTAATATTGATTGGACCCTGGGCAAAAATTTACTTGGGCCCCCTGGATCCCGCCTTCTCACACCTTAGCAGGCAATCACGCCCTCCACCACAACACACACACAAAAAATCCACACATGTGGTAGAGTCCAGTGAATGACTGTAAATACTTCCAGTTCTGAAGACTCCAGCGGCTCAGGATCAGTGCTCTGGGCAGCTGGGCTCAGGCTGGAAGTGGGCACCGCTCTGCAGGAAGGAGACCAGAGCTCGGCTCACCCTAGTGTTACAGTGCACCCCAGCACCCCACAGTATAGCACCCTATAGTATACAGCACCACACAGTATGCAGTCTAGAACCCCACAGTATATAGTAGAGCAGTATAGCAGCCCACAGTATACAGCACCCCACAGTATACAACACCTCACAGTATACAGCACCCCAAACAATACACAATACAGCCCCCCACACTATACAGTACAGCACTCCACACTATACCACGCCCTCAGTATACATTATACAGACCCCCACAGTATACAGTACAGCAGTATAGCCCCCCCCCCACTATACAGCCCCCCACTATACAGCCCCCCCACAGTATACAGCCCCCCACTATACAGCCCCCCCCCACAGTATACAGCCCCCCCCACAGTATACAGACCCCCCCACAGTATACAGCCCCCCCACACAGTATACATGCCGCCACCACACATAGTATACAGCCCCACACACATAGTATACAGCCCCACACACATAGTATACAGCCCCACACACATAGTATACAGCCCCACACACACAGTATACAGCCCACCACACACAGTATACAGCCCACCACACAGTATACAGCCTACCACACAGTATACAGCACCCCACTATACAGTAGTTTACAGTATATTAACATAACAGCCCCTGAGTGTCACCTTTTTCTGATGTAATCTTCACACAAAAAAGCTCCACAGTTAACTTCTGCAACACTCCTGCTAGGACCTGTGATGACCTCATAGCCATGTGACCAGTAATTGCTAGGTTACTGGTCACATGGTGATGATGTCATTAAGGTCCTAAATCACAACTTTAAAACAGTACGATCATGATGCCTGGATTCCTGGTAGAGCTGACAACCTGACACCCGGGGCAGTGGCAAGCAGGGCTCAAGAGGCAGCTGCCTTGGGCCCCCCAGGAGCAACTGGGCCCGGGGCAGCTGCCCCTTTTGCCCCTTGGTAAAGAGGGCCCTGGTTGTATCTTACATGGGACTGCATGCTGAAGGAGCTGAAGGCAGGGGAATTATGCATTTTACATTGGACTGTATGCTGGAGGGGCTGAAGGCAGGGGGAGTGATGTATTTTACATGTGACTGTATGCTGGAGGGGCTAAGGCAGGGAAGTGATGCGTCTTACATGGGACTGTATGCTGGAGGGGCGGAAGGCAGGGGGGGGGTTGTATCTTAAATGGGACTGTATGCTGAAGGAGCTGAAGGCAGGGGGAGTGATGTATTTTACATTGGACTGTTTGCAAGAAGGGCTGGAAGGCAGGGGTGGGATTGTATGCTGGAGGGGCTGAAGGCAGATGGCAAAGAGAGGGAGTGTGATATTGCAGCATGCCAGACCTGCAGGGTATTGCGATAGTGAGGTCACGGTTATGGGCAATCGAGGGTTACTCACTTTTTAGGGGAGAACCCTGGGCAGGCATGCAGCAGTGAAGGAGAGGTAGACACAAGTTCCTCTGGGGCACACTCTGTAAATAGGGACCAGGCCTGATAGTGGATGAGGTGCCCTGGATGTTGCAGGTATTTTGAGTGCCTGAGGCAAGGTCCCTTTAAGGATCGTGACGCGAGTGCCTGTAACGGTGGCACACCGATTTGTAGGAGTAGTAATAGAGTACACAGATGGTATGGTAAACCAAACGTTGCTTTATTTGGAGAAACAGTCCAACTTTGTACAGACAGTTGATAATGATGCAGTCCCTTATATCACATATGCACAGCAGGTTTACTTCACAATACGGCAGGTATAAATCTTGCAAGATACTTGGAGGGTAAACAGTTAATGATTTGCAGAGCTATGCTGCACTATCCCCTCAGCTATTCTAGCTGGCTGGATCCCAAGGCCTGAATGCCTAAATGCTGGCTTGAATCCTTGGTATATAAATCTTCCTCCCATATTGACCCTTGCTTTATATTAAAGTACCTCTGCCCATCAGCTTACTTATCTGAGCTGGTCGTACAGTCTCTGCTGGGTCTGAAGGTGGTTGCAGGTTGCTCCCAGGAGGTCCATTCCTACTACTGGGGTTACTTCATCTGTGCTAGCTGGGTTTACTGGTCTCCAGGCAGGCTGTACTCCTTCTCTAGCCGCCTGGTGCAACTAGAAGCCTGGACTATCTAGCTGCATGTCAGGAGGAGGCCCTCAGCAAATCTCTGGCTGGTGCCTTCTCACTTCTGTCTCCACAGACTCCCGACTATGACCTTACTCCTCCCTGTCTGGGCCTGGACATTTATACTAGGGGCTCCGTATCTCTCTAGTGTCTAGGATGTCTAACTACACCCCTATAGGCCTGCTGAGCATATAACAGGGGAACCAACACATGTAATATCACATAGAAAAATACATTAAATGCATAGTTAAATATAATATCACTGTCCCTTAGGAGCAGAAGTAACACGTGACCCAATTAACCCTTGTGTAGTGCCTACCCCTACCTAGTGGGACACTACAATATTATTAACATAGGACTGTATGTTAGAGGGGCTGAAGGTGGGGAGTGATGTATTTCACATGTGACTGTATGCTGGAGGGGCTGAAGGCAGGAGAGTGATGTATCTTACATGGGACTGTATGTGGGAGGGGCTGAAGGCGGGGAGTGATGCATTTTACATGAGACTGTATGCTGGAGTGGCTGAAGGCAGGAGAGTGATATACCTTACATGGGACTGTATGCTGGAGGGGCTAAAGGCAGGAGAGTGATGTATATTACATAGGACTGTATTCTGGAAGGGCTGAAGGCAGGAGAGTGATCTACCTTACATGGCACAGTATACTGGAGGGGCTGAAGGCAGGGGGAAGGTTGTATCTTACATGGGACTGTATGCTGGAGGGGCTGAAGGCAGGGGGAAGGTTGTATCTTACATGGGACTATATGCTGGAGGGGCTGAAGGGGGGGCATTATTATTAATATAATACTACAGAGGGGGTCCATTATAATATTAATAATAATAATAATAATAATAATAATAATAATAATAATAATAATACAGAGGAGGAAACAATAATAATACAGAGGGGCCAGTATATATTATAATGATACAGAGGGCATTATAGTTATGGGCACTACGGGGAAGGGGAGGTCTGTTATCTGAGGATGATAGTAAAGTGAGAAATCCAAAACATTTTCTGTGAAACTCTACAGAGACGAGACGCGGCTGAAAGAAGTTATCACGACGGTCCTATCTCCGAATGAAGATACTGAGGAAAGTCTACATCACAGGAGATGTAACTGGATGTAACAGGTATGGTGCAGTATTCTCCTGTATATTTCATAGCAATGTATGTTATGTCCATCCAAATATCTGTTTTGGGGGTGGGGGGGGGGGTGGATATAGAATTTGGGCCACACTGCCGAAGCCTGGCCCAGGACTTCAGGTCACATTGTGTGTGTTCTGAAATCTGGGGCCTCACACCCATCTACTACATTATCTGTACTCAGAGAGTTATCCCTGTGTTTTCTGTAGTGTTACATAGGACTGCAGGTGACATCTACTGCATTATTTGTAAAAAAAAAGGGGCGTGGTCACAGGTTGGGGGCGGGGGGGAGGGGGCAATACTTGGCTTGACCCGGGTGCTGGCAACCCACGCTACGCCACTGGGCTAAGGTACTATGATACGGCTCAACCACAAAGTTCCCAAAATAACACAACATTTATTTGGATACAAGGAAGACCACAAAATTATGGTTAGTGTAATACGATAAAGAAAACAGTAGTATATCGCCCCTAATCACAAGCGCGTGTGCACACCGCTACAGTCACAGTTTAGTTCACTTACAGTTTGGGGTACCCCTTTTTAAGTATAACTTCTTCCCAATATGGTTACTGATCTCCAATGGAAGCAAGGGTTTTTCCGATATGATGGCTGGTCTCCAAGGATTCCAGGGTTCAGCTGCTGTACTGAGGTTGAGCAGTAAGGCTACTTTCACACTGGCATTTCTGGGTCCGCTTGTGAGATCTGTTTGAAGGCTCTCACAAGCGTCCCAAAACGGATCAGTTTAGCCCCAATGCATTCTGAACGGATAAGGATCCGTTCAGAATGCATCAGTTTGGCTCCGTTCCACCTCCATTCTGCTCTGGTGGAGGACACCAAAACGCTGTTTGCAGCATTTTGGTGTCCGCCTGGCGATGCGGAGCCAAACGGATCCGTCCTGACTTACAATGTAAGTCAATGGGGATTGATCCGTTTTCACTGACACAATATGGTGCAATTGTAAACGGATCTGTCCCCCATTGACTTTCAATGCAAGTCAGGACGGATCCGTTTGACTTACACTTAGACTTTGATTATTTTTTTTAGAGTAATGCAAACGGATCCGTTCTGAATGGATACCAGCGTTTGCATGATAGGTGCCGATCCGTCTGTGCAGACACCAGCCGGATCCGCAACTAAACGCAAGTGTGAAAGTAGCCTAAGATGTCATAGAGGGCAGAAGAGAGAATATGGCCAATATTCAATATCCAGGGCCTCTAAACACAGCTCCTTAACCCTTTAAGAACCTCCACCGTACATGTATGGCGGAAGTCCAGTCCCCAAACATGGTGCCATGTGCCACGTGCAGCGGGGGCCATTGCAACCGGGTTTCTGCTATTTTAAATAGCAGATACCCACGGCACATGTATGCGATGAGCCATATGGCTGATTGCATATATTTTCCTTTTCAGATGCTGTGGTCAAATGTGACCATGTCATCTGCACAGTCCGGAAGCTGCGCACTTCCGCTCCAGTAACAGTGTTCCCCGGCTGCGATCGGGTAACCGGTTACATTGCTCTAATAGGCTGAAGCCTCAAGCAGGCTTCAGTGCCTATTAGATGACTATACCAATACAGGCCACTAGTTGGCAGCATTGAATTGCTATAGTGCAAATGAAGTGTATGAAATAATGAGAGAAGAGAAGAAATGAATCACACATCCACTGCTAATGCTATGATCTCATCCCTGCATTCCTGCAGGAGACAGCACTGAATAGCGCATGTGTACTACCTCCATGCTACATGTTAAATGAGGCATTTGTGTACATTTTGATCAAAAGGCAATAAGCCCACTCACCACGCCAAGGTTGCCTCTATGAGTGGGTCCTAACCTAAAATTGGCGCGGCGCTACACGGCGACCACCAGCGCTGTGGCGCCATCCCGGCCGGCGGCGAGACCCAGTGGCCAAACAGCACCCCTGCTGCCTGACCATGCCATACCTAGCTCTGGGCCCCACCAACCAGCCAGAAAAATAGCACAGTGGCCCCCATGCAGCACCGCACCATGTGAACAGTTGTCAAAGCTCACCTGCTCTGAAGCTCACAGGAACTCCAACTGAGAGCATGATAGGCTAATTTCACCCCTACTACTAAATACTAGGCTAATTAAAATCACCTGGCTAGTGGAAGGAGTACAGATCCAGGGACAGAATTCTGTGTATTAAATAATGAGAGAAAAGAAGAAATGAATCGCACATCCACTGCTAAGCTATGATCTCATCCCTGCATTCCTGCAGGAGACAGCACTGAATAGCGCATGTGTACTACCTCCATGCTACATGCTAAATGAGGCATTTGTGTACATTTTGATCAAAAGGCAATGAGCCTCATTTAGCGTGTAGCATGGAGGTAGTACACATGCGCTATTCAGTGCTGTCTCCTGCAGGAATGCAAGGATGAGATCATAGCTTAGCAGTGGATGTGCGATTCATTTCTTCTTTTCTCTCATTATTTAATACACAGAATTCTGTCCCTGGATCTGTACTCCTTCCACTAGCCAGGTGATTTTAATTAGCCTAGTATTCAGTAGTAGGGGTTAAATTAGCCTATCATGCTCTCAGTTGGAGTTCCTGTGAGCTTCAGAGCAGGTGAGCTTTGACAACTGTTCACATGGTGCGGTGCTGCATGGGGGCCACTGTGCTGTTTTTCTGGCTGGTTGGTGGGGCCCAGATATAGGTATGGCATGGTCAGGCAGCAGGGGTGCTGTTTGGCCACTGGGTCCCGCCGCCAGCCGGGATGGCGCCACAGCGCT
Source organism: Bufo gargarizans (assembly GCF_014858855.1). Lineage (NCBI taxonomy): Eukaryota > Metazoa > Chordata > Amphibia > Anura > Bufonidae > Bufo > Bufo gargarizans. The sequence continues at coordinate 458,191,314 of NC_058081.1, read as the reverse complement.
GGTGGTCGCCATGCAGCGCCGCACCAATTTTAGGTTAGGACCCACTCATAGAGGCAACCTTGGCGTGGTGAGTGGACTTATTGCCTTTTGATCAAAATGTACACAAATGCCTCATTTAGCATGTAGCATGGAGGTAGTACACATGCGCTATTCAGTGCTGTCTCCTGCAGGAATGCAGGGATGAGATCATAGCATTAGTAGTGGATGTGTGATTCATTTCTTCTTTTCTCTCATTATTTCGTGCAAATGAAGTGTTCAATGGTGTCTATATAGACATCCATGAACACAATAGGCAATCTAATGATTGGCAGTTGTTGTCACCCAAGGTGACTTTAAAAAGTTAAAAAAAAATAAAGTTCAAATCACCCCCCTTTCCTTAAATAAAAATACTTAAACAATAAAAAAATAAACATCATGGGCATCGCCGTGTGCAAAAATACCCATACTATTAAAATATAACAATATTAATGGCATACGGCAAATGGCGTAACGAGAAAAAAAATAAAAACAGCCAATTTGCCATTTTTGTCGAAGTGACAAAAATGGCAAATTGGCTGTTTTTTTATTAAAAGTGATCAAAAAGTCGCACACACTTCAAATTAGTATCACTGAAAAGAACAGATCGTCCCGCAAAAAATAAGCCCTCACACAGCCCTGTACCCATAACTACAAAAAAGTTATAGGGGTCAGAATATGGTCATAAAAAATTATACAAGTGTGTTATCGTTGTAACCATACTGACCTTGAGACTGAAGATAACAGGTCAATTTTACCGCATAGAGTACAGTGTAAAAGAAAAACAAAAAAAAATGCGTTTCTTCCCAATTCTACCCGATTTGGATTTTTTTTCCCACTTCCTACTACATGGTATGCAACCCTAAATGGTGCCATTAGAAAGTACAACTTGTCCCGCAAAAAATAAGCCCTCATATGGCTATGTGAATAGAAAAATAAAAAAGTTAGGACTATGGGAAGGCGGGGAATGAAAAACGAAAACGCAAAAATGGAAAATCCCAGCGTGTTTAAGGGGTTTTTGTCACCAACAGGCTTCTAAGTAAGGTAACGCAGGTGGACTTCCAGAGATCCTGCTGTGCTACTTCTACTCTTCTCTAAAGTACTTTTGAATACTGGACAGTTCCTCCAGATACTTTATCCAATAGCTGACAGCAGAGGGTTACTGTAGTCTATGGGAAGAGTCAGGGCAACACTACAGGGCAACACTACAGGGCAAAGCTGAGCCAGCAGCCACTGGGCTCTTTACCTTTCAGAGCCAGTGTCTCCTGGTAAAAGGGCTGAGACGTGTCCTATATGTGAAACTGTCACTGAGGCATGTACCTGACCCCACAAGTCCCTTGTGACCAGTCCCTACACATACACAGAGAGAAGTATAATCATATAGCCTGAGATAAAGCATAGGAACACAGAAGTTAAGACTGTAATTTAGCCCCTTAAGAACCAAGCTATATTACAGCTTATGGAGCAGGTAACTTTCAGATCTGCTATCTACAGATGTACAGTCCTGATCAAAAGTTTAAGACCACTTGAATAATGGCAAAAAATCATATTTAGCATGGCTGGATCTTAACAAGGTTCCAAGTAGAGCTTCAACATGCAACAAGAAGAAATGGGAGTGAGACAAAACATTTTTTGACCATTTAATTTAATGAAAACAACAAATAAACTGAAACAGGCTGTTTTTCAGCTGATCAAAAGTTTAGGACCACACATCCAGGGGCGTAGCTATAGGGGGTGCAGAGGTAGCAGTCGCTACCGGGCCCAGGAGCCTGAGGGGGCCCAAATACCCTTGTGCTGCAAAAGAACACACACAAAGCACTGAGGGAAGGGGGGCCCAAGTCTAACTCTTGTACCAGGGCCCATGAGCCTTTAGCTATGCCCCTGCACACATCCAAAAAAAAACTACACCCCCCCCCCAAAACTGAAATCCAACTTCCAAACATGAACTCAGTAATGAGTAGCTCTGCCGTTATTATTTATCACTTAAAAAAATTTGTTTCGGCATGCATGCTTGCACGTTTCCATGAGGCGAGTGGGAACATTTCTCCAAGTGGTGAAGGCGGCCGCACGAAGGCCATCTACTGTCTGGAACTGTTGTCCATTTTTGTAAACTTCCCTTGCCATCCATCCCCAAAGGTTCTCAATTGGATTTAGATCAGGGGAACACAAAGGATGGGCCAAAAGAGTCCCTTGTCCTGCGGGCATTGTGTACTGCAGAGAGAAGCTGCATGGATAATCAAAACACAAGCCATGGGCCCTCTAGGGTTAAATGACAAGAATGACTTAGCTGTTTTCATTTGATTGTTTTTTTTTTTTTTTTTTTTTTTTATATATTTTATTAATTTATAATGCAAAAATTCATATCCATATTACAATTATAATATTATAAAATCCTTCAGTCCGTAAATTTGTGATTTGCAACATGATTAAGAATAATTTCATACAAGTATCCATGCTTATGGAGACAACAAGAATACAAATGGAGATCTCACTTGCTGGGGGAAAAGCGGGATACATCCGTCATCCACAGCCTAATGAGGCAAAGCAAACACACAAAACATCCCACTTGACATATTGTTGTCATTTGATTGGTTTTAGCACACATATGTTTTTTATACCACTTAATTGTAACCAGTGACGTGCATGAGATGGGGGTATTTCTAGCCCCCTCCTCCTTCACGTCACAGGAGGCTTGACAAAGCGCAACACAGCGCGAAACAGCTGTAGCGTGTTCATTCTCTTGTGTCCTGTCCGTGTCCACGATGTGTATTTGAAAAATAAACTGAAAACAGCAACTTTGTGACCAGTGGTGAGTGCCACGGTGCTTTTTTCTTCTGCTATCATCATAACTACTATATCACCGACAGAGCACCACCATGAAGGTTCGGGATCCAAGTGGTTTATGTGCTCCAGTGACTGCGTGGGTGCATGTAGCAGTGCCGATTGCGTTCTTTTCTCTCATTCCCTGTGATTGTGTACTGTAGTGTTGTCCTGTTGAAAAACCCAGTCGTTACCACACAGATGAGGGCCCTCGGTCTAGAGGAATGCTCTCTACAACATCTGGATATAGCCAGCGGCCGTTTGACGCCCCTGCACTTCCTGAAGCTCCATTGTTCCACTGAAGGAAAAAGCACCCCAGACCATTATATCACCCCCTCCACTGTGGCGCGTAGAAAACATCAGATGGGATCTGCTTGTCATGCCAGTAATGTTGGAAGCCATCAGGACCATGAAGGTTATATTTTTTCTCATGAGAGAATAAAACTTTCTTCCACCTTTGAATGTCCCATGTTTGGTGCTCTATTGCTAAAGTCCAAACAAGCAGTTCTGTGGTGTTCAAGGAGACGAGGTCTTTGAAGACGCTTTTTTGTTTTTAAAGATTTTCAGTCTCAGATGCCGTCTGATGGTTATTGGGCTGCAGTCAGCACCAGTAAGGGCCTTAATTTGGGTCGAGGATCGTCCAGTGTCTTGACAGACAGCCAATTGGATCCTCCGGCTCAGTGCTGATGAGATTTTTTTGGGGTCTTCCACTTAACTTTTTTGTTCCATAACCCACAGGATCATTGTGCGTCGCACAAAGACACGGTGGTTGGAACCAAAGATGTCAAATTTGGACTCATCAGACCAAAGCACAGATTTACACTGGTCTAATGTCCATTCCTTGTGTTCTTTAGCCCAAACAAGTCTCTTCTGTTTGTTGCCTGTCCCTAGCAGTGGTTTCCTAGCAGATATTCTACCATGAAGGCCTGATTCACACAGTCTCCTCTTAACAGTTGTTCTAGAGATGTGTCTGCTGCTAGAACTCTGTGTGGCATTGACCTGGTCTCTAATCTGAGCTGCTGTTAACCTGCGATTTCTGAGGCTGGTGACTCGGATGAACTTATCCTCCGCAGCAGAGGTGACTCTTGGTCTTCTTTTCCTGGGGCTGTTCGCATGTGAGACAGTTTCTTTGTAGCGCTTGATGGTTTTTGTGACTGCACTTGGGGATACTTTCAAAGTTTTCCCAATTTTTCTGACTGACTGACCTTCAGTTCTTAAAGTAATGATGGCCACTCGTTTTTCTTTACTTAACTGCTTTTTTCTTGCCACAATACAAATTCTAACAGTCTATTCAGTAGGACTATCAGCTGTGTATCCACCTGACTTCTCCACAACGCAACTGATGGTCCCAACCCCATTTATAAGGCAAGAAATCCCACTTATTAAACCTGACAGGGCACACCTGTGAAGTGAAAACCATTTCAGGTGACTACCTCTTGAAGCTTATCAAGAGAATGCCAAGAGTGTGCAAAGCAGAAATCAAAGCAAAAGGTGGCTACTTTGAAGAACATAGAATATGACATATTTTCAGTTGTTTCACATTTTTTTGTTATGTATATAATTCCACATGTGTTAATTCATAGTTTTGATGCCTTCAGTGTGAATCTACAATTTTCATAGTCATGAAAATAAAGAAAACTCTTTGAATGAGAAGGTGTGTCCAAACTTTTGGTCTGTACTGTATATCTCAGTGATGTTCTCAGTATTTTCAGGACATGTAAGGCCTTTATTTTGTGATATACAATGGTATGCATCATTTCTAAGACAAATTAAATTTAACCACTTCACAACCTGGCCATTTCCCCCTTCCTAACAGAGCCATTTTTTGCAAATTTGACGTGTCATTTTATGTGGTAATAACTTTAAAACGCTTTTACTTATCCAAGCCAATCTGAGATTGTTTTCTCGTTACATATTGTACTTCAGGACAGTGGTAAAATTGAGGCAAAAAAATTCATTTTTTAATTATAAAAAATACCAAATTTACCCCAAATTTATAAAAATTAGAAAATTTCATTTTCTCTACTTTTATAATAGATAGTAATGCCTCCAAAAATAGTCATTACTTTACATTCCCCATATATCTACTTCATGTTTGGATAATTTCGTGAAGTAATTTCATTTTTGGGGGATGTTAGAAGGCTTAGAAGTTTTAGGACCTGAACTGATTTTTAAGGACCAGTTCAGGTCGGAAGTCACTTTGTGAGGCTTACATAATAGAAACCACCCAAAAATAACCACATTTTAGAAACTACACCCCTCAAGGTATTCAAAACTGATTTTTACAAATGTTGTTAACCCTTTAGGTGTTCCACAAGAATTAATAGAAAATGTAGATGAAATTACAGAATTTCACTTTTTTGGCAGATTTTCCATTTTAATCATTTTTTCCCCGTTAGCAAAGCAAGGGTTAACAGCCAAACAAAACTCAATATTTATTGCCCTGATCCTGTAGTTTACAGAAACACCCCATATGTGGTCATAAACTGCTGTATGGCCACACGGCAGGGCGCATAAAGAATGGAATGCCATATGTTTTTTGGAAGGCAGATTTGGTTTTTTGGACACCATGTCCCATTTGAAGCCCCCCTGATGCACCCCTAGAGTAGAAAATCTAAAAAAGTGACCACATTTTGGAAGCTACGGGATAAGGTGGCAGTTTTTGTACTATTTTAGGGTACATATTATTTTTGGTTGCTCTATATTACACTTTTTGTGAGGCAAGGTAACAAAAAAATAGCTGTTTTGGCACAGTTTTTATTTTTGTTATTTACAATGTTCATCTGACAGGTTAGATTATGTTCTATTTTTATAGAGCAGGTTGTTACGGCCGTGACAATACCAAATATGACCTTTTTTTGGTTTTGTTTCAGATTTACATAATAAAGCATTTTTTAAATATTTTTTTTGTGTCTTCACATTCTGAAAGCCATTATTTTTTGTTTTTTAGGCGATTGTCTTATGTAGGGGCTCATTTTTTTGCGTATGAGATGATGGTTTGATTGGTACTATTTTAGGATGCATATGACTTTTTGATCGCTTAGTATTGCACTTTTTGTGATGTAAGGTAACAAAAAATTGCTTTTTTGACACACTTTATCTTTATTTTTTTACGGTGTTCACCTGAGGGGTTAGGTAATGTAATATTTCTATACAGCAGGTTCTTACTGACACGGTGATACCGAATATCTATACTTTTTTATTTATTTAATATTGTTTTAATATTTATGAAACAAAAAAAATCATTTTAGTGTCTCCATAGTCTGAGAGCCATAGTTTTCTTTTATTTTCTGGGCGATTATCTTAGGTAATGTATCATTTTTGCGGGATGAGATGACGGTTTGATTGGTACTATTTTTGGGTGCGCATGACTTTTTGATCACTTGCTATTGCACTTTCTATGATGTAAGGTGACAAAAAATGGCTTTTTGACACCGATTTTTATTTATTTATTTTTTTATGTTATGGTGTTCATCTGAGAGGTTAGGTCATGTGATATTTTTATAGAGCAGGTTCTTACGGACGCGGTGATACCTAATATGTATACTTTTTCATTTACTTAAGTTTTACACAAATAATATTTTTGCGTCTCCATATTCTGAGAGCCATAGCTTTCTTTATTTTTTGGGGCGATTGTCTTAGGCTGGTGCTCATTTTTTGCGGGATGAGGTGACTGTTAGATTGGTACTATTTTTGGGGGCACACGCCTTTTTTATCGCTTGGTGTTGCACTTTTAGTGATGTAAGGTAAGCCGGTAGATACGGACGTGGCAATACCTAATGTCTACTTTATTATTATGTAAAACTTAAATAAATGAGATCATTTTTTAAACAAAAAAAATCATGTTTTAGTGTCTCTAAAATCTGAGAGTCATAGTTTTTTTTAAATTTTTTGGGCAATTGTATTAGGTAGGGTCTCCTTTTTTGATTGGCACTATTTTGGGGTGCATATGACTTTTTGATCACTTGCTATTACACTTTTTGTGACGTAAGATGACAAAAAATTGCTTTTTTATGGCACTGTTTCTATTTTTTTTTACGGTGTTCTCCTGAGGGGTTGGGTCATATGATATGTTTATAGAGATCGTTGTTACGGACGCGGTGATACCTAATTTGTCTACATTTTTTTTTATTTCACTTTAGCACAATAATAGCATTTTTGAAAAAAAATTGATGTTTTAATGTCTCCATGTTCTGACAGCTATAGTTTTTTATTTATTTTTTTGAGCGATTTTTCTTATGTAGGGGCTCATTTTTTGCGAAATGAGGTGACTGCTTTTTTGGTACCATTTTGTGGAGAAAGATATCGTTTTAATCAGCATAATGATCCCTACCAGGCAGTATGTCTGGTTTAATAGGGTTGATCCTGGTGACAGAACATATTTTAAAAAAGTACACAGCTACTTTAAAGGGGTTGGCCCATCTCAGAATGTACACTATCACAGAAGTCAACTACCTAAAATTTAACTTTTAATCAAAAATCAGCTAAAAGATACACATATATGATCCCTCACTTGGGGATTGATAGACAAACAGAAGACATACACAGAAAAAATAGAGCCATGTTAAGGACCAGGTCAAGGAGGGCCAATCTCGTGATATAGTGGGGCCAGACACACATGGGTCACTAAATGTATCCCTGTGATGTCCCTGTGTTATTCTCAGCCCGGAGATGATCCCTGATGGTGGGAACACTCCGTCCCCGTGCCTAACCTAATTGTCCTTGGAAAGCCCTAATCTCAGAGAAAGACCCATATGGATGTCCGGGTCCTGAGATATCCGCTATACAAACAAGTAATGTCCTATCGGACAATCCAGAAAGATATCTGGATGAAAAAACAGAGTCACAACTTATACAGATGCCTACAAAGTGGCGCTCTGAAACAGGGTCTCGACGCGTTTCCCCTCAACTATATGGTTCATCAGGAGACCAGTAACATTATGATAGGTTATGATAAACACACAATGTATAGAAAATAAGTTGCCTTGTAGATCAAATGGCAACTGGTTTTTCAAAACAGTGACCGCACCAGGACTTAATCCAAAACCAAAATAACTGGGGCACCTCCATGCGGCACCGCACTGTCTGAATTAAAACAGAACAACTAACATCGCATAGAAGGACCATTGATAATGATAAGGTACTTATCCATTCTAGTCGATCTTCAGCAGGCAGTGAACAGCAGCATGGGGTGCTCCAGGGGGCAAAAAAGATATGGCTCCCTCATCTTTTTTGCCCCCTGGAGCACCCCATGCTGCTGTTCACTGCCTGCTGAAGATCGACTAGAATGGATAAGTACCTTATCATTATCAATGGTCCTTCTATGCGATGTTAGTTGTTCTGTTTTAATTCAGACAGTGCGGTGCCGCATGGAGGTGCCCCAGTTATTTTGGTTTTTCTTTATTTTTGTTGGTCTGACCATTTATATGGATTAAGTCCTGGTGCGGTCACTGTTTTGAAAAACCAGTTGCCATTTGATCTACAAGGCAACTTATTTTCTATACATTGTGTGTTTATCATAACCTATCATAATGTTACTGGTCTCCTGATGAACCATATAGTTGAGGGGAAACGCGTCGAGACCCTGTTTCAGAGCGCCACTTTGTAGGCATCTGTATAAGTTGTGACTCTGTTTTTTCATCCAGATATCTTTCTGGATTGTCCGATAGGACATTACTTGTTTGTATAGCGGATATCTCAGGACCCGGACATCCATATGGGTCTTTCTCTGAGATTAGGGCTTTCCAAGGACAATTAGGTTAGGCACGGGGACGGAGTGTTCCCACCATCAGGGATCATCTCCGGGCTGAGAAGAACACAGGGACATCACAGGGATACATTTAGTGACCCATGTGTGTCTGGCCCCACTATATCACGAGATTGGCCCTCCTTGACCTGGTCCTTAACATGGCTCTATTTTTTCTGTGTATGTCTTCTGTTTGTCTATCAATCCCCAAGTGAGGGATCATATATGTGTATCTTTTAGCTGATTTTTGATTAAAAGTTAAATTTTAGGTAGTTGACTTCTGTGATAGTGTTCGTAATTACAACTACCAATTCAGTATTTACATAGGTTTAAAAAACCCCATCTCAGAATGTAATTGCATATCTATAGAATATACCATCAAAGTCAGATAGGAGCAGGTCTCACTTCTGGGACCTGCTCCTATCTCCAGAATATCACCCCCAAAGTGAAGGAGAGGACACTGAGCATGTGCTGGTGCTTTCAATTCACTGCTATGTGAGTTCTAAACATGGCCGAGCACACTTTGCTATTTTCAGAAGTACCATAGCCTGTACAAGGCTTCCAGGCTAATTACTAGTATACTTCAATGCTGGCCTGCAGGTGGCAGCACTGCACTGGAATATTCAGAATCCTGTATGCTTTTCATTACTTTATCTCCACAAAAAATTGAATAAAAAGTGATAAAGTATGGTATCATTAAAAAAAAAACTACAGAATGTACTGTTAAAAATGAGCCCTTATACAGCTCCATAGACATAACTATAAAACAGTTCTGGGGGATCAGAATATGGTGATTAAAGAATAAATGTATTTATTTTTTTCAGTATTATAACACAAGAACAACTATGCCTAGAGAATGAAGGGCATGGGTCAGTTTAACCACATATGGAAGGCTGTAAAAACAAAACTTAGTTTGGATTTTTTTCCAGCTTCCCCCTACACTGTATGCCATAGTAAATGGTGCCATTGAAAAGTACAACTTGTCCCAGAAAAACAAGCTCAATGTGAATGGAAAAATAAAAAAAAGGTATTTAAGCAGGCAGGGAGTAAAAAAACGAAAATGGAAAAATGGAAAATCGTAAGATCCTGAAAGGGTTAAGCTAATTTTGGAGGCATTCACTTATTACTATGGTCTATTTCTTATGGGATTATTCCCAATAACACATTAAATGTAATTGATAATATGTCCTTTGTATGCAATGATAACAAAGAGGCAATAAACAAGTAGTATACATCTGTATAGATGGTTGAAGGACCCTCCGAATCGTTTAAATATCTGGACTCTAATGTACAACAAAAAACACTTAGCTATGTTACTTTTTATTAGATTAAAAGTTGAATGTTACAGTAATAAAATGAATTAACAATACACATTGTGCAATTTTCCAAGTCAGAACATGTGCGTATTACCAGTGCTTTATAGCTTCGAATCTATTTTACTTGTACATTTGCTGTGAAAATTTGATATTTTCTCTGTGGATCCTTTCCAGCACGTTGGCTTGTTACAATTTCTACTTCAAAGTGTTAGAATACTATATGTCTGCAATATTGAAAGGGTTCCACTGTCAAATTGCTTGAGGGCATAAAAAAACATATAAACTACAAGTGTTACAAATGCACATGTACTGGTAGATTAAAAGTTGTTTTAAGTAAAATGGGAAATCTTAAAATAGATGGCCAAGTATTACTTTTTGAACTACCTTCCATTGATATATTTCACCTCTTTTGGGAATAACATGTCTTAATTGATTAGATTCTTAAAAGACACACTGCATCTAATCTTGTAGTGTAACATCTATGTTTAAAAGGAGGGCAGTCATTTTTCCAAAATTATTTTCTTTGTTCTGTCAGGCTGAGTATAAAATCTATAATAACTTATTATGCGTATTGCATGGTTACCCAGAAATTTTACATCCTTCAGGGCAAGTCCATATGGCTTCTGGATGCAATTTACAAAAATAGTGTATACGTGCAGTACGGACTTCAGTAAGTAAATTAATCTGTCATAAGATTTAGTTTAATTTTTAAGATGTAATCATTTAACAGAAATGACAGAAGACTGGAGTATAGTATTAACTTTACTCGAGAGGCTAAATGTCATCTTGAAAGCTCATTTATGCCTAATATTAAAATTTAATTATATATATATATATATATATATATATATATATATATATATAGTAAAAATATAGCAGGGTGCTAGTTCAAAGGGAAAAGCTTACCCAAAATGTATAATAGAAAAATAGAGCAGCACTCCAAAGTTGCAGTAAAAATGTGATGTTTTTATTCACCCATTGGTGACGCGACGTTTTGGCTCCAACATGAAGCCTTTCTAAAGCAATGTGAACAATCCAAAGTCGAGAGAGAGAGAGAGAGAGAGAGAGAGATCATTACATTAAAGTGTTTAGAAAAAAACTGCTTTAACCCATGCTGGCGTTAACAACAATATAAATACATCAAAATATTACAATTTATCAAGAAACCATGTGTAATAAATCCATAATGTGATACAAAAGAACAATGTCATAAGTATCAATACATAATTAGTACAAAATCAATGTGTACATACAGTAATATAAAATTGCTCCCAACATTAAATGGTTAAAAACAGTTATTCCAATTCATTTGTATGTGGGGAAAGGCAGGAACACATGATGGTGGGCATAAGTGAAAACGCATGCCAAGGCAACTTACACAACCCCATTACAGATCGCCCACTGTGCATGGCGTCCCCGATCCCCCAGTGCGCATGCTCCAGGCGGCGCATCATCTCAGTATCATATAGAAGCGTCATAAAAACAGTTATTCCAATTCATTTGTATGTGGGGAAAGGCAGGAACACATGATGGTGGGCATAAGTGAAAACGCATGCCAAGGCAACTTACACAACCCCATTACGGATCGCCCACTGTGCATGGCGTCCCCGATCCCCCCAGTGCGCATGCTCCAGGCGGCGCATCATCTCAGTATCATATAGAAGCGTCATAACAACCATGCGCAGTATTCAATATTCCTTAACAATCGCCATCTTGGAAAAGGTAAAACTTAATCGAAGCACAACTGTACCACAGCGTCCCCACCTATGTAAGATACCATTCAAACCATGGCATTCACACATAAAGCACACTGTTGCTTATAGGAACATCTGTGCTCAACCAAGGTTACCGTCAGGTACCAGCTGTTGAATCACATACAGGGTACACTGTGTGGGAGGAGCCGAGCTACTAGCAATTCCACATGGTGTTAACCCTGCTGATCCCGCAAGATCATGTGGGATCTCCTCGTATCATCACACTCATACTTAAGGAATCTGAACAACTGTATCATCGCTAATAAATAACGCATGTAAAAAAGACGCCTAACAAATAAATCTGGGGTTGAAGTTGCGTTGATTGTGCATCACATCATTCATCAATCATGTAGTCCCTGGTCATTCACCACCACAATCAGTATATAATGAGAAGAAAAGAGAGAAAAATTATTACTATAATTATATCCTCCATATATTATAATATAGTAGTTACATTACAACCTAACTCGAGGATAAAGACACAAGCATACATATAGTTGGACCGGGCAAGCTAACTTCCAAATACCTATCCTAAATTAAAGTCTGCATTGAGGCCATGTGGTCTCAAAGAATTGAGGGTGTATATCCACCATATTTCTTTTTTCTTTAATAATGAAATCCTATTACCTCCCCCCCCCCATCTCCTGGGCATTGGTACATAATCTATAATTCAGCATTTGATATATACAGTGGATATAAAAAGTCTACACACCCCTGTTAAAATGTCAGGTTTCTGTCCTGTAAAAGAATGAGACAAAGATAAATCATTTCAGAACTTTTTCCACCTTCAATGTGACCAATAAACTGTACAACAAAACAAACTGAAATCTTTTAGGTAGAGGTAAAAAAAAAATATAAAAATAAAATAATATAGTTGCATAAGTGTGCACACCCTCAAACTTAGTTGAAGCACCTTTTAATTTTATTACAGCACTCAGTCTTTTTGGGTATGAGTCTAGCAGCATGGCACATTTTGACTTGGTAAGATTTGCCCACTCTTCTTTGCAAAAACACTCTAAATCTGTCAGATTGCGAGGGCATCTCCTGGGCACAGCCCTCAGATTTTCAATCGGATTCAGGTCTGGGCTCTGGCTGGACTATTCCAAAACTTTAATCATCTTCTGGTAAAGCCATTCCTTTGTTGATTTGGATGTATGCTTTGGGTCGTTGTCATGCTGAAAGATGAAGTTCCTCTTCATGTACAGCTTTCTAGCAGAAACCTGAAGGTTTTGTGCCAATATTGACTGGTATTTGAAACTGTTCATATTTCCCTCTAGCTTAACTAAGGCCCCAGTTCCAGTTGAAGAAAAACAGCCCCAAAGCATGATGCTGCCACCACCATGCTTCACTGTGGGTATGGTGTTCTTTTGGTGATGTTTGGTGCAGTGTTGTTTTTGCGTGAAACATATCTTTTGAAATTATGGCCAAAAACTTCAACCTTGGTTTCATCAGACCATAACACCATTTCCCACATGCTTTTGGGAGACTTCAGATGTGTTTTTGAAAAATGTAGCCTGGCTTGGATGTTTTTCTTCGTAAGAAAAGGCTTTCGTCTTTCTACTCTACCCCATAGCCTAGACATATGAAGAATACGGGAGATTGTTGTACCACACAGCCAGTACTTCCCAGATATTCCTGCAGCTCCTTTAATGTTGCTGTAAGCCTCTTGGTAGCCTCCCAGACCAGTTTTCTTCCCATATTTTCAGCAATTTTGGAGGGACGTCCAGTTCTTGGTAATGTCGCTGTTGTGCCATATTTTCTCTACTTGATGATGACTGTCTTCACTGTGTTCCATGGTATATCTAATGCCTTGGAAATTATTTTGTACCCTTCTCCTGACTGATACCTTTTAACAATGAGATCCCTCTAATGCTTTGAAAGCTCTCTGTGGACCATGGCTTTTACTGTGGGATGCGACTAAGAAAATTTCAGGAAAGACCAACTAGAGCAGCTGAACTTTATTTGGGGTTAACCCTAGCCACTTTAAATGATGTAAGGTGTATGCTGACTCCTATTTAACATGATTTTGAATGTGATTGCTTCATTCTGAACACAGCTACATCCTCAGTTATAAGAGGGTGTGCACACTTATGCAACCACATTATTTTAGTTTTTTTTCCTTCCCTCCACCTAAAAGATTTTAGTTTGTTTTTCAATTGAGTTGTACAGTTTATAGGTCAAATTAAAGGTGGAAAAAGTTCTGAAATGATCTTTTTCTCATTTTTTTACAGCACAGAAACTTGACATTTTACCAGGGGTGTGTAGACTTTTTATATCCACTGCGTATATATATATCAGGGTGGATAAAAATCTAGGATTTTTTTTATTTCTGATTTTTTTTTTTTATATAAAATGCTTTTTGAGGAAAATATATTACCATCCAAAGGTTATCCCATCATTAAATAAGGATTCGTTTTTTAATTATGTAGAATACAGCTGTGTATGTTTAATTTTTTTGCTAAAGAAATTCCATTAATCCATTCACAATTTTATGCTCTTCCAGAGGTTTTTGTAAGATTATTGGGCAGTTTCTCTGCCTACAAGATATTATCGCAGATGCTTGGTTTACTTTTGCAGTTCTCAAAACTTAATTTGACTCAGCAGAGATCACATGCCTCTTCTTCACAGCAAAAATATTATAACATGAACAGAGTTGAGAAAAAGACCTTAATCCTAACTTCTACAAACCTATGAATACAGAATCAAACTAATATTAAAAGTTGTTATTCTAAAAATCTTCATCTACTTGCATATTATAAGTTATACCAGCAATAATTAGTCTTTATTTAAATCAAATCCACACACATATATATATATATATATATATATATATATATAGGTCCTTCACAAAAAATTAGCATATTGTGATAAAGTTCATTATTTTCTGTAATGTACTGATAAACATTAGACTTTCATATATTTTAGATTCATTACACACCAACTGAAGTAGTTCAAGCCTTTTATTGTTTTAATGTTGATGATTTTGGCATACAGCTCATGAAAACCCACATTTTCTATCTAGAAAAATTTGCATATTTCATCCGACCAATAAAAGAAAAGTGTTTTTAATACAAAAAAAGTCAACCTTCAAATAATTATGTTCAGTTATGCACTCAATACTTGGTCGGGAATCCTTTTGCAAAAATTACTGCTTCAATGCGGCGTGGCATGGAGGCAATCAGCCTGTGGCACTGCTGAGGTGTTATGGAGGCCCAGGATGCTGCGGCCGATAGCGGCCTTAAGCTCATCCAGAGTGTTGGGTCTTGCGTCTCTCAACTTTCTCTTCCCAATATCCCACAGATTCTCTATGGGGTTCAGGTCAGGAGAGTTGGCAGGCCAATTGAGCACAGTAATACCATGGTCAGTAAACCATTTACCAGTGGTTTTGGCACTGTGAGCAGGTGCCAGGTCGTGCTGAAAAATGAAATCTTCATCTCCAAGCATGAAGTGCTCCAAAATCTCCTGATAGCTAGCTGCATTGACCCTGCCCTTGATAAAACACAGTGGACCAACACCAGCAGCTGACATGGCACCCCAGACCATCACTGACTGTGGGTACTTGACACTGGACTTCAGGCATTTTGGCATTTCCCTCTCCCCAGTCTTCCTCCAGACTCTGGCACCTTGATTTCCGAATGACATGCAACAGTCCAGTGCTGCTTCTCTGTAGCCCAGGTCAGGCGCTTCTGCCGCTGTTTCTGGTTCAAAAGTGGCTTGACCTGGGGAATGCGGCACCTGTAGCCCATTTCCTGCACACGCCTGTACACGGTGGCTCTGGATGTTTCTACTCCAGACTCAGTCCAATGCTTCCGCAGGTCCCCCAAGGTCTGGAATCGGTCCTTCTCCACAATCTTCCTCAGGGTCCGGTCACTTCTTCTCGTTGTGCAGCGTTTTCTGCCACACTTTTTCCTTCCCACAGACTTCCCACTGAGGTGCCTTGATACAGCACTCTGGGAACAGCCTATTCGTTCAGAAATTTCTTTCTCCAGGGCCTTTTGTTCATTAGCTTTATAGGTCTCATGCTGCTCAAATAAATCTGTTGCACCCTACACCGTGCCAGTCCTCATCTTTTGCCCACATATTTAGGCCTTACATCGTCTCTGGCTCCGGGCACACTCCAGCCAGATAGGTCAGGGCAGTACGTAGGCATGCGTATTCTGTTCCTCGCTCAGCTCCTACAAATAGTTAAGGCTGTGTATAACCTGTAATTGTTGGAGGAGCTCCCTCCCCTATTTAGGCCTCTCGGTCCAAGCAGGAGGACACCAGTTTCATGCCCCTCCCTCCGGTCCCTTTTCTCTTTTACTCCTCCTTGGGTGGCCCACATATTTAGGCCTTACCTCGTCTCTGGCTCCGGGCACACTCCAGCCAGATAGGTCAGGGCAGTGCGTAGGCATGCCTATTCTGTTCCTCGCTCAGCTCCTACTACAAATATATATATATATATATATATATTTATACACACACAGTTTTACTGTTGGAGTAGCAGTTTGTGTTCCAGAGCTGCTCTTCTTCCTGCAACTACTGGAATCATATTCAGCCATTTTGAAAGCTATGGTCATCCAGCTTGCATAATAATATACATAGACTCTGCTTTTTCCCTTTCTTTCTTCCTATTTGTCTTGTAATACCCACAAGGTCATTTCTAATTAGATTAATGCACAATAAGAGGGCTCTTCTACACCAGGGTTGGACAAACCACAGAAGCCAGAAACCAATGTGCCCAAAATTCTACTGCCAACACCATTGTTTTCATTTCTTGGCAACTGAAAAGTTGGTTCTTGAAATTGTCAATAAAAAATTGACTTTTTCGACCTTGACCATTTAGCTTTGTACCGTTCAAATGAACTGTCTGCAGGTAGACAGACGGATGTAAACTATAAAGAATCTGCATAGTTTACAGCAATTTGCTCAACCCTTTCCTGCACACCATAACACCCTTAGGACAGACTAAATGCACTCTGGGAAATTGTAAGACAATTCCTCCCCTTTAATTTATAGTAACCCAGTACCATAGTTTAGCCAGTTCAGCCTGATAGACTGCAAGTTGATCCAGAGGAAGGCAAAAAAAAAAAAAAAACTGCGTGGAGATTTTAAATTCTGATATGCTGATTGCAAGTGTAACTTTGTGAGTACAATAAACCTTTTTACGGGACATATATGTGAATGTGCTTCACTATTCTGCGACCCCTTGGTTTTTATTGGTTTGGATGAGAGGAGGAATTTATGAGGGGAGTACTTGCATTTCGTCCCGTGCTTGGATTTGATGGCGTAAAACCGCATGGTGTGAAAGAGGACCTCAGAAATATCTGCAGCTCAATCCTATTTTCGTACAAAAAAAAAAAAACCCTGTGAGGTAGAAGCCAATTTCCCTCATTTTAGGGGAAAATAATTCCTTCCCGACTCCAATCAGGCAATCAGAATAAACCCCTGGATCAACGACCCATCTCTAGTAGCTATAGCCTTTAATATTATTACACTCCAGAAATACATCCAGGCCCCTCTTAAACTATTTTAGTGAATTCACCATCACCACCTCCTTATGCTGAGAGTTCCATAGTCTCTCACTGCTCTTACCGTAAAGAATCCTCTCCTATGTTTGTGTACAAACCTTCTTTCCTCCAGACGCAGAGGATGTTCCCTTGTCATAGTCACAGTCCTGGGCTTAAATAAATGGTGGGAGAGAGCTCTGTACTGACTCCTGATATATTTATACATAGTTATTAGATTGCCCCTTAGTCGTCTTTTTTCTCAAGGGAATAACCCTAATTTTGATAATCTTTCAGGGTACTGTAGTCCCCCCATTCCAGATATTACTTTATTTGCCCTCCTCTGAACTCTCTCCAGCTTTGCTATGTCTGCCTTGTTCACAGGAGCCCAGAACTGTACCCAGTACTCCATGTGTGGTCTGACTAGTGATTTGTAAAGTGGCAGGACTATTTTATCACGGGCATCTATGCCCCTTTTGATGCAGCCCATTATCTTATTGGTCTTGGCAGCAGCAGCCTGAAACTGTTTTCTGCAGCTTAGTTTGCTGTTCACTTAAATTCCTAAGTCTTTTTCCATGTCAGTGTTACCCAGTGTTTTACCATTTTAGTATGTACTGGGGACTTGCATTATTCCTTCCCATGTGCATAACCTTACATTTGTCAGTGTTAAACCTCATCTGCCACTTCTCTGCACAAACCTCCAATCCAGGGGCGTAACTAGAAGTGACTGGGCCCCACAGCAAATATTTGTAAGGGCCCCCCTCAGCGCGCTTCGCACCTCCCTCCTCCTGTGTAAACCCCACTCCTTTGGCACAGTGTAGCGGTATACTGTATATTGTGTGGCACAGTATAGAGGTATACTGTATATTGTGTGGCACAGTGTAGCGGTATACTGTATATTGTGTGGCACAGTGTAGAGGTATACTGTATATTGTGGGGCACAGTGTAGCAGTATACTGTATATTGTGTGGCACAGTATAGAGGTATACTGTATATTGTGTGGCACAGTGTAGAGGTATACTGTATATTGTGTGGCACAGTGTAGATGTATATTGTGTGGCACAGTGTAGAGGTATATTGTGAGGCACAGTGTAGCGGTATACTGTATATTGTGTGGCACAGTGTTGAGGTATATTGTGAGGCACAGTGTAGCGGTATACTGTATATTGTGTGGCACAGTGTAGCGGTATATTGTGAGGCACAGTGTAGAGGTATACTGTATATTGTGTGGCACAGTGTAGCGGTATATTGTGAGGCACAGTGTAGAGGTATACTGTATATTGTGTCGCACAGTGTAGCGGTATACTGTATATTGTGTGGCACAGTGTAGAGGTATACTGTATATTGTGTGGCACAGTGTAGAGGTATACTGTATATTGTGGGGCACAGTGTAGAGGTATACTGTATATTGTGGGGCACAGTGTAGAGGTATACTGTATATTGTGGGGCACAGTGTAGCGGTATACTGTATATTGTGGGGCACAGTGTAGCGGTATACTGTATATTGTGTGGCACAGTGTAGAGGTATACTGTATATTGTGTGGCACAGTGTAGAGGTATACTGTATATTGTGGGGCACAGTGTAGAGGTATACTGTATATTGTGGGGCACAGTATAGAGGTATACTGTATATTGTGGGGCACAGTGTAGCGGTATACTGTATATTGTGGGGCACAGTGTAGCGGTATACTGTATATTGTGGGGCACAGTGTAGCGGTATACTGTATATTGTGTGGCACAGTGTAGCGGTATACTGTATATTGTGTGGCACAGTGTAGCGGTATACTGTATATTGTGTGGCACAGTAGCAGTATACTGTATATTGTGGGGCACAGTGTAGCGGTATACTGTACATTGTGGGGCACAGTGTAGGCTATATGTGCATAACATAAACATACTCCACATGAACACTTACAGTTACTTGGCTCGGCCCTTGGGGATCTCGGACGCCACTTCCACACTTTGGCCGGGGGCTCGGCGGAGCTGATGTTGTGTTTTATCCTAATAAGAAAGATTTTATAATAAGGATTTGGAGAAGGGGCAGTGGGATAGCAAAGCAGGGAGAGGCCGGTGCTGCTACTAGGGGGTCATACCATGGGGCAGTAATAAAACCCACCATAATGCCCCCCCCCCCCAGTAGTAATAATTCTCCTTATAATGTGACAGTGCAAAAAATACACCCTTGTAATGCCCCCAGTTGAGCTAATGTCCCCATAGTGCCCCCATAATGTGCCAGTATAAAATACCCCTATATAGTGCCCCCAGTAAATTCCCCCATAGTGCTCCTCTCCCCCCTTCCTGCTAGTGCCCCCCAAAATGTACCAGTATAAAATGCCCCATATATAGTGCCCCAGTAGATGCCCCTCAGTGCCCGGCCTCTGATCTGATAGGCTGCCAGCCTAGTGTCCCCCATAATGCCCCCCAATAATGTGCCAGTATCAAGTGCCTCTCCCCCCCCCACATGTCCCAGTATCATAGTGCCATCTCCCCCCATGTGCCAGTATCAAGTGCCTCTCTCCTTCCCACCCCCCATGTGCCAGTATCAAGTGCCTCTCTCTTCCCCCCATGTGCCAGTATCATAGTGCCATCTCCCCCGCAAAAAAGTGCCAGTATTAAGTGCCTCTCCCCCCATGTGCCAGTATCATAGTGCCAACCCCCCCCCCCACATGCCAGTATCAAGTGCCTCTCTCCTCCCCCCCATGTCCCAGTATCATAGTGCCATCTCCCCCCCCCCCACTAAAAAGTGCCAATATCAAGTGCCTCTCTCCCTCCCCCCTCCCCATGTGCCAGTATCAGGTGCCTCCCCCCCCCATGTGCCAGTATCAAGTGCCAACCCCCCCTCTCCCCTCCAGGTGCCAGTATCAGGTGCCTCCCCCCCCCCCCATGTCCCAGTATCATAGTGCCATCTTCCCCCCCACCACCATCACAAAAAAAGTGCCAGTATCAAGTGCCTCTCTCCCTCCCCCCCCCATGCCAGTATCAGGTGCCTCTCTCCCCCCCCCCCCCATGCCAGTATCAGGTGCCAACCCCACTCCCCCCCATGTGCCAGTATCAGGTGCCTTCCGCTCCCCCCATGGCAGTAACAGTGGGTATTAAAAAAATAATAATAAACACTTCTACTTACCTCCATGTCAGCGATGCGATGCAGCCTCTTCCTGTGTCCCGCCTTGTATTCTGTCCCGCCCTGTATGTCCTTATATGGAGTCAGTGCTTGTATTTCAGAAAAGAGTCTGCTGGGATTCGAACCCACGACCTTCTGCTTCAGAGGCAGAGCAGCTAACCACTAGACCATAGGAGCTGCCTTGATGCTGGCTGAAAAAATATGAGACTTCTACTGTTATAGCTGGCTAAGTGTACATCTATACACATGGCAGCTGCTCATATATAGAGATGTAGCAGAGCTGAATGTGCTGAGACAGCTGTCATATACAGATATAGCAGTATCTCAGATATATCTCTATATGACAGCTGTTCCAGCACACTCAGCTCTGCTATATCTCTATATATGATAGCTGTCATGTGTATAGATGTAGCAGAGCTGGGTGTGTTTAGGCATCTGTCATGTGTATAGATGTAGTAGAGCTGGGTTTGCTGGGGCAACTGTTTTATATAGAGATATAGCAGAGCTGAGCGTGCTGGGACAGCTGTCATATAGATATATAGCAGTGCTGGTGTGTTGGGGCAGCTGTCATGTGTATAGATGTAGCATAGCTGGCTGTGTTTCGGCAGCTGTCATGTGTATACATGTGTATAGATGTAGTAGAGCTGGGTGTGTTTGGGCATCTGTCATGTATAGATGTAGTAGAGCTGGGTTTGCTGGGGCAGCTGTCATATATAGAGATATAGCAGAGCTGAGTGTGCTGGTGCAGCTGTCATGTGTATAGATGTAGCAGAGCTGGGTGTGTTTAGGCATCTGTCATGTGTATAGATGTAGTAGAGCTGGGTTTGCTGGGGCAGCTGTCATATATAGAGATATAGCAGAGCTGAGTGTGCTGGGACAGCTGTCATATAGATATATAGCAGTGCTGGTGTGTTGGGGGCAGCTGTCATGTGTATAGATGTAGCAGAGCTGGCTGTGTTTCGGCAGCTGTCATGTGTATAGATGTAGTAGAGCTGGGTTTGCTGGGGCAGCTGTCATATATAGAGATATAGCAGAGCTGAGTGTGCAGGGACAGCTGTCATATACAGATATAGCAGTGCTAGGTGTGTTTGGGCAGCTGTCATGTGTATAGATGTATTTTTTTTTTTTTTTACAGTCAGTTGTAATGCAGCCTTTATGGCTGTGAGGGTAAATGCTTTGCCACTGATTCACTAATAGATTGGAGGTTGTGGGTTCGAATCCCAGACCAGGAGACTTTAGCAGACAGTAAAATTAGATCACACTAGCGGCTGCTGTGAAGGGGCCCTGAACACGATATTTAACTAACTTAAAAATAAACTGTCACACACGCTGCCGGGGCGCCGGGCCCCCTTGGCATCCCGGGCCCCGAAGCAGCTGCTTCCCCTGCTTCCCCGGTAGTTACGCCACTGCTCCAATCTATCCAGATCCATCTGTAGCAGTATACTGTCCTCTTCCATGTTAATTACTTTACACAGTTAAGTGTCATCTGCAAAAATTGAAATTCACTTTAATAAAATTATGATCAGTCAGATGCATGTGCAATATCTTTATGCAATATGCAGTATTAAAAAATGTGCTTCTATAATTATACACCCTGAGGCACATATCTAAAGCAGATCTGCTCAACTGCTATATTAACTGATTTGATTGAATTATACAGAGAAATAAGGAAATCTATCGCACTCTGTTTGTATAAAGTCCAGTTTATTTCTCTTCACATACCATCCTTGAGAACGATCGAGTGGGATACAACCAGCACATGGCGAACAACTATTTTGCATCCTCTGACGCTTCCTCATAGTCTGCTGGGACCAGGCATCACTGCATTTAAATCCCTGACTTAGTACATCATTTACGAGTCCTTAACCCCTTCACGACCACAATCTGTAAATATACGTGATAGCTGCACATACCCCATGCAGCTACCACGTATATAAACGTTCTGGCAGCTCTTTAATCCAAGCGCTGCAAAGCGCTTGGATTAAAGCTTCTGCCCCTGCCCTGTATGCTGTCACGGACAGCATACAGTGCAGTAATGCCGGCAAGGGGCCAATCAGAGTGGTCCCTTGCCGGCAATCGATCCGATTGGTTAGTCTGTGCAGACTAACCAATCGGATCGCGGCAGTGTTAAAATGCCGGTTTCAGGCTCTGATCTGAGCTCTGCAGATCAGAGCCTGAAATCAGTGTCCTCGTGCCCCCCCCGATCTATGCAGCCCCCCTCATCTGTGCAGCGCCCCCCCCCCGATCTGTGCAGACACCCCCCCCCCGATCTGTGCCCAGTTCAGCCCATCAGTGATCTGTGCAGCCCATCTGTGCACCCCATCTTTCCCAGTGCTGCCCCCTCCTTGAGTCCGCCCCCTGAGTGACATACCTCCCTCCTCCCTCCCCCCCCTCTTCCAGTGCTGCCCCCCCCCGCTGTGTTTGATGGCGGCAGCTCCATTCCTGAGCCGCCGCCATCATCAGAGTGTCAGCTCTATGCTGACACTCTGCTGATACCCCATAGATGCTGCGGTAGCGGCATCCATGGGGTCAATAGAGGGAGGGGGCTCCCTCTCTCCACCATCGGGGCTGCTGCGCTGCGATGGCAGCCCCGATGGTTGCCCTGGCAACCGGACGCTTTGCAAAAGCGTCCGCTGTTGCCACCTACAGGGCACCTGAATGTATTACACTTTGCAATGCAAGAGCATTGCAAAGTATAGTACAGCCATCAGCCCCACTGGATCTTCATGATCCAAGAGGGACTTGATAAAAAAAAATGTGAAAAAAATAAAAGTAAAAATAAATAAATAAAAATGTAAAATAAAAAAAAATTGCCTTTTTTTCCTATAAAAAAATGAAAAATAAAAAAACTACACATATTAGGTATTACCGCGTCCGTAACGACCGTCTCTATAAAGATATCACATGATAGACCCCGTCCGATAAACACCATAAAAAAAAAAAAACTGTGTAAAAAAAAGCAATTTTTGTCACCTTACATCACAAAAAGTGCAACAGCAAGCTATAAAAAAGGCGTATGACCCCCGAAAGAGTACCAATCAAACCGTCACCTTGTCCTGCAAAAAATGATACCCTATTTAAGACAATCGCCCAAAAAATAAAAAAGCTATGGCTCTCAGACTATAGAGACACTAAAACATAATTTTTTGGGTTTCAGAAATGCTATTATTGTGTAAAACCTAAATAAATAAGAAAAAGTATACATATTAGGTATTGCCACGTCCGTAAAGATCTTCTCTATAAAACTATCACATGACCTAACTCCTCAGATGAACGCTGTAAAAATAAATAAATGAAAACTGTTCCAAAACAGCCAATTTTTGGGTCACCTTGCCCCATAAAGTGTAATAATGAATGATCAAAAAATCCTATGTACCCAAAAATGGTACCAATAAAAACCTCAACACTTTCTGCAAAGAACGAGCCCCTGCACAAGACGATCGGCAGAAAAAAAAAAACATATGGCGTTCAGAAAACCAATCCAGCACAATCTGCCTTCCAAAAACCGTATGGCATTCCTTTCCTTCTGCGCCCTGCCGTGCGCCCGTACAGCAGTTTACGACCACATGTGGGGCGTTTATGTAAACCGCGGAATCAGGGTAATAAATATTGAGTTTTGTTTGGCTGTTAACCCTCAATGTGCTAAAGATTTTTTTCCCCTCCCCTCCATGACGGCACCTTACTTGGAGATTATCCTCCTCCTCCAGCCAGGCAGGGACAGGAAAGGTTCAAAAGGGCCCGCCTCCTCACTTATCTTCTGTGTCTTCCTGTCCCTGCCAGGCGGAGGATAGGACTACGTTTGTGCTCCGGTTGGGAGCTTTTCGCGGAGGGCGGGTGCATTGCGCCAGCCACGGTCTTACCTTGGGCAAGTAAGTCCGTTCCATGGATGCCTGCCGCAGTCCCCTTTTCAAAACTCGCGCGCGCCAGCGCGTAGTGGCAGGCCGCGGCAACCGGACACTCAGGGAGTACTTCCGGTTTCCAGGCTGCCCGCTGCCCGAGATTCTCGGCTCCGGCGGGTGACGTCATCTGGGGGCCTAATTGAGGTAGCCGGAGAGTTTCCCGGCCGGATGACGTCGGAGGTCAAGGGGAGGACTTCCGGCCACACGTACATTCAAAATCTGGCGCCCTGGTCAAGTCGGATGTCGGCCTCTGACCAGACAGTTGCAAGCTTCCTGCAGCCTCAGACATCCGCACGTATGGATCAGGAGGAGGCTATGGACCAACCTGTAGCTGTGAGTGACATCCAGGTTGTGAGTATGGAATGCTGCTTGCACTATACTAAGTCTTTCTCATCTTTCCCCTTTTTTTGTATGGAAGAGTGACAAGGATAGCTCTGTAAGGCCTAAAATATCGCCGAAATCTAAAGTTCCTAGATGTCGCGTATGTTCGGCCAAACTCCCCGATAACTATGCTAAAAAACTTTGTGAGAAATGCATTGATAGCATTGTTAGGGAAGAAGCCCCGTCCCTGAAACAGGAATTGCAGTGCCTGATTAAGCAGGAAATAAAAAACGCTTTCTCAGATTTTTCTGCAGCCGCTAACGTCCCATCTACTTCCAAACAGGGGCCTAGGAAAAGATCCCCCTTAAAAACCTCTTCATCTTCCTCTGATGTTTCTTCAGATAGCGAGGAAGATAGTTTTAATTCCGACTCTGATGAAGATTTTAAAAATTATCTATTTTCATCTGACGATATAAAGGATCTATTAAAAGCGGTTAGGGATACCATGGAAATTAAGGAAGAAAAAGTACATAAGTCCGCCCAGGATAAAATGTTTTCAGTATTAGAAACCAAGAAAAAAAGGGTATTCCCGGTACACAAAAATTTGCTGTCTCTTATCTTGAGGGAATGGAAAAATCCTGACAGGAAGGTTTTTCTGCCCCGAACAATTAGGAAAAGGCTTCCTTTTGACGAAGAAGAACTGTCCCCGTTCCTGACTTGTCCTAAAATTGACGTGTCACTCTCCAAATTAGCTAAGGGTTCCTCTTTACCATTTGAAGATACAGGATCACTGCGTGATCCTATGGACAAAAAAGTGGATGCTAGCCTTAAAAGAACCTGGGATGCGGTCGCGGCTTTGTTTAAACCTAATATTGCGGCCACGTCCGTGGCTAGATCTCTAAAAAATTGGTTGGAACAACTAGAGATACTATTGAAGTCCAATACCCCATACGAAAATTTTGCAGACTCCTTCCCTCTTTTATTAAAAGCCGTAGATTTTCTGTCAGACACAACAGCGGATTCTGTCAGGCTGGCCGCAAGAGCTACGGCTCTAGCCAATAACTCTAGGAGGGCACTTTGGCTAAAAGCTTGGTCTGGTGACACAGGTTCCAAAGCGAAACTATGTAACATTCCATTTCATGGTAACCTTCTCTTTGGTCAGGATTTAGATAAAATCCTAGAGAAAGTGTCTGATTCTAAAAAGAATTTTCCAGAGGATAAAAAGAAGAGGAAAGCTCCCTTTTTTCGTCCCCAAAAAAAGGTTAGTTTTCAAAATAAAAGGAGTAAATCGGAAAACTGGAGATCAGGAAGACAGAAAGGGAAGGGATTTTTGTTCTCTCCCCGTTCCGAGGAACCTTCCAAAAAATGACGCCAGAGCCCCAGTGGGGGGAAGACTGGGGAAATTTGTGGATTGCTGGGAAAAATACTCTTGCAGCCACTGGTTACTGAATACTCTCAGCAAGGGGTACAGTATTCCCTTTGTAAGGAGCCCCCCCCCCCTATTTATTCAGACCCCAGTTCAGAGCTCGGAACATCTCCAGCTCGGCATGGAGCAAGAAATCGGACTGTTAGTTCAAATGAACGTCTTAGTTCCGGTACCTACGGACCAAGTCAGTCTGGGCTGTTATTCCAGGGTATTCTTGGTAAAAAAAACAAACGGGAAAATGCGTCTCATTATAAATATGAAAGCCCTGAACAGGTCCATAAAGTACGAAAAATTCAGGATGGAATCTATAAGAACCACGGTCAAAGTTCTACAGGAAGGGGACGTTTCTGGCATCCATAGATTTGAAAGATGCGTATTTTCACGTACCCATCCATCCAGGGTCTCAACCATTCCTGAGAATAGCGGTATGGGTCCAAGGGCAGCTAAAACATCTCCAGTTCCAAGCTCTACCTTTTGGGATAACGACTGCCCCCAGGCTTTTCACAAAAATTATGCTAGAGGCAATAACCCCTCTGAGAAAGGAAAAAATAATGATAATTCCATACCTGGACGATCTGTTGGTAGTGGGGGACTCCCGAAAAGACCTAGAGTCCAATCTATCCAAAACGATAGACAGACTGGAGGAACTGGGTTGGATTTTAAATCGGGAGAAGTCCCATTTAGTTCCCACGCAACAGATAGTTTTTCTGGGAATTCTCATAGACTCGGTGAGCCAAAGATGCTTCTTACCAGCAGAAAAGATCCCAAAAATCCAATCCCAAGTAAAACGGTTCAGGCAACAAAGATCCCACACCATAAGACAAACGATGGCCCTGATAGGAACCTTTACAGCCTGTATCCCGGCAGTGAAGTGGGCGCAAATACATTCCCGTCCTCTTCAGACGTTTATGTTAAAAGTATGGAACCGGAAACAAGATTCCCTGGACAGTCTTATAATAATTCCGGATCACGTACGGTCCTCGCTAAAATGGTGGGAAGTAAACTTAAATTTACAGAGGGGAGTTCCATGGGTAGTGAGAGATCAGGTGATCCTCACCACGGATGCCAGCCTTTGGGGCTGGGGAGCACATCTTCAAACAAAGTCAGCCCAAGGGGAGTGGTCACAGTCTCAGAAGAGGTACTCATCAAATCACCGGGAACTTCTGGGGGTGTGGGAAGCTCTGAGTTACTTCTCAGAGGAGTTGGAAAGGTCCAACGTACAAGTAAGATCCAACAACAAGTCGGTAGTGGCATATATAAACCACCAGGGAGGAACAAAAAGCAAACAACTACAAGCCCTAGCCAACAAGATTTTCCTGTGGGCGGAGGAGAATCTCCTCTCCCTGTCAGCAGTTTTTCTAAAAGGGACGCAAAACATACAGGCGGATTTCCTCAGTCGCAGGAGATTAGATCCGGGGGAGTGGAGTTTAAAGGAGGAAATTTTCCAGACCTTAACACAAAGGTGGGGTCTTCCCCAAATAGACCTTTTTGCAAACAAAATAAATGCAAAATTACCAACCTATTTTTCCCTGGATCCATGGGATCCGAGGAGTGCAGGAACAGACGCGCTAGCTCTCCCTTGGAAATTCCAACTGGCATACTGTTTCCCACCTCTACCCCTGATTCCGAGGGTTCTCAGGAAAATAAAAGAAGAAAGGGCCGAGGTAATCCTGATTGTTCCCAACTGGCCGAGGAGATCCTGGTTTCCTCTCCTGGCAAAGATGTCCAGGGAGGATCCTTGGATTTTGCCCTGGTCAGAGGACCTCCTCTCTCAAGGGCCGGTTTTCCACCCAAAGACGCAAAGTCTGCACCTCTCTGCTTGGATCCTGAAAGGGCAGTATTAAAATCTAAGGGTTTATCGGACGGAGTAATTAATACCATGGTAGCCAGCAAAAAAGAGGTTACTAATAAAATTTACCGTAAAATCTGGAAGAGATATCTTTCCTGGTGTTCAGAAAATACCTCTAGCTCCAGGGGGTGTATTCTGTCTATTCTGGATTTCCTTCAAGAAGGTTTTAACAAAGGGCTAAATCCTAGTACTCTTAGAGTTCAAATTTCAGCATTAAGTACCTACTTAGATGAAAAAATAGCTCTTAATCCGTGGATCATTCGCTTCATGAAGGGAACCGTCAGACTCAGACCCCGGAATAGACCTCTAGTCGCTCCGTGGGATTTAAATTCTGTCCTCTCCGGTCTCACAAAACCCCCCTTTGAGCCCTTAGAGTCAGCAAATATCAGATATCTGACCCTTAAAACAGTATTCCTAGTGGCCATTACTTCTGCACGTAGGGTTAACGAGATACAGGCCTTCTCGGTTAAAAAGCCCTTCATGACGATCAGGGACGACAGAATAATTCTAAGTTTCGACAATTCCTTTCTGCCTAAGGTTGTCTCGGAGTTCCACAGAATGGAGGAGGTGGTTCTCCCTTCATTCTGTGAAAATCCCAGATCTAAAAAAGAAGAGGTTTTTCACACTTTGGATGTCAGAAGATGTGTTCTGAAGTATATATCAGAAACTAAACACTGGAGAAAATCCAATAACCTTTTTGTCCAATTCCTAGGGGGTAGGAAGGGATTAAAAGCGTCCAAACCTTCTATTACACGGTGGTTAAAATCGGCCATCTCAGAGGCCTACATAGCAATAGGAGAGCGACCCCCGGTAAATATCAAGGCTCATTCAACAAGGGCAGTATCGACTTCATGGGCGGAAGAAGCATCCGCTTCCTTGGAGCAGATCTGTAGGGCAGCAACCTGGTCGAATCCGCATACCTTTGTAAAACACTATAGGATAGATACTGATTCTAAAAGAGACCTATCCTACGGTAGGAAAGTTTTACAAGCTGTTGTCCCTCCCTAATTGACTAATCTGTTAGTTCTCCAAGTAAGGTGCCGTCATGGAGGGGAGGGGAAAAACTGAATTAGTCTTACCGGTAATTCCTTTTTCGCGAATCCTCCATGACGGCACCGCTTATATTCCCCCCCAAAAAAAAAAAAAAAAAAAAAAAAAGGGACTAGTTATAAAGTTAATAATTAGTCTAGAGATATATGTATGAGGTTTAATACGTATGACAATGAATAGTTAATTAACTGGTGGAGGTCACGAATGAGTGTGTAAGTTTAGGGCCTGTCAAGTCCAGAAGACACTGAAGATAAGTGAGGAGGCGGGCCCTTTTGAACCTTCCTGTCCCTGCCTGGCTGGAGGAGGAGGATAATCTCCAAGTAAGGTGCCGTCATGGAGGATTCGCGAAAAAGGAATTACCGGTAAGACTAATTCAGTTTTTTTATAAAATGGAAAATCTGCCAAAAATGTGAAATTTTGAAATATCATCTCCATTTTCCTTTAATTCTTGTGGAATGCCTAAAGGGTTAACCAAGTTTGTAAAATCAGTTTTGAGTAACTTGAGGGGTGTAGTTTCTACAATGGGGTCATTTATGGGAGTTTCCACTATGTAAGCCCCACAAAGTGACTTCAGACCTGAACTGGTCCTTTAAAAAGTGGGTTTTGGAAATTTCCGTAAAAATGGTAAGAATTGCTTCTAAGCCTTCTAACGTCCTAAAAAAATAAAATGACATTTCCAAAATGATGCCAACATCAAGTAGACATATGGGGAATGTTAAGTAATAAATATTTTATTAGGTATGACTTTCTGTTTTAGAAGCAGAAAAATAGAAATTGGGAAAATTGAGAATTTTTCCAAATTTTTGGTAGATTTGGGATTTTTTCATAAATAAAGGTGAAATATATTGACTCAAATATATGACTATCATGAAGTACAATGTGTCACGAGAAAACAATCTCAGAATGGAGTGGATAAGTAAAAGTGTTCCAAAGCTATTACCACATAAAGTGACGCATGTCAGATTTGTAAATTTTGACCTGGACACTGGGGCATCAATGACCCTTGGTCATGAAAGGGTTAAATGGGTTGTGTCATGAAACATTCTACATTTTTCAAACCAGCAACTGGATCTGAATACTTTTGTAATTGCATATAATTAAAAATATATGGTGCTAAAATGTATCGGTTTAGCGCCACCTGCTGTTTGTTTTTTCTCATTTTTTGTCCATCTCACTGAGATTTTTGAATGTGCGCAGTTTATATTTTCACCAGTGCCGCAGCTGCTTCTCCCCATGTCCGGATGAAAACATCCGGTGTCGGAGAGGGGAGCAGCCAATGGCAGGCTGGGACGGGGACAAGCCTCCCTAGTGTCACTCGTGATGCTAGGGAGGCTTGTTCCTGCCTGCCATTGGATGCTCCCCCCCCCGAAACCGGATGTTTTCATCTGGGCACAGGAAGAAGCAGCTGTAGTGGTGTGGGGACCAGGAGCGGCGCAAGGAGCGGGTTCCCCTGAAAGTATATTCAGCACGTATATAAAAGTTATGGCAGATCTTTAATCTAAGAGCTGTAAAGCACTTGGATTAAAGCTTCTGCCCCAGGACTGCCGCTGTTAGGGACAGTGTACAGTCCAGTAATACTGGCAAGGGACCAATTAGAGTGGTCTCTTGCCCGCGATCGCTCTGATTGGTTAGTCTGCACAGACTAACCAATCAGATCGCGGCAGTGTAAAAATGCTGGTTTCAGTCTCTGATCTGCACTCTGCAGATCGGAGCCTGAAATCAGGCACTTGATGCTCCATGCCCTTCTTTGTGCCCCCGCTTTCTGCACCCTGATGTGGCCTGTCTGCCCCTTGCCTGCTGCTCCCTGGTGTCTGGGTGACCCATCTGTGTCGTCCGTGCTCCATATGTGCCGGCCCTGTCTGCATTTCCTCCCCCCCTGAACCTAGTGCGTCCCCCTGCTTCATCCCCCTGCTATTTGTGATGGCGTCGGCTCCGTTCCTGAGCCACAGCCATCAGCAGTGAGTGTCAGCTGTATTCTGACACTGCTGTAACCCCTTAGATGCCACGGTCAGCGGCATCCATGGTGTTAATAGAGAAGGGGGGCTCCATCTCTCTCAACCATCGGGGTGCCACGCTGCTATGGCAGCGACCCGATGGTTGCCATGGCAACCGGACTGCCTTTCAAAGGCATCCAGTGTTGCCATCTATCAGTGTAAAAGAGCATTGCAAACTATAATAAAGCCATCAGCCCCACTGGATCTTTAAGATCCAAGTGGGACTTGATAAAAAAAGGTGTGAAAATAAAAAAGTAAAAAATAAATGTAAAATAAATATAAATGTAAATAAAAATAAAATAAACTGCCTTTTCCTATATCCACTCATATATGAGATTAAAAAATTATAAAAATAAAATAAACAACACATAATTGGTATCGCCATGTCCGTAATTACCTGATCTATAAAATATCATGGTACTAATCTCGTATGGTGAATGCTGTGCCTAATAAAAACAATGGTGAAATTGCAGTTTTTTTGGCCTCACATCCCCCAAAAATTTTATAAAAAGCAATCAAAAAGTCATATGCAACCCTAAAATGATACCAATAAAAACTACAGCCCATCCTGCACAAAATAAGCCCTCATAGAACTATTTTGATGTAAAAATAAATAAGTTATGGGTCTTAGATTTTGGTGATGGAAAAAAAATGTTTAAAGGAGTTGTCTGAGTTTTTTTTTTTTTTGTTCTTTGTATGTTTCTAACTAGGCAAGTGCAAGTGCTTTACAATCCACTTACTTTATCTCCTGTTGCTGCTTTCTCAGATTTCACTGAGGGTCACATGACCTATTATGCCAGCTTCTCTCCCTGCTCTGATGATTTTTGGTGCACAAGCCTGAGAGATCAGATATGTGTCTGTACAGAGATGTCACTGTGCTGGCCGCCACCCTGCCCTGCCATCTGCTGCTGTCTGCTCTCCCTGGATTCTTAACCCCGTCAGCAGCACAGACTCAGGGCTCAAGGCTTTACTGAGTAGCTGCAGGCAGCGAGGAGACAAATGCTGGGCACAGGAGCTGACAGAGGAGTTCTGCAGAGCATTGCACAATAACAGGTAGGGAAGATCCTGTGTGTATCAGCAGTGTCATTATACACATGCACATACAACATGCTGCTGAGTCTCCCAGCAGGCAGACATGTCACTCAGGGCAGCACTTGTATTCACTCCATTTGCAGAGCAGGGGGAGGGGCAGAGATTGATGTTATTGCAGGTAAACAAAGGGCCAGAAGAGAACCAGGGAAATTAGAAAATATATTTTTTTTGGGCCGAAAACTTGCTTAGCTTAGTTATATATTGCTGACATTCAGATTTACAGTGCTATATATTTTTGTTTTCATAACTCGGACAACCCCTTTAACCAAAAGTGATTTTATGATATAAAAGTAATAGAACATAAATAAAATTACAATTTGGTGTTGCCGTAACCGTATCAACCCACAGAACAAAATTATCATATCAAATATACCACATGGAGAACCCCATAAAAAATAAATAAATAACACTGATAGAATTACAATTTTTGCCCACTTCACCTCCTAAAAAATGGAATAAAAATGCTCAAAAAGTCATATAGACCCCAAAATTGTACCGGTATAAATTACAGCCTGTCTTGCAAAAAACAAGCTCTCACACAGTTACATTGACAGAAAAATTTAAAAGTTACGGGTCTTTGCTTTGGTGATGCAAATAAAAAATGTGTAATAAAAAGTAATTTTATTAAATAAAAGTGGTATACCATGAATAAAACAATGTAAGTTTGGTACCGCCATAACCGTATCAACCCACAGAATAAAATTATCTTATCAAATATACCACATGGAGAACCCCATACAAAATTATAAAAAAAAAAAACCACTGGCAGAATTGCAATATTAAATAACCTACAAAAACCTCTCGCTGTACATCAATAATCATCCTTGGACCTAGTACCTCTACTTAAACCTTTACCAAAAGATAGATCTGCAAAGTAAAGACGGTTAGTCAGCACCTCCCAATGCGCAGGTTCACGCTGCCATGGCTAATGGCTAAAAACATAGAAAAAAAAGTCAATGCAGCAGCACTCTGCAAACCAGATAAAGTACAATAATTCCATACTCGCAAAAAAATATTATAGTGCTAATGCTACGCTTATTTATAAGGTGAGATGCTTGGCAAATGCATTTTGTACAAAAGCATTTAAGACGGTCTGCCGAACATCAAGGCGATCTCTGTAAGACTAGCACTAAATACCACCTGTTATGCGCCATAATGGCTGCCATAAAGTTCAATAAGTGTTGGTTCCAAATGCATGCTGGGTCCACTCTGCCTTTTACCATTTTTAGTGCCAAAATGGCCTCCATTACTTCCATCGGATGCATGTACCAACATGCATTCCGAGCCCACTCAATACTTTTCCTTGTGTCAGACAGCTTCCAATGAATGCAGTGAGAGCAGGCCACAGCTTTATTCTGAAACTAATTAAAATCAGCCTGAGGGGCAAACAGGCTAATCGGTAGTGCACGACTCTCCGGAGTGCCACA
Source organism: Bufo gargarizans (assembly GCF_014858855.1). Classification (NCBI taxonomy): domain Eukaryota; kingdom Metazoa; phylum Chordata; class Amphibia; order Anura; family Bufonidae; genus Bufo; species Bufo gargarizans. Next base: position 458,157,998 of record NC_058081.1, on the reverse strand, counting down.
CCTCCAGCGCTGGAAATCTGCAAAGAAAAGGGGGTCAGTCAGCACCTCCTAATGCACAGGTGCACGCTGCCATGGCTAAAAACTTATAAAAAAAAGGCAATGCAACAGCACTCTGCAAACCAAAAGAAAGAACCATGGAATACTACTATATATAGATATATAAAAAGATTATCTTTATTGAATCAATTACAAACATACATGATTGATCAGTTGGCAGAAATAGACTGTCACGGAAGGTGTACAGGAAACAAGACAATGCAAAATGAATATATGACTCACTGGATCCAAAACTAAGGAACAAAAGGGAGACCCCTGCATAAGACCTGGCACTCTCCCTGACTGCTCAGCCTACGCGAACACCCCAATGGTGGATGATCGCATATCCTCGTACCTCGACTATATAACACCTGAACACCCTACAATAGTGAGGGGACACGATCACCGGCTCCCTACACTAGACACGGAGGGAGTCAGGGTCACCTGGGATCCAGCAAACATAAAATCACAAAAGAATGTACAACACTTATCTTGTAGAAGACTGGGAAATAGGATCAGCATGCACACACACTCCAGGAAGTTGTATAAACCGCACACTAATGCATTATGGGGAGGAATTTAAAGGGATGCAATCAGTCCAACTACAAGACAGCTGAGAGAGGCTAACGAGAAGAGGAACTGAAAACCAAAACAAAGAAAGCTCAAGGAGGAGGTTCTAAAAAGGCATCTGTCAGAGCTTCTCAGATGTCTGGTTGTGACATAGACATGATGTAAAATTAGATGCAGAAGAAAAAAGCGGAGGCGCCCCCAGCAGGATTGGGTACATCTAACAGATCATCCAAAATACTGAGAGATACCATGTAAAGCACCCTGGCACTAATAATAGAATATAATGATAATATATAGTGTTGATCGAGCACCAAAGTGCTCGAGTAGAACACCTCGGGATTCTCGGGTGCTTTACCGAGCACCCGAGCACAATGTAAGTCGATGGGAGAACCCGAGCATTAAACCAGGCACCCCTTGCTCTGAAGAGGGGAGGGTGTCTGGTTGATATGAAAAGGTCAGAAATTGATAGAAACACCACTGAAATGGTTGGGAAACAGCATGGGGAGGATGTCTGGATACATCTTGGACTCCCAGGACGATGCTGTCCGAGTAGTATGCCACTTTTACAGACTGACAATAATACGCACCAAACCGAAGATAAAATTTGGTTTAAAAGGTGGGTCACACAAGTAAGAACCTAATTAAGAAGCTTAATTACTATATATATCACCAATAGTATTAGGACTACCTGTAATATTACTTGGACAGTTCCCATGAGCCAACCCCCAATACCTTTTAAACCAGTTGGCAGGGTTAAGGAAGGAGAAAGTATCAGAACACCATGTATCTTTATCAGCTTTATGTGCATCCAGCCATTTATACCTTAGATCCGCCATTTTCTCTAGACCCACCTTAACTTTAAAATTACCCTGTGGGTCTATGCAACAAGAGGGTCCCACAACCTGGCACATACCTCCATCTTTAGCTTTAACATAGTCTAGAACTAATGTGTGTTGGTTGGTGACAATGATCAAGTGGTTTTGCACAATGTTTGAGGTATTCAGAGGTCTCATCACTTCCCATATTTGATAATTTATATAATCAGTCGCCACCACCAAATGATCCCACATCTGCACTATCATGGGATATATGAAAAGACTACTAATAATTTTATTTTAAATGCTCTGTAACGGGGCACTGAAGGCACACTTGGTCTCCCACTCCCATCAGCCACAGACCTGCTGCTTAGCTTCGTGAGCGAGGATCTGTGTTCAGCCTCATTCCCAGGGCGGCTTTTGCTACCTGGGAGGCTCCCTGCTCCTAGGGCTGCCTTGAGCGCCGAGCTGATCACTCGGTGCTCGACTTGTCTGTCTGTTGGTCATGTGAGGCTGGCCACGTCACATGACCCTCACTCCCTACTCTAAATACAGGCAACCTGCTGGCTACAGGTTGCCTGTGATTTTGGTCCCTTAGGCTGTGTATTATTATTGTTATTTAGCTTACCTTTGGATTTGATCCTTGATCTGCTTCCTGACACCTCTTCTGCCTACTCCCTGAACCTTGACGCTACCTCTTGGATTTTGACCTCGACTTGCTTTTGGATTTTGTCTTTGTCTCTTCTCTTGTACTGACGTGACCTCCCAGATTTTGACCTCGGCCCTCTCTCGGCTCTGTCTCCTCCCTCGTACTGACGTGACCTCCTGGACTGACCCCGGCTAGTTGACCCGCCTCGCCCTTCCATTTTTGGTGGTACCTTGCTTGTTCCACCTCTCTGTCCGCTCGAGTGCTACCTCTCATTGGCTGTCCTCTTCCCTGCTGTCTCTATCTCTCTGTTTGCACTTACTCAGGTCAGGGACAGTCGCCCAGTTGCGCCCCGTCACCTAGGGTGGGTGGTGTAAGTAGGCAGAGACAGGGGACCGGGTGGCAGCTCAGGGGGTGCACCTCCGCTCTATCTTTATACCCGTGATGCCTCCCTGTGACATGCTCTACAACATGTGGCTTACCGTTTGTTCTGGGTGTGTTATCTTTGTCCCTACGGTACAAGGTGTGTTTAGGAATACCATTTATGTCAATTTCAGAGTGTGGTACTCTAAAGCTGGCAGGAGTAAGCCTGGCAATGGTAAACAGTCCTGTGACATTCTTGGATAACCATTTGTATGCTTTGTGTCCACAAACTAAGTATATGTCCTCTGGAACTGCCACTGCTGTGCTATTGTACAATTGGGTAATTAATTTGGCAAATTTTATCCCTTTCGCCAGCTCATATCCTTTTAACTGACCTTCGGTGTTGTTAGCTAATATACCTGTGATAAGATCCTGTACAGTATGGTTGTTACAGGGTAGGTATTTTCTGTTCACAGCATCTACAACAATACACTGCATGTGGCTGTCTGTTTTTGAGTCATTGCAACCTGAGTGTATGTGTGGACTAAATGTCATGCCTTTGGTTTGTACTTGGAGACAATAACATGTCCAGCTAGGAAAACATGTGACATTAGCCCAGTGTCCCTCTTGCCAGGGGGTAGAGCTATAATCTATTGAGGGTCCTGATCTGTTTATCATGAGCCATGGGGCATCTGCCCACCCTGCGACAGGTAAGGACACTTCCCTGTCCTTATCTTTTCTGGATTTAACTCAGTATATGCTAGTGAGAAAGATAGTAGAGTTAGACAGGTCAATCAGTTCAGAAAGGTCCAGGGGTATTGCAAAATAAGGCATACTGGCTGAGCTCACGGGACTATGGGTACAGATCCAACAATCTCTGAGTCTCAGTCTCATTGAACCCGTGGACTAGAATTTGACGGTGCCATATCAGTGAAGTGTCCTATTCAGCACCCAGTGTCGTGAACACTGCTGATATGCCTACAGTCAAAGTCATGATAAGTAGGTGGACCCTGATGGCTTACTGTTCCAGGGTCATCGGGACATACTTTACTCTTTTAGAATGTGGATCCAGGTAGGTCTCCCTTTGAGTTTCACAGAGGTCAGCGTAGTCAGCAACACCTGGTAAGGCTCCTCGTATCGTGGTTTGAGGGTGTTTCTGACGTGTTTCTTGTCCACCACCCCCTCTCTAGGTTTCAACGAGTGGGTCCCTTGAAGGTAATCTGGATCTGGAATGGAAGAGAGAACTTGTGCACGTATGTTAGACAATTTTTTGCTCAAGGCTATCACATATTTTGCAACAGATTCATAATGCATTTGCAATTGCTGTGGGAAGTAGTGCCCCATCCTAGGCCCTGTCCCAAACAAAATGTCATATGGAGTCATTTGTTTGAAGGCCTAGGGATGTGTCTAACTGAAAATAGTGCAATCGGCAGGCATTCTACCCAACTGAGCCCTTTCTCACTAGTCATTTTCAGCATCTTGGACTTCAGTACCCCGTTCAGTCGTTCGAATTTGCCGCTGCTTTGGGGTCTGTACGGCGTATGATAGGCTAAATGTGACCCTACCATCTTTCAGACTTCCTGGGTTAAGCTAGCAGTGAATGCTGGGCCCTGATCACTCTCAATGACCTCAGGTACTCCAAACCTACAAACAGTTTCCTGCATTAGCTTCTTAGCAGTTGTTGTGGCTGTCTGATTTCGGACTGGGTAGGCTTCTGGCAATGCAGAGAACAAGTCTACCACTATTAGCACATATTAAAACCCTTGGTACATTGGCATCTGGATGTGGTCAATTTGAATCAGTTGGAATGGGTACTGGGCTTTGGGGAGACATTTGGTTGGTGTAGGCTCAGTTCTTCCCGGGTTGCACTGCGCACAGATCAGGCAAGACTGAGTATGCCTCACCAGGACAGGGGTTATCCCTGGGGCCACCCATTTCTTGTCAATTAGTTCTTGCATGATGGTCTTAGATTGGTGGGTGGGCCTATGAGCTATTGAAGGTATCAGAGGATAGAGATCTTTAGGCAGGCATACTCTCTTTCCTTGGGTCCACAGTCCAGATTCTTTCTCTTCTTGGGCTGACTCTTTCAGCCAATCCAATTTTTCTTGTGGCGTCGGCTGCTTCTGTAACTGGAATAGCAGGTCTCAGGAGACCTCTTTTGGTTTCTGTGTTAGGTCTGTTGTGGACTCTGTTGCCATCAAGACTTGTGAGGTCTGTTCTTCTTCCTCTTTCACTGCTGCTTGCTTTGCTGCTTGATCAGCTAGGGCTTTTCCTCTGGCTTCAGACGTGTCAGCTCAAATGTGCCTGTAGATCAATAAAATCTTCAGATTTTCCAGTATACTCCCCCCTTGGAAGATGGAGAAGAGCAGCAGGATTGAGGATGTGACATCTTTGAATAGTGACATTATCAGGTAGGAGCAGGCTACCTTGCAACTGTAGGTGAATTTGATTAGTCAAATGCCTAGGTTGTGTTTATTGGAGAATGGCAGAAATGTCATGTGGTGCTAGGATAGTGAGGGGGTGGCCTAGTACCATATCAGAAGTGGTGTCCAGCACTGGCTGCATGTACAGCTCTGACACAGGAAGGGGCTGCCCTGGCTACTGGGTCCAGTCTCTTTGTATGGTAGGACTTTGGGGTCCTTTAGGGTCACAGTGACTGGTGGGATATTGAGGCGTCCGATATCCTGGGGTCCTTTGGCCCAGAGAGTATCGGGAATGAGGTGCAAAATGGTTTGCAGCAAATCCCCTTGCTCGTATGAATCAGTGCAGAATTTTATTGTCAGACATCCGGCAGTCGTGAGCGAGACATAACTTGAGCAAAAACCACAAAGAAGCGAGACAGTGTCTTATCAGAAAGAGGATGTTAAACTAGCACAGCAGAAACTAGCATTTCTGAGAAAAGAAAAGGTGGGGGTCAACAGCTCCCCTGCAGCTGCACATCTGTCCTATTGAGTTTCTGAAGAAGATCCGAGCCTAACAGATTGAAGGGGCACGTTTGGCTGACAACAAATTACAACATGACTCCTCCTGGAAGGTGGATTGATCTGTTAATTTTGCTTTTGACCATTTCTGTAGTTTCTCTATAAAGTATTCCCCAGACTCATGATCCCAGGGGTCAAAGTTCTGACCCCCTCAGCTCAGGGATGGAATGTGGTCCATTATCAGTGAGGAGTATTTGCCTGTCTTGTTCTCCTTGATGCTTTGCAGGTCTGACCATGTGCATCCATAGGTTTGGTGCACCTGAGATAGTTTCCTGTAAAATGGCATTGGGTTAGTATCGGGATCTGGCAAGAGATTCACTATGGTGAACAACTGCTGTTGGGTGAAGGACACATATTTGTGCGGGCCCTTTATTAGTGCCAGGGCTTCCCTAAGGGTTTCGTAATTGCTCCTCTCTAGATCTTGCATGTTTCTTTTCATTGCAGTAATCTGAGACTGGAGGGCGGTGTTGGGGTTCTCTGCTGCGTTTGATCGGGTTCTTTTGTCTGACCTCCCACCATTATGGGTGTAGGGGGTCGTGATCTGATGGGGAGTCATAAAAGTGCCATCTGGGTTTATCATCGGGTACAGCATAGAGACCACCGGGACACTAGGGGTCACAGGGGGATCCGGGCCAAAGGAGATTAAAAGGTCCAGCCATGGGCGTTGGCTGTAGAAAAGATGGCACCGTAGTGGGGACTGATGAGGCGTGCTGGGGAACTACAGAGGTGTGGTTATGTGGGCATAAAAGAACCACAGGCTAGGCACGTATTACTGGAGACGGAATTCTTTTGACCGCACACTTTACAAGTCCAGCCTTTTTCCTGTCTGATGGCGCCATCATAGGGTGGTGGCTGCGCTCGCCCAGTTAATATACCAGGTTTACAGTAGTATCTCCAGCTGCTTTCATCATAATTTAGTTCTCCCCCCCGTCTTTTCAAGTTCCTTACTACAGTCCAAACACACGGACGGTATCTTTTAATTTTCATCCTCCAACTTCCCTCTTTTTTCATTCAACAACGTCTGCCACGTAACAGGGCAGTGTGCCACCTTTTGGTACATTTTTTCTAACTTGCTTAAACATTTAACCAATCGTTTTCCTCGTTTGTCCGCCACGTACTGCTCAGGGGAACAGTAACCCTTCGGGACACTTTCATTGTTTCCCATCTCGCCTCTCACACCTACTTGAGCCATCTAAAGACCGCTGTATAGAGTAATCACTGGACTTGATGACCTTTGAGTCCTGGTCAAGCGCACACTGGGATACCGTGGACCGCTCTCCCCCTTCTGTGATCGTCCCCTTTTTGGAGATTTGAGTCAGATGCCGGGCTGCACTCCAATACAGGCTAATAGGAGAAATCTGTGTCTCAGTCAGTGATACTTGTCAACAGAGTCTTCACAACTCATAAACGCAACACAATACATCAAGTCTCTAAAACATATGCGTTTCCCATCTTGCCTCTCTCTGTGGCCTCTCTCTCACACATGCACAGATGGACTACACCAAAGGCCACACGGAGGTAAGATAAAACAGTTTTCTTACCTCTTATCACGGGCCTGCAGTCCCGGTGTCCGTTAGTGAGGTCCTCCTCGTCTGGTCTCTGGGGGTGCTGGATCAGGGGATCCTATCCTCGAGCTCCATGTTGGGCTGCCAACCGTTTAGGATTTGATCAATGGTCAGTGAAGTTGATGTGCTGGTCCAAATTATAGAAGTAGGTTTACAGGCCTGGAGAGAAATGACACTGATCACTCAGCTGGGAGTCAAAGCATAGCTCTGGTTTATTGCAGAACAGCAGACAGTCTATATGTTAACAGGAAATGTAGAACAGGAAAAAGCGGGGGAGGCAGTGTGGCGTATGTCTTTACTATGTGCTATAAGCTATGTGTTTTCTCACATCTGTGTGCGAGAGGAGGTTCACCCCTCACCCTTTCCATGTCGGTGAAGCTGTTGCTTTCTGTTTCTTTGAAGCTGCTTGCTTGAGCTGAACGGAAACTGTCTTGAGACACATAATAAAGCAGAAAACAAGATTCTTTGTTATAGGTGTTGGCTGGGTACCTGACCACCATTTTAACTACAGTATAGTCTTCAACAAGCAAGTATCCATTTTGTCTCAATATTCCATAACAAGTTCTTTGTAGCAGGGGTCGAGAAGAGTGAACAACCAGTAATTGGTGTTTGGGAAAATGCGTATAACGAGAGGGTCATGGGAGAGGCAGCATAACATAAAGTCAGCCATGTGTGCCAGAGTCCCAACAGACAAGACTTACTGTCCTCATCAGGAGGATGACTCTTGTTAAGGAAATTATCCAGCTTTTCTGAAAGTGGATATAAAATTTAAAAGATGTTTTTCATTTTCTCTGTAAATGTGATATAATGTGATGACATTTGAAAAGAACAAGCATAAGCTAAAAAACCTATAGAAGTGAACTGTGTGTGTTAAGATAACATAACATTTGTACTACTACTGGGACATTTTGCCTCTCTTGCTTAAAATTCTAAATCCATTAGTTAACACATTTTTGTAAAAGTGAAACTTGAAAAATAACTAACCAATCAATAGATGGATTCAAAAGCCATTATTGAAATGTCTGTAAACCAATCATGTTTTACTTTGAGGGGTTACACCCTGTGAACTGTGTATAAATAAAGGGTGCAGGACACTTTCACTTTAGGGTCCTGACAAGGTTTTGAACTATACTCAGACTTCTGTCATTTTCCTCCATCGACGTCATTCACCTGAACACGAGGCAACGATCATCATGTGGCTGACCCTTGGCCTGCCGCAACACTCTCAATCTCCTCATCCTCTTCCTCATCTTCGGCCCATCCACGCTAAACAGATGGAATAAACCTGCTATGGGAAATACCCTCTGTAATGGAGGCAACCGTCTCCTGCTCCTCCTCATCATCCTCAATATCATCCAATTCGCACTGAGAAGATGAACGGAGGGTAGCCTGGCTATCACCCTGTGTACTGTCTTCCCCCATTTCCCCTTCTTCCACATGCAAAGCGTCCGCTTTCATTGTGAGCAGCAAGCGTTTCAGTAGACACAGAAGTGGGATGGTTTACGCTGATAATAGTATCATCGCCGCTCACCATCTGTGTTTATTCCTCAAAGTTAAGTAAAACCTCACAGAAGTCAGACATTCATGCCCACTCCTCGCTTGTGTAGAGCGGAAGGTGACTGGAAAGGCGACAACCATGTTGCAGCTGGTTTTGTACTACTGTCCTCTGATGCTCACAAAGCCTGGCCAACATGTGGAACGTGGAGTTCCAGAGCGTGCTTTACGTCGCACAACAGGCAATCATGCCTGGTTGTAGGTTGAGTGGCGAGAGCCACAGCTCACTTTGGTCCCTGATAACCTGCCACAGCTCTGCGGCGGTGTGCTGTTTGTTACCTAAGCAAACTCGTTTCAACACGGCCTGTTGCAGCTTCCCCACTGCAGTGCTACACTGCTTCCAGCTACTGACTGATGGCTGACTGGTGCTGCAACATGATAATTCAGAGATGGAAGTGGAGGAAGAGGTGGAGGAGGAGAAGCTGGGGGGGGTTGCAGCCACTAATGTAGGTGGTGGCGGAAATTCTGATGGAAGTAGGGCCCACAATCCTTGGCGTCGGTAGCACCTGTGCCATCCCAGGGTACGACTCACTCCCTGCCTCCATAACATTCACCCAGTGTGCCGTAAGGGAAATGTAGCATCCCTGGCTAAAAGCACTTGTCCATGTGTCAGTCGTTAAATGGACCTTTCCAATAACTGCGTTGGACAGGGCATGGGTAATCTTACGGGACACATGCTAGTGTAAGGTGGGGACGGCACACCGGGAACAATAATGGCGGCTGGGGACTGAGTACCATCTGCATGCACCATCAGCAGCACGGCTACTTCCTCGTCCCTTACTGCTCGCTTTCTGCATATTAAATGGTAGCACAGGCTTTGTAAGTGTATGCGCAAATAAATTAAACTGAATGTCACTGATATTTAGGATGTGCACACGTTATTACCTGTGCTACATCTCCTGTATAATGTTTGCGCATCCTAAATAGCTGTTACATTCCCTGTAATTTTTTATTAGCCGCTGGTGACAGCGACATTACCTGTGCTACATCTCCTGTATGTCGCTGTCACCAGCGGCTAATAAAAAATTACAGGGAATGTAACAGCTATTTAGGATGCGCAAACATTATACAGGAGATGTAGTGCAGGTAATGTTGTTCCTGTCACCAGTGGCTAATGAAACATTTCAGGGAATTTCACAACTATTTGGGATGCGCAAATGTTATACAGGAGATGTAGAGCAGGTAATGTCGCTGTTGTCACCAGCGGCTAACGTTATACAGAAGATGTAGCACAGGTAATGTCGCTGCTGTCACCAGCGACTGATGTTATACAGGAGATGTAGCGCAGGTAATGTCGCTGCTGTCACTAGCGGCTAACGATATACAGAAGATGTAGTGCAGGTAATGTCGCTGCTGTCACCAGCTGCTAACGTTATACGGAAGATGTAGCACAGGTAATGTCGCTGCTGTCACCAGCGACTGATGTTATACAGGAGATGTAGCGCAGGTAATGTCGCTGCTGTCACTAGCGGCTAACGATATACAGAAGATGTAGTGCAGGTAATGTCGCTGCTGTCACCAGCGGCTAACGTTATACAGGAGATGTAGCGCAGATAATGTCGCTGCTGTCACCAGCTGCTAACGTTATACGGAAGATGTAGCACAGGTAATGTCACTGTTGTCACCAGTGGCTAACGTTATACAGGAGATGTAGCGCAGGTAATGTCACTGCTGTGACCACCGGCTAACGTTATACAGGAGATGCAGCACAGGTAATGTCACTGCTGTCACTAGCGGCTAACGTTATATAGGAGATGTAGCACAGGTAATGTCACTGCTGTCACCAGCGGCTAAGAAAAAATTACAGTTAATGTCACTGATATTTGGGATGCGGAAACGTTATACAGGAGATGTACCACAGGTAATGGCGCTGCTGTCACTAGCAGCTAAGAAAAAATTACAGTCAATGTCATAGATATTTGGGATATGGAAACGTTATACAGGAGATGTAGCACAGGTAATGTCGCTGTCCACAGCGTCTACGGAAAAAGTACACTGGATGTCACAGATATTTTTAGCCTGCGCACACGTTACACAGGAGATGTAGCGCAGATAATGTCGCTGTCTGCAGCGGCCAAAGTATTGTAAGCTATTTAGCACAGGTTGCGCTAAAAATATATATTGCTGCCAGATACAACAATAGTCCATAAAAGGACTTTTGGGTCTCTTCAATTGCAATTTAGCGCAGGTTGAGCAGAAATATATATTGCTGCCAGACACAATAGTCCTTAAAAGGACTTTTGGGTCTCTAACACCAACCCTGCTTAACAAAAAAATTAAATTAAATTCCCTACACTTTCTGTCCCTTCTATAGCACAGCTCTCCCTGACTAAGACTGATCCGAACCACGTGTCATCGGGTGCTTTATAGCACCCGATGATGCGTTCCGGCCAGCCAATCACTGTAATGCCAGTAACCAACATGGCTATGGCATTACAGTGAGTGGCAGTACTTACGTGCACGTTTATTGGCTGCCAGATGAAAAACACGTCTATATATCTTGACCACATGAGTATGGCATCATATACCGAAGTATTATGAACGATTTCCCTTTCCCAAAGTCCCGGGAACAAATAAACATATGAAGGTGCACTGCGGTTCCCTGGAGCTGGAGGAAGAGACTATCTTTAAATAAAAAATAATTATGCGTTAGCATAAAATCCAATAACATAAAAATCCCTGGTCATGGTGTATAGATGTGTATAATGATTCAACATCGCAGGTGACTAGGTATGTCCCCTCCTCCAAATGGATCCATTTAAACACCTCAACATATCTGTTATATCCTTTACAAATGAGGGGAGTGTTTCCACACATTTTTTCAGAAAAAAATCTATGAACTTCCCAACATTCATACATAGTCCACCAATCCCCGAGACCCCAATAAGACCTCCCGGAGGATTGGTGGAGTCCTTATGGACCTTGTGAAGAAGGTACAGTGTAGGTTTAACTGGACAATCTACAGTCAGACCTTCCATCAGTTTTTGACTTCTAATGTTTTGATCTACACTGTCCTGTAAAATCAAATCCAATTCTTTTTTTTAAATTAGTCTGTAGGGTCTCTATCCAGTCTCATATAACAGAATTTATTGTTAAGCTGTCTGAAAGCTTATTTTTCGTACATATGGACTGGCCAAACCACAACGTTACCCTCCTTATCTGCTGGTTTTATAATTACATTTTTTCGTTTCTTCAATTCCGACAGTGCCTGTCTCTCTGATTTAGTTAAATTGTCACCCTTACTCGAGGGAACTATCTGTTTCAAGTTGTGTATCACCAATTTTGTAAAGATATCTACTGCTGGACATAATGTTTTAGGGAGGAACCTACGTAGTGATCTACGGTGAAGATGTACTGGACCCTTTTCTTTATCATATTGTTCCACCAACAGGGTCTCTAGATCCTGTAGGGCTTGTCTTTCCATTGGGGATGATAGAGGCATTGTCTCCTGTCCCCTATTGAAGCATTTCTTCAATACTAATTTGCAAGAAAATAATTCCAGATCTTTAATTGCCTCAAATACATCAAATCTCGCTGTAGGGGAAAAGGACAATCCTTTTCTTAGGACCTGTTGTTGGGGAACAGTTAATACAATTGTGCCGCCTGCTTCTATGTTGACCAAAAGTGCTCTGCTCTCTTTAAGACCCTACTCACAGGCGCGCACTGAGACGTGATCCGACGCATGCGCTGTCCAGCCTCTGACGGAATGTGCTTCATTGTGCATCATCGTGCTGCACATGCGTGTGTGGCGTGGTGACATGGAGGCGCCAAACGAGGAGGCCGGACATCATGGCGGACTCGCGCCACTATCGGCGGATGTGCGCTAGGTGATTTGATTTTAATAACTCAACTTTCTCACTATATACAATACAGAACAAAAGTTTGGACACACCTTCTAATTCAAAGAGTTTTCTTTATTTTCATGACTATGAAAATTGTAGATTCACACTGAAGGCATCAAAACTATAAATTAACACATGTGGAATTATATACATAACAAAAAAGTGTGAAACAACTGAAAATATGTCGTATTCTAGGTTCTTCAAAGTAGCCACCTTTTGCTTTGATTACTGCTTTGCACACTCTTGGCATTCTCTTGATGAGCTTCAAGAGGTAGTAACCTGAAATGGTTTTCACTTCACAGGTGTGCCCTATCAGGTTTAATAAGTGGGATTTCTTGCCTTATAAATGGGGTTGGGACCATCAGTTGCGTTGTGGAGAAGGTCAGTCAGTCCCAAAAATTTGGAAAACTTTGACAGTGTCCCCAAGTGCAGTCACAAAAACCATCAAGCGCTACAAAGAAACTGGCTCACATGCGGACCGCCCCAGGAAAGGAAGACCAAGAGTCACCTCTGCTGCGAAGGATAGGTTCATCCGAGTCACCAACCTCAGAAATCGCAGGTTAACAGCAGCTCAGATTAGAGACCAGGTCAATGCCACACAGAGTTCTAGCAGCAGACACATCTCTAGAACAACTGTTAAGAGGAGACTGTGTGAATCAGGCCTTCATGGTAGAATGTCTGCTAGGAAACCACTGCTAAGGACAGGCAACAAGCAGAAGAGACCTGTTTGGGTTAAAGAACACAAGGAATGGACATTAGACCAGTGGAAATCTGTGTTTTGGTCTGATGAGTCCAAATTTGAGATCTTTGGTTTCAACCACCATGTCTTTGTGTGACGCAGAAAAGGTGAATGGATGGACTCTACATGCCTGGTTCCCACCGTGAAGCATGGAGGAGGAGGTGTGATGGTGTGGGGGTGCTTTGCTGGTGACACTGTTGGGGATTTATTCAAAATTGAAGGCATACTGAACCAGCATGGCTACCACAGCATCTTGCAGTGGCATGATGTGGTGCTGCGCCAGATGACCTGGCCTCCACAGTCACCAGACCTGAACCCAACCGAGATGTTTTGGGGTGAGCTGGACCGCAGAGTGAAGGCAAAAGGGCCAACAAGTGCTAAGCATCTCTGGGAACTCCTTTAAGACTGTTGGAAGACCATTTCAGGTGACTACCTCTTGAAGCTCATCAAGAGAATGCCAAGAGTGTGCAAAGCAGTAATCAAAGCAAAAGGTGGCTACTTTGAAGAACCTAGAATATGACATATTTTCAGTTGTTTTCGCACTTTTTTGTTATGTATATAATTCCACATGTGTTAATTCATAGTTTTGATGCCTTCAGTGTGAATTTACAATTTTCATAGTCATGAAAATAAAGAAAACTCTTTGAATGAGAAGGTGTGTCCAAACTTTTGGTCTGTACTGTATACCCCCATTTTAACTACTGTCATTACCTCCTGACAAAGCTTTGAGGAGCGAAACGCTCGTCGAGGTGTCAGAGGATTGAGGAACCACCTTAGCAGTGGTTTATCATGTCCCTGGGTATGTTGGAATATATGTATGTGATCGCATTTGAGGAGATACTTATAAGGCCTATTTATTAGTAGTGATGTCCCAAACTATTCACCGACGAATAGTTCCCGGCGAACATAGCTTGCTCGCGTTCGCCGCTGCGGGCGAACATATGCGATGTTCGGTCCGCCCCCTATACATCATCATTGAGTAAACTTTGACCCTGTACCTCAGTCAGCAGACACATTTCAGCCAATCAGCAGCAGACCCTCCCTCCCAGACCCTCCCACCTCCTGGACAGCATCCATTTTAGATTCATTCGGAAACTGCATTCACAGTGAGAGGAGGGAGAGTGTAGCTGCTGCTGATTCAATAGGGAAAGCGTTAGCTAGGGCATTGTTCTGTGTCCACAGACTCATCTGCTGTAAGGCCAGCATCCTGATAGCACCCCAAAAAGATCTTTTCAGGGCTGGTACATCAGTGTGCTTTTTCCATTATTTTTTTCATATATATATATATATATATATATTGCAGTTGCCTGGCTGCCCGTGTGTGAGAGGCTGCAGGCTCAGTCATAGACAGCACTGTGTGCACAGTGCAAACCATTCATACAGGGTGTTACAGAAAATACCTTGCAGATAAAAAAAAATTCTATTTAATATTTTTCTGTGACATAATCACATTTGCAAGCCCGTGTGTGTCAGGCCCACACATGCTGTATACTGCTAGTGGCTAGGCCTGCACTCGTACCGTTACAGGGTGTCATTCACTCAAATACCTTGCAGAAAAAAAATATATATAGAAAAAATGTCTGTGATCTAATCACATTTGCAAGCCCATGTGTGTCAGGCCCACACATACTGTATTGTGCCCACTGGCTAGTGGCTAGGCCTGCACTCATACCGTTACAGGGTGTCATTCACTCAAATACCTTGCAGAAAAAAAAATTCTATTTAAAATTTTTATGTGATCTAATCATATTTGCAAGTCCGTGTGTGTCAGGCCCACACAGACTGTACTGTGCCCACTGCCCACCACTTATATAGGGTGGCACAGTACCTTGCACGCATAGTAACACTTATCTAATAAAAAATTACAGGCAGAGGCAGGCCACACCGCAGGGGCCGTCTTGTTCGTGGTGCTGTGATTTCCACTGGCTCTGGAATAATGCCCAGTGTTCAGAGGCCACGTACCATGAAGCCAAAAAATTCGGAGTAAATAGTTGACTGGCTTACACAGGACACCCAATCTTCAACAGCTTCCGCTAAGAACCTTGACGCATCATCCTCCTCCAGCTCATCTTTAGTCACCTGCTCTCAAGTTACCACTCTCCCCCCCCCCCGCCGCCACCACCACCACTACCACCACAGCCACCACAGCCGCTTCACTTGATCCCTCAGAGGAGTTATTTACACATCAGTTGGACGAAATTAGTGATGCGAAACCATTATTGCCAGGGGATGTAGATAACAGGTATATCTCTGTCAGGCATCATTACACACATGGACGTACAGTATGATGATGATGTTCTACCCGCTGCTGCTTCCTTTGCTGAGGTGTCAGATACAAATGAAGTGGTTGATGATGACGATGTGTCCATGGATGCCACGTGGGTGCCTGCTTGAAGAGAAGAAGAAGAGGGGGAAAGTTCAGAAGGGGAGACAGAGAGAAGAAGGACACGAGTTGGAAGCGGGGGGAGGTCGTCGCAAGGAGCTAGTGGAACAGTCAGACAGCATGTATCGGCACCCGGGGTCAGCCAGACAGCACGCCAATCAACGCATGCTGTTGCCACCACCAGAATGCCGTCATTGCAAAGCTCAGCAGTGTGGCATTTTTTTGGTGTGTCTGCCTCTGACAACAGCGATGCCATTTGCAACCTGTGCCAAAAGAAACTGAGTCGTGGGAAATCCAACACCCACCTAGGTACAACTGTTTTGCGAAGGCACATGATCGCACATCAAAAACGCCTATGGGATCAACACATGATGACGAGTAGAAGCAGCACACAAGCTCAAAGCCACCATCCTCCTCCTGGTCCAGGATCTTCAGCCACGTCAACCACTGCTGTCCTCCTTGCCCCCTCTCAACCACCCGCCACTCCGCCACTCCGCCTCTCACCTTGAGCAGTTCCATCTCATCTGCCCACAGTCAGGTGTCTGTAAAGGAAATGTTTGAGCGTAAGAAGCCAATGTCACAGAGTCACCCCCTTGCCCGGCGTCTGACAGCTGGCTTGACGGAACTCTTAGCCCGTCAGCTTTTACCATACCAGCTGGTTGAGTCTGAGGCCTTCAAAATATGTGTCGCTATTGGGACACCACAGTGGAAGGTACTCGGACAAATTTTTTTTTCTAATAAGGCAATCCCAATCCTCTACTCAGTGATTGAAAAGGAAGTCATGGCATCTCTGGCATACAGTGTTGGGGCAAGGGTCCATCTGACCACTGATACCTGGTCTGCAAAGCACGGTCAGGGCAGGTATATCACCTACACTGTGCATTGGGTCAACCTGCTGATGGCTGCCAAGCATGGAATGCGTGGCTCTGCAGCGGAGTTGGTGACACCGCCACGACTTGCAGGCAGGCCTACTGCCACCTCCTCTACTCCTCCTACTCCATCCTCTTCCATAACCTCCTCGGCTGAGTCCTCTTCTGCTGCGGCGTCTGGCTGCACATCAACTGAATACCCCCAGCTCCCCAGGGGCTATTCCACATCCCGGATACGACAGTGTCACGCTGTCTTGGGGTTGACTTGCCTGAAAGCAGAGAGCCACACCAGACCAGCACTCCTGTCCGCCCTGAATGCACAGGTGGATCAGTGGCTGACCCCGCACCAACTGGAGATCGGGAAAGTGGTGTGTGACAATGGAAGCAATTTGTTGGCGGCATTGAATTTGGGCAAGTTGTCACATGTGCCGTGCATGGCACATGTGTTGAATCTCATCGTACAACGCTTTGTGTCTAAGTACCCAGGCTTACAGGATGTCCTCAAGCAGGCCAGGAAGGTGTGTGGTCATTTCAGGCGTTCCTACATGGCCATGGCGCACTTTTCATACATTCAGCGCCGAAACAACATGCCAGTGAGGCGCTTGATTTGCGACAGCCCGACACGTTGGAATTCAACACTCCTAATGTTCGACCGCCTGCTCCAACAAGAAAAAGCCGTTAACGAGTATTTGTATGACCAGGGTGCTAGGACAGCCTCTGCGGAGCTGGGAATTTTTTCGCCATGTTACTGGACGCTCATGCGCAATGCCTGTAGGCTCATGCGTTCTTTTGAGGAGGTGACAAACCTAGTCAGTCGCACCGAAGGCACCATCAGCGACCTCATCCCATTTGTTTTCTGCCCTGCGAAGAGTGCTGGATCAGGCTGTAGATGAGCGTGAAGAGGAAGAGGAAGAGTTGTGGTCACCATCACCACCAGAAACAGCCTTGTCATCATCACTTGCCAGACCTACGGCAGCGCTGCAAAAGGGGTAGGAGGAAGAGGAGTCAGAGGAGGAATGTGCTTTGAGGAGGAGGAAGACCAACCACAACAGGCATCCCAGGGTGCTCGTTGTTGTCACCTATCTGGGACCCGTGGTGTTGTACGTGGCTGGGGGGAAGAAGAGACCGTCAATGACATCAGTGAGGAGGAGGAACGGGAAATGAGTAGCTCGACATCCAACCTTTTGCAAATGGGGTCTTTCATGTTGTCATCTCTGTTGAGGGACCCTCGTATAAAAAGGATGAAGGAGAACGACCTGTACTGGGTGGCCACGCTACTAGACCCCCGGTATAAGCAGAAAGTGGCGGAAATGTTATAAAATTTCCGGAAGTCAGAAAGGATGCAGCAGTTCAAAACCAAACTAAAAAATATGCTTTACACAGCTTATAAGGGGGATGTCACAGCACAACGGGAATCTAACTGGGGAAGAGGTGAAAGTAATCCTCCTCCTACCACGACCACGGCGGCAAGGACAGGACGCTTTACAGATGTGTTGTTGATGGAGGACATGCAGAGCTTTTTCAGTCCTACACATAGCCACAGCCCTTCGGGATCCAGCCTTAGAGAACGACTCAACCGACAGGTGGCAGACTACCTTGCCTTAACTGCAGATATCGACACTCTGAGGAGCGATGAACCCCTTGACTACTGGGTGTGCAGGCTTGACCTGTGGCCTGAGCTATCCCAGTTTGCGATAGAACTTCTGGCCTGCCCCGCTTCAAGTGTCCTGTCAGAAAGGACCTTCAGTGCAGCAGGAGGCATTGTCACTGACAAAAGAAGTCGCCTCGGTCAAAAAAGTGTTGATTACCTCACCTTCATTAAGATGAATGAGGCATGGATCCCGAAGGGACTGACAGTAGGGGATACATTTAATAAAAGGCCTGATGACATGCCTTGGCCTCAAAATGGTCCCCACGCTGCTGTATTTAATGTCTGCATACCGGATGACTTTCGTGAATTCTCCGCCACCAACTAGGGTTCAAGCCGCAATGTTTTAGTCACCTTTCTGCCTTGAAAACATCAATTTTTCCGGCCGCTGCTACAACAGCGGCTGCAGCAATAACATTGTTTTTCAGGCATGTGTACATGCCTAATTTTTCTGGCCTCTGGTGCTGCACTGTGGCTGCAAAAACAAAACAAACAAAAAAGGCACATACAAGTGTCAATTCCCCTTTCGTGATCGTTACCTTGTTGTGGTGAAGGGGCTTGCGTATCACAATGAAGCAATCATCACCTCTATGAGTGTGTTGGCAATGTTGCCACACCCCAGATGATAAGGCCGTTGCTTCATTATGATCAGACCAAAAGCGATCGGGACGGCTGGATGTTTTTTCATAGAAAAAACTTATTTTTTTTTAAGTTGTATGGGTGGGTTTTTAATACATAAAATAAAAAAAACATAATAAAGTCTCTTAATAGTTTATTGGAAATAATGCAGACAATTTAAAAAATCCCCATCAATTCCAATACAAATCAAGTACAAAGCTCAGAACTAAATTATTCCAGGATGTCGTAACGGTTCGTTAATTCGACAATGGTTAATCAATTCGAAACACATCCCCGGATAGGGGACGTAACAGGGAATAAACTGATAGGAATAGTACTAGTTAAGACAACACTCATATAGGGTGTCACAGCACATTTCTCCGTGCACATTTCTCCAGGTGTTAATCCCCTTGAAACAACTTTTCCATCACTATTGTGGCCAGAAAGAGTCCCTGTGGGTTTTAAAATTCGCCTGCCTATAGAAGTCAATTGCGGTTCGCCCGGTTCACCCGTTCGCGAACATTTGTAGAAATTCGCGTTCACCGTTCGCGAACTGAAAATTTTATGTTTGCGACATCTCTATTTATTAGTGTTTATGTGGGATAATCATTTATATATGTATGTTGACTTCTACCTTCAGCACCACAGTATAGCCACAGTCGATATATATTTTGAGCTGGTTTAAATATATAGGGCTTGTGACGCTAAAGATGCAATACAACATTAGGGCTTAATTGTGTAGTGTATCCGTGGCACTGAGTCATTGTCTGTGGGTTTATATACATGACCTGGGAAGATATTATAGTAATCAGATTTGACATCTTATCATTATATTCTATTATTAGTGCCAGGGTGCGTTACATGGTATCTCTCAGTATTTTGGATGAGCTTTTGGACGTACCCTATCCTGCTGGGGGTGCCTCAGCTTTTTTCTTCTGTATCTAATTTTACATCATGTCTGTTTCTGCCAACTGATTAATCATGTATGTTTGTAATTGATTCAATAAAGATTCTCTTTTTATATATTTATATACAGTAGTACTCTATGGTTCTTTCTTTTGGCGAAGAATTGCAATATTAGTCCACTTCACCTCATAAAAAAATTAAATAAAAAGCAAAAAAAGTCATATGTACCCAAAAATAGTACCAGTAAAAACTACAGCCAATCCCGCAGAAAATGAGCCCCCACTCAGCTTAGTCAACAAAAAAAATAAAAAAGCTATGGCCCTTAAAATCTATCTCAGCAAATTCCATGTTAGAAAATGCAGATGCCGCTCCTTTCCTTTTGAATTCTGTCTTCTGCTCATACAGCAGTTTGCAATCACATATGGGGTGTTGCCGTATTCAGGAGAAAATGGGTAACACATTATGGGTGCATTTTCTCCTATTATCTATTTTAAAGTAAAAAATGTGGGCGTAAGCAACTTTTTCTTGTAAAAATTATTATTTTTCATTTTCACAGCCAAGTATTTCTAAATATTATGAAACACCTATGAGATTAAAGTGGTAAGTAAACCCCTCAATGAGTTATTTGAGGGGTGTAGTTTGCAAAATGGGGTAACTTTTGGGGGCTTTCTACTGTAGAGGTGCCTTAGTGTGACTTCAAAATGACACAACACCCAAAAGCCATTTCAGCAAAATCTGCTATCCAAAAACACTATGGCTCTCTTTTCCTTCTGAACCCTGCCATGTGCCCTTACAGCTGTTTATGAACAGAAATGGTGACTTTCTGTAAACTGCAGAATTAGGGTAATACATATTGAGATTAGTTTTATTATTACCCTTATAATGGAAATTGTTATAGTGTCGGGTATTTATTTCATATAAGATATGAAATCATAAAAATTACGATTTCATATTTTTATGAAATATGAAAAATTTAATTGGCGGACATATAAACGCCAGTTCTTTTATTGATGAGATCTAAAGTTAATTTGTGCAGCTACTGAAAACAGGGTGCAATTAATTATACAAAATATAATTTATTATAAATACAAGCAGTAAAAATGGCATACAAATGAATACAAAGATAATATCAAAATTGACCATAATATGGTGCTCCACCGTTTACAGGCTGACTTAAGTACAATACAATACTACTTTTTCCATTTATCAAATTATTACCGATTAATATACTGGTAATCAAAATATTATAATGCAACAGCAACAAAAAAAACAATAGAAATGAATCTGTGGAAAATCCCTTATGCTCAATCAGAGAATATGGCAGTAAGAGACACCTTATAAATACGCCCGTTGACCTAACTACGGATAATAAAATCCGATCAGAGATTCCACTCTGATAGCAATATTACAGGAATTCTAATGATGTGCACGTTCATTAAAATTTCCCATAAAATTATTGTTTTAACACTATTGACCCTCTAATAATGGGGTCTCAACTATATGCCAATTGGAGCGATTTATAATTACTGCAAGTAAAATAGATTATACATTACCCCTTGCTTTGGGATAAAGCTTTTAGAAGGGACCCAGCTTTCCAAGATTCAGATCTATCCCGTCCTGTGGTACGTTCCTGACGTGTGAAGTGATGCTGATGAATTAATTTCCAAGTGTTCTCCCTGAAGAAGTTCCAAGTGATGTTTGGCTCAAGTGATCTCTCTTTTCCCCCAAAACTGGATCAGATATCCTAATCCTTATCTATGCCCATCCCCTCTTGGATTAGGGATTTCCAATTAGATAAGGTGGGTGTGACGTATGGTAATCATGGGGATGATGTCATTTTATTGGCATTCCTGAAAAACTTCCGCCCATCTACCATTTGATGGCACTATTGTATCATATAGCAATTTTAAGAATTAACATATATATATGGCTTTATTATACCTCTTAAACTTTGACCTTGTCCACCCTAAATCAATTAGGAGGGACTCTTTCTGACACTTTGCTCAGACTGACTGGCGGTATTAGAAGTTTCCCTAATCCTTGAATTTATGGGGCAGATAAGAGCAGAATGGTTTTAGAAAGTTTTTCTCCAAACGACTGATTAATTGCCATCTAAGATAACGAAGTTCTTCTCTAAAACAAAATCCTCTTAGTAGAAAATCAGCTTATATACTTCTATATAATATATTCTCATTGATATATATATATATATATATATATATATATACATTAATAATACTTGGTTATAATACATCAATATTGCATAGTACATATGAATCATTAACAAGTTCAAATGCTAAATAAATGCACACAGGAATATATATATATATATATATATATATATATATATATGAATAGATATCTATTCCACACCAGATGTGTTTTATGGATGTCTCTTATCAGATCATGGTTTAGCCATGAAACACCCATTGTTCCTCAGACAGACATGTTTAGAGAAACCAGTGTTTTAAGCAATAACCTCTCTTGACCCCAGTAGTTGAGACAGTTCATGTGAGACCCATCACATTCTCTAAGATATCACATCTGTTGGCAATAACTTTAAAAACAACATACATTGTATGCCAGTGACCATCATGATCTTCTCTGGCTTATTCCAACAGAGAGTTTGGCCTCTTAAAGGTAATGTGAATCTCCATTTTGGTTCTAATATTGTCAGACCTTAATGTGCAGATATAAATATGCCCGACAAATCCCCCTACATTCCAAAATATTCCATAAAATGTGAATGCATTTGGAATGTAATAAAGGGCTTTCCATATATTTTCTTCAATGCGTAGACTTGGCTTATAAGTGTTCCAACCAGAGCTTGGCTAAAGTTCTTCTGGAGAACCTTATCTAACGCATGACTTGGATGGGACACAAACTCAACCATCCTATAGATCCTGCAAGACAGGATATAAGTTCGATAAAGGTTTGTTTTGATTCTCCATCTCCACATGAATGTTTAATAGGTTCCTTTTCAATGAACTAACTTCAAGTTCCAATGTCTTGATAGAGATGGAATCGGCAACTGTCACACCGGTAGTAATAACAGTGCCCATTATGCCAAAGATTATGGCGGCTACGATTGCAAAAACATGAATCGCTTTGGTCTGTAGAAAACTCTTCTCTGGTCAAGGTCTTCCTTGCTTGCTCCAGGATCTGCGTAATCCGTTCTTGGAAATATCCGATGTGCATCTGATACCAGGATTGGAGCTCCAGCAACAGGATCTCATACACGTTGAGTTGTTTTTCGACGAAGACGCGAGGATCCAGGCTGATGTCGATCTTCTGGGATAGAATCCTCTTGTTCGTCAATATGAACCCCGCGGTGTCCTGTAGCATGATTCCGGATGAAGGACTTGGCATAGCAATCGGCTAAGCGTGGAACTTCTTCCCCAAGATCAGGACGACGTAGATAATGGCAATCATCTTTGATGACATCTTGCGCCTATAAAATATTGTATGGCACATATGAGTACATACACTTTTCAACTTTATCCTGCAAGAAAAGAGTTACTAATACCATATACCTCTGATTGGCATAAGTTCTTTTCTTGGACAGAGTAAGTTTTGGTTTCAGAGGTGAGTTAGGAGACATTTTGTTACAGAGGAAACATACATCAGGATAGGTTAGTATGAGTTAAAGATGTACAATAACAGATAACACTTTTCCGTTCATACGATACCAATCCTTATTTCCGTCTTTAGCTGGAACCTTAAAGTCTCTTCACCTCTTTTCATCCAGCTCCTTCAATCTCTCGAAGTCGTGCACTAGGATGACAAATACGTAGCTGATTAATGTGCACCCATTTTTCAATAAACTCATCCCCCTTAGGGATTTTGATTTTGTAGACCACTGGAGATAATTTGTCAGTGATGACATAGGGACCTTTCCAGGAAGGCAGGAATTTTCTCTCCTTCACTTGATCCCGAGCAAAGTTATAGAGATATACCCGATCGGAAATTTGATACTCCTTCTGTGTAGTCTTCAGATCGTAGTATGTCTTAGCACTCACTGCGGCTTTCTCTATATTCTTCTGGGCGAATGCAAAAGCATGCTGAAGGTGCTTGCGTAAATTTTCCACATACTGATGCGATGTTGTAGCATTGATCAAGTTATGGTCTGTTGTCCTATAAAGTAAATGCTGGGGTAACATCATCTTCCTTCCCGTGATCATCTCAAAGGGAGAAAGCTTAGTTGCTGCGCTTGGGGTGGCTCTGATGGCCATAAGCACCAAAGGCAACTTGACATCCCAGTCCTTACCAGATTCATTGACAAACTTTTTCAGGATGTTTACAATGGACTGGTTGTAACGCTCTACTCCACCACTAGAGGCTGGTCGATAAGCTATATGTAGCTTCCTCTTTACTCCCAGGATTTCCCACATCTTTGTCATCACCTCACTGGTGAAGTGACTTCCACGATCGGATTCAATGCGCTGGGGAAGACCAAATCTAGAAAATACGTGGTTAATGAGTAGAGATGCACATACACTTGAACTGCATGTTTTGCATGGCAAACATTCCACCCATTTGGTGAACAGACAAGTTACGGTTAACATATACTTGTTTCCTTTTGATGAGGTTGTTACTGGTCCAATGAAGTCAATTTGGATGTCTGACCATGGCATGGACATCCCCCTTTTCATCAGTGGTGCCCGATGAGTGGGTCCTTGTGGCTGGAATTGAGGGCAGATTAGACATCCGTGACAATATGTTCACACATCTTGTAACATATGTGGCCAGTAAGCGTAGTCCCGTAGTAACTCGTACGTTATTTTCTCACCTCGATGACCAGCGGTTGGGGCATCATGTGCATGTTGCAACATCAGACCTCGGTATGCTGCAGGTACTACCCATTGCGTGATACCGTTCTTCGAGGTTCTTATTAGTAATCCATCCTGTAATGAGAATTGGGACTTACCTTTCATCAAAATTCATAACTCCTCCTCACCCACACAGTCTTCCGTGGTTATGGGACAGTTGTGTGGATCCTCAATGTGCTTATAAAAGAGACCAATAATTGGATCCCCTTTTTGGCTCTCAATGAGATCCTCACTAGGGGAATCTTGGCTCCACTGTGCCACATTGGCTTCAGCTCCCTTTTGGGCCTGACTCCTTGTCATAGCATCTACTTGGATAGTTCCCATGAACGTCAAAGACTCCGTCAATGGCTGCTTGCTTGGCAAGGGAATCCGCTAGGTCATTCCCCTCTTTATCCATGCCTGGATACTTTGAATGACCTCTTACCTTCTTCCAATAAATGATAAGACTGTAGACGGTAACCATCTCATCAATTTTACAAAACATCTTACCATGCTTTACTGGCTTGTTATTACTTCTCATCATGTTGGATCTTTTCCATCCAGGAAAGCACTCCACAAAGCTGTTACGAACATAATCAGAATCTGTGATGATTACAAACTCCTTAATATCATATTCGATAGCCATTTGTACGGCTTTGTACACAGCTGTAAGTTCTGCAACCTGGCTGCTTTTAGAACCAATTTTGTATCCAACAGAATGTATTATTCCACACGACTCCAATACCTGCAACCAATGTACGTTCAGATCCTTCCTCGGCATGGAAGGAACAGCCGTCTATGTACACACATGGTAACGATTTGCAATACTCCTCTTCATAAGATTTATATGGTGATGATGATTGTTCCTCCAGGAAATCATTTTCCGTTGTCTCACCTTTACGTTCCGTATTGGTACAGTCATGGAATTCTGCTAATCCCTGAGCAACTGGGTTCTTATTATTTTGTTTGTACCTGATCTCCAATGGCCATCCCATTAAGGACATTGTCCAGGCGGTTATCCTGCTGTTTGACAAGTTTCCATCTCTTATACGATCACTCTGCAAGTATTGCAGCGGCTGGTGTGCGGTCTCCACAATGATCCTTTCGCCTTGGATAAAACTCCTAAAATATTGCAAAGCCCACACAGTTGACAATAATGCTTTTTCACAATTATCGAATTTTACCTCAACCGGCGACAATGACTTGCTGGCATAGGCAATGATCTTGTTTGTTTTCCTGTTTTTGGAAAAGAACTGCACTTATGCTTTTATCAGTGAAACCTGTTTCCACGAAGAAAGGTTTCCCCCTTCTGGATAAGCAAGGCATGGAGCCTGGATAAGTTTGGCCTTGAGCTCAGTTACAGCTTGCTCATGATGCTCGCTCCATTCCCATTTTACTCCTTTCTTTAGCAACTGCAAAAGAGGTTTTGTAATTTCGGCATAATTATCTAAGAACTTACGTGAGTAGTTCATCATACCCAGGAATGATCTCAACTCCTTGAGATTTGTAGGAGATTTTGTCCTGGTCACTGCTTCCACCTTCTTTTTCTGTGGGTTAATTCCATCCGCAGTGATTTCATGACCTAGGAAATTAACCTTGGTCCGGCACCATTGAGCCTTCTGCAAAGAAAGTTTTACACCTGCTTTCCTCAGCTGGGTCAGTACATGCCTCAACTCCTGAATATGTTCCTCAAAAGTTGTACTTTTGATCAGGATGTCATCCACATAGGTTAAGGTACCTATTTCAGCGGCATCAGGCATTGCCTTATGCATGAACACTGCAAACTCATGGCCCGCATTTATGTACCCGAAGGGCAATCGGGTCCACGCATACTGTCGTTTGCCAAATGTAAAGGCCAGTTTGTACTGATCCCTTTCATCTATCTTAATCGTCCAATATCCTTGTGCACAGTCAAGGGCAGTGAAGATTTTGGATCCTTGTATTTTTGCCAAACTTTGGTCAATATATGGCACGGGCCATCCGGACATATAAACACGTTTGTTCAACTGTCTTAGGTCCGAGCAGAGACGAAATTGACTGTTAGGTTTCAGGACTCCAAGTATCGGATGATTGAATGAACTGTGTACTGGACGGATGATACCCCTTTCCTCCAAGTTGTAAGCCGCCAGCGGAAGTCGGTATTGTTTGACAAAAACAGGGGGTGCATCAGGATCTGTTTGGATTCTTGTAACGTGTAGGTTTGTTTCCCCACAATCATAAGAATCCTTGGTAAACATCTCCTGGAACTCTGCGAAGAGCTCCTTTAGCCGTTGACGCTTCGACTCGTTGGAGCATGCGTCAGCCATGGAGATTTGTTCTTCCACCCGCTCCTGAAATTCTGGGAAAATCTCAGGCTGACTTAACTCATAAGCTTCTTGAAGCTCACTAGTTAAATCATTCTGGGTGTAGCGTACCTTATCCTTTCCTTGCTGGTATGATTCATACTCTTTTTCATCGATCTCATGGTTGAAAACTAATGATGACTCTTCGATGTGGCATGTACCTTCTTCAGAGCTGAAAGGATAAACAGAGTGTATGTTAAATAACCCCTCAGGGGTTGAGGAAAAATGTTGTTCCACTGTTTGTTCCTCTGTCAGGTATTCATCAGGAATTATTCCAATAACATCATTTTGGAATCCAAATGTGTAGTATTCCGAATCCATAGCTAAACCAATTACGGTGTCCTTTTGTAGGGATATACTATGGGGAACCATGTTATGAATTACAATGTGTAACTGATCCTGATGGATGTTTATCAGTGGAGTAGGTTTTACCTTTAGGCCGAGTTGCTGCATTCTGTTGGATAAACAGATCAACACGTCTGCGTTCTTCAGCTTCTGTCCCTTCTTTACTTTAATGGGGAGAAGAAATGGTTTGCATCCTTCAGGAATTTCAACTTTCTCAGCAACCATGATACTTACGGCATAGGGCATCTGTTGTCCCCATCGTAAGGCTTGTTCTTCATCCTGGAACCCCTCTGGGTTTCCCGGCAATCTGGACCATAAGGTGTTATTTACCATGTCAATCTGTATGGCAAATCGGTGCAGAAGGTCATTACCTATATACATTTGATACCGCGGTTCATTTATCACGATGAAAACGTGCTCCGTAGTTTTACTTCCTATGGACATAGATAAAACACATCTTGCAACAACATTATGACTCTGGGAATCTCCATCCAGATCGTGAATCCATTGGTCCTGTGGAGAAGAACTTTTAATCATTTTAGGGTTGGTGATCTGTTTTAAAAGTCCTAGGCTTATGTAACTCGCTTCGGATTTCAGATCCAACTTAGCATATTTCAGACGGGCTATATTGTTTACCTGTACTGGAATCAATAAATTGTCATTGACCTTTTCAATCCGTACCATCGATTGAATGTGCCTGGTCAGGTCCAAGACTTCTTGATTCCCCCTTTCAAGAGAAATGGTTAATATATCATCATCCAGAGTTACCTTTTTGATTTTGTCCCTCTGGATGGTAATGGTGTGAGCAGCACCATTGATATCTTCCTCGGGCTTACCATTCTTCAGGATTGTGACCTCTGGTATTTGATTGTTCCTGAAATGCACTTCAATAGAGTTAGGTTTCTCTTCAATCACGTGACAACTGCGTTGTGCTTGTGTGTTGCAAGAGTATTCATAGGCAATGGGTGCCTTCACCTGAGTCCATACTGCTTCATTAATGAAATCAACTATGGGACTCAATCTTTTTAATAAATCGATTCCTATGATCATCCGATCATATGGAAGATCCACAATCAATGTGGGATGTCTAATTGTCTTCTTGCCAATCTTAAATGTCAACCAGGATGTTCCTTTTACCTGTAAGACATTTCCACCTACACTTATCAAGGAGCCATCAAATGACCTTAATCATGGCTTCTTTGATGTTAAATCTGAAACTTTTTTGAAATAGGTGTAAGATAAAATGGTGGCTTGTGATCCAGTATCTATTAATCCTTTGATTGGTCCGATAAGTTCATTTTGTAGATATATGTCCACAAAGTATCGGCCATCCACCTGCAACAAATCACAGAGAAAGTTAGGATGTTTACCCATCTGCTGTCTGAGAGGTTGACCTCTCTGCAGCTCCGTGACCTCTGCATTCCTG
Source organism: Bufo gargarizans (assembly GCF_014858855.1). NCBI lineage: Eukaryota > Metazoa > Chordata > Amphibia > Anura > Bufonidae > Bufo > Bufo gargarizans. Next base: position 458,129,542 of record NC_058081.1, on the reverse strand, counting down.
AGTCTCCCAGGACAAGCTGGAGGAGCAGCGTTAGCCCCCCCCTTTGGGACAAGCTGTGTGACATCACAAATCACAGCTGGCTCATGGCTAGATGCTGGAACGATGTGATTACACACTGGAACAGACATCTGGTCAACTGAATTGACATCACTAGACTGCAAGACAAATGACATATTAGACATTTCCCCCCTGGCCCTAATTTCAGGGTCAGGGGTATTGCAAGGAAATAAAGAATTAGGAATCACATCAGATTCTACCACAATCAATTTAATATCCTTACAGTGGCCTGGGTTCTGACCCGGCCCAATCTGCTTTATGATGTTAAATTGCTGGGACCGGCAGTTGCCCCTAAAAAAGGGTTAGGCTGTTTTTCTGGGGATAACTGGGACAACTTACTTACCATATTGCTCAGCTGGGCCACTTGCTCTACCAGCTGATCAAACCTGTTTGGTTTGGGCACATTTTGGCTTTGTTGGGCACCCTGGTTATTGGTAGGTGACCTACTCCTGGGTGAATTAAAGGATTCCTGCCTATCTTCCCTCTGTTGTCTGGGCCTATTATCCCAACGTCTATAACCCTGATAAACTCGATTGTTATAGGGCCTATATCCCTGGGGAACGTTATTGTAATAGGGACGGTAGTTAGACTTCCCATTACCTGAATTATTCCCCTCTGATCCATTATTATTTTGGGGTTTGGTCTGTTTGGGCGGTCCTACCTGTTGTTGCTGGGCTTGTTGAGAAGGTCCTGTAGACTGAGGGAACCTTCGTGGCTGGCTTTCAAATCCCAAGTTAGGGTTTACCTTAGCTTCAGCTACCTTTTGCTCTGCTCGGTATGGACCGAATTCCAATTTAACCTCATGCAAAACACTTGGCCAATCTTGTACTCCTCTCTCCTTAAAGGATGTAAAGTAATGACGATATCTATCATCAAATGCCCATGGAAGGAACCTAATCCGGTCAGCATCAGAGTATAATTTTAAAGAATCCATAGTTGATTCATACAGTTCTAAGTGATTGGCTATCTGAGAAGAACCTTTCTTGGAAAATTTGGATACTGTACTATTTAAAAACTTAATTATGCTGGAGGAGCTCTGATCCTTTTCTGAATATTGGGAATTTTTCTTCCTAGAAACCACCTCAGCATATGTTGGTCGCCTGTCATTCTGTGGCAAGGATTAAGTCACACGCTTCCCCACATCACCGTCAGACTCACATGCACTTTCACAACTTTCATGAGAATTATATCGCACAGGTGATTTAACCCTAACCCTAACATGTCTATCCAGGGGAATATGAGGAGAGACACTTCTAGGGGCTTCCATGATATCAACACCTAGTAAGGTGGTTACAGTTTGGAATGCCCAACTTAATTGGGTTAATGCCTCCTGTTTAATCATGCCAACACTTTCAGGTTGCTGAGTGTTTTGGATGGGGTCTGCTTTAAAAGCATGTGATGACATGTCTGGATATTGGGGAGTAAGAAGTGGAGGGTCAGGAGATCTCACAGTGTTAGATGGATCCCTTTCAGCATTGACTATATTATGGGCTGATTCATCTGTCTGTTTAATTTTGGAATACTGGAGATATAAATCCTCTAAATCACTTTTTGCCTTTTGGTATGCATCAAGGCTGAGACTAAGGTTGTACTCTAAGTCTTTGATCTTCGCTTCTGCGGATTTTAGTTCTAATTCCATTTTGGATACATATATTTTTGTACCCATTATAGACTCATACCTAGCTTTAGAAAGAGTATTGACTGCCAACAATGCATACAAAACAGGTGGCAATGCACATAAGAGGTGTTGGTCCCTCTTGGTATTATCATTTGCCAAATCCATATAGGTCAGGTATCTATCAACCATGCCACCTAACTTCCATACATCACAACGTTCTTCAAAAGTTCTTGCCTGCAGCTCATTAGTCCATTCATCTATATTTTTATCTAACTTCAAACGGGAATAAACATAATTGATAACCTTAGAGATTATCTTTCCTGGGTCAGATGGATTATCTGCTAAAACCTGGCCATTACCTGGGTCGCTGCCTGTTACCCTCATGATTCTGATCAATATTCAATAACAACAACAATTTGACTTGCCAATAAGGATTAAAGAATATTTTCACTAATTGCACAAATTGGTTATAGAAATATCTTAATCTCAGCAGTGCCTCCAAATATGTCGGGTATTTATTTCATATAAGATATGAAATCATAAAAATTATGATTTCATATTTTTATGAAATATGGAAAATGAAAAATTTAATTGGCGGACATATAACGCCAGTTCTTTTATTGATGAGATCTAAAGTTAATTTGTGCAGCTACTGAAAACAGGGTGCAATTAATTATACAAAATATAATTTATTATAAATACAAGCAGTAAAAATGGCATACAAATGAATACAAAGATAATATCAAAATTGACCATAAGATGGTGCTCCACCGTTTACAGGCTGACTTAAGTACAATACAATACTACTTTCTCCTTTTATCAAATTATTACCGATTAATATACTGGTAATCAAAATATTATAATGCAACAGCAACAAAAAAAAACAATAGAAATGAATCTGTGGAAAATCCCTTATGCTCAATCAGAGAATATGGCAGTAAGAGACACCTTATAAATACGCCCGTTGACCTAACTACGGATAATAAAATCTGATCAGAGATTCCACTCTGATAGCAATATTACAGGAATTCTAATGATGTGCACGTTCATTAAAATTTCCCATAAAATTATTGTTTTAACACTATTGACCCACTAATAATGGGGTCTCAACTATATGCCAATTGGAGTGATTTATAATTACTGCAAGTAAAATAGATTATACATTACCCCTTGCTTTGGGATAAAGAGCTTTTAGAAGGGACCCAGCTTTCCAAGATTCAGATCTATCCCGTCCTGTGGTACGTTCCTGACGTGTGAAGTGATGCTGATGAATGAATTTCCAAGTGTTCTCCCTGAAGAAGTTCCAAGTGATGTTTGGCTCAAGTGATCTGTATCTCAAGTGATCTCTCTTTTCCCCCAAAACTGGATCAGATATCCTAATCCTTATCTATGCCCATCCCCTCTTGGATTAGGGATTTCCAATTAGATAAGGTGGGTGTGATGTATGGTAATCATGGGGATGATTAGAGCCTACAATAACCCAAAAACAGTACCTCACTCCCCAACCTACTGCAACTTGTACAAAAAAAAGAGCAAGGATTTTTTCAAGGTAAAAAATCTCATTTTATTCAATATAAATCACATGATCATTACAGGTATTGCTCAAATAGAACAGGACATGGAGACTGAGCCACAAGGGGCTATACAATGTGGAGAATCACAATGGGGGATAATGTGACCATACCCAGCAGAGAACAACAATTTACCAGAGGCCGTGAGCATATAAAGATGGCATATAACATGGCTAAACCATTACAAATCATGGGGATGATGTCATTTTATTGGCATTCCTGAAAAACTTCTGCCCATCTACCATTTGATGGCACTGTTGTATCATATAGCAATTTTAAGAATTAACATATATATATGGCTTTATTATACCTCTTAAACTTTGACCTTGTCCACCCTAAATCAATTAGGAGGGACTCTTTCTGACACTTTGCTCAGACTGACTGGCGGTATTAGAAGTTTCCCTAATCCTTGAATTTATGGGGCAGATAAGAGCAGAATGGTTTTAGAAAGTTTTCTCCTGGCTTGTGTATCTTAGCCATCCAAACGACTGATTAATTGCCATCTAAGATAACGAAGTTCCTCTTAGTAGAAAAACAGCTTATATACTTCTATAGAATATATTCTCATTGATATATATATATATATATATATATATATATATACATTAATAATACTTGGTTATAATACATCAATATTGCATAGTACATATGAATCATTAACAAGTTCAAATGCTAAATAAATGCACACAGGAATATATATATATATATATATATATATATATATATATATATATATAAATATGAATAGATATCTATTCCACACCAGATGTGTTTTATGGATGTCTCTTATCAGATCATGGTTTAGCCATGAAACACCCATTGTTCCTCAGACAGACATATTTAGAGAAACCAGTGTTTTAAGCAATAACCTCTCTTGACCCCAGTAGTTGAGACAGTTCATGTGAGACCCATCACATTCTCTAAGATATCACATCTGTTGGCAATAACTTTAAAAACAACATACATTGTATGCCAGTGACCATCATGATCTTCTCTGGCTTATTCCAACAGAGTTTGGCCTCTTAAAGGTAATGTGAATCTCCATTTTGGTTCTAATATTGTCAGACCTTAATGTGCAGATATAAATATGCCCGACAATATGGAAAATTGGATTAAAATTAAAAATCTGCGCAAAAACCTCTATTTTTCTTTAATTCTTGTGGAACACCTAAAGGATTTCCGTAGTTTGTAATATCCGTTTTAAATAATTTGAGGGGTATAGTTTCTAAAATGGGGTCATTTATGGGTGGTTACTATAATGTAAGGACCTCAAAGTGACTTCAAAATTGAATTGGTGCTTGAAAAAGTCAGTTTTGAAAATTTTATAGAAAATTTGAAAAATTGCTTCTTAAATTCTAAGCCTTGTAACATCCTAGAAAAAGTAAAATAACATTTTCAAAATGATTCCAAGTAAGAAACTACCTAATAAAGGTATCAATATCTGCCTTTAACTCCTTAGGCCTCTTTCACACGAACGTCATATTTTTGGCCCGGATAAGAGGTGGGTGAGTTGCGGGAACACCCGCGATTTTTCTGCGCGAGTGCAAAACATTGTATTGTGTTTTGCACTTGCGTGAAAAAAATCGTGCATGTTTGGTATCCGAACTTCTTCACAGAAGTTCGGGTTTGGGATCAGTGTTCTGTAGATTGTATTATTTGTATTACATGGTTATTAGTGTTGAGCGCGAATATTCAAATTGCAATTTTTTCTCGAATATCGCAATTTCGAGATTTCGCGAATATTTAGAATATCGTTCTATATATTCGCGAAATCGAATATTTTTTTTTTTTTGTTTTTTTTTATTGTTATATTTTTTACTTTCCCACTTCCCTAAAGTTATTACCTGTCCTTTGGATTCCTGGCTTGCTGGCTGCTCCAGTCAGTGCCCGTTGCCGCTTCTGCCGACTTCCGTGCTCATCACCATGGAAACGTCTCCATATACTAGAATGTACTGTCGGATTTGAGAATTACGTTGAAATCGCAATTCGATTAATTCAAGTTATAATAATCGAATTACAATTTCAACTTAACACTGCTATATTCCATATTCGTTCATTCTAGCCTAATATGTAATATAGCAGTGCTAAGTTGTAATCGCAATCCGATTAATTAAAGTTTTAATAATCGAATTGCGATTTCAACTTAGCACTGCTATATTCCATATTAGGCTAGAATTAACAAATATGGAATATAGCAGTGTTTGTTAAGTTGAAATCGCAGTTCGATTAAGTCAAATTATAATAATCGAATTGCGATTTCAACTTTTACGTATATTCTTAATATTGCTCTAACTTCGTCTTTTAGAATATCCGTAATATTCTAAAAGACGAAGTTAGAGCAATATTACAAAATTTCGTAAAATATTCTGTGTATTTTACGAAATTTCGTAATATTGCTCTAACTTTGTCTTTTAGAATATTACGAATATTCAAAAAGACGAAGTTAGAGCAATATTAAGAATATACGTAAAAAGTTGAAATCGCAATTCGATTATTATAACTTGAATTAATCGAATTGCGATTTCAACTTAACACTGCTATATTCCATATTAGGCTAGAATTAACGAATATGGAATATAGCAGTGTTAAGTTGAAATCGCAATTCGATTAATTCAAGTTATAGTAATCGAATTGCGATTTCAACTTTTTACGTATATAATTGCAAGAAGCAGGGTGGAATCGATCTTGTTATTCGAATTCCCGATTTCTACCCGAAAAGCGGGAACGTTATGAATGATCGCATGAGGAATCGATCTTATGAGTGACGTAATCGTGTCACATGACATGTGCCCTGGTTTTGGTTTTGGTTTTGCATTGCTTCCTGTGGAGTTTTCTGTCCTAAAATCGGCGATCGAAAATGGGCAAAATTCAATTTTAAAAGGATGAAGAAGAAATTATTCTCACTGTAAGTAATATTGTATTACAGCACTGTATTTTATTTCATATTGCATGCATGTCAGAACAATATTTAGCATTAGCAACACTTGACCTACAGCTTACTAAGGCTACTTTCACACTAGCATTCGGTGCTTCGCTTGTGAGTTCCGTTTGAAGGCTCTCACAAGCGGCCCCGAACTGCTCCATCCAGCCCCAATGCATTCTGAGTGGATGCGAATCCGCTCAGAATGCATCAGTCTGGCTCTGTTTGGCCTCCGTTCCGCTCAGCAGGCGGACACCCGAACGCAGCTTGCAGCGTTCGGGTGTCCGCCTGGCCGTGCGGAGGCAAACTGATCCGTCCAGACTTACAATATAAGTCAATGGGGATGGATCAGTTTGACGTTGACACAATATGGCTCAATTTCAAACGGATTCGTCCCCCATTGACTTTCAATGTAACGCACAGCCAGACGGACACCCGAGCGCTGCAAGCAGCGTTTGGGTGTCCGCCTGCTGAGCGGAATGGAGGTCAAACGTTGCCAGACTTATGCATTCTGAGCGAATCCGCATCCACTCAGAATGCATTGGGACCGTACAGATCCGTTCGGGGCTGCTTGTGAGAGCCTTCAAACGTAACACACAAGCGGAGCCCCGAACGCTAGTGTGAAAGTAGCCTAAGGCTACTTTCACACTTGCGTTCGGAGCAGATCCGTCTGGTGTCTGCACAGACGGATCCGCTCCTATAATGCAGATGATGGGATCCGTTCAGAACGGATCCGTCTGCATTATATTTCAGAAAAAGTTCTAAGTGTGAAAGTTGCTCAGACGGATCCGTCCAGACTTTACATTGAAAGTCAATGGGGGACAGATCCGTTTGAAATTGCACCATATTGTGTCAACATCAAACAGATCCGTCCCCATTGACTTATTATTTATATGTAGATTGAGTGTTGCTAAATATTCGTGTATGCAAATATTTTATTTTTTTCCGTTCACATAGCTATATGAGGCCTTTTTTTTTTGCGGGACGTGATGCATTTTTTAATGCCACCATTTAATTTAATACCATGTTTTGTATTAGAAAAAATTGTCTTATATGTAAAATTGGCAAAGGGTGGTGATTCAAACTTTTAATATAGTGGTGTTTATTAAACTTTATTTAACTTTTTTTTTTTTACAGCAATTAGCCCCCCATAGGGGCCTCGTACATTGGATCTTTTGATCCCATCTCCTATTCACGATAATAGAGATCTATTACGGTGAATAGGATTCTTACACACTCCATTCTGCGCTGTGCCTCGTGCATAGCTCAGTATGGAGAAAGCCATGGCCGGCCTGAATAGCTTCAGCAGCGTCCATACTGCCATGACAACCGATCGGAGCCCCGCGATCTCACTGAAGGGGCTCCGATTGGATGGAAGATGGAGGCGCATCACATCACAGGTGCCGCACTAAGCCTTGATCGCGGTACCTGAGGGGTTGAATAGCAGGGGCAGCGATCGCCGCTTCCTGTTAGTGCGGCCGGATGTCGGCTGTATCATATAGCCGGCAGATCGTTCGTATGGAGCGGCTCACTGCAGAGGCCCGCTCCTTACATCCCCTGTCACGCAATGACATACCTTTACATGATAATGTGTGAAGGGGTTAAAGGCGTAACTACATTTTGATTATAATTTTTTTGTGGATATTTCTTGGAATATTTGTATAATAAAAAAATTGTGATGATATGCTTTCATCTTTATCCTTCAGCGCTTTCTGGAGCGGGGATATCCTTGGACAAGCATGAGGGTCGAAAAAGAGGCCATCGTGCAGTCTGTCCGGGCCCAATTAAAATTAAAAACCGGCATATGGCACGACCATAAGGCCATACAAAAAAAGTTTTGCGACCTGAAGCGTCTACACAAAGAAAAGGTCGATGAGTACAGTCGGCGATTATGCCCAGGTACAAGCTTACATGATTTTTGTATCTCTCTCTACAACAGTAATGTATATATTCAGTTATGCTGCTAATCCGTACAGATGTAGTATGGTTAACACACAACCTCTTAATTTATCACGTAATCTTGAAACACAAGGTATTTTTAAAATATCTTAACACATTTAATTGCATTAAGTTTACACAACACGTCTCCTAACGCCTGTGTGTTACCTCTGCTACATCCGTGTTTCATCCCTTTGCAAATGATTATTTAATACCTGGTGTGACGTGTACAAAATCTTCCGGTTACATCATACATCTCTACCTCGCTGAGATTGTATATATATATATAGTTATACACATAGCGCGGTACTGATGTGTGATGTCACCAGATGATTTCATACATTTCACACATTTATATCTACATAAACCGCAAACATCATTCAGCATTCCGGTCAACGTCCCCGACCATTACATGCATCTCCCACTTAATTTGCATGGGATTCAAGATTATATATATGTTTCGCAAAAACTATAAAACGCAACCATCGATTTAAACGAAACTTGGTATACACATCCCTTGCTACCTGGAAATAAGTCTTGCAGGGTCTCGGCTCTCTACGATGTACACGAGATTCCCAAAAAATGACCTGTATTAGGCCTGCCAGCCTTTCACTTAAATCCTAACTGCCAATTGATGGGAGCTGTGGAGTTCACAGTTAAAGGGGCGTTCACCGTGAAAGTCACTGATAAAGGGGTGGTCACCGTCAAAGTGACACTTAAAGGGGAGACTTTAAGCCTCCTTCTAATTATAAAGTTACCGTGACAACTAAATCAACAGATCTTCAGAATGCTGCTTAGCAGACAGTATAACGCTGGCAGCCGCAAAGAATTATATACCTAACATAACACCATCCAATAACCCCTCATCTAATTTCCGAACTGTTGTTTGCTTTACCTAAGCATCCAATACCCAGTCACAATACCATATAGGGCACCTTCCTAACAAATCCCATGTTACCTCATCCTACCTTGTAACTTAGACTAGTTTTTGTTTTGTTTTTAAAAACAGGTAAATCCACTATTGGTATAATTCATAATCCCATGCAGATTCCACCAGATAGGAATTTCTTGATCTTTACCTTGGTTATGGTTATGAGTTGTTTGTGTAAATTCTTAACATTGTGTCATTATTACAGGTCAACCCCTTCCCTCGATCCACCACCACAAAAAAAAAAAAAAGTTAATGAGAAGCAGGGAGAAAATGTGGAGGCACCCATGGAGGAGGAGAGGGCAAATGTCGAGGCGGCCATAGAGGAGGAGGGGGAAAATGTAGAGGCCACTTCCCCCCAAGATGTTGCCGAGACAGAGGCCACTGAGGAGGAGGCGGACCTTCCCAGCCACCTGATTCCGCCCCCCAGCTCCAGAAGAGGAGGAAGAGGTGGTCTCCATCCCCCACCGGGAGGGTAAATATGTGCACACATTACTATAATTTGATATACATAACATATTCACAAGCATCCCACGATCCCCACAACACCCTGCATCTCCGGAGCTGTAATGCAATGTGTAATGAATCTGACAAATAGCAGCCCTTAGGCTACTTTCACACTAGCGTTCGGGGCTCCGCTTGTGAGTTCCGTTTGAAGGCTTTCATAAGCGGCCTCAAATGGATCCGTACAGCCCCAATGCATTCTGAGTGGATGCAGATCCGCTCAGAATGCATCAGTCTGGCACCGTCTGTCCTCCGCTCCGCTCAGCAGGCGGACACCAGAACGCTGCTTGCAGCGTTCGGGTGTCCGCCTGGCCATGTGGAGGCAAACAGATCCGTCCAGACTTACAATGTAAGTCAATGGGACGGATCCGTTTGAATTTGACACAATATGGCTCAATTTTCAAACTGATCCGTCCCCCATTGAATTTTTAATGTAAAGTCAAAACGGATCCGTTCTGAACGGATCTAAGCGTTTGCATTATAGGTGCGGATCCGTCTGTGCAGATACCAGACGGATTTGCACCTAAACGCAGGTTTGAAAGTAGCCATAGTTAACATGGCTGCCTGTTTAGCTGAGTTGCATTTGCACCCCGGTTCACAAACGATTATGCCTGGGGGCAGGGTGTTTGTTGGTCCGTATCCGTAATAGATTGTCCCTCTGCATCAAGTCACGTTTCGCTGAGGCCTACGCTTAATGGCCGATCGTGAAGTGGTTAAAAGTGGTAACAATGAGGGGACAACAGAAACTAGTGTTATATTAAAATTAAAAAAATGCACTATTTGTCTTATAAGTAACCCTAATTTTAATTATAATTTTTTTTTTCCAGTTGTGAACATCGCCATACAAGAGCTGGAGGCAACCAAACAAGAATTCAGAAAAAATATAGCGGAGCTAAAAAAAATTCAGCACCTCTTTAATTGAAAGTTGCGGCAAATGGAGGAAATAAACCTCCACCAGCTCCGAAAACTGGACAAAATAGTTTCGGAGCTGAAAAGGTTGCCATAGAGGCTTTCTTTATTATTTTTGTTTTAATAAATACATCTTTTTACAGTTTGATAACGTGTGTTGTTTTTTATTTTTATGTAATGTTACGGTTAAAGTTGAGCGGACACCTGGATGTTCGGGTTCGAGACGTTCGGCCGAACTTCCCAAAAATGTTCGGGTTCGGGATCCGAACCCGATCCGAACTTCGTCCCGAACCCGAACCCCATTGAAGTCAATGGGGACCCGAACTTTTCGGCACTAAAAAGGCTGTAAAACAGCCCAGGAAAGGGCTAGAGGGCTGCAAAAGGCAGCAACATGTAGGTCAATCCCCTGCAAACAAATGTGGATAGGGAAATGAATTAAAATAAAAATTAAATAAATAAAAATTAACCAAAATCAATTGGAGAGAGGTCCCATAGCAGAGAATCTGGCTTCACGTCACCCACCACTGGAACAGTCCATTTTCATAAATTTAGGCCCAGCACCCAGGCAGAGGAGAGAGGTCCCGTAACAGACAATCTGGCTTCATGTCAGCAGAGAATCAGTCTTCATATCATAGCAGATAATCAGGCTTCACGTCAGCCACCAATGCAACAGTTCATTGTCAGATATTTAGGCCCAGCACCCAGGCAGAGGAGAGAGGTCCCGTAACAGACAATCTGGCTTCATGTCAGCAGAGAATCAGTCTTCATATCATAGCAGAGAATCAGGCTTCACGTCACCCACCACAGCAACAGTCCATTTTCATAAATTTAGGCCCAGCACCCAGGCAGAGGATAGAGGTCCCGTAACAGACAATCTGGCTTCATGTCAGCAGAGAATCAGTCTTCATGTCATAGCAGAGAATCAGGCTTCACGTCAGCCACCAATGCAACAGTCCATTGTCAGATATTTAGGCCCAGCACCCAGGCAGAGGAGAGAGGTCCCGTAACAGACAATCTGGCTTCATGTCAGCAGAGAATCAGTCTTCATGTCATAGCAGAGAATCAGGCTTCACGTCACCCACCACTGCAACAGTCCATTTTCATAAATTTAGGCCCAGCACCCAGGCAGAGGAGAGAGGTCCCGTAACAGACAATCTGGCTTCATGTCAGCAGAGAATCAGTCTTCATATCATAGCAGAGAATCAGGCTTCACGTCAGCCACCACTGCAACAGTTCATTGTCAGATATTTAGGCCCAGCACCCAGGCAGAGGAGAGAGGTCCCGTAACAGACAATCTGGCTTCATGTCAGCAGAGAATCAGTCTTCATGTCATAGCAGAGAATCAGGCTTCACGTCACCCACCACTGCAACAGTCCATTTTCATAAATTTAGGCCCAGCACCCAGGCAGAGGAGAGAGGTCCCGTAACAGACAATCTGGCTTCATGTCAGCAGAGAATCAGTCTTCATGTCATAGCAGAGAATCAGGCTTCACGTCAGACACCAATGCAACAGTCAATTGTCATATATTTAGGCCCAGCACCCAGGCAGAGGAGAGAGGTCCCGTAACAGACAATCTGGCTTCATGTCAGCAGAGAATCAGTCTTCATATCATAGCAGAGAATCAGGCTTCACGTCACCCACCACTGCAACAGTCCATTTTCATAAATTTAGGCCCAGCACCCAGGCAGGGGAGAGAGGTCCCGTAACAGAGGATCTGGCTTCATGTCAGCAGAGAATTAGTCTGCATGTCATAGCAGAGAATCAGGCTTCACGTCACCCAACATTGGAACAGTCCATTGGCATATATTTAGGCCCCGGCACCCAGACAGAGGAGAGGTTCATTCAACTTTGGGTAGCCTCGCAATATAATGGTAAAATGAAAATAAAAATAGGATTGAATGAGGAAGTGCCCTGGAGTACAATAATATATGGTTAAGGGGAGGTAGTTAATGTCTAATCTGGACAAGGGACGGACAGGTCCTGTGGGATCCATGCCTGGTTCATTTTTATGAACGTCAGCTTGTCCACATTGGCTGTAGACAGGCGGCTGCGTTTGTCTGTAATGACGCCCCCTGCCGTGCTGAATACACGTTCAGACTAAACGCTGGCCGCCGGGCAGGCCAGCACCTCCAAGGCATAAAAGGCTAGCTCTGGCCACGTGGACAATTTAGAGACCCAGAAGTTGAATGGGGCCGAACCATCAGTCAGTACGTGGAGGGGTGTGCACACATACTGTTCCACCATGTTAGTGAAATGTTGCCTCCTGCTAACACGTTGCGTATCAGGTGGTGGTGCAGTTAGCTGTGGCGTGTTGACAAAAGTTTTCCACATCTCTGCCATGCTAACCCTGCCCTCAGAGGAGCTGGCCGTGACACAGCTGCCTTGGCGACCTCTTGCTCCTCCTCTGCCTTGGGCTTCCACTTGTTCCCCTGTGACATTTGGGAATGCTCTAAGTAGCGCGTCTACCAACGTGCGCTTGTACTCGCGCATCTTCCTATCACGCTCCAGTGCAGGAAGTAAGGTGGGCACATTGTCTTTGTAGCGTGGATCCAGCAGGGTGGCAACCCAGTAGTCCGCACACGTTAAAATGTGGGCAACTCTGCTGTCGTTGCGCAGGCACTGCAGCATGTAGTCGCTCATGTGTGCCAGGCTGCCCAGGGGTAAGGACAAGCTGTCCTCTGTGGGAGGCGTATCGTCATCGTCCTGCCTTTCCCCCCAGCCACGCACCAGTGATGGGCCCGAGCTGCGTTGGGTGCCACCCCGCTGTGACCATGCTTCATCCTCATCCTCCTACACCTCTTCCTCATCCTCGTCCTCCTCGTCCTCCAGTAGTGGGCCCTGGCTGGCCACATTTGTACCTGGCCTCTGCTGTTGCAAAAAACCTCCCTCTGAGTCACTTCAAAGAGACTGGCCTGAAAGTGCTAAAAATGACCCCTCTTCCTCCTCCTCCTCCTCCTCCTCCTCCTGGGCCACCTCCTCTTCCATCATCGCCCTAAGTGTTTTCTCAAGGAGACATAGAAGTGGTATTGTAACGCTGATAACGGCGTCATCGCCACTGGCCATGTTGGTGGAGTACTCAAAACAGCGCAACAGGGCACACAGGTCTCGCATGAAGGCCCAGTCATTGGTGGTGAAGTGGTGCTGTTCCGCAGTGCGACTGACCCGTGCGTGCTGCAGCTGAAACTCCACTATGGCCTGCTGCTGCTCGCACAGTCTGTCCAGCATGTGCAAGGTGGAGTTCCACCTGGTGGGCACGTCGCATATGAGGCGGTGAGCGGGAAGGCCGAAGTTACGCTGTAGCGCAGACAGGCGAGCAGCAGCAGGATGTGAATGCCGGAAGCGCGAACAGACGGCCCGCACTTTATGCAGCAGCTCTGACATGTCGGGGTAGTTGTGAATGAACTTCTGCACCACCAAATTCAGCACATGCGCCAGGCAAGGGATGTGCGTCAAACCGGCGAGTCCCAGAGCTGCAACGAGATTTCGCCCATTATCGCACACCACCAGGCCGGGCTTGAGGCTCACCGGCAGCAACCACTCGTCGGTCTGTTGTTCTATACCCCGCCACAACTCCTGTGCGGTGTGGGGCCTGTCCCCCAAACATATGAGTTTCAGAATGGCCTGCTAACGTTTACCCCGGGCTGTGCTGAAGTTGGTGGTGAAGGTGTGTGGCTGACTGGATGAGCAGGTGGAAGAAGAGGAGGAGGAAGCCGAGAAGGAGGAGGTGGCAACAGGAGGCAAAGAATGTTGCCCTGCGATCCTTGGCGGCGGAAGGACGTGCGCCAAACAGCTCTCCGCCTGGGGCCCAGCTGCCACTACATTTACCCAGTGTGCAGTTAGGGAGATATAGCGTCCCTGGCCGTGCTTACTGGTCCACGTATCTGTGGTTAGGTGGACCTTGCTACAGATGGCGTTGCGCAGTGCACACTTGATTTTATCGGATACTTGGTTGTGCAGGGAAGGCTTGGCTCTCTTGGAGAAGTACTGGTGGCTGGGAACAACATACTGTGGGACAGCAAGCGACATGAGCTGTTTGAAGCTGTCTGTGTCCACCAGCCTAAATTACAGCATTTCATAGGCCAGTAGTTTAGAAATGCTGGCATTCAGGGCCAGGGATCGAGGGTGGCTAGGTGGGAATTTACGCTTTCTCTCAAATGTTTGTGAGATGGAGAGCTGAACGCTGCCGTGTGACATGGTTGAGACGCTTGGTGACGGAGGTGGTGGTGGTGTTGGTGGTACATCCCCTGTTTGCTGGGCGGCAGGTGCCAACGTTCCTCCAGAGGCGGAGGAAGAGGCCGAGGCGGCAGCAGCAGAAGAGGCCGAGGCGGCAGCAGCAGAAGAGGCCGAGGCGGCAGCAGCAGAAGCGGTAGCAGGGGGAGCCTGGGTGACTTCCTTGGTTTTAAGGTGTTTACTCCACTGCAGTTCATGCTTTGCATGCAGGTGCCTGGTCATGCAGGTTGTGCTCAGGTTCAGAACGTTAATGCCTCGCTTCAGGCTCTGATGGCACAGCGTGCAAACCACTCGGGTCTTGTCGTCAGCACATTGTTTGAAGAAGTGCCATGCCAGGGAACTCCTTGAAGCTGCCTTTGGGGTGCTCGGTCCCAGATGGCGGCGGTCATTAGCAGGCGGAGCCTCTTGGCGGCGGGTGTTCTGCTTTTGCCCACTGCTCCCTCTTTTGCTACGCTGTTGGCTCGGTCTCACCACTGCCTCTTCCTCCGAACTGTGAAAGTCAGTGGCACGACCTTCATTCCATGTGGGGTCTAGGACCTCATCGTCCCCTGCATCGTCTTCCACCCAGTCTTGATCCCTGACCTCCTGTTCAGTCTGCACACTGCAGAAAGACGCAGCAGTTGGCACCTGTGTTTCGTCATCATCAGAGACATGCTGAGGTGGTATTCCCATGTCCTCATCATCAGGAAACATAAGTGGTTGTGCGTCAGTGCAGTCTATGTCTTCCACCGCTGGGGAAGGGCTAGGTGGATGCCCTTGGGAAACCCTGCCAGCAGAGTCTTCAAACAGCATAAGAGACTGCTGCATAACTTGAGGCTCAGACAGTTTCCCTGATATGCATGGGGGTGATGTGACAGAATGATGGGGTTGGTTTTCAGGCGCCATCTGTGCGCTTTCTGCAGAAGACTGGGTGGGAGATAATGTGAACGTGCTGGATCCACTGTCGGCCACCCAATTGACTAATGCCTGTACCTGCTCAGGCCTTACCATCCTTAGAACGGCATTGGGCCCCACCATATATCGCTGTAAATTCTGGCGGCTACTGGGACCTGAGGTAGTTGGTACACTAGGACGTGTGGATGTGGCAGAACGGCCACGTCCTCTCCCAGCACCAGAGGGTCCACTAACACCACCACGACCATGTCCACGTCCGCGTCCCTTACTAGATGTTTTCCTCATTGTTATCGTTCACCACAACAACAAAAATATTATTTGGCCCAATGTATTGTATTCAAATTCAGCTGAATATAAATTTGAGGCCTAGTATTTAGGCGCTGGGTGACCGGTATGGATTTACTGACAGAATTAGACTTGAAAATGCACAGTAGCGTGTGTGTGAAGTTATTCTGAATGACCCTATGTGCACCTTGAATATTATATACCCTTTTAGGGATAGATTTCAAATAGCTCTGATACAGCATAAACCACTAAATTATGAAATTGCTAAATTGGGAATTGTATTTCAACCCAGAACAAAAAATTTACTTTGACGGACACTAAATAACTTGCCCAGCCAGAACAGTACAGCGGTAACGACAGATTTAGCGGGATATAAATTTGAGGCCTAGTATTTAGGCGCTGGGTGACCGGTATGGATTTACTGACAGAATTAAACTTGGAAATGCACAGTAGCGTGTATGTGAAGTTATTCTGAATGACCCTATGTGCACCTTGAATATTATATACCCTTTTAGGGATAGATTTCAAATAGCTCTGATACAGCAGAAACCACTAAATTATGAAATTGCTAAATTGGGAATTGTATTTCAACCCAGAACAAAAAATGTGCTTTGACGGACACTGAATAACTTGCCCAGCCAAAACAGTACAGCGGTAACGACAGATTTAGCGGGATATAAATTTACTGACAGAATTAGACTGGGATATGGCCAAAAAATAACCACACTATTGCTGGTTAAATGCACTTGGTGTGACAGCTTGACCAACCACACTACTGAGGGTTAAATGCACTTGGTGACAGGCACAGCTTGCCCCTGATGTAGTATATGGCCAAAAAATGAACAGACTATTGCTGGTTAAATGCACTTGGTGTGACAGCTTGACCAACCACACTACTGAGGGTTAAATGCACTTGGTGAAGGGCGCAGCTTGCCCCTGATGTAGTATATGGCCAAAAAATGAACAGACTATTGCTGGTTAAATGCACTTGGTGTGACAGCTTGACCAACCACACTACTGAGGGTTAAATGCACTTGGTGACGGGCGCAGCTTGCCCCTGATGTAGTATATGGCCAAAAAATAAACAGACTATTGCTGGTTAAATGCACTTGGTGTGACAGCTTCACCCTGATGTAGGCTTTAGCCAAAAAACAACCACACCATTGAGGGTTAAATGCACTTGGTGACAGGCGCAGCTTGCCCCGATGTAGTATATGGCCAAAAAATAAACAGACTATTGCTGGTTAAATGCACTTGGTGTGACAGCTTCACCCTGATGTAGGCTTTAGCCAAAAAACAACCGCACCATTGAGAGTTAAATGCACTTGGTGACAGGCGCAGCTTGCCCCTGATGTAGTATATGGCCAAAAAATAAACAGACTATTGCTGGTTAAATGCACTTGGTGTGACAGCTTCACCCTGATGTAGGCTTTAACCAAAAAACAACCACACCATTGAGGGTTAAATGCACTTGGTGACAGGCGCAGCTTGCCCCTGATGTAGTATATGGCCAAAAAATAAACAGACTATTGCTGGTTAAATGCACTTGGTGTGACAGCTTCACCCTGATGTAGGCTTTAGCCAAAAAACAACCACACCATTGAGGGTTAAATGCACTTGGTCGCAGCTTGTTCTGGCGCACCACAAGACACAAAATGGCCGCCGATTACCCCAGAAAAAAGTGACTGACAAACGGTCTGGGCAGCCTAAAAACAGTGAGCAATTGAGTATCAGCAGCTCAATGATCCACAGCTGCAGATCGATCAATAATCAAGTCCTTTGGAGGAGTTATTCTGCCTAATCTCGCCCTACTGTCGCAGCCGCAACCTCTCCCTACGCTAATCAGAGCAGAGTGACGGGCGGCGCTATGTGACTCCAGCTTAAATAGAGGCTGGGTCACATGGTGCTCTGGCCAATCACAGCCATGCCAATAGTAGGCATGGCTGTGACGGCCTCTTGGGGCAAGTAGTATGACGCTTGTTGATTGGCTGCTTTGCAGCCTTTCAAAAAGCGCCAAGAAAGCGTCACAAAAGCGCCAAGAAAGCGACGAACACCGAACCCGAACCCGGACTTTTACGAAAATGTCCGGGTTCGGGTCCGTGTCACGGACACCCCAAAATTCGGTACGAGCCCGAACTATACAGTTCGAGTTCGCTCATCCCTAGTTACGGTGTAATTTTAGGACATTTGTTGTAAGGCCCCTTTATTCCAGGGTCAGGAGGACAGACAGCAGAACAGACAGCATTAGGTACACGGTAAGGTTACTTTCACACTAGCGTTCGGGGCTCCGACCATAAGCGGCGCCATGTCTATTACCCTGTTTCTATGTAACTGCGGCTGCTGTATGTAATGATAATGAATTATTACTTTGGCCCAGACTAAAATGTCCGTACTGTAACCCCATTGGTTATAATAAAACAAAACACAACAAATTTCATAGAACAATAAAGTTTTATAAAACAATATTTAAATAAAATAAAAAACCCAAAAAACAAATGAAAAAAAAATAATGCTATTTTTTTATTTCTTTGATCTTTTGCAGCAGTCCATCCATGGCCTTTTTGTTGGCCTCCTCTGCTAGGGTCAGCTCACCCCTCACCCTTTTCAGCAGCTGAGCCCTCAATTTTTTCATGCGTTCGCTCTGCTCCCGCTGCACATTTTTTACTTCTGGCAATAAGTTGTTTATTGCTGTAAAAGTAAAGGAAATATACATTTTAAATTTACTTTAAAAGACAATCATTGTTTGGTGCATAAAGCAGATAAAGCCCTGTCTGACCAAGGAAGAAGTACATCAGCGACTTAAAAAGATTAAAATAGACTAATCGCCAGGACCGGATGGCATACACCCCCGTATCTTAAGGGAATTAAGTAATGTTATAGCCAGACCCTTATTTCTGATATTTGCAGACTCTATACTGACAGGGAATGTTTCACAGGATTGGCGCATGGCAAATGTGGTGCCAATATTCAAAAAGGGTCTAAAAACAGAGCCTGGAAACCATAGGCCGGTAAGTTTAACATCTGTTGTGGGTAAACTGTTTGAAGGTTTTCTGAGAGATGCTATTATAGAGCACCTCAACGGAAATAAGCAAATAACGCCATATCAGCATGGCTTCGTGAGGGATCGGTCATGCCAAACTAATTTAATAAGTTTCTTTGAGGAGGTAAGTTCTAGACTTGACAGCGGTGAATTAATGGATGTCGTATATCTGGACTTCTCCAAAGCATTTGACACTGTACCACATAAAAGGTTAGTATATAAAATGAGAATGCTCGGACTGGGAGAAAACGTAAGTAAGTAACTAGCTCAATGATAGAAAACAGAGGGTGGTTATTAACGGTACACACTCAGGTTGGGTCACTGCACTAGTGGGGTACCTCAGGGGTCAGTATTGGGCCCTATTCTCTTCAATATATTTATTAATGATCTTGTAGAAGGCTTGCATAGTAAAGTATCAATTTTCGCAGATGACCCTAAACTGTGTAAAGTAATTTACACTGAAGAGGACAGTATACTGTATATATACTACAGAGGACCGTATACTGTATATATACCACAGAGGACAGTATACTGTGTATATACTACAGATGACAGTATACTGTGTATATACCACAGAGGACAGTATACTGCATATATACTACAGAGGACCGTATACTGTATATATACCACAGAGGACAGTATACTGTGTATATACTACAGAGGACAGTATACTGTGTATATACTACAGAGGACAGTATACTGTGTATATACTCCAGAGGACAGTATACTACTACAGATGGATCTGGATAGATTAGAGGCTTGGGCAGATAAGTGGCAGATGAGGTTTAACACTGACAAATGTAAAGTTATGCACATGGGAAGGAATAATGCAAGTCACCCGTACATACTAAATCGTAAAACACTGGGTAACACTGACATGGAAAAGGACCTAGGAATTTTGGTAAACATCAAACTAAGCTGCAAAAACCAGTGTCAAGCAGCTGCTGCCAAGGCCAATAAGATAATGGGTTGCATCAGAAGGGGCATAGATGCCCGTGATGAGAACATAGTTCTACCACTTTACAAATCATTAGTCAGACCACACATGGAGTACTGTGTACAGTTCTGGGCTCCTGTAAACAAGGCAGACATAGCAGAGCTGGAGAAGGTCCAGAGGAGGGGAACTAAAGTAATAACTGGAATGGGGCAACTACAGTACCCTGAAAGATTATCAAAATTAGGATTATTCACATTAGAAAAAAGACGACTGAGGGGAGATCTAATTACTATGTATAAATATATCAGGGGTCAGTATAGAGATCTCTCCCATCATCTATTTATCCCCAGGACTGTGACGAGGGGACATCCTCTGCGTCTGGAGGAAAGAAGGTTTATACATAACCATAGAAGAGGATTCTTTGCGGTAAGAGCAGTGAGACTATGGAACTCTCTGCCTGAGGAGGTGGTGATGGTGAGTACAATAAAGGAATTCCAGAGGGGCCTGGATGTATTTCTGGAGCGTAATAATATTACAGGCTATAGCTTCTAGAGAGGGGTCGTTGATCCAGGGAGTTATTCTGATTGCCTGATTGAAGTCGGGAAGGAATTTTTTATTCCCCTAAAGTGAGGAAAATTGGCTTCTACCTCACAGGGTATTTTTTTTGCCTTCCTCTGGATCAACTTGCAGGATGACAGGCCGAACTGGATGGACAAATGTCTTTTTTCGGCCTTTTATACTATGTTACTATGTTAATCCATTATATATTGGTTTAGTTAGGATTAATAATAGTTCTTTAGACTTTAGGGTTATGGAATTAGTAGTTAAGTTGATGCTTTTGATGTAGATTAATTACTTTATAGTGTTCATGTTTTATATTACTGTTGTGTGTTGTACGTTCTTTGTTGACAGTTTCATAGTTTTTACACCATTTTTTAGATAAATATTAATATGGTTTTTATTTCACTTTATTTTTTAGTCTAAGAAAATGTTTATATTTTGGATGCTCGTTACATCCAATATTAAACAGTATGCCTCATTCAGATACTTTATGAAAATGAGTACACCAGTAACATCAGCTAGCTGTAAAATAAAAATTACGTGGAATTAATTGGGGTCCGGGTTTTGGACTGAGTGTCCAGACAGATATAATGGCACAGGTCACTCCTGTACTCCATCAAGCCTTTTTTTAATAAAGTTTGGATTAAAAATGCTGCTCTTTTCAAGTGTGGACAGGAGATGTGAAAACTGAACCTGCAGAGAAATGAACATGGTCTCTGACAGACCCTAAAGATTGGTGATATACTAATATTTTTGTTACACTGCTTGGAGTGAACGCAAAGTGGGGGACTTCAGGTTATGCAATATCTGAAGTCTGAATAACAATTAGAGGTTGAACTTGAACTTGTTTATAATTATTTTCTTGAATAAAATCTGCCTGTGGTGAAGACTAAACTGACACCTGTATGTGTGTGGGGACATTAAAACATCAACAGAATATATTTACCCTCCTAGCGGGGTGTGGTCACCACCTCGTCCTCCTCCTCCTCCTCATCCTCCTGGACCTGAACTGCCTCAGGTGGGCTATGGGCCTGATGCCCTGATGGTCCTGGCTGCTCCTCTTCCTGCTCCTAATCTTCCTCCTCATCCTCCGTCATTTCCTCTTTCACCACCTTCTTCTTATTCGAGCGCTTAGGGCGCACTTTAGGAAGAGGCACCCCTGTAATGAACAATTTTTAAAAAAATAACAAGATAAACAAGCAAAGCAAAAAAAAAACTGCTAACGGTACACAAATTAATCTATGGTGGGATCTGGATGGGATAATGATTATTACCCCTATGTTTGATTTCACATGATTTGGTGTTCGATGAAACTATGAATGAAGTCTTTCAGATGGTTTACAGTTGAGTATGTTAAGAGCTAGGATGAGGTACCGGGGGGTATTGGTTTGGAAGGGACTGTTGCAGGGTTATTGAAATGAGGTGGACCAAGTCAACTGTTTTGACATTGGATGAGGGTTTACATCATATATCTGTATCTCGCTGTGAGTGTATGTATATATTGTAAAGGGATAATTAGCTACGTGTCCCAACATTTATCAAATCCGTGCTGGAGAACTTTTAGGCAGAAGAGAAACCCAACTAAATTATTTATTGCAAATTTCCAACGTTTCCATTGTACCAGAATACCAGTATAGTCTGTCTTCCACACAATTATCATTTTGCTGTAACAGCTGCCTACATTCAATATGCTGACTGAGCTGTTAATAGTGTGCCTGTAAAGCTGTATGGTAGTAAATGTCTAAAGCCGATTAGTACGCCTTAGACCTTTTCAAGGGTATGCCTCTAGCTGCCTCTAGCACCCTGTCCATCGGTTCGACACCACTAAACTAAGTTATCAGTTGTAAAGGGATAGAAATACTTATTTGCATAACTGAACACATAAATAACAATAGGTGGGTGATAGAAAAATAATGTAAGCATCGTACCTGGACAGTTCTTGTCTCTGACCTCTTTCATCAGATCCATCCTGTGGCGCTTTAGGTCGGACCATTTCTTGAGCATGGAATTTTTCGAATGAATTGTTCCATGCAGGTGCCGCAGCAGGCGTGCCTCTTTCCGCACTATGGCCTGCTTTTCAAGACGGCATTTTATGTTGTCATATCCCTTCGACAACATAGTCTGCAAGATAACAATGAAAGGATGTAATCCCAAAGTTGTAACATACAATTATTAGTAATTATAGTCATGTCAACCATCAAAAATATAATGTAATATCAAAACGGTAAAAGAGTAGATATTTATATAGTTCCCTATGGAACTATATGAAAGTAAAAAAAAAAAAAAATTTGTATTAAAGGCAAATATAAGAACTAAACTCCACAGTGGCCGCCCCTTTAAGAGTGACTTGAATAGTGACCGCCCTTTAACAGTGACTAGAACTGTGGCCGCCCCATTAAAAGTGACTAGAACTGTGGCCGCCCCTTCAAGAGTGACTTGAATAGTGACCGCCCCTTTGAAAGTGACTAGAACTGTGGCCGCCCCTTTAACAGTGACTAAAACTGTGGCCGCCCCTTTAAAAGTGACTAGAACTGTGGCTGCCCCTTTAAGAGTGACTTGAATAGTGACCGCCCCTTTAAAAGTGACTAGAACTGTGGCCGCCCCTTTAAGAGTGACTTGCATAGTGACCGCTCAAATCGAATATGGCACCTCCCGCTCATCACTAATATGGAGTAGGAGGTTGAGGAGGCGGTGGATGTGGCCAACACTGGTTTTTATTTTTGTTTTTTATATTATTTTATTATTTTGTTCAAATTTGGGTAGACCCTAAAACATTGGGAAATATAAAAAATAAAACAAAGAGAAAGTGCGCTGGAGTACAACAATGGCTGGATGAGGCCGGTATACATGTCTATTCTGCACAAGGTACGGACAAGTCCTGTGGGATCCCTGCCTGGTTCATTTTGATGAACGTGAGCTATTTCACATTGGCTGTGGACAGGCGGCTGCGCTTGTCTGTGATAACCCCCTCCTGCCGTGCTAAACAAACGTTCAGACAATACACTTCCAAGGCATAAAGGGCAAGCTCAGGCCATGCGCCCAATTTGGAGACCTATCAGTCAGTATGTGTAGGGGTGTGTGCACATACTGCTCCACCATGTTGCTGAAATGCTGTCTCCTGCTAAGACGTTCCATATCAGCTGGTGGTGCTGGCTGTTGTGGCGTGCTGACAAAGCTTTTCCACATTTTGGCCATGCTAACCCTGCCTTCTGAGGTGCTGGCGGTGCCCCAGCTGCGTTGGCAAACTCTTCCTCCTCCTTTTCCTTCGTCTTGTGCTTCCACTGTGCCCCCGCTGTCAGATGGGAATGCCATCAGCAGCGCGTCTACCAGCGTGCACTTGTACTTGCGCATCTTACGATCAATCTCCAGTGACGGAATTAAGGACGGTACATTGTCCTTGTAACGGGGATTCAGCAGTGTGACCACCCAGTAATCAGCACAAGTTAAAATGTGGCCAACTCGGCGGTCATTGCTGAGACACTGCAGCATGTAATCGCTCATGTGTGCCAGGCTGCCCAGAGGCAATGACAAGCTGTCCTCCCCCCTGCTGTGGCACCCTCCTCCATCTCCTCATCCTCCAGACCTGTGCCCCGGCTGGACAATTGTGTACCTGGCGTATGTTGGTGCAGGAACCCACCCTCGGAGCCACTTGTGAATGACTGGCTTGAAACCCTTGTAAATGATCACTCTTCCTCCCCCTCCTCCTGTGCCACATCCTCTTCCATCATCGCCCGAAGCGTTTTTTCAAGGAGGCATAGAAGTGGGATAGTAATGCTGAGAACAGCGTGCTGCAGCTGAAACTCCACTATCGCCTGCTGCTGCTCGCACAATCTGGCCAGCATGTGCAAGGTGGAGTTCCACCTTGTAGGAACGTCGCATATAAGGCAGTGAGTGGGAAGGATGAAGTTACGCTGCAGCGCTGATAGGTGAGCAGCAGCAGGGTGAGAGCGCAGAAAGCTCGCACAGACAGCCCGCACTTTCTGCAGCAGCTCTGACATATTGGGGTAATTTCTCAGGAATTTCTGCACCACCAAATTCAGAACATGCGCCAGGCAAGGAATGTGCGTCAAACCAGCTAGGCCCAGAGCTAATACGAGATTTTGCCCATTATCGCAAACCACCAGGCCGGGCTTGAGGCTTACTGGCACCAACCATTCATCGGTCTATTGTTCCATGCCGATCCACAGCCCCTGCGCGGTGTGGGGTTTGTCCCCCAAACAGATAAGTTTAAAAACTGCCTGCTATCATTTACCCCTGGCTGTGTTGAAGTTGTTGGTGAAGGTATTATTCTGACCGGATGAGGAGGCAGTAGAGGATGAGGAAGCGGAGTAGGAGGAAGCAACAGGAGGCAAAGAGAAACTCCCTGCAATCCTCGGTGGTGGAAGGACATGCGCCAAACTGTTATCCGCCTCAGGCCCAGGCGCCACCGCATTTACCCAGTCTGCTGTTAGGGATATAACGTCCCTAACCGTGCTTACAGGTCCACATATCCGTAGTTAGGTGGACCTTGCCACAGATGGCATTGCGCAGTGCACACCTGATTTTGTCTCCCACTTGGTTGTGCAGGGAAGGGATGGCTCGCCTGGAAAAGATGTACTGTGGGACAGCTAACACCATAAGGTTTTTGAAACTCTCTGTCACCACCAGACAGAATGACAGCATTTCAAAGACCAGGAATTTTGAAATGCTGGCATTCAGGGTCATGGATCGTGAGTGGATTGGGGGTACTTCCTCTTTCGCTCCAGTGTTTGGGAGATAGACAACTGAATGCATCCATGGGACATTGTGGAGATGCTTGATGACAGAGGTGGTGGCGTTGCTGGCACATCCTCTGTTTGCGGGGTGGCAGGTGCCACTGTGACTCCAGAGGGGGATGAAGAGGCCAAGACTGCAGCAGAAGAGGAAGCAGGAGGAGCCAGAGACCTTTCTACGTTTTTGAGGTGTCTACTCGACTGCAGCTCGTGCTTTGCACTTAGATGCCTTGTCATGCAGGTTGTGCTCAGGTTGAGAATGTTTATGCCTCGCTTCAGGCTCTGATTTCACAGCGTGTAAACCACTCGTGTTTTGTCGTAAGCACATTGTCTGAAGAACTGCCACGCCAGGGAACTCCTTGGAGCAGGCTTTGGTGTGCTCGGTCCCTTGGTGCGGTGGGCAGTAGCAGGCGTGCTGTCTAGGGGACAGCCGCTTTGCTTTTGCAACCTGCTCCCTTCTTTGCTGTGCTGGTGTCTCTGTGCGACCACCGCCTCTTCCTTTGAACTACACAGGTCACTTGCATGACCTTGATTCCATGTGGGGTCGAAGACCTCATCGTTCTCCACATCACCTTCCACCCAGTCTTCACCCCTGCCCTCCTAGTTGGTCTGCACACTGCAGAAAGCCACAGCAGTTGGCACCTGTGTTTCGTCATCATCCGAGACCTGCTTCGGTGGTCCTCCCATGTGCTCATCCTGAAACATAAGTGGTTGGGCATCGGTGCACTCAATCTCTTCCACTTCTTGGGCAGGGCTATGTGGATGGCCCTGGGAAACCCTGCCAGCAGAGTCATCAAAAAGCAGAAGAGACTGCTGCATGACTTGGGGCTCAGACTGCTTGGCTGATTTGCAAGGGGGTAAGGTGAAAGACTGATGGCCATGGGCTGCAGGTGCCAACTCTGATCTTTCAGCAAGGGACTGGGTGGGAGACCATGTGAAGAAACTGGAGGCACTGTCAGCCACCCAATCTATCGCCTGTACTTATTCTGGCCTCACCATTCATAGAACCGCATTCAGCCCTACCAAATAACGCTGAAGGTTCTGTCACCTACTCGCACCTGAGGAAGGTTTTTCACTTATGCGTGTAGCTGGCACAGATCGACCACATGCTCTCCCTGAAACAGGAGTTCCACCAACACCAGCAGCACCACGACTAGGGCCATGTCCCTTATTTGACGCTCTCCTGATTCTTTGCGTTCACCCACCAAACTAACAGATGGTTTATGTCAGGCGACAATGTAACCGCCAATAGTCAACAATTAAGTTCACTGACAGTAAGGCTGTGCCGGTGTCATAAAGAGAAAACATTTCTTGAGGTCACACAACAGTGAGACAGGCACAATTTATACAATTACTTCACGGTCACAAATAATGTGAATTTGTCAACCAACAATGTAACTGCAGTATTGACTGGTTGTATTGGACTGTCAGAAGTGCAGCAAAGGCTGCAAATGTACTATCTGGCACAAAATAGGTGTTTTTTTCAAACAAAAATATAACAGCAGTATTTAACCCCTTAAGGACTCAGCCCTATTTCACCTTAAAGGGAACCTGTCACCAGTTTTATGGTGTCCTAACTAAGGGCAACATAAATAAGTGACTGATTCTCTTAGCAAAATGCTGGGTCACTGCTGGTAAAATGAAGAAAAAAATCATTTTTATTTATAAAAAAATACCAAATTTACCAAAAATTTGCAAAACAAATATTTCCAAGTTTCAATTTCTCTACTTCTATAATACATAGTAATACCTTAAAAAATAGTTATTACTTTGCATTCCCATGTGTCTGCTTCTTGTTTGGATCATTTGGGGAATTATATTTTATTTTTTGGGGATGTTACAAGACTTTAAAGAAGTTTAGAAGCAAATCTTTGAAATTTTTCAGAAATTTTCAAAAACCCAATTTTTAGGGACCAGTTCAGGTCTGAAGTCACTTTGCAAGGCTTACATAATAGAAACCACCCAAAAATGACCCCATTCTATAAACTACACCCCTCAAGGTATTCAAAACTGATTTTTACAAACTTTTTTAACCCTTTAGGTGTTCCACAAGAGTTAATGGAAAATAGAGATACAATTTAAAATTTTATTTTGAATATTATTTATTTTTATTAATTTTAATATTTTTTTCCAGTTACAAAGCAAGGGTTAACAGCCAAACCAAACTCATTATTTATGTCCCTGATTCTGTAGTTTACGGAAACACCCCGTATGTGGTCGTAAACCGCTGTACGTGCACACGGCAGGGCGCAGAAGGAAAGGAATGCCATATGGTTTGTCAGAACTATTGGGTATGAATAAAGTCCATAAGTATAAGGCCTATATAAGAGTATGGACATGAGCCTAAGGGACAACCATTTAGCCTTATTTTAAAAGTGCAGAGTGAGTTCAGGATTTTTTTACTCTGAAATTGCTAACCTAAAGTTTACGATATGTACCAAAGTGCTTACCTAAGTCTGTTTTTGTAAGAAGGAGATGTCCCAAGGTCTAATGAAATGTAATTGCCTAGATAAGACAATGTATTAGAAATGTGAGTTCTGATGATTTTCAGTGAATAGAAAAACTTTAATCTTTCTTTGTGATTTTATATTAATCAATGTATGAGTAGATTGATTTTATATTATCAACTTTAATATGTGTGCGGAATATATAGTATATATAAGAGTATGGTCCTTATAGCTATATTCAGTTTTAAGATTAGAAACGAGGTACAAATTCCTCTGTCATTTTTAGAATCTCTCTCAGTGTAACACACAAGTTAATTATTTATTTCCTTGAGGTTTTCTTGAATGGAGAAATATGGACACAGGTGATCATGAACAAACCCTGTCTTTTCCAAGAACAATGACTTAAGAATAGTCATGTGTATCTTGATTTAATTAGGTCTGGTCAAAAGATTTAAGGATAAACAAGGTGGTTGACTAAGTATAAAAGTCATTGTCTATTCAAGATCTTCTCAAGGTTTTGTCTGAAACCTTAGATAAAATTTATTGCTAGTATGTAAATAAGAGAAATAAGTGAGTGCTTCGATTTTTGTATGGAGTACTAGTGCCATCTAGTGTTAGGATAACAAAGATCTAGGGTGTATTTTCCCCTAGAGGGAAAATACTAGAGGGAGGTTCTATTGATTATAAAGTGAGGTCACTAGTTAATGATAAAACTTTGCCAAGCCCTTTCTAAGATAGGATAAAAATAATGGTATGGGCTGACAGAAGGGATTGATCTCTAGAGCTCTCTAGCTCTCTCTCTGACCATCTTCAAAAAGACCAGATCCAGCCCTGACCACCTTTTCAGTCATTGGAGGCAGCCATCTTAGAACCATTGAAACTGATTTCTGCTAGCTGACATTTTGGTATAGTATAACCTTACCTATATTTTATAGGATAATTCATTAATATAATAGATATCTATATATATTCAATTAACCATACCTTGTGTATAGTATCTGTTTTGGAATAAGATTGGGGTGTACCTGCAGCATCATCCTGAAAATGAATCCAATACAGGGAGATTGAAAATATACTGGTGAAAACAGGGTATTATCTCCAAGGAATTGAATTCAGTTCTAGACCAGTATGGTTGATTATTTATTTATATATATATATATATATATATATATATATATATATATATTTGTGTAGATAAAAGATAAACCAGATTTGGGTTAATCGGACATTTGTCGGCTGAGAGAAATCAAGTGTTTAATTGATTTAAAATATAATTGAGGGGTATCATTATAAGAAGACATAATTGTGCATATATATATATTCTCAATTATTTTTGACTTTATCACTATTTTGCATATCATTGATTGAATTTTATTATCACCAGTATATGACGGTTGAATTGGACTGTCAGAAATGCAGCAAATGCTGAAAATGTAGTATCTAGCACAAAAAGGGTGTTTTTTTCAATCCACAATATAACAGCAGTATTTAACGGTTGTATTGGACTGTGAGAAATGCAGCAAAGGCCGCAAATGTAGTATCTAGCAAAAAAAGGGTGTTTTTTTTAAACCCCACTATAACAGCCGTATTTAACTGCCGTGTTTGATGGTCAGAAATGCAGCAAAGGCCGCAAATGTAGTGTCTAGCACAAAAAGTTTTTTTTTTTTTAAATCCACAATATAACAGCAGTATTTATCGGCTGTATTGGACCGTCAGAAATGCTGCAAAGGCCGCAATGTTGTATCTAGCACAAAAAGCGTGTTTTTTTTAAATCCACAATATAACGCAGTATTTATCAGCTGTATTGGACTGTCAGAAATGCAGAAAAGGCCGCAATGTTGTATCTAGCACAAAAAAGGTGTTTTTTTCAAATAAAAATATTGCAGCAGAATTTATCGGCTGTTTTGGACTGTCAGAAATGCAACAAAAGGCCGCAAATGTAGTATCTAGCAAAAAAAGGGTGTTTTTTTTCAAACCACAATATAACAGCAGTATTTAACGGTTGTATTAAACTATCAGAAATGCATCAAAGGCCGCAAATGTAGTATCTAGCACAAAAAGGGTGTTTTTTTCAATCCACAATATAACAGCAGTATTTAACGGTTGTATTGGACTGTGAGAAATGCAGCAAAGGCCGCAAATGTAGTATCTAGCAAAAAAAGGGTGTTTTTTTTAAACCCCACTATAACAGCCGTATTTAACTGCCGTGTTTGATGGTCAGAAATGCAGCAAAGGCCGCAAATGTAGTGTCTAGCACAAAAAGGTTTTTTTTTTTTAAATCCACAATATAACAGCAGTATTTATCGGCTGTATTGGACCGTCAGAAATGCTGCAAAGGCCGCAATGTTGTATCTAGCACAAAAAGCGTGTTTTTTTTTAATCCACAATATAACGCAGTATTTATCAGCTGTATTGGACTGTCAGAAATGCAGAAAAGGCTGCAATGTTGTATCTAGCACAAAAAAGGTGTTTTTTTTCAAATAAAAATATTGCAGCAGAATTTATCGGCTGTTTTGGACTGTCAGAAATGCAACAAAAGGCCGCAAATGTAGTATCTAGCAAAAAAAGGGTGTTTTTTTTTCAAACCACAATATAACAGCAGTATTTAACGGTTGTATTTAACTGTCAGAAATGCAGCAAAGGCCGCAAATGTAGTATCTAGCACAAAAAGATAGTTTTTTTTCAAACCACAATATAACAGCAGTATTTAACGGTTGTATTGGACTGTCAGAAATGCAGCAAATGCCGCAAATGTATCTAGCACAAAAAGTTTTTTTTTTTTAAACCAAATTATAACAGCAGTATTTAACGGTTTTATTGGACTGTCATAAATGTAGCAAAGGCCACAAATGTAGTATCTAGCACAAAAAGGTAGTTTTTTTTCTAACCACAAAATAACAGCAGTATGTAACAGTTGAATACACGGCAAACTGGGCTGTAAAATATCTCACTTGCACAACTGAATGGTAATTAGGCTCAACATTTTTAATATTTTTACACAAAAGGCTTTTCAACAGATAAGTGCAACCATGAGAGGCAAATATATTTGTGTTTCGCCAGTAATATACGACAAACTTGGCTGTAAAATATCTCACTGCACCACTGAATGGCAATTAGACCCAGATTTTTTTCTATTTTTACACAAAAGGCTTTTCAACAGATAAGTGCTACAATGAAAGGCGAATATATTTGTATTTCTCCAGTAATACACAGCAAACTGGGCTGTAAAATATCTCACTGCACCGCAGAACAGCAATTAGGCCCACATTTTTCTCTATTTTTACACAAATGGCTTTTCAGCAAATAAGTGCATCAATGAAATGCAAATATATTTGTATTTCGCCAGTAATACACAGCAAACTGGGCTGTAAAATATCATACTGCGCCACTGAACAACAATTAGGCCCAAATGTATTTCTATTTTTACACAAAAGGCTTTTCAACAGATAAGTGCAACCATGATAGGCAAATATATATGTATTTTGCCAGTAATACACAGCAAACTGGGCTGTAAAATATCATACTGCTTCACTTAACGGCAATTCGGCACGGCAAATTGGGCTGTAAAATATCTCACAGGACCACTGAACGGTAAATAGGCCCTAATTTTTTTACATTTTTACACAAAAGGCTAATTAACAGATAAGTGCAACAATGAAAGGCAAATATATTTGTATTTCACAAGTAATACACGGAAAACTGGGCTGTAAAATATCTCACTGCACCGCGGAATGGCAATTATGCCCATATATTTTTCAATTTTTACACAAAAGGCTTTTCAACAGATAAGTGCAACAATGAAAGGCAAATTTAGTTTCATTTCGCCAGTAATGCACGGCAAACAGGGCTGTAAGATATCTCACTGCACCGCGGAACGGCAATTGTGCCCATATTTTTTTCTATTTTTACACAAAAGACTTTTTAACAGATAAGTACAACCATTAATGGCAAATTTATTTTTATTTAGCCAGTAATACATGGCAACCTGGGCTGTAAAATATCTCACTGCTTCCCTGAGCGGCAAAGATATTTTTACTTTACACTAAAACATGCAAAAAATGCTTTAATACAGATAACTGCACCGCTAGGCGGCAAATATATTTTCTCTCTTTCCATTAATACAAGCAAAAATAGGCTTTTAAACTGAAAACTGCACTGCTAGGCGGCAAAGATATTTTTTCCTTTTCCACTAATAAATGCAAACAAGGGCTTTAAAACAGATAACTGCACCGCTGAGCGGCAAATGTATTTTACTTTTGCCACTAATACAGCCAACAACCATGTTTTCTTGATGGATATGCACCTGTGACTATGAATATGAATGTGCTAGTCTACATTTTTTTGTAGTATATATTAAGGATAGCGCCTCTTTTAGACTGAGCAACGCCCATCTGCCTGGGGCTTCTGAGCAGAGTATAAATGTAGCTGGTTCCTACACTGCCCTGAAAATTGTAAGCTTTGGTAAGTACAAGAGAGGAGGTCTGTTAGGCCTCTTTCACACGGGCGTCATGTTTTTTGCCCAGATAAGATGCTGGTGCGTTGCAGGAAAATGCAAAATTTTTCCACGAAAGTGCAAAACATTGTAATGCGCTTTGCACATGCGTGTGAAAAATCGGCATATTTGGTACCCAAACCCGAACTTCTTCACAGATGTTTGGGTTAGGTGTTCTGTAGATTGTATTATTTTCCCTTATAACATGGTTATAAGGGAAAATAATAACATTCTTAATACAGAATGCATAGTATAATTGGGCTGGAGGGATTAAAACATTTTTTTTAAAATATTTTAACTCACCTTAATCCACTTGATTGCACAGACGGTATCTCTTCTGTCTTCTTCTTTGCTGTGCACAGGAAAAGGACCTTTGATGACGTCACTGTGCTCATCACATGGTCCAATACCATGGTTCATCACCATGGTGATGGACCATGTGATTGGATCATGTGATGTGACGTCACCACAGGTCCTTAGCCAGCAGCTCAACATTACAGAAGAAGACAGAGATCCCCAACTACGCAATCAAGTGGACTCGGTGAGTTAATTTTTTTTTATTTTTAACCCCTCCATCACTATTTTACTTTGCATTCTATATATATGTTATAAGGGAAAGTAATACAGATCGGGTCCCCATCCCGATCGTCTCCTAGCAACCATGCGTGAAAATTGCACCGCAACCGCATTTGCTTGCGGATGCTTGCAATTTTCACGCAGCCCCATTCACTTCTATGGGGCCTGCGTTGCGTGAAAAACGCAGAATATAGAGCATGCTGCGATTTTCACGCAACGCACAAGTGATGAATGGGTCCGGGTGCAATGTGTTCAACTCACACGTTGCACCTGCGCGGAATACTCACCCGTGTGATAGGGGCCTTAGTTTTAGACTGGTTTCACAAGGGCGTTGCGGGTGCATTGCGGGAACATGCACGATTTTTTACGAGTGCAAAACATTATAATGCGTTTTGCACGCGCGTGAGAACAAT
The DNA here is from genome assembly GCF_014858855.1 of Bufo gargarizans. Taxonomy (NCBI): domain Eukaryota; kingdom Metazoa; phylum Chordata; class Amphibia; order Anura; family Bufonidae; genus Bufo; species Bufo gargarizans. The sequence continues at coordinate 458,096,470 of NC_058081.1, read as the reverse complement.
CGGCATGTTTGGTACCAAAACCCGAACTTCTTCACAGATGTTCGGGTTTGGGTTAGGTGTTGTGTAGATTGTATTATTTTTCCTTATAAAATGGTTATCAGGGAAAATAATAGCATTCTTAATACAGAATGCTTAGTACAATAGGACTGGAAGGGTTAAAAAAATATTTTAAAAAAATCGCAGCATGCTATATATTGTGCGTTTTTCACGCAGGCCCTATAGAAGTGAATGGGGCTGTGTGAAAATTGCAAGTATCCGCAAGCAAGTGCGGATGCGGTGCGATTTTCACGCACGGTTGCTAGGAGACGATCGGAATGGGGACCCGATCTTTATTATTTTCCCTTATAACATGGTTATAAGGGAAAATAATAGCATTCTTAATAGAGAATGCATAGTACAATAGAGCTGGAGGGGTTAAAAAATGTTTTACAATGATTTAACTCACCTTAATCCACTTGTTTGTGCAACCAGATTTCTCTTCTTTCTTCAGGACCTGGTTAAAGGACCTTTAATGACCTCACTATGCTCATCACATGGTCCGTCACATGATCCATCACCATGGTGATGGATCATGTGACGGACCATGTGATAAGTGCAGTGACGTCATCACAGGTCCTTTTCCTACTGCACAGCAAAGATGAAGACAGGAAAGAAGCCGGGCTGCACGAACAAGTGGATTAAGGTGAGTTAAATCATTGTAAAAAAAAAAATTAACCCCTCCAGCTCTATTGTACTATGCATTCCCTATTAAGAATGCTATTATTTTCCCTTATAACCATGTTATAAGGGAAAATAATAAAGATCGGGTCCCCATTCCTATCGTCTCCTAACAACCGTGCGTGAAAATCGCACCGCATCCGCACTTGCTTGCGGATACTTGCAATTTTCACACAGCCCCATTCTCTTCTATAGGGCCTGCGTGAAAAACGCACAATATATAGCATGCTGCGATTTTCATGCAATGCACAAGTGATGCGTGAAAATCACGTGCACAGCCCCATATAAATGAATGGGTTCGAATTCAGTGCGGGTGCAATGCATTCACCTCACGCATTGCACCCACGTGGAAATCTAGCCCGTGTGAAAGAGGCCTTAGAAACCCATCTGCGGAAGCCACCTTGACGCCTTGTAGATGGGCCTGACACGCGTTTGATAAAAAATGTGTGCAAAGAGCTTCAATTTTTCCATTTATAGTAGGTATAATACCACTTTGATTTAGAATGATCCCCATTTCTCAGATCTATTGTTTGTATGTGAAATGTTGTGCAGCCATTTTATTATCAACCATGTTTGCTTGATGGATATGCACCTGTGACTATGAATATGAATGTGCTAGTCTAAATTTTCTTGTAGTATATATTAAGGGTAGCGCCCATCTGCCTGGGGCTTCTGAGTAGAGTATAAATGTAGCTGGTTCCTACACTGCCCTGAAAATTGTAGGCTTAAGTAAGTCCAAGAGAGGCAATCTCTTAGTGTTAGGTACCCATCTGCGGAAGCCACCTTGACGCCTGGTAGATGGGCCCGACACACGTTTGATCAAAAATGTGCACAAAGAGCTTTTATTTTTCCATTTATAGTAGGTATAATACAATACCACTTTAATTTAGAATGCTCCACATTTCGCAGCTCTATTGTTTGTATATGAAATATTGTGCAGCCATGTTATTGTCAACCATGTTTGCTTGATGAATATGCATCTGTGACTATGAATATGAATGTGCTAGTCTAAATTTTCTTGTATATATTGAGGGTTCCTGACAGGGCTGTCCGCTCTCACCACGTTTCAAGTCCGCTCATGCCACAGTGACCAGCATCTTTCACTGATGTTGGTTCCACCTCTCTGTGCGCGCCACAACCAGTAGCGCTTTACTGTTCCTTCTGCTCTTCCATATTAAAGCACATATTTTCATATCCTTTTCCAATCTAACTATTTAGCAGTAATCCTGTCTTCTTTTGTACCCATTAATTTATCTAATCGTCTCAGGTACTGCCATATCATGTTATTGTCCTTTCTGTTTTTCCATATTGAAGCATATTTACTCATACCCTCTACCATTCTAATCATCTACCAGCAATCATGTGTGTATATATATATATATATATATATATATATATATATTTATATATACATTCACCTAAAGAATTATTAGGAACACCATACTAATACAGTGTTGGACCCCCTTTTGCCTTCAGAACTGCTCAGGTAGCCTGTGGAATTTAAACGATGGCCAATTGGCACTAAGGGGCCTAAAGTGTGCCCAGAAAACATCCCCCACACCATTACACCATTACACCACCACCACGAGCCTGCACAGTGGTAACAAGGCATGATGGATACATGTTCTCATTCTGTTTATGCCAAATTCGGACTCTACCATTTGAATGTCTGTCACGACCATGGTCATGGTCGTGACTCCTGATCCGCATGCAGTTGCCTGCAGTCTGGTTTTGTTGTTCAACTACAAGTGAGTGCCACTAGTATGTTGCCTCACTTGTGGTTGCCGCTGGCAACATGTTGTTATCTTCAGTATAGCAGCCTGAACTGTGCTAGGCTGCTTGCTGCTATGTGCATGCGGTTGCACCTGGCAACCTCCCTTGTTGGTGTGCTTTTAGTATGTCTGGTGGGCACAGGGTTTATTTATGGGTGCATGTCCCCTTTTAAGTTGCTGTCTTCCCTTCCCTGGTGTGAGAAGGGTTAACTCCCTTCTGTGTGTGTGAACACTGGGTGTATCTGTGTGGGTGTGGCTACATGGGCTATTTAGCCTCTGCTGAGAGCAGTAGTCAGGGGGGTGCTTCAGCCATGGTCTGCTGGAGTCGTCCTCCTACTTTATACCATATGCCAGTGAGGGCCACCATTGTGGTCATAGGTTTATGTTACATGATGTTATGAAGATGTTTGTTTGGTCTTTATTCTTTGCAGCTTATGGTCCTCAGTTCCTGTGTGATGTGTGGTGTGTGCTGTGTCTGTTTGTGTTGTTGTGGACAGCAGAACTTGCACATGGGTTCCAGGCTTTGTGTCTGTGGCAGGTGAATGTTGTGTTTGTGGCATGTACCTGTCATTGCCATAAGTTGTATATGTTCCCGCTTCCTTGCAGCTTGGCCAGTGAGACTCCTGTTCCTCCATATCCGTCTTACCCTGCTCCTAGTTTAGGGCCACCCTGAGGGCTAGCAGGGACTTCAAGGTTCTGGAGTATGAGCCCTCCAACCATCAGGGTCGGCTCATACAGCTAGGAGTCAGGGTCAGATTAGGGATGCGATTAGGAGGTGACCTGCTCCCTAATTCTGTCATCCTGGTCGAGCAGCCATTAACATATTCTGGCATCGCACGGCTGAGGGTTTTCCCCATTCTCAGCAGTGACAGTGTCTCAGCAGAAATAGAGACTCATCAGACCAGGCAACATTTTTCCAGTCTTCAACAGTCCAATTTTAGTGAGCTCGTGCAAATTGTAGCTTCCTTTTCCTATTTGTAGTGGAGATGAGTGGTACCCGGTGGGGTCTTCTGCTGTTGTAGCCCATCCGCCTCAAGGTTGTGCGTGTTGTGGCTTCACAAATGCTTTGCTGCATACCTCGGTTGTAACGAGTGGTTATTTCAGTCAACGTTGCTCTTCTATCAGCTTGAATCAGTAAGGCCCATTCTTCTCTGACCTCTAGCATCAACAAGGCATTTTCGCCCACAGGACTGCCTCATGCTGGATGTTTTTCCCTTTTCACACCATTCTTTGCAAACCCTAGAAATGGTTGTGCGTGAAAATCCCAGTAACTGAGCAGATTGTGAAATACTCAGACCGGCCCGTCTGGCACCAACAACCATGCCACGCTCAAAATTGCTTAAATCACCTTTCTTTCCCATTCTGACATTCAGTTTGGAGTTCAGGAGATTGTCTTGACCAGGACCACAACCCTACATGCATTGGAGCAACTGCCATGTGATTGGTTGACTAGATAATCGCATTAATGAGAAATAGAACAGGTGTTCCTAATAATTCTTTAGGTGAGTGTGTGTGTGTATATATATATATATATATATATATATTTATTTATTTTTTATTTTATTTTTATTTCTCTAATTGTGTCAGATATTGCAATATCATGCATAGCTCCTTCTGTTCTTCCATATTAAAACATGTTCTTCACATTTAAAAATACTGGGCACTCTCACTTATGTAGAACCATACAGTTTATTACAGTACATATAATCATAAACGCACAATCGCAAGTTCTTCACATTCTAACACATCACTCCACATCATATATCTCTCTATTATCATTCACTCAGTCAATACTGCAACCTACTATCAGTTTCAGTCATGCCTTTGAATTATCAATTAAAGCTTTATAGAGGTTTATAGTATATTGTCCTCTACCCAGCTATCCCTCATCTAACCACTACACTCCCCCTATCACGCATCATCCACCAATATCGGCACTTCCCACTGTTGCCGCTCCCCCGCTCAGAAAACATCAGCATCACCAGCGCTCCATTGCGCTCTCCAATCCACCAAGCAAATGGTTCTTCCCACATGACCTGTTATAAAATTTAGGTTATTTATCTATTCATTTCCTCATTTACTGGTTCATCTTTTTTATTTTTATTAATTATATAATAGTCTTCCACCAATCAATTATCGATCTTATCTTCTGGTTTCAGGACAAATTGTTTATTGGTACAAAATACACTGCCTGTCCCCCAAAAAAGTTGCCACCTGGATTTAACTAAGCAAATAGTTATAAGCCTCCTATTGGATAATTACTGCATGGACAATTATCTTTAACCCCAACTGGTGCAATGAGTTGCTTCTCATTTCTTAAACAACCATGTCGAAAGACACATCTTGTGGTCATGGAAAATATGTTAGTCTGTTTGAGAAGGGTCAAATAATTATCATGTATCAAGCAGAGAAAACATCTAAGAAGATTGCAAAAACTACAAAAATTGGGTTAAGAACTGTCCAACGCATTATTAAAAACTGGAAGGATAGTGGTGACCCATCATATTCAAGGAAGAAATGTGGCGGGAAAAATTAATGACCATGATCAGTGATCACTTAAACGCTTGGTGAAATCAAATATAAGAAAAACAACAGAAGAACTCAGGGCTATGTTTAATAGTGAAAGTAAGAGCATTTCCACACGCACAATGCAAAGGGAACTCAAGGGATTGGGACTGAACAGCTGTGTAGCCGTAAGAAAAGCATTAATCAGTGAGGCAAACCAGAAAAAAAGGCTTTAATTTGCTAGATTGAACTCTGGAGCAATGGAAGAAGGTCATGTGGTCTGATGAGTCAAGATTTACCCTGTTCCAGAGTGATGGGCACATCAGGGTAAGAAGAGAGGCAGATGAAGTGATGCACCAATCGTGCCTAGTGCCTACTGTACAAGCCTGTGGGGGCAGTGCTATGATCTGGGGTTGCTGCAGTTGGTCAGGTCTAGGTTCATCATTATGTATTCCAAGAATGGAGGTCAGCTGACTACCTGAACATACTGAATGACCAGGTTATTCCATCAATGGTTTTTTTTCTATCCTGATGGCACAGGCATATTCCTAGATGACAATGTCAGGATTCATTGGGCTCAAATTGTGAAAGAGTGGTTCAGGGAGCATGAGACATCATTTTTACACATGGATTGACCACCACAGAGTCCAGACCTTAACCCCATTGAGAATCTTTGGGATGTGCTGGAGAAGGCTTTGCGCAGCAGTCAGACTCTACCATCATCAATGCAAGATCTTGGTGAAAAATGTATGCAACTAATGACAGTGCTTTGTGACTTTTCATTAGCAATGAATTCCTCCATATTATTAATTTCCTCATTTACTGGTTCATCTTTTTATTTATTTGTTTATTTTATTAATTATATAGTCTTCCACCAATCAATTATTGATTTTATATTCTGGTTTTGCAAACAGGACTAATTGTTTATTGGTACAAAATAGATATCAAATAACAAATAAATAAAGAAGAGAAAGAAGCAGATAAAATGTCTGGAATGGAACAGAGACTGTTTGCATACATGACGGGGACAACGAGAATGGACTTCATTACCCCCACAACTCCAGCCACAATTGTGTAACGTTTTTATACCTTCCTATATTTATATATCCTGTTATATATATATTTTTTTATATTTTTTTTCTATATCTTTTTAACAATTGTTCACACGAAACAACAGTGCAATGAGTTTGGTCCAAAATAATCTATAGAGGGCCTTCTAGAGAAGCCAGAGATACCTATTAGTAAAAAATGCACCAGTGATGAAAAAACACATATAAAATGCTATAAAACCGCAATTCAACAAGAATCCTACCTTACACCATTAGATCCATTCCAGATTTACTACAGAGCCATCTAGGAAGACATATATATAAGAGCCGATGTGTCAGACAGATCAAATATAGCCTCTGAGGAGGAAGACAGCAGAGTCTTCGAAACGCATCTGGCGTATAAGATATATTTGATCTGGCACCACTATAACTGATAATTAGACATTCAACATCGCTCTCCTAACCGATGTTAAAGAAAGCGCTTTCAAGTAAAAAAAAGGCCAGAAATTACGTCAGTGATCGGCGTGCTACAGGAAGTAGCAGGAAACTAGCTCAGCTCCATCACCTGTGCAGGCACCGTTGGAGACACGAGGGACGCCAAAGACACACAGGGAGCCTCACTACAAGCTGACTCTGGAACCGCTAAAAAAGAGCAACGAAATACAGCAGTGCTCCGTCTACCAGTCATAACAGACTGCATCTGCCATACAGATCATGTATTCGTGCTAAGTGAGGTACTATCGAAGCCTTCTATTAGAGATCACAAAAGATAAGTCAGAGGTAAATTTACCCTGTACTCACTCCACGTGGGACGCCATGAATAAGACATCATCTACATACATGTGAGTACTGGAATAACTCTCTGCAACCGTACTTTGTATCACTGAACTTTTTGATCATATTGTGAACTCAAGTTCCAGATTGCAACACTATATATGACTATCAATCAGCAACTATAAGTTACATTTCCCAGAGAAACTACTTTGAAAGTGTATCACTATTGCGGAGTTCCTTCCTACAAGTGGCAGTACGTACACATCATCACTCTGACTATTATTTTTCTTGATCATATTTTTTCTATTAGCACGTTCGCACTTTAGAGTATAATCTCTATTTTTGTTGCACTCCCCGCATTTTTTGCATTTGTTGGATTTTTAGTATTTTGTATCCATTTAACTTTTTTATACACTTTTTTATATGCATTGGTCTACATTTTTCTTTTTCCATTTGCACAGATTTGGACTATATTTATTATACCTATCACAAATATAGGTCACCTCTCGAATTGGGTATTTATCTATATTTTTTCCACACAACTTTGTCATAAAGAAACCTGCTCACGACATCACATCTATGATCTACTTGGACCCCTTTTGCTTGAGATTGGAATGAACTCTTCCTTGACCTCAGAACCTGTATCTTAGTGGTTGTTCTACAAGGCTACCAGCTGATACCCACTTTTTACTGAATAACCGCAGTGCTGCTACTAGTTGGCTATATATATTTTGGAATATAACTGTTTGGACATTTTATATACATATATATTTTATTTATATTTTATACTTACACCCATTTAATAAATAAATTCTAGTGACCAACTACATATTGAGTCTATGCGATTCCACTTCACTTTTTCTTAACTATTTGATTTGGTGAACAGAGTGCGACATCAGTTTGGAGCACCTTGCCATCGCCAACCAGAGGCAGAGCCGCCCTAGACATTCTTTTAAATCTGTACATAGCTCCTTTTTTATGCATCATAAAGTGCTTGCATAGCTTTTATTTTGCAGCTTTAACTGACAAAAAATTGATGGCCATCTGTTTTTTTCAATATGACTGATGAAAATGAAGCAATATTTGCCATTGTGTGTGTGTGAGTGTAGTAATTTCCTTGGCCTTTTACTGTAAATTAATTCATTTCAAAAAGTGTTATACTATATGTATTTTGTTCTAGATATGGATTTGTTGTGACTCAAAAGGTCTTTTAACTTTTAATCATTTGATGCTCTGTGGACTTTTGACTACCCTTTTGGACTTTCCTGGTGCTCTCCTCGATTCTTTTTCTTTTGGGTTTTCTTTTTTATTCAGAATCCTGATGTCCAGTAGGATGACATGATTTGACCTCGTCAGATTGCTGTCATTTTTCACCTTAGTTTTATTGTTGTCAGACCTGGCTGGCTGTATTGTGGCATTGCAGAATTGTATAAAAAATAAAAATAAATAAACTTAAGTCCTCAGAAGTATTTTATGTGTACAAAGTAACACCAATTTGCTTATAATTGGGGTTACACTAAGCCCTTCAAAATATTAGTGCAGTTGAATGCACACATAAGATCCACAAAAATAACTGTATGGATTTCTAACAGCAGTTGTCAACCAAAAATGGATGTTAGGCAAAGATCTCGACATCCTGCTGGAGCGATGCACCCAGCGCTTCACAACATTGTGGAGCACAATACCCCACAATGTAGTCCATCATGTAGGTGAGGCAGAGATCCCGACACCCCTGCTGGAGCTGAGAAGTTACCCTGGAAACAGCGCTCCACAGCGGCTATAGCTCCCCCAGGGCAGCAGTACACATCCTCCTGTGACAGGGATGGTAGCGCGCACCCCTTTATAACCAGGGCAGCAGCGCAAATCCGGTAGTGACCCGAATTACATCACACACCTCTCTACGACTAAGTAACATTATTAATGTGATTATTTATTAACAAATATATGTAAACATAAGACCTAATAAACAGCCGCGCACATCTAGTTGCTAACACCATCGACGTTCCTGTGCTGATACCGGCTTCTCATTGTAATCTCTGCTCTATAAATAATAACCACTCCGCTCTCATAATCTGGAAGGTGGTTACTTTTATACCAAGAAAGTGATTTCCACACATCCACTTATTAATTCATTTATTTATTTTAACCTCAGAAGCAAACATACATACACTACAGCTACATGCTCCAGAGCAGGGAGAGTTGTGTAAATCAACCCCAAAAAGTAGGTTAGGCAAAGATCTAGACATCTTGCTGGAGCGATGCACCCAGCGCTTCACAACATTGTGGAGCACAATACCCCACAATGTAGTCCATCATGTAGTTGAGGCAGAGATCCCGACACCCCTGCTGGAGCTGAGAAGTTACCCCGAACACGGCGCTTTTAAATACTTCCATCAAGGGTCAATAAAAAATAAAAAACGGGGCAGCATCTCTGCTTCATAACAAATGAGGACTGCAATTTTCTTTTCCTTCTGGTCCATCTTCTGGTCCATTTATACCAGTAGGTGTGTTTTCATTGGTTCCACAAGTTACATGCCCTTCCCTGCCCATTCACTATTTTCTTTTTATGTGAATCGGCATGGGAGGGCATGTGACTTGTGGAACCAATGAAAACACACCTACTGGTATAAAAGGACCAGAAGAAAAAGAAAATGGCAGTCCTCATTTGTTATGAAGCAGAGATGCCCCCTGACCTCCTGTCATGCTGCCCATTAACCCTTTCATCCCCTTCCATCTTCTATCACACAAATATATTATGTGTAATTATAGTAATTATGTGCAGACTGGTATAAACAGTAGCGATATATATGTGCAGACTAATATAACTAGTAGTGACATTCCATGTTGACGCTCAGGGGATGAAAGGGTTAATATTCACACACTTGGTGTGCTGCCCCTTGATATTATTATTTTTTAAATGTTTTATTTTTTTTTTTACAGAAATACGACTAGTGTTGAGCGTGAATATTCAAATATCAATTTTTTTTAGCGAATATTGGCACTTCGCTAATTTGAGAATATTTTGAATATAGTGCTATAAATCCGCTATTTCGAATATTCTTTTTTTTATTTTTTATTGTTATATTTTTTTCTTTCCCACTTTCCAAAAGTAGTTCTTACCTGTCCTTAGGATTCCTGGCTTCCTGGCTGCTCCAGTCAGTGCCCGTTGCCGCTTCTGCCGACTTCCGTGCTCCTGGAGCGTCCCCATCACCATGGGAACGTCTCCATACTAGAATGTACTGTTAGATTTGAGAATTACGTTGAAATTGCAATGCGATTAATATAACTTGAATTAATCGCATTGCGATTTCAACTTAGACCCGGCTTACTATGGTTGGCTTGGTAGAATTAGCGAATATGACGAATGTCATACAAAATAAAATAGAATAATGATCAAAAGTAACCAAAGGATTGTCTGAAAGTAAATCCAATGAAAAAAAATGTACTACGTAAAAAGTGTAATAAACACAGAATTAAACACATATTACTTTTTTTCCCCTTCGGATTTAGTTTCATACCATCTTATTTTACTTTCCTTTGGTTATTTTTGATCATTTTTCTATTTTATTTTGTATATTTTTTATTATAAAAAATAAAGAAAACCTTTTTCCCTCTATAAACCCATAAAGAGCATAATATATTCTGCAGTATACAGTACTCCTGCCATTTCTGTCCACAGGTCCTCAGCCATGTGTGTGTATGTGGGGGAAGGGGAGCAGAAAACAATAGGATTGTTAATTTGCTCATTAACAACCCAGTACACCTACAACCCTTTCAGCAACCGCAACATGTTACCTATATAAAGATCAGCAGGAACATGAGAAGTGGGCAGAAAGGAGAGGATCGCTAGATAGATAAATAAATAAAACAAACCTTTTTTCCACTATAAACCCTAAGGCCCCTTTCACACGGGCGAGTATTCCGCGTGGATGCGATGCGTGAGTTGAACGCATTGCACCCGCACTGAATCCGACCCATTCATTTCTATGGGGCTGTTCACATGAGCGGTGATTTTCACGCATCACTTGTGCGTCGCGTGAAAATCGCAGCATGCTCTATATTCAGCATTTTTTACGTAACGCAGGCCCTATAGAAGTAAATGGGGTTGTGTGAAAATTGCAAGCATCCGCAAGCAAGTGCGGATGCGGTGCGATTTTCACGCACGGTTGCTAGGAGAAGATCGGGATGGAGACCCGATCATTATTATTTTCCCTTATAACATGGTTATAAGGGAAAATAATAGCATTCTGAATACATAATGTATAGTAAAATAGCGCTGGAGGGGTTAAAATAAATAAATCATTTAACTCACCTTAATCCACTTGATCGCGCAGCCGGCATCTCCTTCTGTCTTCATCTTAGCTGTGTGCAGAAACAGGACCTGTGGTGACGTCACTCCGGTCATCACATGGTCCATCACATGATCCATCATCATGGTAAAAGATCATGTGATGGATCATGTGATGACCGGAGTGACGTCACCACGGGTCCTGTTACTGCACACAGCTAAGATGAAGACAGAAGGAGATGCCGGCTGAGCGATCAAGTGGATTAAGGTGAGTTAAATGATTTATTTATTTATTTTTTAACCTCTCCAGCGCTATTTTACTATGCATTCTGTATTCAGAATGCTATTATTTTCCCTTATAACCATGTTATAAGGGAAAATAATACAATCTACAGAACACCAATCCCAAGCCCAAACTTCTGTGAAGAAGTTCGGGTTTGGGTACCAAACATGCGCGATTTTTCTCACGCGAGTGCAGAACGCATTACAATGTTTTGCACTCGCCCGGAAAAATCGCACGTGTTCCCGCAACGCACCCGCACATTTTCCCGCAACGCCCATGTGAAAGAGGCCTAAAAGCGCTAAAGATATTCTTCAGTATACTCCTGCCGTTTCTGTCCACATGTCCTCTACAATGTGTGAGTATGTGGGGGTAGGGGAGCAGAAAACAATAGACTTGTTAATTTGCTAATTAACAACCCAATACACCTACAAACCTTTCTAGTACAGCAACATGTTACCTACATAAAGATCAGCAGGATCATGAGAAGTTGGCAGAAATGAGAGGATCGCTGGATAGATAGATAAATAAATAAAATAAAAATTCCCCTATAAACCCTGAAAGTGCTAAAGATAATCTTCAGTAGTGATGGCCTTGCGGTTCGCAGTGAACTTTGCGCGTTCGCGATCCGCCGAACATGCGAACATATGGCGATGTCCGCGCGCGCCATATTTATTTGCATTGTGTTGAACTTTGACCCATGACACATCCATCAGGTGGGACAGGACAGCCAAGTGAGATGTTTCAGCACATGGACACCCCCCAACCCTATAACAGAACCCGATCTGGCAGCCATTTTACATTCTGTGTTTTGCCAGTGTAGGAAAAGGTTGCATTTTAGAGCAGGGAAAGGCTGTTAGGAACTTAGGGACACCAAACGCTAGCTAATAGGGCCACAAAAGCTAGCTAATAGGAATGGTAACGTTGTGCTATCGATAGTTGTGTATCACGACCATGGTCATGGTCCATGATCGTGACTCCTGTGTCCGCATGCTATTACCTGCGGTCTGGTGTGGTTGTTCAGCCACAGGTGAGGGCCGCTAGTTTTTTGCCTCACTTGTGGTTGCCGCTGGCAACATGTGGTTGTTTTGCAGTTTGGCAGCCTGAGCTGGTGCTGGGCAGCTTGCTGCAATGTGCATGCGGTTGCACCTGGCAACCTGCCTTTATATGTGTGCACATTCCCTGTTTGGTGTGCACAGGGTTTGAGTTGTGTGCACTTCCCCTTTAAGTTGATGTCTTCTCTTCCCTGGTGTTGGAAGGGTTAACTTCCTTCCTAGTGTGTGTGCACTGGGTGTGTCTGATTGTGGGTGTGGCTACTTTGGGCTATAAAGCCTCTGCTGTTTTCAGTTAGCTGAGGGGTTCTTCAGCCATGGTTGCTGGAGACATCCTCCTGTTATACCATCTGCCAGTGGGGGCCACCCTTGTGGTCATAAGCTTTATGTATGGTGTTAAGTAGATGTTTCTTTGGTCTTTATTTATTGCAGCATATAGTTTCCTGGTTTCCTGTGTGATGTGTGTTGTGTGCTGTGTCTCTTGTGTTGTTGTGGACAGCAGCACTTATACATGGGTTCCAGGCTCTGTGTCGGTGGCAGGTAGGTGTGGTACTAGTCTCACTTACCTGCCATTGCCATATGTCTGTTTCTGTTTCCCCTGTTTTTATAGCTTGGCCAGTGAGACTCCTGTTCGTCCGTATCTAGGAGGAACAGGTAGTCTTACCCAGCTCCTAGTCCAGGGCCGACCTGAGGGCTAGCAGGAATATTAGGTTCCAGAGTATGAGCCCTCCTACCATCAGGGTCGGCTCATACAGGCTAGAAGACAGGGTCAGAATTAGGGATTGTTAGGAGGTGACCTGATTCCTGTCCTGGCCATGCTCTGACCATCCATCTGCTGATACCGCACGGCTGAGGGTTTTCCCCATCCTCAGCCGTGACATTGTGATACACAGAGGGGTGTGATATACTTATAATATACTTTCTAACATAGAAAGTATATTATAATTCATTTGCAAGCTTCCAGAAAATACTGATTATGGGCTGCAACCTATCAGCTTCCACAAAATACTGATAGAGGGTTTTCCATATACCTGTGCCCACAAAATTACTGCTTGAGGGTGATATACCACCTTCAACTAACAACTGATTGAGGCATGCCATTATATCAACTTTTACAAAATAGTGATAGAGGTTTTCCATATACCTGCGTCCACAAAATTACTGCTTGAGAGTGATATACCAGCTTCAACTAACAACTGACTGAGGCCTGCCATATTAAAGCTTTCACAAAATAGTAATAGAGGTTTTGCATATACCTACGTCCACAAAACACAGATTGCGGGTATTGATATACCTGCTTCAACTAACAACTAATTGAGGCCTGCCATATATCAGCTTCCACAAAAAAGTAGTAAAGGTTTTCCATATACCTGCGTTCACAAAATGCAGTTTGTGGGTTTTTATATACCTGCTTCAATTAACAACTGATTGAGGCCTGCCATATATCAGCTTCCACAAAATAGTGATAGAGGTTTTCCATGTACCTGCGCCCACAAAATTACTGCTTGAGGGTGATATACCAGCTTCGTCTAACAACTAATTGATGCTTGCCATATATCAGCTTCCACAAAATAGTGATAGAGGTTTTCCATATACCTGTGTCCACAAAATTACTGCTTGAGGGTAATGTACCAGCTCCAATTAACAACTGATTGAGGCCTTCCATATATCAGCTTCCACAAAATATAGATAGAGGTTTTCCATATATCTGCATCCGCAAAATACAGATTGTGGGTTTTGATATACTGTAACTGTTTCAACTAACAACTGATTGAGGCCTGCCATATATCTGCTTCCACAAAATAGTGATAGAGGTTTTCCATATACCTGCGTCCACAAAATTACTGTTTGAGGGTGATATACCAGCTTCAACTAACAACTGATTGAGGCCTGCCATATATTAGCTTCCACAAAATATTGATTAGAGGTTTTCTATATACCTACGTCCACAAAATACAGATTTTGGGGTTTTGATATACCTGCTTCAACTAACAACTGATTGAGGCCTACCATATATCAGCTTACACAAAATAGTGATAGAGGTTTTTCATATACCTGTGTCCACAAAATGACTGCTTGACGGTGATATACCAGCTTCACTTAACAACTGATTGAGGCCTGCCATATATTAACTTCCACAAAATAGTGATAGAGGTTTTCTATATGCCTACATCCACAAATTTACTGCTTGAGGGTGATATACCAGCTTCAACTAAAAACTGATTGAGGCCGGCCATATATCAGCTTCCACAAAATAATTAATTAATAATTATGCACATATAACTTTTTTTTTCTTCGGATTTAGTTTCAGACTATCTCATTTTGCTTTCTTTTAGTTACTTTTGATCATTTTTCAGTTTGATTTTGTATGTTTTTTTTATTATACAAAATAAATTAAAACTTTTTTTAATCTATAAACCTGTAAAGAGCTAAAAATATTCTTAAGTATACAGTACTCCTGACATTTCTGTCCACATCTCCTCTGCTTGTTAATTCGCTCATTAACCACACAGTACACCATCAACTAGAGTTGAGCGGACACCTGAATGTTCGGGTTCGACGGTTTGTGACCAGAACTAGACCCTGAACCCCATTGATGTCAATGGGGACCCGAACTTTGGAGCACTAAAATGGCTGTAAAAAAGTCATCGAATGGGCTAGAGGGCTGGAAATGGCATCAAAATGTGGTTAAGAGCATGGCAAGTGCTCTGCAAACTAATGTGGATAGGGAAATGATTTAAAATAACATAAAATACGTTAAAAAAAATATTAAATTTGATCTTGGAGGATGAGGTCCATATGGAGTAGGAGGAGGCCGTGGATGTGGCGGTGTAGGTGGAAGCGGCGGTGGAGGATGAGAAGGTAGTCTACACTGCTTTTTGGTTTTATTTTTTTATTGTTTAAATTAAGGTACACCCCAAAACATTGGTAAATATAACCTGTTATAACCCCCTCCAGCCATGCTAAACAAATGTTCAGACAATACACTGGCTGCAGGGCAGGTCAGCACCTCCAAGGCGTAAAGGGCAAGCTCAGGCCATATGCCCAATTTGTAGACCCAGAAGTTGAAGGGGGTAGACCCATCAGTCAGTACTTGTAGGCGTGTGCACACCTACTGCTCTACCATGTCGCACGTCCCCGTGATGTCCACGATCCAATTAGATATCTGCTCTATCATCTTTCGATGTTCTTTTCTGCGCGTACCATGTTGATCACAGTTAGCGGCGAATCAGGGTTCCACGCAGGAGAGGTAGCGTGAGAAAAGGAGACCACATCCAAGGGAGGTCAATAGCTGCAATGTGATCAAGCTGAAATGTGGGACAAGTTATTAAAGCAGAAGGATCGAATGAAAGTGCCAATTAAAGATGAATTTTAGAACTTTAAGTCCCTATCACCTATGCAGAGGAGGTTTTTTTCATTGCTAGAAATGAGTTAATGTCACCCACCAATGGAACAGATGATTTTAAAAAATTTCGGTCCAGGTCACCTATGCAGAGCAGGGGTTTATTCACAGCAAAAATGGTAAAAAGTCACCCAAGAATGTAACAGAAAAATTTGTGAAATTTATTAACCTGCCTACTAGGTAGAGCAGGGGTATATCACAGCCAAAAATTTCTGAATGTCACCCAACAACGTAACAGAATTTTAAAAAAATTGTATTAACCTGTCTACTAGGTAGAGCAGGGGTATATCACAGCCAAAAATTGGTGAATGTCACCCGACAATGTAACAGAAAAATGTGTGAAATTTATTAACCTGTCTACTAAGTAGAGCAGGGGTATATCACAGCCAAAAATTGGTGAATGTCACCCGACAATGTAACAGAAAAATTTGTGAAATTTATTAACCTGTCTACTAGGTAGAGCAGGGGTAAATCACAGCCAAAAATTGGTGAATGTCACCCAACTATGTAACCGAAAAGTTTGTGAAATTTATTAACCTGTCTACTAGGTAGAGCAGGGGTATATCACAGCCAAAAATTGGTGAATGTCACCCAACAATGTAACAGAAAAATTTGTGAAATTTATTAACCTGTCTACTAGGTAGAGCAGAGGTATATCACAGCCAAAAATTGGTAAATGTCACCCAACTATGTAACCAAAAAGGGTGTGAGGGAATAGGATCAGAGGCGCAAGTGGTAGGAGGAGAAGAAGAGAGGAGCCTGGAGACTTCTTCTTCCGTGACTGGGTCAAATGTGAGCCAGAGGAGATTCGGGGGAGGGGGGGGGGGGATGAATAGCACTTAGTGGCTTGGAGCTGATTTCATGACGGATATGTTCTATTTTCTCTGTAAAGTAGGTGGCTAAATCTTCAGCAGAGAGGTCTGTGATGGGTGCCTGAACTTTAGGACTGTGGAGGGATTGGAAAGTGTCAAAGATTTTTTGGGGGTTGTTGGACAGTCAGGAGATTAGAGTCGTGAAGTAAATCTGTTTAGCAAGGTTGAGGGCAGAGTTATAGGTCCGTAGCATGAATTTGTAATGGAGGAAATTCTCGTGTGTGCGAGTTTTCCTCCATAGGCGTTCAGCACTCCTGGAGCAACGCTGTAGGAAGCGAGTTTGCGGTGTAAGCCAGGGTTGCTTTGGTTTGCGTTTGAAGGTTCTGTGGGTAGGGGGCGCTACTTTGTCCAGGGTGCTTCAAAGGGTGTAATTGTAGTGATTTACAGCCTTATCGGGGCAAGAAAGGGAAGAGATTGGTGACAATGATGCATGTAGAGTGTCTGTAAGTGTATGAGGGTTGATGGCCTGTAGGTTTCTGTGCATGTAATAGGTAGGGGAGTGCTGGGATGGGTGCAGATTTGTGAGAGTGAAGGAGAGGATATTGTGGTCAGAAAGTGGGAGAGAAGAGTTATTAAAGTTGGAGATTGAGCAGAGCTGGTAGAAAACCAAGTCAAGTGTGTCTGAGAGTTAGAGAGTTGAGAAAGGCCAAAAGAGGAGGTTAGGGAGAGAATATGGGAATCAGATGGGGAAATGGGGTGTTTATGGGGATGTTGAAGTCTTCCAAGATAAGGGTTGGTATTTCTGAGGACAGGAAGTGTGGCAGCCAGGCAGCAAAGTGATCCAGGAACTGGGTGGGTGAGCCAGGGGGATGGTATACAACCGCTACTCTGAGGGAGAGGGGATGGGAGAGCCTGAAGGTGTGAACCTCGAAAGAAGGGAATGAGAGTGACGTAACTGGGGTGAAGACACTGCAGCAGAAGACCCGTGCATGCACCCCTGTTCCTCCATATTAAAGAATATGTTTTAATATGGAGGAACAGAAGGAGCTTTACATGATATGGCCATATCTGACACAATTAGAGAAATGAATATATATATATATATATATATATATATATATATATACATGATTGCTGGTAGATAATTAGAATGGTAGAGGGTATGAGGAAATATGTTTCAATATGGAAAAACAGAACATGATATGGCAGTACCTGACATGTTTAGATAAATGAATGGGTACAAAATAAGACATGATTACTGCTAAATATTTAGATTGGAAAAGGATATGAAAAGGATATGAAAATATGTGCTTTAATATGGAAGACGGGACAGTGAAGCGCTACTGGTAGTGGTGCGCACAGAGCGGTTGAACCAGCATGATTGAAAGATGCTAGTCACTGTGGATCGAGTGGCAAAAATAAGGGCATCTGTCACAAATTATGTCCTCATCACATACTGTATAGTAGCGCTTTTGCCTTCAAATACTACGATATGAAACAACAGTTCCATGTGCCATCTTCTGTTTACAATCCCAAATTATACCCTGAATTTTCTCACTACAGAATGCGCTTCGAACAGGATATCGCTCTACGCTAACGCGATTCTACTGTGATCGCTAGCGCTGCTACATCTGTACAAAAAAAAAGGGCTGTAATTTTCGCACTTCACCACACAACGGCTAATAAGCCCTTTTTCCATTAATACAAGCCAAAAAATGTTTTAGAACATATAACTGCACCGCACAAGGGCAAATAAAATGTAGAAATATTTCCTTGTAATAAATCCTGTTAATGCCTGTATCAAACAGCACTTGCACCCTAATACGAATGGTTTGCTGGAATTACAGAGCTGTATAATGGCAATTTGCATGCCAGCCAGTGCTGCAAGGTGTAATAGGATTGTTCCTATTAACCAGGCTGTCAACCCCCTGACTGAACCCTGTTCAACAGAAATGTTGTGGATTGATTCCTCCCTATCCTTTTCCTACACCTTGAATAAGCTTTCCCTTCACTTGTAAATCTTTTTTTTTTTTAGCAGAATGATGTTTTTTTTATCACTGTCCCTAGTGCCTGCAGACACATCTCTCCCTGCACTAAGTATACAGGTGAATGACCGACTCTAAGATGGCTGCCGTATTTATATGGCTGTGACATAACAGAACTGGCTGCTGATTGGCTGCATGCATGTCAGTAAAGGTGATCCAGCCTTCCCAGACTTCCTTTCTCCATGTCGTCACACGTGCAGCAGACATTTAAAAAAAAAAGTGAATCGTTACTACGAAGCGAGAGAAAATTTGCATTTGGTGCAAATTGAATTTTTCCTGAAATGAGTAACTAATTCCACTTTGTCTGCTTTGATTCGCTCATCTCTACCAACAACATTTTGAAGGATTTACTAATCCCCTTATCCAAGTGACCACTGTGCTACGCCAAACCCTCAGCATAGAGATGGTGGCCAAGTTCATCTTTTTCGTAAGCTGTTTCTAATTAACAAGGAATTTATGAGCTGAAATCATTTATATTTCTTTTTAAATTGCCCAAATCATCAGTGTCAGTGAACACTGCCTGCCACCACAGAATAAATGTGTCACGTTATAAATAGTATGAACTAATCAGTTTAATTATTTCTAGATGAGAGTAGACACCTTAGTGTACAGAGCAACTTTTGACATTTTGTCCAACAGAGAAGTAATCTAACCTTGGGAAATTAAATAAAATATGACCTTTTACAGCCGGCATGCTGCTTGATTAGTTAATTAGGTTTTGCAATTAACAAACATGTCCCAATGTAACAATTTTCTGTTCTGTAATTCATATTTTGGTGATTGATTATATTTTATTATGCGGCTAATCATGTGGCTAAAGAAAACATGCAATACAATATTTAATCAAGCATGAAAATAT
Organism: Bufo gargarizans; assembly: GCF_014858855.1. NCBI lineage: Eukaryota > Metazoa > Chordata > Amphibia > Anura > Bufonidae > Bufo > Bufo gargarizans. The sequence goes on along the minus strand of NC_058081.1, from coordinate 458,076,914 downwards.
TCTTGTTTAAAGTCATTTGACTTAATTTGTCATCGTTCTTGCAAGTGGTACAGTACTGTTAAATGAACAGGGTTCCACATTTACCAACTTTGTCAAAATGTCTACAGTTTTCATTTATACAGAAAAGAGGAAACAGTGTTTATTTCATGGAGCTTTATAAAAAATCTTTACACATAGAGTGACCGGTACTTGCCGTCTATGATTTATGGTATAGTAGCATTAACCCCTAGGCAGGATTTAATTGGGTAAACCTTGTCTAGTCTCCTACAGAGCATAATAGTGTACCTGTCAATTTTTCCTAAGTCTTCACCCCAATCTTGATGCTCCCGCTGTGCTCCATTGTTTGCAACCTGAACTTCCAGGTTGTTGGCGTAGATGAGCAGCAACCACCACACTTCCCATAGTGCTGTATACTGCATGAACAGGCAAAAATGTAAACTTCTACTACATTCATCCCTGGGACAAAACTTCACCCACTACCTCCATCATCCCCTTGCTGTCTCCTCCGAATGTTTCCTGCCACATAGTTTCGATATGACAAGCAGTGGACTCCGCCTACCCTACATGTTAATTGAGAACATTGAACAGCCATTCCAAGATCACATGGGTCTGACGTCTCAACTATTTGGGCGGGGATTCTGACAGAGAAGATCATGGAAGGCCTGGTCGTGATGTCAGAGGAAACATAGGCTCCACAGAGGGCGCAGTCACATGACTACTGTCCCGAACTGCAGAGTAAGACAGAAAAAGCAGCGCAAGTACTTTCACAAGTTGCAGGGGCAGAACTGGGAAAGAGAAAAATGAATACCTGGATATACCCTTTAAGAATGCATAATTATTTAGCCTTAAGGATGCAGTGATTTATTTAAATGTGTATTTTGACCACTGCATTCCAAAAGCCATAACTGTTTAGTCTTCTATAGGTGGAGTCATATAAAGGCTTGCTACACCAAACCCTCAGCATAGAGATGGTGGCCAAGTTGATCTTCTTTTTGGTGAGCTGTTTCTAATTAACATGAGCTGAAATCATTTATATTTCTTTTTAGATTGACCAAATCATCAGTGTCAGTGGACACTGCCTGCTCTTTTACGAGATGAGTTGTATTTTTAATGACACTATATTGGGTGCATCTAACTTTTTTGGGGAATGGGAATGGAAAAAAACATTAATTACAAATCTTTTTAGTTCTGTATTTTGGGTTTCATTTTTACTCTTTGTGGGGGTTCATTTTCACATGTCCTTTGTGTATTTCCGATCCGCAATACACCCGGCTGGCACTACCATAGAACTGCCTATTCTTGTCTGCAATTGCGGACAAGAATAGAACATGTTCTATTTTTTTTCGGGAGCCGCGGACCGGAAGATTGGGCCGCGCTCTGAAAATGCACACAGTATGCTGTCCGCATCCCCTCCAGGTCCGTAGGGAATGAATTGTTCCGGGCCCATTCAACGGACGTGTGAATGGACCCTTAATATAATAGAGCTTGCAGCCCTCCAGTTCTGTGATCATCACATAACAAGAACCATGTGGATGTAGACAGTGAACTCATAAAGAATTGATTCAGAATTTATATTGGAAAATGTATAATTCCTTATTATAAATCAATAAAAGATTTATTTGCCCAATCTGGAGTGTCTCTTTAATAATTTCACATTTATCCTAAAATACTCATTACTAAACACTTTTCCAGATACAGGCAATCCTTTGGCCAAGCTGTGTAGCTGTAAATCATGTTTGCAGGATTGTGCCCTTAGGACTGTGCACTATAAATATACTATTTGTCTTTAATATTTACCCTTGCCATCAACATTCATATCACATAAATATTTATATCCTTTGCTTCCCTAAATTATTTACACATTTACTGCTAACACTATTATGCATGCATACTTCATGTGTAAAAAAGTTCACCTTTAGCAAAATGGAAAAGGTCTCATGCCAAAGCAGAGTGTGCGAGTGGGAGTTCCAGTTCGGTGGATGTTGCAAGAACAATTATGTTGCAGAAGATTTGATTCTTTGTAACTTTTCAACTCACTGGCTCAGAATATACCATGCCAAAAGAAATAGGTTTCAGCTATATCAACACAGCTATGTTACTGAACCATGCAAGCAAAACTAAAAATGAAGGCTATAGATATTGGATTTAATTCAACTATTTATATGGTTGAGCACACACAATGGAGTATATTTACTAAGGTCAGTTTTTGGGTTAGACCTCCTTGATCTAGTGTTTAATCCATATTTACTATGCTCACAGTCTGTTCAAGATCAAGATTAGGAATATTTGCAGAATGCAGGGAAATATGAAAAGATGAAGATCAAAGACAGGCAAGCATTTATTTTTAAGTAAACGAGGAAAACAAGGAAAACACTATGTAGTATGTACTTCAAATTAATGTAGTGTTTTCAAATCCTCTAATAGTGAATTCTAACATATTAGTGCGGGGGTCCTTATATGAGAATCGTCCTTGTCAGGGCAGAAAGCATCTAGAAAGAGCTCTTGGTCGGGTTGCAGTACGCATCCCTGCAGGGTGAGCGATGGTGAGGTCACAGGGATAGTTACTAACCGAGGGTGTTTTTGGTACTCACAGTTTTTTTTATATACCCTGGGCAGGCGTACAGCAGTGATGGAGAGGCTGGCACATGGATCCTCTGGGGCACTCTCTATGTATAGGGACCAGGCCGGCTGGTAGGTGAGGTGCCCTGGGTGTTGCAGGTTTAATGTAGGAATAATTGAGGAACACAAGTTGCAGTGAACTAGAACTTCCTTTTACTGAACAGTTCAACTATTTACAGTCTTTAGTTAGTTCCACATGTAAAAGGTTGTAACAGGCAGGCTTTATATAAATGGCAGGCAAAGTCCTTGCAAGATACTCAGAGGGAATAACACTTACAGATCAGGCTATATTTTTCCTCAGTTCCTGTCTGGCTTTCTCCAAGGCCTGTATGCCCTATTGCTGGCTTTATCCTTGGGTAGAGAGACCTTCCTCTGGTATATGTCTCCTTGCTGTAGAATATCCTTCTGCCCTTCAGCTCTCTATTTGGCTAGAATAAACTTGGCTCTGCACTGTACTTTTAAAAGGAACTTCAGGAGGCAACTTCTTCCCCTGGATGCAAGCTAGAACCCTGGACTATCTAGCTGCATGTTAGAAGCTGCACTTCAGCTAACCTCTAGCTAAAGTGTTCAATGGCTTCAAACTAAAACACTCCTTCCCCTGGACTGACTCTTTCCTGTCTGGGCCTAACTATATATACTAGGGGGTTCTCTAGCTCCCTCTACTGTCTAGGAGGAGGAACTACCCCTAACAGGCCTGGTACAGGAGACAACAGGGAAATACACATCAAAACACCATATAAAATACAATGACCCTGTTCCACAAAAGGTGGGGAACAACGTGGCCCAATTGACCCTTGTGTAGTGCCCACATTTACCTAGTGGGACACTACATGGTGGAAAGATGAATGTACATTACTCAATGGAGAATCCATTGATTTTAAAGGAATTAGGAAATGCTCCATTTGCTCAGTGGTCATGCCGCAAGGTTATTGAACAATGCCTGACAATTTTGATTATAGCTGATTGATGGGGTCCTCTAACAGAGGGTTACCATGTAATCATCTTATCGTCATATAATGTTCTAAAAAACAAGTTATCTCCAGTAAACCCAGCCATACACATGAGAGTTTTCTGCTGACAGATATTTCTCCTGATCTCCCTATACACATGCATTTTTGGGAGAAAGAGGAGAGAGGGCTACAGTCAAAGACTTCCGACAGACAACCTATATCCCTGAGAACAAAAGGATAGGGCATGAGTGAGCCACCATACAAATTATGTATATTCCCAGATTTAGAGCTATCACCTGTCATTAACCTCCCTGCCCTCTACTTTCCTATCCTAATCTATACAGATGACAAGTGAGCTCCAGAAAATAGGAAATGTCAGCTTACTGTGTTTACTTGAGTGGCCAGTGTCACATTTTTCAGGACTGTTTTATATGAATAGTCAAATAAATACAAAATATATGAAAACTATATTTTAATAGTCTGGGATCTTCTTTACTACTATTTGTCGCTTCTTAATGATTTATAACACAGAAGAGTAAAATGTAGAGAGATCATTTCTATGTTTTCTGTTGTCAAGTTTCATATCTGTATATAAAATGAAGAAAGGGAAATGTCAAAATCCTCTTAAAGATTATTCCTCATTATATGTGTGCTATTCTGTACCGTAATGTGTTACTGTCAAAGCAAATATTTCTATTTCTCAAAAAATATGTTAGGTCTACACGCTGACATATTAAAAACTATTGCTTGCCTAGGAAGATAAGTTACACTGAGGTCAATAACATTGACGAAATATTCCAGTTTCGAAGCCTCGAGCTGAGTTTGGAAGTTAAGTCACTGACATTAAAGAGGTCATTCAGTATGAAGCCAAGAGCTTAGTTGTAATGTAGCTCTCACCTCTTGGAGACTAAGTCCATCTACAGCAAACAATAGAACACATAGATAAGTATTGATTTTTTATTTATTTTTTGGAAACTGTTACACTTTGTTTCTTTGTGCTTGCTCTGTTAGGACAAAGAGTAAAAACTCCAAAATGCAATTAGAACATCAATTAGGAAATAGATAAAAGTATAAACTAACAGTATAGTAAAACTATAAAAGGTGATGTGCATTACATCTAAAGCAAACACTTGTCCTCATACTGAGCCTTATTCTGTAAACTAAAGAGCCATTTCAAAGAGCCAAAAGTCATTTTGCCCTCCTATGTAATTGAGTGACAGATATTGAGTAAAAATCACTATTGGTGGAACCCCTGAAAACTTCCTTTCTACACTGTGTTTTCAATAGCAGAGCAAGGGCACAGGCTCTGCTTCGGCTTCCTGGCGACATCTCCGCATATGACAACACTATCTGACAATAGTGATGGACGAACATCTGCCGGGACGGTTCACAAACGCGATCTCCATTCATTATTTTTTTTAATGCGAAATATCGGCAATATAATTTTCGCATACATGCATGCGCAAATGCACTATACAGTACCCAAATGCACTATAAAGAAAGTATATTGGTATATAACACCCCGCTTCAATCAGTTTTTTTGGGGGGGCGACTGGTATATCACACAAGTAGAAATGATTTGTTCCAATAACGTCCCTCTATATACCTGCAGTATCGCAGCAGAACCGCACACAACTGCCGCACAATACAAAAGCACTATAATATACTTTCATATATTATTTCATATACTAACATAGAAAGTATATTATAACATTGTACAAGGAAGACAATCCATTAGAATATACATAAAGATAAAACATAACCTTTAATCATTTTACTATGAGAGTACATTCACACGTCCGTAAATGTTTTGCGGATCCACAAAACACAGACACCAGCAATGTGCATTCCGCAATTTGTGGACCACACATCGCCGGCACTATAATAGAAAATGCCTAATATTGTCTGCAATTGCGGACAAGAATAGGACATGTTCTATTTTTTGGTGAAATGGAAGCACAGATGCGGAAGTGCGGATCCGCAAATGCGGATGCGAACAGCACATTCCGGCCCCATTGAAAATGAATGGGTCTGCACCCGTTCCGCAAAATTGCGGAACAAATGCGGACCCATTTTGCGGACGTGTGACTGGAAAAGATATCCCTCAAAATGAAAATAAATTCAATTATTAAAGTTAAAGGGGTTCTGCACTTAGTTTTAACTGATGATCTATCCTCTGGATAGATCATCAGCATCTGATCGGCAGGGGTCCGACACCCAGGACCCCCGCCGATCAGCTGTTTGAGAAGGCAGCGACACTCCAGCAGCGGCGCGGCCTTCTGCTGTTTACCACTGGCCCAGTGATGTCACGACTAGTATCAACAGGCGTGGGCGGGGCTAAACTCCATTCAAGTGAACAGAGCTTAGCCCCGCCCACGCTAGTTCATACTAGTAGTGACGTCACTGGGCCAGCGGTAAACAGCGAGAAAGCCGCAGCGCTGCTGGAGCGCCGCTGCTGGAGCGCTGCTGCCTTCTCAAACAGCTGATCGGCGGGCGTCCCGGGTGTCGGACCACCGCCGATTAGATGCTGATGATCTATCCAGAGGATAGATCATCAGTTAAAACAAAGTGCAGAACCCCTTTAAGCAAAAAGCATAGATGTGGTAGGCAATAACAAGTGCTCAGCGGCACTAAATCAGGTGCTTGGCGGCACCAAATCAGAAACCATATGTCCTACCACAATCCAGGGGGTTCCAGTGCACATCCATGAATCACGGAGGGAAAGCAAAAACCATCTATCCCTGGGCTAGATGATGATGTTGTATTGAAGGACAGGGTGGGCAAAGAACTGTCCCTGACATTGCCCTATAGGGGGGTGCTATTCTGGGCCCTGATAGCCTAACCACAGACCACCCGCCCTGATAAGAGCGACCCCGTCCTGAACCTTACCCTATATAAAAATGGCCCTAGTAAGCCCCTAGCCCCTAGGTCCCTGACTTCCAGGTGATCACTATATAGATCTATGTGTTTTTGACTCATTATAAAAGTATATTATAAGTATATCGCACACCTATGTGTATCACACATATAGATAGCACACCTATACTAGTCCATAAAATTACTTTTGTGACCCTATTAGCTAGCGTTTGGTGTCCCTAACAGCCTGTCCCTGCTCCACACAGCAACCTCTCCCTACACTGGCAAAACACTGAATGTAAAATGGCGGCCAGATCAGGTAGGGGGTATGTCCATGTGCTGAAATGTCTCAATTGGCTGTTCTGTACCACCTGATGGATGTGTCATGGGTCAAAGTTCTTCATAATGTAAAAGAATATGGCGGGCGCGAATATCTCCATATGTTCGCATGTTCGGCGAATCGCGCACATGCATAGTTCGCCGCGAAATGACCGCCGGGTCAACAAACTAAGAGATTGTTCACATTTTTTTATGAAGCAGATGCAAAACATAGATTTTGGCTGTTAGATTTCTTGTAGTTGTAGATATTTCTATTTTATATGTACTATTCAACCAGTGGCGTACCGACAATATAGGCAGACCATGCACTGGCTATGGGGCCTGTGAGGTTAGGGGGCCCGGCCAGGCTGCATGGCTCCACCCCCTTTCCAACCTGAATACACGCTGCATACCAGTAAGACTAGACAGATAAATACCGGCCCCAGTCCTGTGTCCTCCTCCTGATTCCTCCCCTCCTCCTTGCCTCTGCCGGCTAATGGCATTGGCCCCTGCCTCCTGTCTGTCAGAACAAGCCAAGTAAATTTAGCCAATAATCAGGGAGATTCTGTGCTGCCTAGAATGCTTATTGGCCAGATGAGACCTGACCTCTGCTCTGTGTTCTGCCGGTGAAGTGTTACAGTCCAGCACCTCTGTAATGAGAGCAATGTGAGAGCCCTCAGCCCATCCATCTTCCGTGAATCCCGTGGCTGAGATCCTAAATCCTGGAGACCTGCAGGAGAGACTGTACAGATTCAACCAGCAGAGGCAATTGCAGCAGTTGACATCTGTGTGAGTGACTGTGCTGCAATGTGGAGGGAGAAATATGGGGAGGTCTGTGTGGCTTGCACTAGTAGTAATAGCTTACTATAAGTGCAAGACAACCCTTCCCTCATAGACCCAGCACCCCCATAGAAATACGAACCACCCCACCCATGTATGCTTCATGTACTGAGGGACGATCCATTCCTTGCCTCTCATTGCCCTAATACTTTATTTAGCTGGATCCACCCTGAGAACTTGAAGCATACTGCATCTCTATTTATATATATATATATATATATATATACACAGTGCAGACCAAAAGTTTGGACACACCTTCATTCAAAGAGTTTTCTTTATTTTCATGACTATGAAAATTGTAGATTCACACTGAAGGCATCAAAACTATGAATTAACACATGCGGAATTATATACATAAAAAAAAAGTGTGAAACAACTGAAAATATGTCATATTCTAGGTCAGGGATCAGCAACCTTCGGCACTCCAGCTGTGGTGAAACTTCGACTCCCAGCATGCACACTTGCTTAGCTGTTTTCAAAACTCCCATAGAAGTGAATAAAGCATGCTGGGAGTTGTAGTTTCACCACATCTGGAGTGCCAAAGGTTGCTGACCACTGTTCTAGGTTCTTCAAAGTAGCCACCTTTTGCTTTGATTACTGCTTTGCACACTCTTGGCATTCTCTTGATGAGCTTCAAGAGGTAGTCACCTGAAATGGTCTTCCAACAGTTTTGAAGGAGTTCCCAGAGATGCTTAGCACTTGTTGGCCCTTTTGCTTTCACTCTGTGGTCCAGCTCACCCCAAACCATCTCGATTGGGTTCAGGTCCGGTGACTGTAGAGGCCAGGTCATCAGGCGCAGCACCCCATCACTCTCCTTCCTGGTCAAATAGCCCTTACACAGCCTGGAGGTGTGTTGAAAAATAAATGATGGTCCAACTAAACGCAAACCGGATGGAATAGCATGCCGCTGCAAGATGCTGTGGTAGCCATGCTGGTTTAGTATGCCTTCAATTTTGAATAAATCCCCAACAGTGTCACCAGCAAAGCACCCCCACACCATCACACCGCCTCCTCCATGCTTCACGGTGGGAACCAGGCATGTAGAGTCCATCCATTCAACTTTTCAGCGTCGCACAAAGACACAGTGGTTGGAACCAAAGATCTCAAATTTGGACTCATCAGACCAAAGCACAGATTTCCACTGGTCTAATGTCCATTCCTTGTGTTCTTTAGCCCAAACAAGTCTCTTATGCTTGTTGCCTGTCCTTAGCAGTGGTTTCCTAGCAGATATTCTACCATGAAGGCCTGATTCACACAGTCTCCTCTTAACAGTTGTTCTAGAGATGTGTCTGCTGCTAGAACTCTGTGTGGCATTGACCTGGTCTCTAATCTGAGCTGCTGTTAACCTGCGATTTATGAGGCTGGTGACTCGGATGAACTTATCCTCCGCAGCAGAGGTGACTCTTGGTCTTCCTTTCCTTGGGCGGTCCGCATGTGAGACAGTTTCTTTGTAGAGCTTGATGGTTTTTGTGAGTGCACTTGGGGACACTTTCAAAGTTTTCCCAATTTTTCGGACTGACTGACCTTAATTTCTTAAACTAATGATGGCCACTCGTTTTTCTTTACTTAGCTTCTTTTTTCTTGCCATAATGCAAATTCTAACAGTCTATTCAGTAGGACTATCAGCTGTGTATCCACCCGACTTCTCCACAACGCAACTGATGGTCCCAACCCCATTTATAAGGCAAGAAATCCCACTTATTAAACCTGACAGGGCACACCTGTGAAGTGAAAACCATTTCAGGTGACTACCTCCTGAAGCTCATCAAGAGAATGCCAAGAGTGTGCAAAGCAGTAATCAAAGCAAAAGGTGGCTACTTTGAAGAAACTAGAATATGACATATTTTCAGTTGTTTCACACTTTTTTGTTATGTATATAATTCCACATGTGTTAATTCATAGTTTTGATGCCTTCAGTGTGAATCTACAATATTTTATAGTCATGAAAATAAAGAAAACTCTTTGAATGAGAAGGTGTGTCCAAACTTTTGGTCTGTACTGTACATATATATACATATATGGTATATATACAGTATATATATATATATATATATATATATATATATACTCACGTGAAATCAACAGATAGGAACACAATTTTGCGCTTTGAAAGCAACCATTCGCGCAGTCTTGTCAAACATCTCCCGCATTCACAATTCCCAAGTGCGAAGCGCATTGTCTCGGATTGTACTGAATTGGTGACCACATTAGAAACGATGGCAGGCAAATTTAGGGAACAAGGTTATCCCCGCAGACTGTTAGACGAACAAAAGAATAAAATTCTGCATATCAAAACAGAAACAATACCAACCATTTCTGATAAAACTCAAAGAGTACCATTTATGTCCACATACTCGGGATGTAGTATGGAGATAGGACGTATTCTGAAAGACAACTGGAGTATTTTAAGTAGATCTATCAAAGATGTACCAGAGTTTAAATTCCCTCCCCTTCTATCATATCGTAAAAACAAAAATCTTAAAGACCATTTGGTCAGAGCAGATGTTGGCCCCAAGAAAATCAGTGTGCAGCGGACATTGACGCAGCCGGGCCTTGGATGTTATCCTTGTCTCGGCTGCGTCAATTGTCGGCATATCTGTAAATCCAAATCCTTTATACATCCATCTACAAATAAAGAGTATCCCATCAAGTTCCATCTGATTTGTTCTTCACCATATGTAATTTATGTATTGGCTTGCCCCTGCAACCTACTATATGTTGGGGAAACGTCCACAGAGTTAAAAGTGAGATTGAATAATCATAGAAATTCAATAAGGAAAAAACGTACTGATCTACCAGTATCCAGACATTTTGGATCCCTTGGGCATTCAGAGCGGGATTTAAGATGCTGGATCATTGACCAGGTTAGACTTCCCAGAAGAGGCGGCGACCGCATAACACTTTTGAAAAAAAGAGAGTTACGCTGAATATATGACTTGGATAGTCTGCACCCTAGAGGTCTTAATGTTGAGTTCAGGTGAGAGCCACTGGATCCGTGGCTCACTCCCGGTTCCCCCTTATGTTTGTGGTCTGTCCTCCTCACATTTGTATAATGGTGTATGAGAACTGTGAAAGACCAATATGCTATTGCAATTTAATATATGTTTCTCTGGATGTGGATCCCTGAACTTCGACCTTTTGGAGGCAATACGGCCCTATATGGACATCAGTGTTCCTTATTCATGCGTTTCTTAGACATATAACTGTTTCTCAATATGATATGGTTGCCACAATTGGAGAGGGGTCATCCCTCTATGACTGCTAAAATAACCGGCAATTGGGCCCGGACTGTCGGCGGGGATCATGGAAATGTTCCTCTCGGACACTCATGGCTCTCTGGTCTGGTGTCCCGCCTGAAAAGTCGGGATCCCGGTCCAGATGCTGGGACATGTAGGAGATCCCTACAGCGGTCTTATACCTTTGCCATAAATTTGTATCCAGATAGCAGTTAGGCACAGAACACCAACGGAATTATAGGGCATGTTTCCCTTAAGCAAAATGGCAGCCGCATGTTGAATATTTAGAACGCATGCACATGAACCCTGCACCATGACGCATAGGATGATGTCAGTTTGGTCATGCGCAATGAAGAGTTGGAGACACGCGACGAACACGATGGTATATGTGGGCTCCATGGCTACCTAAGGTCGTATTTCTAGGATCCTCATCTATCACTCAATATATTACCACTCATGTAACTAAGAATGTAATTGATATAAAGCATTATGTATGCTTGGTCCCACGCTGGGGGATAGCTTTGAAGCTATAGATTATATGGCACCTATCACTTTATGCACAATGCACTTTTTTTACTCACATGTATCAGATGTATGTAATTTAAATTGATTTTAGCCACACCCTGATGGGTTGGACACTTTGTAGAACTGCTTTTATATGCCTTCACTTTCACTTGTTCCATGCTTGAGAAAGGCTCTTGTGAGCCGAAACGTCGCAAGACTTGCCATAATATGGGTGAATAAACCACAGTTTTTTATCGCTATTCTGGAATGCAGTCCTACTTCTTCTTTTTCTATATATATATATATATATATATATATATATATTTATATTTTTTTTTCTGCTCTGCTATGTACATGTACAGCATTGTGATGGTGAAAGCTCAAACATTCAACCTGCGCCATCAGCTGTTGGTATAACACACTGCTTCAACTGTCAGGACTGGAGCTAGTTCAAATGACACCATTTACACCGTTTGAACATTGCAAACATAATATATAATACACATAAAATGTAAATAAAAGGAAAAAAAATGTAATAAGCAAAAATATCCACTAAAGTTTTCTTAATTAGGGCTCATGCACACGAATGTATTTTGTTTCCGTGTCCGTTGCTTTTTAGCGGAAAATTCTGACTGCACATCATGTGCTCTCTTAATCCGTATGTTTGATGTCTGTTCTATAGTCCTGCACTGTTTTGCAGACAAGAATAGGCATTGTTACAATGGTTCCCCGGTTCCACCCCCCAAAACACAGATGTTGCACGGACGTCATCCGTATTATTTTGCAGATTTGCATTTTGCGGACCGAAAAATACATACGGTCATGTGCATGAGCCTTTATTCTGATTTTCTTCATCAATATCCCTGCAACACCCCACACCCTCACTAATCAGCTATTTTTTTTGGGGTGGGGGGGAGTTTGCTATGGGGCCCCATGATTTCTACAGTATGTACACCCCTGTATTCAACCAAGGTAACCTCCATAGACAAAATGTTTACATCCAAAGTATAAGATTTTTCTTTGCCCATGACTTTCTTTCAAATCATGGTGTGAGATGATAATCCTTTTCCAATTCAATGCACAGCTAAGTACCCATGATATTTATGATATGTTTGAACATGTATCTTCATTGGATACATGCCAGGTAGATATAGGATTGAACATATGACAATGCACGGGTAAAAAATAGCAGATAAAGCCGGATTTACACATTTACTTCTTATTCCATCTTTATCAGTGCGTTCTACTCCATCCCTAGAGGTAAAGTTCTTGTGGGTTCCAACATCTGTTACATCCAGTGTCACTAGAAGAAATACATGATAATGATTACACTCCACTAAAGCTCATCTGGAAAATGTTAATAAGATGTGTCATGCTAGTTGTATTAAAACTGATAATTAGTTCTGCGTAGTTCCACCTTTGTGGATGTTCTGGCCTTCAGCCCATGTTAAAAAAAAGTGTAAGGCCGATTCATTGGCCTGTATTTGTGGGAGGGGCTTGGCCACCTACTTCAACGGCCGGCGCCCTCCCACAAACGTACGTAGTGCAGAGTCCTGTTTGGAAGCGCGCTCGTACCTGGCTGTTCCTTCATGGATCGGGTAAGTGCAGGCGTGCGTGCAGTGGTCGGCCCTTTGGTGCGTAGGGGCCGCCATACGCTGCGCCGGTTTCATCCCTCCTGGCCGCTTCACAAGCGGCACCTTGTCATCCTCTGGAAGGGGGGGGGATGTAGCCAACACGGCACCCCCCTCCTCCACTGCCCAGGCTCGCGCACGGCACCTCTCTCCGGCGGGGGGCGGAGCCAGTGGTCACATGACGACCAAACCCCCCGCCCGCCTCCCCACCCGCTCCCGCCCCCCTCTTCTCGGCCGGCACACAGCCTGTGCCTGCCTCGCTCCCTCGCCGGGTCGGCAGCACAACCAGCTGTGGGCCGGCAACCCCCACTCCCCAAAATCGCCAGGGGGCACATTTTCTCCCCACGCGGTGGAGGTGCCCAGCCGGCGGGGGGCGGCCCCTCGTCCAGTAGGGGGGCACCCCCGCACTGGGCACCCCATCAGGGAGTGGTGGCCCCCCACGTGGCACGTCCTACACAAGGGGGGAGGCATGTCTGATTAGGCCTCCCCCCATGCCAGGGGGCAGCTCCGTTTCCCCACGCGGTGGAGGTGCCCAGCCGGCGGGAGGCGGCCCCCCGTGGAGTAAGGGGGGCACCCCCGCACTGGGCGCCCCATCAGGGACCGGTGAGGCCCCCCACGCGGCACGCTTAGCCTCGGCAAGATGGGGCCCTCGTCGCCAGGGGCCCCCCTGGGCCAACCTCATGCCTGAGGGCTGCGCTGCTCCCCACGCGGCAGAAGTGCTCAGCCGGCGGACGGCGCCACCCAGGGACAGAGAGGGCCCCGCACTGAGCACCCTGTCAGGGACATGCGTCAGCTCTCCACGTGGCACTCGTCTCATGTTTGCAGGGATTGTCAGCCGTTGCCAATATCCATCCCCACGTGGTTCATGGTACCAGGGAACTCCGCGTTCCCCACGTGGTTACCATGGAGCACGGCGGTGCAGGCAACGGCTCGCTCCCCGCCCACATTAAAGTCTGGCACGGGCCGCCGTGCCGCCTAGATAGGTAGGGGTTTTTTCCATCATCAACGCAATGCACTGGAAAAAAAAACAAAAAAAAAAAACACCCTCTCCCACCAGTCACCATACCTCCCCTCACGAACACGTCCTGGTATTGAGCCTCACGCATTGACTGGTTCTTTTGCATTTATTCCGTTGTTGTTTTCCAGGTTCTATACAGTGGTTAGTCTGAGAGAAGTTGGTGGGATCTCAATAGATTTTTCCTTGGCTACCAAGGTAGTGAGGTACACGTCGGGGGATGGGAAGTGGTTGGCCTCAGGCTGGGGTCTCATGTTTTTTTTGTTAACGCACAGGTCATTTTCATTTTATTACACTTCCGTGAAGTCAGTGCATAGGGATTCTCAGTTGGTAAGTACGTCGGGTCTCCTTGCATGGACTCCCGTGTGGCGGTTCCTGGCCATTCCTTCACGGCTCTTCTGGTTCAGTGTGCATACCTCACGGCAATTGTTCACTTTTCTGTACGTGGTCAGACAGCTGCACGGGTGCCAGCGACCATCAGGCTAGTCGGTCATGTTACGTTACTCTTTCCACAGCCGCTATGTCACGTGCTTCGGACATTGTCGACGCGTCGGTGGACGAGGTCGTAGCACAGACATCCGAGAGGGGCAGCACACCGTCCCTACGTGCTTGGACAATTCCTAGGCTGATGGCGGAGTTGACAAAGCGGGGCGTTCCTTTCCCGGCAACCGCTAGGAAAGCAGAACTATATCGGCTGTGGAGAGACTCCCTGGCACCCAGCGCCAATGATCCCCCTGCAACCACGATGCAAACATCGCTGACTCAGATACACGTCATGCTAAACAGTCTGACGTCGGCCGTCACATCCATGCAGGCGAGGTTGGAGTCCATCGAGGCTCGCAGCACAGTCGCACCAGTTTCCTCCCTCGAGGTTCCGGTCGCCTCCACCTCTGCCATAGCAGACATTCGTTCTGCCCAGTCCGTCCCTAACGTGACTCCCTCCCACTATGTCCCGCTCAACATCAGGAAGGACATCCTGGAGGGTAGGGATGTCAATCTTGCGTCTCTACTCATAGCATCCAGGGACCTCTCTGATAGGGTTATAGCTTGTGGAGAAGTGTCGGTGGTACTAAGGAGCCGCGACCACCGGCTCAACCGCAAATTGTCCATCCCGGAATTCGTCATGGCATTTAGTCTTTTCAGGGATGTCATTTGCACTGCCAGGCCGGACAGGAGGGAGGAACTAGACCATTATCTCTTCAGGGTCACAGAGTTGGGTCATAGGTATGGAGGAACCGCGTTCTACGACTACCACTGCTCATTTGCAGCTAAGGCGGCAGCGGCTCTCTCCCAGTTTCAGCACGTCACTGACTGGTCCAACCTGGACACTGAGCTTTTCTGCAGACACTTTGCAGGTCTGAAGGCTCCCTCCTGTTCCGCCTGTCAATCTATCTTCCACTCGGTTGAGTGGTGCGACAAGTCCGCCGTCAGCACGGCATCCTACCCCTCCAGCTCGGCAGCTGGTCCTCTTGAGGTCTTCAGGCCCCCCAGCTCAGTAGACAAGCTGGGCCGGCCCATCATTCAGCTAGGAAGGGCACAGATATGCAACAACTTTAATTATGCCTCTTGTAATTTTGGGCAGTGCCGGTTGTTGCATATCTGTACCAATTGTTTCAGGGCCCACCCCCGAGTAGCATGCTCATTAAAATCCGTAAAAAGCTACATGAGTGTGGTCAATATCAGCCGTCTACAAGAATTCTTGCGAGGCCACCACAACCCTGGGTTTGTTCAGTTCCTGGTGACAGGATTTCACGAGGGTTTCCACACGGGACTGATCACGACTCCAGAGTCCACACACGAGTGCAAAAACCTTCAGTCAGCCGAAAGAAATCCCGCCTCGGTAGACGCACTGATAGAAGCCGAGTTGAGCAAGGGGTTCTTAATCGGTCCCTTTGGTGTGCCCCCTTTTCAACGCTGGAGAGTCAGTCCCGTGGGGGTAGTCACAGGCAAGTTCAGCGGGAAGGAGAGACTCATTATCGACTTGTCGGCCCCACACGGCTCCCAGGTCCCCAGCCTCAACTCCCTCATTCCTTCGGAGGAAGTGGGCATGAGATATGCCTCGATAGACCAGGCTATCGCTATCATCATGAAAACGGGCCCAGGGTCCTGGCTGTCCAAAGCCGACATATCGGATGCCTTCAAGCTGCTTCCCATCATGCCAGCCCTCTGGCAGTGGCACGGCATCAAGTGGAAAGGCCTGTACTATTTCTCCACTAAGCTCACCTTCGGTTCCAAGAGTAGCCCCTGGCTCTTCGATCAGTTGGCTCAGGCACTCCACTGGATCCTGGAACACGTAGTCCTCTGTGAATTTGTCATCCACTACCTGGATGACTTCCTGCTGATTGAGAGGCCAGGGGCACTCCCCCTAGGGCTGGGCAAGTTACTCAGGTGCTTTTCCCAATTAGATGTCCCGGTGTCCCCCAAGAAAGTAGAAGGCCCGGCCACAGTCATCACCTTTCTTGGCATCGAATTAGACTCCCAGCGCATGCTAGCTAGATTGCCGGCGGACAAGTTAACAAGGATTAGAGGAGTCATTCACAGGTTCGCAGTCACGACCGTGGTCACTAAGGCGGACCTTCAGTCTCTTCTGGGCATGTTGAACTTTGCCATGCGCATCATCCCACAGGGCAGAGCTTTCATATCCCGCCTACTCACGCTCTTGAGTTCCGCCCCAGAACAGAACAGCCCAGTGTGCTTGGACAGTCAAGCCCTAGCGGACCTCCACATGTGGGATCATTTCCTGAGCCAGTGGAACGGGGTCTCCTTATTTGTACCCGAGCTGTCGTGTCAGTCGCCTACAGTCTTTTCAGATGCAGCTGCGGGCTCAGGGTTTGCCGCCATTTTCGGCACCCACTGGGTGGCAGACGCATGGCCTGCCGAGGTGGGACAAATCCCAGGCTTCCTCCAGACCTCGGCGCTGTTCGAGCTGTACCCCATTGTGGTAGCCGCCCTCATTTGGGGCAAGTTTTGGGCACGTCAGTCTGTTCTGTTCGTGACTGACAACACAGCCGTAGTGGACATTCTCAATAGTGGAATGTCGAAATCCAGCCAAGTCATGTGTTTTCTCAGACGGTTAGTGCAGCTCTCCCTGCAACACCACTTTCATGTTTTTAGTGCGCATGTGCCAGGTGCTCAGAACGGGGCTGCTGACGCCTTGTCGAGGGCTAACTTCTCCCGTTTCTTCCAGATAATGCCAGAGGCAGATGCGACAGGCGCCACCATCCCTCCTCTCGAGTCCTTAAGGCTAGTGTAGCCGACCACCTTGGGACGGCCCACGCTCTAATACGCCATTCCCTCTCGCCTAACACGACCAGGGCGTACAACACCGGGTGGAAGACGTTCTGCAGGTTTCGAGGAGAATGTCCTCAGGAGGACTCCAGTTTTCCAGAGTACATCCTGGCGTTCATCGGGTATTGCCACTCTGTACGCAAGCTCTCCCACGCTACAGTGAGGTCATACCTGGCGGGAGTGCAACACTTTCTCTCTCTTAGCCACCCCGAGCTAGCATCAGTGTTCACCTTACACACTGTCAAAGCCGCCCTCAAGGGTTTAAGCAAGTGCGGGCCTCAAAGCCAAGTACGCAGGCAGCCGGTCACCGGCCCTCTTTTCCGCAAACTGTCTGATGCCTTGGACGGTAATCCTTTCGGGGTTTTGGCCAGCCTGGTACTTAAATCCGCCATCTACTTGGCCTTCTACGGCTTCCTGAGACCTGGGGAGTTCACCTGTTCACCAGGCAGCGACAATTTCCTCACGGTCAGCCAACTGGTCCAGAACTCCGACGGGTTCACGTTGCTGCTCAAGACGTCTAAGACCTCCCAGTTGGGACCCCCTGTCCAGATATCCTACTTTCCCACAGCACATCAATGGTGTCCCGTCACGGTGCTTCGTCGGTTACGGTCCGCCTTGTCCGGGGCCGGACCGAACAGTCCTCTGTTACCCTTCGGGGTGGTGCCGCTCACCACCCAGCAGTTCATATCCCACGTTAGGTCACTAGTGGCCAGCATGGGCGGCGACCCTGCCACCATTTCGGGCCATTCATTCCGCATAGGCGCGGCGTCCGCGGCCTCCAAGAACCGAGTGCCTGCGCATGTCATTCAGAAACTGGGGCGTTGGCACTCGTCTTGTTTCAACCGTTACATACCACACCCTGAAACCGAAATGTCGGCAGCCTTTCAAACTTTAGCTTTGTAACGTCTTTGCAATAAAATACTTCTGCCTACCAGTATGTCTTTTGCCCTCTTTCAGGCGTCCCTCCACGACACGGTCACGGCACAACTCTGACCGCTTAGGGGTAGGGTAGCTCAGGTAGGACAGACACGTACTTGGTTGCCACGACCACAAGTGTAAGGCCGATTCATTGGCCTGTATTTGTGGGAGGGGCTTGGCCACCTACTTCAATGGCCGGCGCCCTCCCACAAACGTACGTAGTGCAGAGTCCTCCCTCCCACCCACCCTTTTCTCCTGTTACTCTCAAAGGGGATGCCCTCTTTCAGGCGTCCCTCCACGAAACGGTCACGGCACAACTCTGACCGCTTAGGGGTAGGGTAGCTCAGGTAGGACAGACACGTACTTGGTTGCCACGACCACAAATAGGACTATATCAGAAATATTGTATATAAGTATGAAAGGCACACTCTCATTAGTTGCTGCACGGAATGAATTTGGAGACAGTAATAGTAATAAAATTGTATATTTGTATTTTTTACTATTGTATTAAAAATTTGTAAGGAAATGTAGTAAAAAATAAACTTATGGTAAAAAAAAGTTTTTTTTATAAATTAGGCCACTGAGGAAGGAGCAGTAATAGGCTCCGAAACGCGTTTGGTGAAAGGAACTCGAGGGTTACACAAGTTAAGATTACCGCTGAAATTATTCGAAATATTGTTTTTGCCGCCTCCCCGCAAGATCAAAGAGCTAAAAGCCAATCACAATCCGACACTCCAAAAGTGAACTTCCGCCCTGAAACTAAGGATGAATCACAACCACCTCCAGGAGTGATGTGTTGCTCCGCCTTGTCACGTGGGACGCCACAACATAAACATAACGGACCAGGTGGGACGCCGCGTAGGTCCTTGCAGGGCAAAAAGAGATTGCGGACGACACGAATGAATAGAGCAACATACAGAGGAGTGGTAAAGTACTAAAAATACAACATTTTAATCAATCAAAATGGAATTATTATTATTTTTTGCTCCATAATCTTTTACCTATAGGATTTATTAGTGACTTTTACTTGACTACTACTCAAACAGGCCAAATATCTTTGGAAAATATTTGAAGGAACTGTCCCCAAAAAAACAAAGCCTATATATATTTTATCTGAAGTACTGTATAATACTCAGCATATATATATATTCAGCCAAGGTCTGACACTTTATGTACCCGGTTTAAGTCTATACATCCATGTACCCGGTGTATCTATGTACTCAGCACCATATTAAGCACTTGGCACTTTAATCAGCATTTATAAACATTTTGTATTCAGACCAAATCTGGCATTCGATGTATTCAGCTTAACTGTTTATATCTATGTATTCAGCACATTTATGTACCCAGCACTATATTGAGCACTTGGCACTTAATGTATTTGATGTATTCAGCAAAGGTGGATATGACATATAATTGTAACTAAACTCATTACAATTCCATACATCCTAGCCGAATATCCATCATAAATCCAAACACAGATATCCAACACAAAGAGAAGACCTCTATCACCATTTTTTTTTAATAAAAAAACTATTTTACCATGAATGTATTTTTTACAAAATTTCCTTACAAATTTTTTATACAATAGTAAAAAATTAAAATATACAATTTGATTACTATTACTATCTCCAAATTCATTCCGTGCAGCAACTAATGAGAGTGTGCCTTTCATACTTATCTACAATTTTTCTCCTACATCCAACGGCCTTTGGGTGTGCCGATGATAAAGCACCTAATTCCATAATACTAGACTGGTGAGCCACTGCATAAAATATCTCTATATCAGAAATATGTTGCTCATGCGCTCCTTTGTGTTAGGATATTCATCATAAAGAGAAGACTCCCCACCTCTATCACCATTTTTTTTATCAAAAAACTTTTCTTTTCTTTTTTTATCAAAAACCTTTTTTACCATAAATGTATTTTTTTCACTAAATTTCCTTACAAATTTTTAATACAATAAATGATAGAGCAACTTATTTCATAATACTAGACTGGTGAGCCACTGCATAAAATATTTCTATATCAGAAATATGTTGCTCATGCACTCCTCTGTGTTAGGAACCTTAAAGTGAATGGTCACCTTTTATCATCATGTCATCTTTGAATTCAATATTCTCTGCTGATTCATTTCTCAATGTATCTTTATAGTGGTCTACAAATACTTTCTGTCTGCAGCCACCACTAGAGGAGACTAATGGGAGCTTACTGCATACTGTGAGTTTTTTTTGTATAAGAACAGTATGCAATTAGAGGGTAATCTCCTTATAGTGGTGGTTGCAGACAGCAGCATGTTGTTTTTTAAAATGTCTATGCGAGGCATTTGGAGCTCTATATTACAAAACAACAGAGCTCTAACCATGAAAAAATTATACTAAGAAATTAATTAGCACATAATTCTGATGAAAAAGAAAACTTAATGCAGTTCTGTGGTTGGAATTTAAGCATTTAAAAATACATATAAAATTGATTGCAGATGAAATATATACGGATCTCCTTTCCAAGCCAGCAATGCACTGGTATTATATTATAAGGGGACTTTATATTCATTTATCTATAGCTGAGCTTCCTAGAATTTTTCTAACGTGGTCCCACCGCCTAGAACATGGTAACAACTTGGCTAGAAAAGGAGTCAAAATCCTGGCAAAAGAATATTGTTCAGCATTTCTTTAATTTGTCGCCAGAATCCAGTGTAAAATTAAAGGGGTTTTGCCATCTCAGACAATGGGGCATAACGCTAGGGACCCTCACCTACAATGAGATCCGAGCGGGGAAATGAATGGAGGGCACACTGCGCACGCACAGCCGCCCTCCATTCATTTCTATGGGGCCGCCGAAAATAGCCGACCGCTTGCTCGGCTATTTCCATCTGCCCCATAGAAATGAATGGGAACAGGAGCCGCACGTGACCGGTGCTCTCCCATTCACTTCTATGGGAGCAGCGGGGAACAGCGCTTAGTTGTAGAAAGGCCCCCGGGAAATCCGGGGTCCTCCAGCCACAGCTCTCCCAGCTCCCAGCTCCGCACCTATCAGACAATGGGGGCATATCCTAGCAATATGCCCCTATTGTCTGAGATGGGAATACCCTTTTAAAATGAAAAGGGTCAATTACTGTATGTTGCTAGACCAGATATTGTTGCAGCCATAAACAGGCATATGCAGCATGAACGATCAGAATATGAAGAAAAACTGTCAAAACTGCCTTTCCGGCTGCACCACAGCATCCACAGGGGCAAACCTCTGAGAAGCATTGAGCTACCGTATATCAAAGCAGGAGCGAGGCTTTCAGGCACCAATGGTTTTCTTCTTACTCTATTACTGCAGCATTTACAGACGCTTTTCTGACCCTGTTAGATGTAGTATGTGTCTCTAATTTGACAAAGAAAATGACCAGATTTTCCACCTCTAAATCATTTGCAAGGTTGTTACCTCGCTATTTGGAAAAGTTTTAAAAGAATGTGCGTGTTCATTTGGAACAAGTATGTAATTTCATATTTGATTAAACTCAGTGGGGCAGATTTACTATTGCAAAGGTGCCATAATTCTGCTGCACATTCCTTACATTTATTAAAGGGACTTCAGTCAGAAAGGGGTATTTTTTGAATTCTATATTCATAGAAAGCAATTTTTAAGAAGTTTTTGCTTTTTTTCATTTTGGCATTGCCATTGAAATTTAAATACAAACTTTTATCCTTCTGTAGCAGTTTGCACAGTGAGATAAAACTTCTGTATAGGGATCCTATAAAGTATAATGGTGATTTTTAAAGTCACAAAAAAGTACTCTTGCAACAAATTGAGTACACTTGCAACTCTTTTTCTGACTTTTTAAAACATTTAAAGTGATAAATGTGGCTAAAATGTAACTCTGACCACAAAATATAAAATTTTGGCACAAAAAATAAAATATGGCACAAAACACATAAAAATGTCACAAAAGCTGCTTAATTTTTTCACAAAATCTATTCCACAGATAAAACAGCAAAACACTCCACATTTTGGAGGCAGCACATTTGATACATTACCCCCTAAGCTTCCATTGTTTAAATCTTACAGTATTATTCTTAGAGAAGGAGGCACCAGTTGAGGTTTGCTCCACCTCCATTCTTCATCAACCTGTGATCTATGCTCTAAAATGCTGGTGTCACGTTCTGGAAGACAAGCAGACCTCCAGAATGTCTCTCCAACTTGACAAGACGGATTACAGACCAGGAACAGCAACAGCAACTGAATACTTTAATACACATGTAATAAACAAACATGACATTAACCACTGGACAAGCAGGCAAGGGTATTGTGACACATACTTCCACTGGATCAAGTGCACCAGTTTGACTTGGGGCCAACCCCAGAGGGCGGAATTAAGTGAGCCCCATTCTTCACAGAGCCCCTGGTGGTGGGGATGAACTTGGCCAAGGGCTCCCCAGGCCGCACCTCCAGGACTGTTCCGGTGCACTTGGCCACTCGCCTGCAGAGACAGATGCTGATGCAAGCACAAGTGGTTCACAAAAATATAAGACTACTAGACTGGAACCCAGGAACATGAAACCAACAAAAACACAGGACACTGTACAGATGAGACAAAACTTGTTGAAGTTTGACAAATTTTTCTAAATTTGCTCATCTCGATGCTCGGCACATGGCGGTATTCAGCCGAATACCGCATGTGCTCGAGCACAATGCTCGAGTCTCCTCCCCGCACATTTGTTGGCTGCTATGCAGTCAATAAACATGCAGGTAAGTTCTGCCCTTCACTGTAATGCCGTAGCCATGTTGGTTACTGGCATTACAGTGATTGGCTGTCCGGAACGCGTCATTGGGTGCTCTATAGCACCCGATGATACGTGTTTGGCTCAGTGTTAGTCAGGGAGAGCTGTGCTGAAGAAGGTAAAGATAGTGTTGGGAGTACATTTTATTTTTGTAAGTTTAAAAACTTGTCAGAGACCCAAAAGTCCTTTTAAAGGACTATTGTTGTGTGTGGCAGCAATATTTATTTTTAGCGCATCCTGCGCTAAATATCGTGCAATAGTTAGACCGCTGCAGACAGTGACATTATCTGTGCTACATCTCCTGTGTAATGTGTGCGCATCACAAAAATATCTGTGACATCCAGTGTACTTTTTCCGTAGACGGTGTCCGCTGCAGACAGTTACATTAGCTGCGCTACATCTCCTGTGTAACGTGTGCACATCCCAAAAATATCAGTGACATCAAGTGTACTTTTTCCGTAGACGGTGTCCACTGCAGACAGTGACATTAGCTGTGCTACATCTCCTGTGTAACGTGTGCTCATCCAAAAAATATCAGTGACATGCAGTGTACTTTTTCCGTAGACGGTGTCCACTGCGGACAGTGACATTATCTGGGGTATATCTCCTGTGTAACGTTTCCACATCCCAAATACCTGTGACATTCCCTGTAATTTTATATTAGCCGCTGCTGACAATAGTGACATTATCAGCTGTATTTTTCTTGTGTTACTTGTGCGTATCCCAAAAATATCTGACATCAAGTGTACTTTTTTCGTAGACAGTGTCCACTGCAGACAGTGACATTAGCTGCACTATATCTCCTGTGTAACATGTGCACATCCCAAAAATATCAGTGACATCCAGTGTACTTTTGTACATGGTGTCCGCTGTGGACAGTGACATTACCTGGGGTACATCTCCTGTGTAACGTTTCCACATCCCAAATACCTGTGACATTCCCAGTAATTTTATAATAGCCGCTGGTGACAGCATTAACATTATCTGCGGTATATCTCCTACCGTATGTGACGTTTCCACATCCCAAATACCTGTGATATTCCCTGCAATTTTTTATTAGCCGCTGGTGATATTAGCGACATTATCTGTATGTCTCCTCTGTAACGTTTCCACATCCCAAATACCTGTGACATTCCATGTAATTTTTTTGTGCCTGCTGCCAGAGCACAAGAAAAACAATCATCCACAATACCTAGCTTCATGTCCCAGTTTGCAGGGCAGCGCAGGACAATGCTCTCAAAGTCAGACCAGTGCGACCTGGTCAGAGCTTGTGCAAGGATTTTTGCCACCCTAGGCAAAAGCTAATTTTGCCGCCCCCTTAACTCCACCTATTGACCACGCCCTTGACCCGCCGCTTTTTTCAGCCACCTATTGCATGCAACATTTTACTTGACCAGCTAACTTTAGATATTCTACAGCAGTCCCGTTACAATCCCTCCTCCCCCCAATCAGCCTTTCGAGCAAATAATAAAACTTGTAAAATAGAACATTTAATAAAAAAATTTCAATTGCAAACATTTTCTCATATGCAAAACATAAAATAGCAGCATTGCACATATATCCAGTACCAACAGGATTTTCAAACATAACATAAAAATTACAATATAAATAGAAATATTTAAACAGTATAGAATGGTAAAATAAATAGCCAAAAAATGAAAAACACTTTGAGAAAGGAGAGATATTAAAGACTAATATTCCAATATTTCTAACACCTCAAATACAGTACAAAAAATAAAAATAATGTCAATAAACTGAAGTACAAAAGTGCAAATTGTGATTATATCATAGTGCAAAACAACAAAGTGCAAACTAATATAACAGTGCATAACAGTACAAACTTAAATACAATCAATAATGCAAGTGCCAATCTGTGATCTTTATGCTGTAAAAGCATAATGTCACCAAGGCTATTGGGTCTACAAAAAATTGACTTTTCTTTCTTTAGCATTAGCAAAGTCCTTTAGCAATATCTCAAAATCAATATCTTGAGCAATGGCATTCTCCAATAGACAGCATGGCAAGACCCACCAGCCGTTCTTGAGACATTGAAGACCGCTGATAATTTTTTATGATTTTCAGTTTTGAGAAGCTTCTTTCACCTGAAGCCACTGTGATGGGGAGTGTCAGCAGTATTCGAAATGCTATTGCTACATTTGGAGTAAAACCATTCCTGACGGCATAGCCCAGAACATCAATTGGTGTTATGCTTGGTGATACAACAGGAGCCAAAATACTGAGCTCTTCATACAGCTGCATTCCATCAATATCTTCATCCTTGGACTTTTTGTCAGTTACTTCAAAATGTTTTTATTGTTTCATAAATATCAATTTGGATACTCGCCGATAGGCGTGAAAAGATTAACATTGACAATCATATATATAAATCGGCATGTTTAGATCACAGCCAATACAAAAGTCATACATATATTAATATAATCGATATATCACATATCCTGGTAAAACATACATATGGAGAAACAATTCCAAAATGTAGAAACAAGGAGGGAGGCAAGGGGAGGGGGAAAGTCAGAGGGGAGGGGGGTATAGGATAATATGAGTCTAGAGGTCTCATGCTCCTTCACAACCTGCTCTAGTCATACATTTCCAAAATGGATTTCTAGCTTAATCAGTGAATCCTCTAAACTTCCTCCATGGGCCCCAGATCTCCGAGAAACGTTGAGGTGTTCTAGCATCCCAATGTGCTATTTGTTCCAATCTAAAGATCTGGTCACATTTCATAAACCAATGTTGCAATGCTGGGGGATCCACCTTTCTCCAGTACACTGCCACCAGAAGACGTGCTGCTGCTAATAGTATCTTACACAAGGTGTGAACCCCTTTCGATTTGGTACTGGTTAATTCCCCTGTTAGACCAAAAAGACACAGTTTAGGTGACTCTCGAACTGTTATCCTGCACACTTGGGATAAGACCTTACATACTTCTTGCCAATAGGTTAGGATTTTAGGACATGACCACCAAATATGACTATGAGACCCAATATTTATTTCACACCTCCAGCAAGTGGGGCTGACCTCTGGGAACATAGTGTGCAACCGTTGTGGAGTATAATACCAGCGTGTGAGGACTTTATAGCTATTTTCTTGCAATTTCACACATCTAGAGACTTTCCCTGGAGCCATTAATACCTTTGGCAATTCCCATTGATCAAATTTTATGGCTAGTTCCTCCTCCCATTTATCAATAAACGTACATCTATTGGTATCATTTGAGGAAATGATCGAGGAATATAAATGGGAAATCTTCTTTTTAGGTTCTAGCTTTTGCAAGGCCATTTTTTCAAATTTTGTATGATCTGAGCCCCATATTGGAGCTCTAGTTAGTTTTTTGAAGATATGATAACAATGTGTAATTTGGAATATAGTACATCTTTTCAAAGCAGGATGTAACTGCAATTCTGATAATGTTGGCAAATCCGCATCTTGGCACAAGGACAATATTGGCGTCGCATTACTCTTGTCCCCTTCTCTGACCGTGTTCCAGAAACATAGATTTGACTGACAAAGAACGTCCCTTACTTGCATAAGTAGAGCATAATTAGGTATCAGCTTCTGAAGCATATACATCCTACACCATCGGGAAATTGTGTGTTTAGTTATTGAGCTATGTGTTATAAGTATTTTGTTTACCTTTGTCAAATCTAGGAAAAGCAGGGACCTTAAAGGGAGATTCGACATCGCTTCTTCCACTTTAATGTCTAGTCGATCTGGAGAGGAACGTAGCCAATCTAAACCTCTAGTACAAAGAATTGCCTTATGATAAGTATAAACGTCTGGTATTCCCATACCCCCTCTCGTGGGATGCCGGATTACATATGATGAGGGCATTCTCGCTTTCTTTCCCCCCCATAAAAATCTAAGAAATATCTTCTGAACTTTTTTAAAAAAGGCCAGGGGGATAGGAATTGGTAATGCTTGCAAGTAATAAAGCACTTTAGGGAGGAGTATTGTTTTTATAAGGGATTTGCGGCCAAACCAAGAGACAAAGGGGATATCCCAGCTACTTATCAAAGTCTCTAATTGTTGAGGAATAGGCAGGAAATTTTCCTTATACAGCTGATTAAACGTAGGTGTAAGTTCTATTCCTAAAAAGGTTATGGCTTTTGACGTCCATTGGAAGGATGTAGAGTTTTGCAAAGCAGTCTGTTCATGCGCCGGCAAAGATACGTTCAAAACTGTTGATTTTGAGAAATTAACAGAGAAGTTAGAGACTTCGTGAAATTGACCCAGAATAGACATAATCGCTGGGAACGCCTCTTTTGGGTTTGTGACTATAAGGAGGACATCGTCCGCGAACGCGGCTGTTGAGTGTATTGTCTTACCCACTGTCATCCCACCTATCTCTTGGTTCTGTCGAAAAGCCTGTAGCAAGGTTTCTATTGTCAATATGAACAACAGAGGAGACAAGGGACATCCTTGCCGAGTACCATTCGTTATTTTGAAGGCAGGGGAGAGAGTGCCATTCACTAGGATTCTTGCTGTTGGGTTTCGATACATCGCCATTACCCCACCAATAAATGACTGGGGAACACCGAACCTGGCTAATGTTTGGGACATAAATCGCCAATCCACTCTGTCAAAAGCCTTTTCGGCGTCCATACTGAGCAAAATCAAAGGTGTAAATGTGCGTTTTGCCAATTGCATAAGGTGTATCACTCTAATAATGTTGTTTTTGCCTTCTCTGCCTGGCACAAACCCTACTTGTTCTGGGGAGATTAGGTCCGGCAAGAATTTTTTCAATCGATTTGCTAACATTTTTGCATAAAGCTTAAGGTCATTATTTAGCAGTGATATTGGCCTATAATTTGCACAGTGTGAGTGGTCTTTTTTTGGTTTAGGGATAATGGATATTTGTGCTTGCAGCATGTCACTATTGAAGGCTCCTCCCTCCCTCGCTTCATTACATGTTTTCAAGAAAAATGGGAGTAGGATCTCTTTGAAGGTGGTGTAATATGAAACCGGGAAACCGTCTGGCCCTGGGCTTTTATGAAGAGGGGATTCTTTCAGTGCAAGTTGTAGCTCTGTTAGTGTAAACGGGACATCTAAAGATACTGACTGTTCTCTAGTTAATACGGGTAAGTTTAGATTATCTAGCCAACATTTGGTTGCTAACTTTAAATTTTCTGCCCCAGAATGAGAAAGTGTACCCCTTAGATTATAGAGTTGGCTATAAAAGTCACAGAATTGTTGAGCAATTAAGTTGGTTTTGCGTACTATGTCAGAGTTAGGTGTCCTAATGTTGGGTATATATGAGGATATTCTCAGTTTCTTAATCTGGGATAAAAGCACTTTGGTGGCTTTATTACCATGAGCATAGAATTTATATCTCGTGGAGAGAAATAATTTTGCAGTGTTAGCATTTAATAGGTTTTTCATTTCCGAACGGAGATTCTCTAGTTGTGTTAATGGACTTTTTGTCAGTTAATACGGTTTGTAGCTCCATACCGCTCTTTAAGAGTTGCTCCCTATCTATGTCTTTAAGCTTCCTAATGTCATACAAAAAATTAAAATTGTTGCTATGATCTTTAAGCTGTTCAAATCTCTCTTGAACAGATTTGATTACAACATCCAAGATGGTATAGAAACACTCAACCTTAAACTGTTTTTGGGGATCTTGGATTTGGTTCATCTTGTCTCTCATAGGAAAAAAGTATCTTCTTTTTTCTGTGCTTATGCAATGTAGAAGGGAACACAGGATCAATTTCCATTTCTGATGCCATCATTTTTGCTTCTGTAACTCCTTGTCACGACCGCTATCCCAGCAGCAGTCGTGTCGCACCAGACGGAGGGGAAGGGGGACCCTTATCTACGGATGGGAAATAGAATGACCACCCCTGACTAACCCTAAGCTGGCACCTGTCTGCCCTGATACCCTAGACGGGGTGTGAACCCGTGCGACGAGCAGGATGCCTAAACACTCAGTCACCCTAAGAAGACAAGACTGGGGAAAGGCAGATGGGAGCACTAGTCACCATCACTCATGTCTAGGAGAACAACAGGGGAAGACAGCAACAAACAAACAATCTCCAGCAGAGATAGACTTATCCAGTCACGAGCAGAGAAGGTGATCCCAATAACGACAGTCCACGCCAGACAAGAGCTCCACAGCAATACCGTCAACCGATCTCCTTCAAAGGTCAGAATAGCACTGGCAGTAATGACTATATCTGGCAATGACTGCAAGTGAAACTGAAACTAATATAGTAGCTGGGAGTGGCAGACAGAACTCACCTGAGAAGGATGCCTACAAACTCCCAGTCAGGACAAAAAGGTTCACAAGGCAAAACCCAGATGACATACCCTGAACCACGGAGCAAACTCACAAGCTATCGCGAGTAGCAAGTCGCTGCGACCTTCTCCTCCCAGACCTGTCTGGATCAGTGACAGTCGTGACACTCCTCAAATCCAGTGCCAGACCGATAATTTTCCAAGTAGCTCTTGCTAGCTTCTAAAAGCTCCACCACATCTAGCAAGTAAATAGTTTGACTTTGAAGAAGTTTGCTTACTTTGTTTATGCGATTTAATATGCTATACCACATTGCTGTCAAACACACAAATGTAAACTTGTTTAGCTCTTGTGCCAATGATGCAGCCTCATTTCTTGCAAAAGAAGAAAATGCTGCATCTTCCTCAATTTCCGTCAGTGTGTCATATATTTCTCACATTTGAAATCGAAGAAAGATGAATGGCATCAAATCTTGTGTCTGATAGTGGCTTCATAGTCAGCCTACTGATGTGCTTCTTTAGATTGTCCCAACGATTTGTCAAGCCAGACATAAACACATATATTTTCTGCAGAGTACCAAAATATGAACTGGCTTGCCAACAACACATAGCAGCGTCATTGACAACAAGGTTTAACAAATGAGCACTGCAAAGAACATAGAATGCACGTGAATTCAAATCTTTGATTCTTTTCTGGACGCCAGAGTGCTTGCCTTTCATGTTAGACGTGTGGAGGTTCACAGTAGTACCATCATTCTAAAATATAACTTTTAATATTTATATATAAAACAGTTAGTACACCCTTCAAAATATATAATAAATGATAAGAAGAAAAAGAAAATGAAAATCAGAATCTAGGGGCAGATATAACTTGCAAAATAATAGATGTCCGGTTATTTGATGTTATAAAGAACCTACGGGGGGCAGTAACCCTAATTCTGGCCCTAGTGTAGCAGCCCTGCCTAAATACAGAATAGCCGCCCCGATAGGGGCGATCCCGTCTCTTGTGCCTCCTGGTGTCCCTTATTATCCCTCGCAAGAGGTGGATGCCTATGTAATAGAGGACCCTAGTGAGGACACATAGACTATTCTACACAACAAAACACAAAAAACATCAGTATAGATACCCAAAATAAGTGACAAAAACACCCAGTTACCAAGTATGAACAAAGAAAAGAAAAAAGGTCAAATGTCCAAAACCGTCCCTACGCGTTTCGCCTGGTTGATGTCAGGCTCATCAGGGAACATATTTGACAATGATTATCTATCACCATATAAAGTTACAAATATTATTATAATACAAATGCGAGTTTATTCTCTTTTTAATTTTTATTTTTCTCTTTGAAGATAGTCAGAGATAAATTGGAACATATAGTAAGAATACAGTAGGCCAATAGGTAGAAAACGTCGATCAATCAATTTGATAAGAGGCTTTGACCAGTTATTTTTAGTGAGAGATGAATGAATGGGTAGATGATAGGGTCTCATTTTTAATGAAAGGAGCCTCAAACCATTCACGTATCTCGTACTATACACTATGGCCAAACTGGGGTGTACCAAATCATATATCTAGGTATACAGCCCAGTTTTGTAATAGAACAGTGCCTGTATGTTTATACCAGGCCGAAAGATATAAGATACAAGTAAATCGGACAACAATGGTATAACAGTATATACTGGTAATAAGTCAGCTCTAACGACTGAACCACATAAATGTATATAGCGTCACCAAATAAATATGTAATATTAGATGATATTGCATATGACGCATTAGGTGGTCATGATTATTAAGATATAAGGGATATGATGATTCCAGAAGATACATTGGACGACTTAAATAAAGCAACGCAAAGTCTATAGACTCATTCAATCCAGCTGGTGTAACAGTATTTAACCTAAATATCCACCTTGATTCTTTTTGTTTCAACAATTTGTCTAGGTCCCCACCTCTTTTGGACATTTTTATAACCTCAATCATCAAGAACTGCATGGTTTTGATGGATCCAGCATGTCTGCTCCATACATGTCTAGATATGGGTTTATCCCGTTTATTGCGTATATCCCCGATATGCTCAAGGATACGTTTTTTAAAAATCCTTTTGGTCTTACCTATATATTTGAGTCCACAGTCACATTGAGCCATATAAATAACCCCAGAAGTATTACAATTAGCAAAGTTACGGGCATGAAAAATTCGATCTCCCGTACTATTAGAAAAGGTTTTCCTTAGAGTTATGAATGTGCAGGCCTTGCATTTGCCACACTTATATGTGCCCACCTGTCTATTGGACAACCAAGTGTTCTTTTCTGGGGGCTCAAAGTGACTGTGGACTAATGTGTCGCCAACATTGCGCCCACGTCTATAGGTTATAGCCGGATTTTCAGATAGTACTTGTGTTAAATCGGGGTCTGTCTTTAGTAGAGACCAATACCGGTTTAAAATGTCTCGAACCTGTTGGGACTCAGAATCAAAAGTACCAACAATTCTTATTGGGTCTTGAGGATTTGTTGTCTTAATTTGTGAATGTAATAAAGCAGTACGATCCTTAGATTTAGCCCAATCCCATGCTTTGTGTAAGCAAGGGCTTGGATATCCCCTCTGTTTAAACCGGTCAAAAAGTTTTGATGCTTCATGTGTAAATTTTTTATTGTCTGAGCAGTTTCTGCGAACTCTTAAAAACTGCCCCTTTGGGATGCCCCTCTTAAGGGGAGTGGGGTGAAAGCTGTCCCAGCGTAAAAGACTGTTGGTCGGTCGAAGTCTTTTTCCCAAAGAGCGTTGTCTTGATGTTGTTGTGTTCGTCTCTCTCTAGACACACATCCAAAAAATTTATACTGTTGCGATGTATTTCAGACGTGAAAAACAGTCCAATATGATTGGAATTAAGTGTGTCCATTAATTGCTGAAACTCATCAGCTGTCCCAGACCATAGAAGAAAAATATCGTCTATGAATCTGGACCAGAGTGTGATAAACCTGGTCCAAGATGTCATAGATTCAGCAAACACGACTGTGTCCTCCCACCAGCCCAGGAGTAGATTGGCATACGTCGGTGCACAAGGGCTACCCATCGCTGTACCCCTGAGCTGGTGGTAGAAGCGGTCATCAAAAATAAAATAATTATGTGTCAATATGAAATTGAGAAGTTGGAGGATAAATTGTTAGACGCGTTGTCATAACCTTGATCTCTAATATCCCTTAATGGTATGTTAAGTTTGTCAAGCTCTGCCAGAATTGATTCAGTCAAACTTTCTCCAGTTGAACTATATATTGGGATGAATCCAAGAAACCTTTCTTCAATTTTCACTTTAGGGCTTGTAGTTATTGAGTCCCCTTGTCTGATCGACACAAATCTAACAATGATGGTCATCTGTTCCACAAGAGCAACATCTGGGGTGCAGTCAAGGATGATAGAATAGTATTTGGCATTTGTTAAAAGTAACACAATCCGTCTTGTTATTTCTTTGGAAATGATGGCAATCAATTCATTTTGGATATCCTTTTCCAGGTAATGGCAATGAATTTCTGAATTAGTTATTTTTGTAAGGTGGTTCTGCATCACTGTATCAAAGGTAGCCAGAATCTCCACAAGTTGCAAGTAATTGCAGTTGTTTTTACTGTAAAGTGTATCATTGCTTCCTCTGAAAGCCAAGCATTTCTTACCAAGATATTGGACGATGGCTACAAGGCGCTGGAGAACATTTTGCCAGTGCTGAGTTTCTGCTATTAACAATCTCTGGTAGGACTGGTCAATAGTTCTTTCTGATCCAAGCCTCATCAATAACTCATTCCACCTTCCCAAAGAAGCAAGATGATATGCAGACTGTTCGTGTGCACTCAAAATATGAGATATATTTCTCCAGTCAGTGACACCTCCAGCAGTCAGACTTATTTGTTTCTTTACAAACAGTTTGCAACAAAAACAAAACACTCTGTTTAGTGTGGTAGAGTAAATTAGCCAATGTCTGTTTTGCACTTCTCCATTTCCAAAGTGGTGTTTGTAATGGACTGCTGTAAAACATCTCTTAGATGCATCTCTTGGAAATGCAAAGTCTTTGCTGGGCCGTTCATTACGATGGTATCCCGAAATGAGGTAGTAATGACCAGTTTGCTGGATCAGCGATATCCAGGGGTAATGCAGTGATCTCCATTTCTTGTTCTATTAGTTGTGGTGATTTTGGAGAGGTCACTTCTTCAGTATCTGTGTAACTTTTCTCTATAACAGATTGCTCACTAACAGTTGTTGATGTTGACTGTCATGTTGAAGGTCCTTCATCTGTGTCCATATGCACTGGATCGTCTTCAGCTACACAATATGATTCCTCATCAGCTTGTGTGGCTTGTTTTTGACCAACACTCAAGAATTTGCTTAACAATCCAGCCACATTTTTTTTTGGGCAACATCTTGAAGTTTTCTTTTCCTTTTGAAACCTGCACCCAGCCCCCACTACGTAATATTGCCCCACAGACACAGTGCACACAGCCCTCCAGCCAGGCTCCATTATGTAATTTGCCCCAGAGTGCCCCAGCTCCCACTACGTAATATTGCCCCACAGACACAGTGCACACTGCCCTCTAGCCAGGCTCCATTATGTAATTTGCCCCCCAGCCCCCACGTACGTAATATTGCCCCACTGACACATATAGCCCCATCCTCCTCTTTCATCATTTCAACATGCTTATTCGTCGCATATAATGCCCTCGTATATATGCACTCGCATATAATTTTTTACAGGGTCAGCTCACCCTCAGGCCCTCTCATATAATTTTTACAGGGTCAGCTCACCCACAGGCCCTCTCATTTAATTTTTTACAGGGTTAGCTCACCCGCAAGCCCTCTTGGATCATTTTTTTATCAGTTCAGCTCACCCGCAGGCCCTCTCATAGTTTTTTTTACAGGGTCAGCTCATCCGCAGGCCCTCTCATTAAAGTTTTTACAGGGTCAGCTCACCTACAGGCCCTCTCATTAAATTTTTTACAGGGTCAGCTCCCCAGCATGCTCTCACCCATAATGTTTTAGATGGTCAGTTTAGCAGCAGACCCTCACCCCTAATGTTTTTGAGGATCACCAGCAGGCCATCAATTATAGTTTTTCCGTAGATGGTGCCCGCTGCGAACAGTTAAATTATCCACACCATATCTGCTGTGTAAAGTGTGTGGATATAAAAAATAAAATCTTTTAGAGGGTCAGCTCACCTGCCGGCCCTCAGCTGAAATCTTTTCGAATGCCAGCTCACCAGCAATCCCTCAGCGGAAATCTTTTAGAGGGTCAGCTCTCCTGCAGGCCCTCGTATATCTATGAGATACAGTGTACCTTTGCCGTAGACGCTGCGAACAGTGTCATTACCTGTGGTACCTCTCCTGTATAACGTTTCCTTAACCTAAATACCTATGACATTCCCTGTAATCTTTTAGTACTCATTCCAATGACAGGGCCTCTTAATTTCTCGTCACTACCTCCCTGAGTCGGGAGTGGGTAATTTGCTCGCCCTGCCTTTCTTGGAAGTGGTAGCCATAGCTGTGACTCAGGTTCCCTCTCTGGAAGCAAACTCTGAATCCGTTACCCATGGTCACATGGTAGTTAAAAGAACATTGAAAGTTGATAGGGAAGACATCCAAATGAATTAACAACATCACTGGGACGTGTGATCACCCAGAAGTTATTTAGAGTCAACAAACCTGCAGCAGGCCCTTGCACATAATGTTTGAGAGGGTCAGCTCACCAGCATGCTCTCACCTACAATCTATTATAGGGTCAGCTTACCAGCAGTACCACCAGCGGTGTTCAACGGCCATGCACTACCACCCACAGAATCGAGAAAGAGGTATCGATCTGTCAATCCTTTCCTTGTCCGGGCCGGGTGAGATTTCCCGTGCATAGTAAAATTAAGCAGCAGGCTCCACTCCTGGTGGTGCCCTTCCGTCAATTAGTTTAAGTTTCAGCTTTGCAACCATACTTCCCCCGGAACCCAAAGAGTTTGTTTTCCCAGAAAATGCTCAGTGGGTAATAGGAATAAAGACACCGGATCGCCTGTGGGATCGTCTTCGACGAACCGTAAAAAAACACCACAATTTACCCCATTTTGGAAAGCAGACACCCCAAGGTATTCAGTGAGGGGCATGGCGAGTTCATCGAATTTTTTTTTTTTGGCACAAGTTAGCGGAAAATGTTTTTTTTTTCTTTTCTTACAAAGTCCCATATTCCACTAACTTGTGACAAAAAATAAAATTTTACATGAACTCGCCATGCCCCTCACGGAATACCTTGGGGTGTCTTCTTTCCAAAATGGGGTCACTTGTGGGGTATCTATACTGCCCTGGTATTTTATTGGCCCTAAAGCGTGAGAAGAAGTCTGGAATCCAAATGTCTAAAAATGCCCTCCTAAAAGGTACTCATTGGAATTTGGGCCCCTTTGCGCACCTAGGCTTAAAAAAAGTGTCACATGTGGTATCGCCGTACTCAGGAGAAGTAGGGCAATGTGTTTTGGGGTGTATTTTTACATATACCCATCCTAAAGGTACTCGTAGGACTTTCGGCCCCTTTACGCACCTATGCTGCAAAAAAGTGTCACACATGTGGTATCGCCGTACTCAGAAGAAGTAGGGCAATGTGTTTTGGGGTGTATTTTTCCACTTTTTCCATTTTTTTAAACAAAGTTGTCAATTTACAGAGATATTTCTCTCATGCAGCATGGGTATATGTAAAAATACACCCCAAAACACATTGCCCTACTTCTTCTGAGTACGGCGATACCACATGTGTGACACTTTTTTGTAGCCAAGATGCGCAAAGGGGTCCACATTCCAATGAGTACTTTTAGGATTTCACAGGGCATTTTTACGCATTTGGATTCCGTGAGGGGTATGGTGAGTTCATGTAAGATTTTATTTTTTGGCACAAGTTAGTGGAATATGAGACTGTGTGAGAAAAAATAAAATAAAAAAAATTCTGCTAACGTGGCAAAAAGTAGCTAACTAACTGGCGGTGATAAGGGACCCTTAGGCCCTATTCACACGTCCGCAATTCTGTTCTGCATTTTTCGGAACGGAATTGCGGACCCATTCATTCTATGGGGACAGACTTTGTCCCGCTCGGATCCGGAATTACGGATCTGCACTTCCGGGTCCGCACTTCCGTTCTGCAAAAATATAGAACATGTCCTATTCTTGTCCGCAATTGCGGACAAGAAAAGGCATTTTCTATATAGTTCTGGCAATGTGCGGATCCGCAAAATGCGGAAAGAACATTGCCGGTGTCCGTGTTTTGCGGATCCGCGGATGCGTGGATCCGCAAAAAACACATACGGACGTCTGAATGGAGCCTTACAGGGGGGTGATCAATGACAGGGGGGTGATCAGGGAGTTTATATTGGGTTATCAGGGGTTAATAAGTGACGGGGGGGTGTAGTGTAGTATGGTAGTATGGTGATTGGTTCTACTTACAGAGCTGCCTGTGTCCTCTGGTGGTCGATCTAAGCAAAAGGGACCACCAGAGGACCAGGTAGCAGGTATATCAGACGCTGTTAACAAAACATTGTCTGATATACCTTTCTGATGCGATTATTTTAACATCTACAGCCTGCCAGCAAATGATCATCGCTGGCAGGCTATAGTTTAACTTCCGAGCAGTGCGCCGCTGTGAACGCGCGCACATGCACGCGGGCGTTCGCAGAAAATCTCGGGTCTCACGAGATGACGCCTTTCGGCGTTAGTGTGACCTGAGAGAGCCGCCGCACTGACACCTTTCGGCGTTAGTGTGACGGAAAGCGGTTAATCATGGCCCCAGTTCTGAAAATCAACAACATTTTTGGTTGAACTTGCACTTTATATACAAGTAAATATACAGGAAAGAATGTTTCCTAACAATTTTTTCTCTACAATAGATTTTATCTTTGGTTTTGTGCGTATTATTGTCAGTCTGTAAAAGTGGCGTACTACTCGGACAACATCGCTCCCAGCAGCGACCTGTGAGTCCAAGAAGCATGCAGACTTCCTCCCCATGCGGTTCCTGAACCGTTTCGGTGCTGTTTCCATCAATTTCTGAACTTTTCATATAAACCAGGCACCTTCCACCTGGTTTAATGCTCGGATCCTTCTATTGATTTCCATTATACTCTGGTGCTCGGTATCCCGATGTGTTCAGCCAGAGCACCCGAGCACCCGAGCAGTAAGGTGCTCGATCATCACTAATGGTCGTGCTTGGGAAAAAGAGCCAGCCTCTCTTGTGGCCTGGACCATGGAACCGCAAATGAGCAGTGTAAAATGTGATGGAAAAATCAATCCGGCCAGCAAAGAAAGCTTTTAATTTTGATGATCTATCCTCAGGATAGGTCATCAATATCATATAGGCAGGTGTCCGACACCCGGCACCCCGCCAATTAGCTGTTTGAGCTTCTCTCTTCCTGCTCACTGCTTCTCTCTTCCTGCTCACAGCTGCTGTCTATGGCAAAGCAGCAGCAAACAGGAAGAGAGACGGCACTTGTACACTGTGCGCGCCGTCTCCTCATACAACTGATCCGTGGGGATGCCGGGTGTCGGACCCCAGCCTATATGATATTGATGATCTATCCTGAGAATAGGTCATTAATATTTAAAGCCCGGACAACCTCTTTAACTTCCTCTACATAATAAATGCCATTTGCTGAAATGAGACAGCCCCTTTAACCCTTTGCTTTCACACCCATGTCTTGTGCTCAGATGGTGCATACATGACAACTTATATTTTATTTATTTAAATCCAGTGGGCAGTCCAGCTCAGTGAATGGCCCTATATGGCTACTGATACAGAGATAGCTGCCACTTATGGATTAGGGCTTTCCACTGGACTATGGTTAAAGAAGAAATAATAGGTTATACTGAACATTTGAAATCGTTTTTGATGGTTATTTGCCAATTGATCCCAATTCATTTCAACCATAACAGCCACACACCTTTCTGCGCTGCATATACAGGCACTTGAGCAATAAAGTGTTGCACTGGGGGAACGGTAAATTAAAAGAAATATTCTACAACATTTTTAAACAAAGGAAGCATACTATTTCTGTTCTGCAGACTGGAATCTAAGTTATGAAACTAAATTTAATTACATGAAATATTCACAACCTGGTCATATAACTACAAAAAAAGTTGATAAAATTCAAAATCTCCAAAATGTTAAAACATTAGTCTAGAAGTACATTATCCTTGTTAGTTAAATCGAAAAAAAACTCATTGATGTACAATTTTTATCATTTTACAGTTTCTAAGAAGCATATGTGACTGTATCACACAATTCCCAGAGGCTCCATAAACGGTGTACAAGTTCCATACCAATGTATTCGCTTCTACCGGTAAAATATTCTGCACATGTTTTATGACTGCATCTTTTTTAAACACCTCTTCACTGACCTCTAAGACTGAACAAGTATCTTAGCAGATTGTACAGATACATCTATGTGTGAGTACATTATTCTCGTAACTCATGTTATCAGTTGTATATGAATCACTGTGTTGATCATTGTGAAAAACAACTCAGCCAAAGGTACAGCAATGCATCAGGATTCTTCCCAGACAACTAATAGATCTTTTTGCTCATTTTAAGGGAAAGCACAGTGACATTGTCATTGGATCCTTTCTTTAGTATGCAGGAGGCATAAAGTACATATCATGGTGCATTCGCTGTTTAAAACATTACCAGGACATAAATCTTTGAATACCAAGGACATCTGAAAAATAACATTTCTCATATAACCTTGCACAGATGGCATGATTTATATGAAAGAGCAAACCATTTGCATACTGATCCTCTAAAGCTCTTAATACAATAATAAAACAATCTCTCAGTTATTCATTTATTTTTTGTCCTTCACTTTTCGATTCCTTTTCAGCAGTATACCATTTGTTACAGCGTCTGAGGTCAGATAGCATCTCTGGGCGCTGTCCTTATCTTCCAACATTTTATAAAGTCAGGCCTAGAACACATTTCTGATTCCAAGGCCATATGTAACAAACCTAAGGGCTGCTATAGGATTCATGTAGATAGCTTGCATAGTTATGGTTAAATAGATGCACCTTGAAGGTTGGGCAAAAGGTCCCCTGTGCAAGAACTATGTCTGGGGCCACTTTAATAACACCAAATCTACACAAGGATATATTATGTATATCCCATATGAGACATGACACATATCAGCTACTAATGCATTAGAAATAGGGTGCATACACATCACTCACAAATTAGACATGTCCCTTATATAGATGCATGGTGCGGAGTCTATCATTAGGGGAATATTTGAAGTTAGTTTTGCTTGAGTCTGCATTGACATACTTTATACCAAATTTATCAAATATCACATGTTTGATAAATTTATCTTATCTTTAAACCTAACACTTTTGTCTAGAAAAGCTACTCCAGTTTACCTACTCCACCCCCTCCTGGCGTGAGTGTGAGGAATATGGATTAATATTTACTGTCAGCCATGGCCTCACACCCCCATCTGCTGACAGATAGCTCCACAGGAGGGCCCTGGTTCAAAGCCCCAGCCCTGATTGTAATTTGATGCACCTCTTGGCATGTTCAGTGTACATGCAAAATAAGTTTCCACCCCCCCCCCCCCCCCAGCCATCTGAGTATCACTTGGCCAGGAAGAAAAGCCCCCAGGGGGTCCAAGCTTCAAGGAGAAGGTCACACCTCAGTGCACCAGTTTGGAGCCACCTGAATCCGGCAGGAAAACCCTCACCATGGGGTATCCGCCCTTGCCCAGGATCAATGAGACCTCCCAGACATGTTGGCACCTACCTTTCATAAGGAATTACGAATCGCCTGGCCATCGCAGGCGCAAACCAGATACATATTTGTGTCCCGGTGACCACAAGGTATGTTCCCATGGTCTTTGTTTACTGGGACGAGGTCGGGGTAGGGAGATATCCATTTCTCCCCATAGAAACCACATAACGGTACCAGGTTTGGCTCTACTTGTAGCCGGAACCCAGGCAGGTCCATTGGTCCCAGAACCATCTCCCTGTGACCCTCTGGTCTGGAGCTATGAACCCTAAAGGGTTTTGTGGGTCATTTGCTGCCAGCCCAGAAGAGGGGGAGTGGACCCCTCCCTGATGCCGGGAGGGGAGGGGCTGGCTACAGGTTAAAAGTATGGAGCCAGCAAGTAGGCGTGTCTTTCTCTGAAGAGGGGTCACATCCTACACATGTGTTTAGAGGGACCCAGGAAATAGCTGAGCTCACGGCCCTTCATGTGGACTCCAGCAAAGAACATCTCAAAGGAACTTTCATCATACTCGGTAACTGACTTTTACACTGCTTAACCCCGTTGTAACCATACCAGCCTGACCTTACATGCTCCTCTGGAGGGCGTAACTTCATGTTTTGGGTAAACCCTGTGATCATACCAGGTCTCGTGAACTCGACATGGTTGACATCAAGTGAGCACAAGGTGTGGTATTCATCACAGTGAGATTGCAACTTTTTTTGCAACTTTAAAAAAAAAAGTCTAAAAAATAAATCTAGGTTGAATCTAGTTAACATATCTTACCACACCTACTTTTCCACCCACATTACAAAACTGGAGTGAGTGGTGTAAAACTGCAAACTACAATTGCAACATTTTTGCGTGGTTGAGCCCAGAAAGACGCTTCCTCCAGCAGGCCGATGGACTGACTTAAATCTACACCAGCTCCCCCCCAAACTGGTGTAGAAAATAATGAGACAGGCATGCTGGAGTACCCTCTTCGTCATCCACACACTCACTTTTCTTGATCTGTTTGAGAAGTGGCATGAATGGGGAAAAGTTGCAGATTTTGACACAAAATGATGTGCCACGAAATCTGTGACTGATATACGGCACAAAAGTATTTCAGCAGAATTGCATGTTTTTTTCCAATTGCGCCCCATTTTTTTTTTACTTCTGCAACCGTAAATGATGCCATTAGAAAGTACAACTTGTCCCACAAAAAAAAGCCATCATAAGGCTATGTAAATGGGAAAATAACAAAACCTATGACTCTGGGAAGGCAGAAAATGGAAAAACTGAAAATTGCCTGGTCCTCTAAGTGTTAATGGATGAATGGTATTGAGGAGCCCCACGGCCATTAACAATACAGATTAACTAAAGATTGTGGTCTCATTAATTGGATTAGAGCCTGTTGCGTCTCAAACAGCCACACAGTACTCAAATGTAGCACAGCCACATTTAAAACATCAGGCGACTACGCCACGTGGTCATGTCCCAATAAACTAAGCAAATAAGGAGTGCCAGACTGATGTGCTATCCTGTTCTTGGCTTTGGAAGTATTGAAAAGGAATGGGGCTCACTGTGGTTTTCATTTTGGGCATCCCCTGCTATATCAGCTATGCAGGAAACTAGACATATTCATGAAAGTATATTAGAACATTTAGAAAGAGTACCAAAAGCTGCACATTTGGATATCAGGAGTCCACAGCTTGTACACAAATGTCAGTCAAACCTGCTCATTTAGCTGGGAGCGGACCACTATCTAATGTGTATGGGGACTCCTGATTCTGCTGGACCGCATGTTGGATTTCGTCATACCCAATCCTTTTGTTCTAGGAGAGATAAGAGGA
Organism: Bufo gargarizans; assembly: GCF_014858855.1. Classification (NCBI taxonomy): domain Eukaryota; kingdom Metazoa; phylum Chordata; class Amphibia; order Anura; family Bufonidae; genus Bufo; species Bufo gargarizans. Next base: position 458,035,156 of record NC_058081.1, on the reverse strand, counting down.
AGTGGCACAACTACAACTCACTGGGCCCCACAGCACATTTTTGAACTGCCCCCTTTAAGCAACTTCTTTGCAACTTCCATCTCATGTGCAACTTCCAACTCACGTGCAACCCCCACTCCTGTGGCTAGTTTAAGATTGCCCTCTCAGACCGGGTCCGGCAGCTGCTTCATCCATTTCCTACAGTGTCACTGTAAATAATGTCATCGTATAATACTGTTGAGGGGGCCCCGGTTACTGTGCCCCTGATAAGAGGTGTCCATTAATTGCTTTCTCCCTGTGCAGAACCAGGAAGCCGAACATACATGTGTATAGGGCAATAAGTAAAGATAGCTGTTCAGCCAACAAGTATGTAGTGTATATGGCTGGCTTAACCCCTTCCAGACACAGTCATTTTCTCCATCTTGACCAGGCCTAATTGTGCAAATGTGATATGTATTCCTTTATGTGGTAACAACTTTCTAATGCTTTTTCTTATCGACGCTATTCTGACATTATTTTTTCATCACACATTATACTTTAAGTTAGTGGTACATTTGGGTGGATATCCAAAGTTTGGGTGGATATCCAAATGTCATTTCTTTTTAAAAAATGTTAGAAGACTTAGAATTTTAGAAGCAAAGTCCACTCTTTAAGGACCATTTCAGTTTTGAAATCCCTCAAATTATTCAAAACTGAATTTAGAAACTTTGTTAACTCTTAAAGTGGAACTGTTTTCCTTTTTTCTTTTTGTAATGTGTAGGGGAAATGATACTATTTTTGTAATATACTTTAATTACTGGAATCGTACAAAATAGCTCTAAAGTGTCCCTTATGAGCCTTAGCAACGCTCCTCTGTCTTCTGTTTACATAACTGTGGAGACTTGCTCAACATTGACTGTGAACAAAAGACAGAGGAGCGTTGCTAAGGCTCAAAATGGGCCACTCTATTTTTCTAATAGAAATTTATAATTTCAGTAATTAAAGATTATTACAAAATGGTCAGTATCACTGCCCCAACACATTACAAAAAAAAAAAAAAAAAAAGAATAATAGGAATTAAAGCAAAATGGAGGTGAATTAAAAAAAATATATATTTTTCCCCAGAATTTCCATTTTAACCCCTTAAGTACCCCCACTGTACATGTACGGCGCTGGTGGATGTGACTTAAGGACCAGCACCGTACATGTACTGTGGGCTGATCAGGCGGGTGCAGGAGCTGCGCCACCCAATCAGCGGCAGGGATCCGGCAGTAACTGACAGTCGGGCCCCTGCTGCATACTCCGAAAACAACGATGCTGGAGTGTTAACCTATGTTAATGTCTTCCAAAAACCGTATGGCGTTCCCGGACAGCAGTTGATGACCATAAATGGAGTGTTTCTTTAAACTACAGAATAAGGGTAATAAATATTGAGTTTTGTTTGACTGTTAACCCTTGCTTTGTAATCGTAAAAAAATGGATTAAAATGGAAAATCTGCCAAAAAAGTGAAATTCTGATATTTCATATACATTTGCCTTTCATTCTTGTGAAACACCTAAGGTTTAACAAATTTTGTAAAATCAGTTTTGAATACCTTGAGGGGTGTAGTTTCCAAAATGGGGTCACTTTTTTGCAGTTTCTACTCTAAGGGTACATCAGGGGGTCTTCAAATGTGACATGGCAACTTAAAATTATCCCAGTGAATTCTGCCTTCCAAAAACCATATGGCGTTCATTTCCTTCTGTGCCCTGCCATGTGCCCGGACAGCAGTTTACAACCACATATGGGGAGTCAGGGTAATAAATATATAATTTTGTTTGTTAACCCTTGCTTTGTTAGCGGAAAAAAATAAATTGATTTAAATGGAAAATCTGCCAAAAAAGTGAAATTCTGACAATTCTCCTTTAATTTTTGTGCAACACTAAAGGGTTAACAACATTTGTCAAATCAGTATTGAATATCTTGAGGAGTGTAGTTTTTAAAATGGGGCCATTCATGGGTGGTTTCTATTATGTAAGCCCCACAAAGTCACTTCAGACCTGAATTGGTCCTTAAAAATTCGTTTTTTCTTAAGATTTGCTTCTAAACATCTAAGCTTCTAACGTCCCAAAAATAGAAAATTAAATTTACAAAATGATCCAAACATGAAGTAGACATATGGGAAATATATATATATATATATATATATATATATATATACACAAATATATTTTAAAAAAACGCATAAAATTAATAATAATAATAATAATAATTCATTCCATTTCTACACAAAAATGTAGAAACAACAATGAAAATATGAATAAAATGAAACATAAATAATAAATGTTTGAAGACGAATCTATCAAATGTAAGTTTTTAAAATGGTGTATTATGCTATTATGTCTTCACTGGAAATTAGTGCATTCTAATTACTAATTTTACTCATTCTTGGCTAAAAATCATATTTTCAATTGGCCTTTATTAAAAATATTGAGCGATTCTGTCACAAAGGGTTAACTGTTTTTGTAACTATGTGACTGGTCATCTAATAACCCTTATCTCTAAACTACTAAGAGGTCATACACACATTTAAGCCACATTCTTACCAGTAAGGATTGAGCTTTAATGAGTGTGTATAATGTGAGAGAGCAGAGATTAGGAGCCCATCTGCTCCTCAGATGACGGAAAAGACAGAAAATACACAGGCAGCTAGTAGAGCATACAGAGTCAGCTCTGTACACAAAAAATGATTCCATATTGTTAATAAAGACCGATTAAAAATGAAGTACAATGCAATAATTTAAAAAAAATTGCCACTAAAAGGTGTACATAACCTTTAAACTTACAAATCCAAAACATTTCATACCTAAAAAGCTGTTTACAAGATCTAGAGATTTGGTCAATGGGGGTTACCCGGGATAAATTTTTATTTTTGGAGCCGTGTTGAAGAAAATGTCTCCCTCTACTCTGACCATGTGACCAGTCTCCCTGTCTCTGAAAAACACCCTCACAGCATGATGCTGCCATCACCATGCTTCACTGTAGGGATAGTATTGGGCAGTGCCTGGTTTCCGCCAAACATGATGCCTATAATGGAGGCCGAAAACGTCAATGTTCAGACTAGATAATCTTGTTTCTCACAGTCTTTTATTTTATTTTTTTGCAAACTTTCATGTGTCTCCTACTGTGGAGAGGATTCTTTTTGGCCACTCTGCCATAAAGTCCAGTTTGGTGGAATGCTGCAGTGATGGTTGACCTTCTGGAAGTTTATCCCATCTGCACACAAGATCTTTGGAGCTTAGCCAGTGACCATTGGGTTTTAAGTCATCTATCTTAGCAAGGCCCTTTTCCCCTAATTACTTAGTTTGGTGGGTTACCCAGCTCTAGAAAGAGTCCTGGTTGTTCCAAACTTCTATTTAGGAATTAAGGAGGTCACTGTGCTTTTGGGGATTTTTAGTGCTGCAGACACGTTTTAATACTCTTCTGTGGCAAATTATTTGTGTAATCATTTTATTATATCTTTGCATGGGACAACACTGAAGATATGACACTTTGATACAATGTAAAGTAGTCAGTGTACAGCTTGTATAACTTGCAGATTTGGTGTGCCCTCAAAATAACTGTCTAAACCACTGGCAACAAAGTGAGTACACCCCTAAGTGAAAATTGCCAAATTGTGCCCAATTAGTCATTTACCCTCCCCGGTGTCATGTGACTTGTTAGTGTTACAAGATCTCAGGTGTAAATCTCTCATACTGGCCACTGGAAGTTCAACATGGCGCCTCATGGCAAACAACTCTCTGAGGATCTGAATAAAAGAATTGTTGCTCTACATAAACATGGTCTCTAGGCTATAAGAATATTGCCAACACCCTGAAACTGAGCTGCAGCACGGTGACCATACAGGGGCTTAACAAGACCGGTTCTACTCAGAACAAACCTCTTCATTGTCAACCAAAGAAGTTGAGTGCATGTGCTCAGCATTACATCCAGAGGTTGTCTTTTCAAAATAGACCCATGAGTTCTGCCAGCATTGCTGCAGAGGTTAATGGGGTGGGGGGTCAGCCAGTTCTCAAACTATATGCACTGCATCAAATTGGTCTGCATGGCTCTCGTCCCAGAAGGAAGCCTCTTCTAAAGATGATGCACAAGAAAGCCGTCAAACTGTTTGCTGAAGACAAGCAGACTAAGGATATGGATTACTGGAACCATGTCCTGTGGTTGATGAAACAAAGATAAACTTATTTGGTTCAGATAGCGTCAAGCGTGTGTGGCAGCAACCAGGTGAGGTGTACAAAGATAAGTGTGTCTTGCCTAGAGTCAAGCAAGGTGGTGGGAGTTTCATGGTTTGAGGCTGGAAGGGTGCTGTCGGCTGTGGGGAGCTACAGTTCAAGGGAACCATGAATGCCAACATGTACTGTGACATACTGAAGTAGAAACTGGGCCACAGCACAGTATTCCAACATGATAGCAACCCCAAGCACAGCTCCAGGACGACCACTGCCTTGCTAAAGAAACTGAGGGCAAAGGTGCTGGACTGGCCAAGCAACATGTGAAGCTGTAGTGAACTCCATGCACAAAAAAAGTTAAGGCTGGAAAACAATGGTGGCTACATAAAATATTGACACTTTGGGCACAATTTGGCCATTTTAAATTAGGGGTGTACTCACTTTTGTTGCCAGCAGTTTAGACATTACTGGCTGTGTATTAAGTTATATCTTCAGTGTTGTGTTGTGAGATACTATATGTCCTCGCAAATTTTGTAGTTTTTCCTTTTAATAAATTTGCAAACAATGCAGGGGTTATACATACAGGGGTTTGAATCAGGCATTTGAAATACAGCCATTTTGTGCAAAGCAATCTTTACTTCAGGCCTACACTGATTCAGGGCATGTGTGATCCCCCCTATACATACAGGGGTTTGAATTAGACATTTGAAATACAGCCATTTTGTGCAAAGATATATTTACTTCAGGCCTACACTGATTCGGGGCGTGTGTGATCCCCCCTATACATACAGGGGTTTGAATTAGACATTTGAAATACAGCCAATTGAAATACAGCCATTTTGTGAAAAGAAATCTTTACTTGAGGCCTACACTGATTCAGGGCATGTGTGATCCCCCCTATACATACAGGGGTTTGAATTAGGCATCTGAAATACAGCCATTTGAAATACAGCCATTTTGTGCAAAGATATATTTACTGCATGCATACACAGATTCAGGGCGTGTGTGATTCCCCCTATACATACAGAGGTTTGAATAAGGCATTTGAAATTCAGCCATTTGAAATACAGCCATTTTGTGAAAAGATATATTTACTTCAGGCCTACACTGATTCAGGGCGTGTGTGATCCCCCCTACACATACAGGGGTTTGAATTAGGCATTTGAAATACAGCCATTTGAAATACAGCTACTAGAAATTTAAAAAAAACAGCCATTTGAAATTTTGAAATACAGCCATTTTGTGCAAAAATATTTTTACTTCAGGCCTACACAGGTTCAGACCGTGTAAGATACCCCCCTACATACAGGGGTTTGAATTAGGCATTTGAAATACAGCCATTTGAAATACAGCCATTTTGTTCAAAGATATATTTACTTCAGGCCTAAACTGGTTCCGGGCATGTGTGATCCCCCTATACATACAGGGGTTGAATAAGGCATTTGAAATGCAGCCATTTGAAATGCAGCCATTTTGTGCAAAGATATATTTACTTCAGGCCTACACTGATTCAGGGCGTGTGTGATCCCCCTATACATACAGGGGTTTGAATTCCGTCACTGGAGGGTGATTGTAAGATGCTCGAGTACAAGCGCATGCTGTTAGACGCGCTGCTGGTGGCATTCCCACCTGACAGTGGGGGCACAGTGGAAGCACAAAGCGAAGGCAGAGGACGACGAGAGGTCGCCTACGCAGCTGGGGCACCACCAGCACCTCAGAAGGCAGGGTTTCATGGCCGAAATGTGGAAAAGCTTTGTCAGCATGCCACAACAACCAGCACCACCAGCTGATATGGAACGTCTTAGCAGGGGTCAGCATTTCACCAACATGGTGGAGCAGTATGTGTGCACACACATACACGTACTGAATGACGGGTCTGCCAACTTCAACTTCATTTTATTTTAGTGCCCTAAATTGAAAAAAATCTTATTTTCAGTTGTCAGGTGACATTTTACCATTTTTGGCGTACACAAACCCCTGCTACGCCTGGGTGACAGGGGCCTAAATCTCTCAAAATCCTCTGTTCTATTGGTCGGTGACAAGAACCCACTTTTGCCGTGAATGAACCCCTGCTGTGCCTGGGTGACATAGGCCTAAATCTCTCAAAATCCTTTGTTCTATTGAAGATATCTATCTCAAGATTGGATATTACTGTTTTCCATTTTGGAGACCACAACAAGCAGACTCGGCCGGGGGGGTACTGTCTCAGGTATTCCTACTGCACCTGTTTGGCAGCCCCCCAGTGAAGTGAGTAAAAATTGCCATACAAGATCTACTTGTTTCCGCAAGTGAATTCCAGCGACCCTGGCCGGGGGGGGGGGGGGTATACTGTCCTAGGTATTTGCGACCACTGACCTATGTGACAGCCCCCCCTAGTGAAGTGAGTAATTCAGTTCACTTCAGGATACAATCAACTACAACACTTATTTTGTGCTTTCTTTTTCTGACATTCTTGCTTGGAGGTCACTGTCGCAGGTGCAATTATACCTGCTTGACAGCCCCATATCAGAGTAAGTTGCTATTTGTTGCTATTTTTCGGCTATTACTGACCACTCGTTTATTCGTCCCTTCCAGGGATATTATCATACCTAATTGCGCTTATATACATATATATATTTTTAATAATTTTATATTTTTAGTTTTATGTTTGTGGGGTGTAGGCGCTATCGATGTGTATTTAGAAGTTCTGAAGGTCACTAACACTATAGACCCAATCCTACACATATATACTTTTTTCTCTTGCTATCTAAGTGTTTTAGCCTGGTGCTAACACAATTTTTTGGTGCAGCCTCCCCTATTACTGTCGTCTGTTAACTATATATTTTTTATTTTTCTGCTATTAAAATATAATAAAAATTTCTTCCCTGGTCCACATAGAAACAATATTCCATCTTCAGTCCCATCACCGTTGGCGCCTTGCGAGTGGGATATTCCTTGTACTAAGGTCTTCCTAACCTCCTTTCTTTTGTTTTTTGCACCTTTCTGTCTATTGCTGGGTGACATGAACCCCCTTTTGCCGTGAATGAACCCCTGCTGTGCTTGGGTGACAGGGGCCTAAATCTCTCAAAATCCTCTGTTCTATTGCTGGGTGACATGAACCCCCTTTTGCCGTGAATGAACCCCTGTTGTGCCTGGGTGACAGGGGCCTAATTTCTAAAAATCATCTGTTCTATTGCTGGGTGACAAGAACCCACTTTTCCCGTGAATAAACCCCTGCTGTGCCTGGGTGACAGGGGCCTAAATCTCTCAAAATCTCTGTTATATTGCTGGGTGACATGAACCCCCTTTTGCCGTGAATGAACCCCTACTGTGCTGAGTGACAGGGGCCTAAATCTCTCAAAATCCTCTGTTCTGTTGCTGGGTGACAAGAACTAACTTTTGCTGTGAATGAACCCCTGCTTTGTATTGCTGACAGGGAACTCAATTTTGTGAAAACATCTGTTACTAATCGGAAGATGCGCGACTACAAGCGCACGCTGATGATGGCATTCCCATCTGACAGCAGGGGAACAGTGGAAGCACAAGGCAAAGGCAGAGAAGGAGGAAGAGGTCGCCAACGCAGCTGGGGCACCGCCAGGACCTGAGAAGGCAGGGTTAGCATGGCCAAAATGTGGAAAAGCTTTGTCAGCCTTGGAGGTGCTGACCTGCCCTGCAGCCAGTGTATAGTGTGAACGTGTGTTTAGCACAGCAGAGAGCATTATCACAGGGCACAGCCAATGTGGACAAACTTACGTTTATTAAAATGAACCAGGCATGGATCTCACAGGACTTGTCCGTTCCTTGTTCAGAATAGACATTTATACCAGCCTCAACCATCCATTCTTCTACTCAAGTGCATTTATTCTTTGTTTTATTTTGTTATATATCCCAATATTTTGGTGGGATACCCCAATTTAAAAATACAAAATAACACAATCAGTGTTGGCTACATATTCCTCCTTCAACACCGCCACGTCAACCTACACCGCCACATCCACCCATCCACCACCTCCTCAACCTCCTACTCCTAGATCCAGATTGTTATTTTAATTTTTTCTGTATTTTATGTTATTTTAAGTCATTTTCCTATCCACATTTGTTTGCAGAACAGTTCTGTGCTCTTAAGCACATTTTGATGCCTTTTGCAGCCCTCTAGCCCTTTCCAGGACTATTTTAGAGCCATTTTAGTGCCCAAAAGTTAGGGTCCCCATTGACTTCAATAGGGTTCGGGTTAGGGGTCATGTTCGGGTCAAGTTCGGGTCCCGAACCCGAACTTTTTTTTTCAAGTTCGGCCGAACTCTTCGAACCCAAACATCCAGGTGTCTGCTCAACTCTAGTAGTGAGCAATTTGACCCCAAAAGTGTTTAGCAAAAATTAATGCACGGCGGATAATGCAAAGTGTAAATTGCACAGATATGCCATTTCAGTGTCAAATATGTTGAGTCCAGGGTGCATCAGTGTGAAAAGTAATCCTTTTTATTATTATGCCTTGCTTCTTGGTTCTATAAACACCCTACATGTGGCCATAATCTTTTGCCTGGACATACAGCAGGAATAAAGGAATAAAAGAGTGCTGTGTGCATTTGGGGCCCAGTGTGGTGATTTAAACTGCTTGTGCTGACAGCTGTACGGGCTCTGGGGGGAAATAATAAAGGGTGGAGTGAGCATTTTGATGCCACAGATATTTAGCAAAAATGTATAAACATTAATTTTCACACATATAAGGCATTCCAGTAGCTAATATATTGTGCCCATTTTGTGCAAGTGTGAAGAGTGTGGAATGTTTAGGTGTTCCACAAGAATTAAAGGAAAATGGAGATAAAATGTCAAAATTTCACTTTTTTGGCAGATTTTCCATTTTAATCCATTTTTTTCTTTAACACATGGAGGGTTAACAGCCAAACAAAACTCAACATGTATTACCCTGATTCTGAGGTTTACAGAAACACCCCACATGTGGTCGTAAACTGATGTAAGGGCACGTGCCAGGGCACAGAAGGAAAGGACTGCCGGATGGTTTTTGGAAGGCAGATTTTGTTGGACTGGTTTTTAGACACTATGTCCAATCTGAAGCTTTCCTGATGCACTACTACAGTAGAAACTCCCAAAAGTGACCCCATTTTGGAAAATAGGGGATAAGGTCAATAATAAAAAAAATTGTGAGACACGGAAACTGTTTTTATTTTTTACAATGTTCATCTCACAGGTTAGATCATGCGCTATTTTTATAGAGCAGGCTGTTACGGATGTGGTGATATAAAATATGTCTACTGTCATTGTTTCAGTTTTACATAATAAAGCATTAAAAAAAAATCTGTTTCTCCATTTTCTGAACGCCATATTTATTTTAATTTTTTTGACAATCATCTTGTGCTGGGGCTCATTTTTTGCAGGAAGAGTTGACATTTTTATTGGTACCATTTTTGGTTACATATGATTCTTTGATCATTCATTTTTATACTTTATGAGGCAAGGTGACCAAAAAAATTGGTTGCTTTGGCAGTTTTTATTTATTTTTACAGCATTCATGTAACTTTTTTTAAAGAGCAGGTTGTTACGGATGTGGCAATACCTAATATGTAAACTTTTTCATATTTATTTAAGTTTTACACAATAATAGCATTTTTTAAACAAAAAAAATGATGTTTTAGTGTCTCCATAGTCTGAGAGCCATAGCTTTTTTTTATTTTCTGACCGATTGTCTTGGGTAGGGGCAAATTTTTTGCAGGATGAGATGACGGTTTAATTGGTTCTATTTTGGGGGCATACACCTTTTTGATCTCTTGGTGTTGCACTTTAAATGATGTTAGGTTAAAAAAAATTATTTTTGGGCACAGTTTTTGTGTAGTTTTTTTCATGGTATTCACCTGAAGAGTTAGGTCATGTGATACTTTTATAGAGCAGGTTGTTACGGACATGGCGATATCTAACATATCTACTTTTTTATTTATTTAATTTTAACATAATAAAAACATTTTTGAAGTAAAAAAAAAAACATATTTCAGTGTCTCAATTGTGTGAGTAATTTTTTGTGTGAGTAATTTTGTGTGAGTAATTTTGGGGGGCATATACCTTTTTGATTGCTTGGTGTTGCAATTTTTGTGATGTTAGGCTGACCTACATCACCGGCCGTAGGTCAGCCGCATCGGATCGCGGACCCATTCACTTTAATGGGTCCGCGATCCGCCCGTTCCGCAAAAAGATAGGACATGTTCGATCTTTTTGCGGAAACTGAGGTTCCGAAGGGTCCCGTGCGGCCTATCCGCGATTCCGGATTTTCAGACCCATCAAAGTGAATGGGTCCACATCCGTGATGCGGAATGCACACGGAACTGTGGCCGTGTATTGCGGCCCGCGATTTGCGGGTCGCAATACGGCCACAGATCACACATGTTCCTGTGAACTAAGCCTTACTCTCAACTCAGCATAAAGTGTCGTGAAGCTGTTGAGGTGTGTCGAGTTCCTGGATTTAATATATCCCATATGTGCTCACCTAGTCTCTTTTGCAACTGCTGTGTAGAGCACCCCACGTATTGGAGGGCACGTACCTGGCATTCTATACAATAAATGACATGTGTGTATGCACAGCTGATTATTTTGACTAACAGTGGCAGAGGATTATTCCAGAGGATTTTATCCATGGTTTGGCAAAATTAAAATTGCTAGTTTTCCACAGATATGTTATTTCAGTCTCCAATATGCTGTGCCCAGCTTGTGCCATCTGAGACACCACACGCCACTTAAATTGTTAGGTGGGTTCTAATGCGTGTGGAATTGCAATAAGTCTGGAGGCCTCATGCACACGACCGTTGTGTGCATCCGTGGCCGTTGTGCCGTTTTCCGCTTTTTTTCGCGGACCCATTGACTTTCGATGGGTCCGTGGAAAAATCGGAAAATGCACCGTTTTGGCAGCCGCATCCGTGATCCATGTTTCCTGGCCGTGAAAAAAATAAGACCTGTCCTATTTTTTTCACGGTTAACGGTTCACGGACCCATTCAAGTCAATGGGTCCGTGAAAAATGACGGATGCACACAAGATTGTCATCCGCGTCCGTGATCCATGTCCGTGATCCGTGTCCGTTTTTTCCTATCATTTCAATGGCCGTGAGCGGTCCGTGGAACCGCAGCCTGGATTCCTGCTGAGTGCAGGAGCGCACGGCGTCATGGGTTGCTATGACGCCGTGCGCTCCCTGCTGCCGCCGCAATACAGTAATGCTCTGGTATGATCTTGCTGTACGTGCGCTGAATACACTTGTTTTTATTTAAGTAATTTGTAACCACAGCCATACACAAAGTTGCAAATGTTGAAATGGTTGCAACAATGTATTGCACTAGCAAACTTATGCAAATGGCGGAATAGGGTGGAAGCACTGCAGGTGAGAGCTATATTATTGTTAAAGCTCTGCCCTGTAAGCTGGTTACAAATTACTTAAATAAAAACAAGTGTATTCAGTGCATGTAGCAAGTGTGGAGGCAGAGGCTGTACCCATACAATTGTGGAGTGAGCCATTCCTCCAGACTTAGCCTGATAGGTTTATCATGTGGTGGGTTGCCACTATTTTAATAAATATGACAATAAAGTTTTTGTTGTAAGAGTTTATTCAGGCAGTAAAAATACAAATAATATATATGCAAGATTACCCCTATAGTTAAATCTTGAATTAGTTTAACCCCTCAACAACCGAGGACGACAATGGTCGTCCTTAATCGCCGGCACTTAGCGCTCGAGGACTTAGCGTTCTTGTCCTGCAGTAGTTCCTCCCCCCGCGTGTGGTCCCCCGATCAGCAGCAGAGATCCGGCGGTTACTGACTGCCAGATCCCTGCTGCATCCACCAGCATCGGCGATAACGCAGATGCCTGTGGATTAACCCCTCATATGCCGCGGTCAGCGCTGACCGCGGCATATGGGAGGTTTGCGCTCCCTCACATCATACATCGGGTCCCCACGCTGCTTTGGCGGGGACTCCGTGGTTGCCATGGCAGCCCCAAGCCCAAGGCTTGGGCCCTGTCATGTATGGAAGCCTAAGAGGCCCATCCCCCAGGCTGGGTCTCCTAGGCAACTGTTAGCGTCTTACAGTGTAAGACACTAAGGCCCCTTTCACACGGGCGAGTATTCCGCATGGATGCGATGCGTGAGATGCATTGCACCTGCACTGAATACCGACCTATTCATTTCTATGGGGCTGTTCACATGAGCGGTGATTTTCACGCATCACTTATGCGTTGTGTGAAAATCGCAGCATGCTCCTCTTTGTGCGTTGCGGTGTGATAATCCACGCAACGCAGGCCCCATAGAAGTGAATGGGGTTGCGTAAAAATTGCAAGAATCCGCAAGCAAGTGCGGATGCGGTGCGATTTTCCCACACGGTTGCTAGGAGACGATCGGGATGGAGACCCGATCATTATTATTTTCCCTTATAAAATGGTTATAAGGGAAAATAATAGCATTCTGAACAGAGAATGCATAGTCAAATAGCGCTGGAGGGGTTACATTTAAAAAAAAAAATTTTTTACTCACCTTAGTCCACTTGTTCGCGTAGGCCGGCATCTCCTTCTGTCTCCTTTGCTGAACAGGACCTGGGGTGAGCATTAATTACATGAACAGGACCTGTGATGACGTCACTTCGGTCATCACATGTTCCATCACCATGGTAAAAGATCATGTGACGGACCATGTGATGACCGGAGTGACGTCATCACAGGTCCTGTTTATGTAATTAATCCTCACCCCAGGTCCTGTTCAGCAAAGGAGACAGAAGGAGATGCTGGGCTACACAAACAAGTGGACTAAAGTGAGTTAAATAAATAAAAATTTAACCCCTCCAGCCCTATTGTACAATGCATTCTGTATTCAGAATGCTATTATTTTCCCTTATAACCATGTTATAAGGGAAAACAATACAATCTACAGAAAACCGATCCCAAGCCCGAACTTCTGTGAAGAAGTTTGGGTTTGGGTACCAAACATGCACGATTTTTTTCACGCGAGTGAAATTACATTACATGTTTTGCACTCGCGCAGAAAAATTTTTCCGCAATGCCCGTGTGAAAGGGGCCTAACAGTTCAATACAGAAGTATTGTGCTGTATTGAAACAAGGATCAGACCCTGTCCCATAGTGGGACAAAAAATAAAGTGAAAAAAAAGTTAATAAAATTAAAAATTAAAAGTTTTAAGTAAAAAAAAATACTTTTCCAAAAATAAAGTTAAAAAAAAGTAAAAAAAATAGGGAAAATACATATAGACATATTAGGTATCGTTGCATCCATATCAACCAGCTCTATAAAGATATCACATGACCTAACCCCTCAGATGAACACCATAAAAAATAAAAACTGTGATAAATAAACCATTTTTTGGTCACCTTACATCACAAAAAGTACAACAGCAAGCTATCAAAAAGGCATACGCCCACCAAAATAGTACCAATCTAACGGTCACCTAATCACGCAAAATATGAGCCCCTACCTGAGACAGTCGCCCAAAAAATAAAAAAACTATGGTACAGAATATGGAGACACTAAAACATAATTTTTTTGGTTTAAAAAAGAAAAAGCTGTTATTGTGTAAAACTTTACATAAATAAAAAAAGTATAGATATTAGGTATTGCCACGTCCATGTCGACAGGCTCTATATAAATATCACATGACCTAACCTCTCAGGTGGACACCATAAAAAAAAACTGTGCTAAATAAACCATTTTTTGTCACTTTACATCACAAAAAGTGTAATAGCAAGCGATCAAAAAGTTATATGCACCCCAAAATAGTGCCAATAAAACCATCATCTCATCCCGCAAAAAATTTGACCCTACCTAAGATAATCGCCCAAAAACTGAAAAAACTATGGCTCTCAGAATATGGAGACACTAAAACATGATTTTTTTTTGTTTCAAAAATGATATTATTGTGTAAAACTTACATAAATTTAAAAAAGTATACATATTAGGTATTGCCGCATCCATATTGACCGGCTCTATAAAAATATCACATGACCTAACCCCTCAGATGAACACCGTAAAAAATAAAAAAATAAAAACTGTGCTAAATAAACATTTTTTTGTCACCTTCCATCACAAAAAGTGTAATAGCAAGCGATCAAAAAGTCATATGCACCCAAAATAGTGCTAATCAACCCGTCATCTCATCCCGCAAAAATCATACCCTACTTAAGATAATCGCCCAAAAAATAAAAAAAACTATGGCTCAGAATATGGAGACACTAAAACATAATTTTTTTTGTTTCAAAAATGAAATCATTGTGTAAAACTTACATAAATAAAAAAAATTGTATACATATTAGGTATCGCCGCGTTCGTGACAACCTGCTCTATAAAAATACTGCATGATCTAACCTGTCAGATGAATGTTGTAAATAACAAAAAAAAGTGCCAAAAAAGCTATTTCTTGTTACCTTGCCTCACAAGTGTAATATAGAGCAACCAAAAATCATATGTACCCTAAACTAGTACCAACAAAACTTCCACCCTATCCCTTAGTTTCTAAAAAGGGGTCACTTTTTGGGAGTTCCCACTCTAGGGGTGCATCAGGGTGGCTTCAAATGGGATATGGTGTAAAAAAAAAAACTGTCTAGCAAAATCTGCCTTCCAAAAACCGTATGGCATTCCTTTCCTTCTGCGCCCTGCCATGTACCCGTACAGCAGTTTACAACCACATATGTGGTGTTTCTGTAAACTACAGAATCAGGGCCATAACTAATGAGTTTTGTTTGGCTGTTAACCCTTGCTTTGTAACTGTAAAAAAAATATTAAAATGGAAAATCTGCCAAAAAAGTGAAATTTTGAAATTGTATCTCTATTTTCCATTAATTCTTGTGGAACACCTAAAGGGTTAACAACATTTGTAAAAATCAGTTTTGAAAACCTTGAGGGGTGTAGTTTCTATAATGGGGTTATTTTTGGGTGGTTTCAATCATGTAAGCTTCACAAATTGATTTCAGACCTGAACTGGTCCTTAAAAAGTTGTTTTTTGAAAATCTCTGAGAAATTTCAAGATTTACTTCTAAACTTCTAAGCCCTGTAACGTCCCCCAAAAATAAAATGTCATTCCCAAAATGATCCTAACACGAAGAAGACATATTGGAAATGTTAAATAATAACTATTTTTGTAGGTATTAATATGTATTATAGAAGTAGAGAAATAGAAACTTGGAAATTTGCTAATATTTCTAAATTTTTGGTAATTTTGGTATTTTTTTATAAATAAAAATGATTTTTTTTTACTCAAGTTTACCAGTGTCATGAAGTACAATATGTGGCAAAAAAAACAATCTCAGAGTGGCCTGGATAAGTCAAAGCATTTTAAAGGTATCACCACATAAAGTGAAACTGGTCAGATTTGCAAAAAATGGCCTGGTCCTGAAGGTGAAAATGAGTCCGGTCCTTAAGGGGTTAAGGACATTGTGTTGCTTGCCTCTATGGTACGAGTATTGGCTTCTTCTGAGAACCATACATGCTTTATTTTTCTTTTGACGGAGCTGTGTGAGGGCTTATTTTTAGAAGGATGGGTTGCCATTATCATTGCTACTATTTTTGGAGTACATACGACTTTTTGATCCCTTTTAATTTTGCTTTTTGGATAGCAGGCTAAAGAAAAAACAATTCTGCCATTGGTTTTTGGGTCCTGTTATTGCGGTGTACACGGTGCAGAAAAAAACTACATGTTAACTTTATTCTGCTGGGCAGTAAGATTACAGAGATAGCATTTTTCATGTTTTTGTGTCGCCATT
The DNA here is from genome assembly GCF_014858855.1 of Bufo gargarizans. NCBI lineage: Eukaryota > Metazoa > Chordata > Amphibia > Anura > Bufonidae > Bufo > Bufo gargarizans. The sequence goes on along the minus strand of NC_058081.1, from coordinate 458,019,261 downwards.
TTCTGAAAGCCATATTTTCTTTATTTTTCTGAGGTGCCATTTTCAATAATACAATTTTTACGTGCGACTTTGCTTGATATCATGATTTTTGGGAATGGTTTTTATGTTTGCTTTTTGCTTTTTTTTACAGCATTTACCTGACATGGTAGATCATGTGATATTTTTATAGAGCTGGTAATTTTTCTATTTTTTATGATAGTAAGGGAAGGAGACTTTTTTTTGACACTTTTTTTTGACACTTTTTTTAAGAACAATTATTTGCTTTTTATTTTAGTCCCAGTAGGGGGCTTCAAATTTTGAGGGTCTGATGGTCGGTTTAATTAAGTACATTACATGTTTTAACACTGACAGTTCACCTATGAGACCCACCTTGGATCTTGGCCACATAGGCTTCTATGGCTGGCAGATCTAGAGTCCTTTGTAAGGCTTCAGGTACTTGTACACCACATGTCAAGAAGTGGTTAAAGGGGACCTGTTACCTCTCCTACTACACCTACACCTCAGTATGCTAGGCGGAAGCTTCTGCAGTATGGGTACAGGGGGGAGGTAACAAGTTGAGGGTGTGTACCTGCACAGTCTGTAAATGGCAGCACTGATTGGATAGTCAGACTGTGCAGGTATACCCCCCCCCCCCCCAACTGGTTACCACCACTCTGTACCCTTACTTCAGACTGCTAGCAATTCATGCATAACTTCTAGAGCAAATAATAAAGGAATGGCACAACATAGAGCCATAAGAATAGATGCTCCAGAACTGTTATTACAAACCGCATTCCAAAAAAGTTGGGACACTATACAAATCGTGAATAAAAACTGAATGCAATGATGTGGAGGTGCCAACTTCTGATATTTTATTCAGAATAGAACATAAATCACGGAACAAAAGTTTAAACTGAGAAAATGTACCATTTTAAGGGAAAAATATGTTGAATCAGAATTTCATGGTGTCAACAAATCCCAAAAAAGCTGGGACAAGTCCATTTTCACCACTGTGTGGCATCTCCCCTTCTTCTTACAACACTCAACAGACGTCTGGGGACCGAGGAGACCAGTTTCTCAAGTTTAGAAATAGGAATGCTCTCCCATTCTTGTCTAATACAGGCCTCTAACTGTTCAATCGTCTTGGGCCTTCTTTGTTGCACCTTCCTCTTCATGATGCGCCAAATGTTCTCTATAGGTGAAAGATCTGGACTGCAGACTGGCCATTTCAGTACCCGGATCCTTCTCCTACGCAGCCATGATGTTGTGATTGATGCAGAATGTGGTCTGGCATTATCTTGTTGAAAAATGCAGGGTCTTCCCTGAAAGAGAAGACGTCTGGATGGGAGCATATGTTGTTCTAGGACCTGAATATATTTTTCTACATTGATGGTGCCTTTCCAGACATGCAAGCTGCCCATGCCACACGCACTCATGCAACCCCATACCATCAGAGATGCAGGCTTCTGAACTGAGCGTTGATAACAACTTGGGTTGTCCTTGTCCTCTTTGGTCCGGATGACTTGGCGTCCCAAATTTCCAAAAAGAATTTCGAATCGTGACTCGTCTGACCACAGAACACTCTTCCATTTTGTCACACTCCATTTCAAATGATCCCTGGCCCAGTGAAAACGCCTGAGCTTGTGGATCTTGCTTAGAAATGGCTTCCTCTTTGCACGGTGGATTGTGTTCACTGACAATGGTTTCTGGAAGTATTCCTGAGCCCATTCTGTGATTTCCTTTACAGTAGCATTCCTGTTTGTGGTGCAGTGTCGTTTAAGGGCCCGGAGATCATGGGCATCCAGTATGGTTTTACGGCCTTGACCCTTACGCACAGAGATTGTTCCAGATTCTCTGAATCTTCGGATGATGTTATGCACAGTTGATGATAGATGCAAAGTCTTTGTAATTTTTTGCTGGGTAACACCTTTCTGATATTGCTCCATTATCTTTCTGCGCAACATTATGGGAATTGGTGATCCTCTACCCATCTTGGCTTCTGAGAGACACTGCCACTCTGAGAAGCTCTTTTTATACCCAATCATGTTGCCAGTTGACCTAATTAGTGTTAATTGGTCTTCCAGCTCTTCGTTATGCTCAAATTTACTTTTTCCAGCCTCTTATTGCTACTTGTCCCAACTTTTTTGGGATTTGTTGACACCGTGAAAATTCGAATCAACGTATTTTTCCTTTAAAATGATACATTTACTCGGATTAAACATTTGATCTGTCATCTACGTTCTATTACAAATAAAATATTGACATTTGCCATCTCCACATCATTGCATTCAGTTTTTATTCACAATTTGTTTAGTGTCCCAACTTTTTTGGAATCCGGTTTGTACATGGGGAGTGCATGTAGCTATTAAACAGGAATGTCAGGAGTGGTGGAAGGTCCTCTTTTAGATAAGGGGAGCATCAGAGCAAGAAAATGCCCCATTTCTCTATTAGTACTTGGAAAAGGAGCAATGGGGAGCTTCTATCCGGGTTCAGCCCTGAACCCAGAAAACCCCTTTAAGTACAGAGAGTGGAGATATCTGCTAATGCCTGCAGCTGTCCTTTTCCAGTTCTCTGTACTCCTCTTTACCATTCACAGGGCACAGTTTAAAAAAAAAACATATCTTTAAATTAAAAAGTTGTATTGGTATTGAGTAATTTGCCAGTATACTAGCTTCTAGCTCTGCAGCAAGTCATTCTGTGATGGGGCAGTCAAAGAAGGACACAGTGCCAAAAATAATCTGATAGGCATTTTGTAGCTGCACTCCTGCTACTTAGGTTTTTACACGTTATATTCTACCTGAGATTGCTTCATATTATGAGCTGCAAATATTAGTGTGCTGGTTGTTACTGGAAGCAGTAGTCAGCAGTTTGATGACCTATACTGTAAATCTCTTACAACTTTGCTGAATCTCTACAATGTAATATATTTTGTGCTTCCCTGCATTTTGGAAGAGGCAATTTTTGGTATTACTTTGTTTAAAGAGTACTTGTCCCCTAATGCAAAGCACCAGAGTAAGCTCTGAATAGACGCTATCAAGCAATGAATGCTGGGAGACTTCACTCCGGCTTAGAATGCTGTAAGACATGCAACATTTCAGGTTAAAGTTTCGTGTCACAAAACATATTTTTTACATTTTCAAACCAGCAGCTGGATCTGAACACTTTTGTAGTTGCATGTAATTAAAGATTTAGTATAGCGACTGAGTTATTCAATAAAATCTATCTGTATAGCGCCACCTGCTGCTTGTTCTTTTCATTACTTATATTGTCCATCTCACTAAGCTAGTGGAATGTGCTCACTTCACACCTTCAAAGGCCACCAGCTATATCTTCTGTAAGAAGCTGTGGCAGTTAACAGGATAGAGCTGCAGCAGAAAGGACACAGCCCCTGAGCGGTCAGGCCGAAGATATTCTAGCAGAGCAATTGGAGCAGTGAATGGGGAGACATCTGGACCCATGTGAGGTACAGGGCTGATTCTAGCTTTGTTAGAAAGGGATTGTCATGTACTATATGAAATCAGTCTTATATTTTTTCATCAATCATAGATTTTAAAATAAGTTTGTATCCATTAGTGAACTATATTGGCGCTTTATGATAAACCTATATTTTAGTCACACAAACGTTCAACTTTACACTCTGCAAATCTAAAGAGGTGCTGAATGACGATGCACAGAGTAAGGCACCACCATCATAGTTACTTAATCCCCACTGCCACTCAACATCCATACATTACAATATTTGTAACCTTTCATAGATGATACTGTAGAAATATACCTGAAGTACCATGTAGGCTAACAGAGTACATAGCTATGTACAGACGTGGACAAAATTGTTGGTACCCTTTGGTCAATGAAAGAAAAAGTCACAATGGTCACAGAAATAACTTTAATCTGACAAAAGTAATAATAAATTAAAATTCTATAAATGTTAACCAATGAAAGTCAGACATTGTTTTTCAACCATGCTTCAACAGAATTATGTAAAAAAATAAACTCATGAAACAGGCATGGACAAAAATGATGGTACCCCTAACTTAATATTTTGTTGCGCAACCTTTTGAGGCAATCACTGCAATCAAACGCTTCCTGTAACTGTCAATGAGACATCTGCACCTCTCAGCAGGTATTTTGGCCCACTCCTCATGAGCAAACTGCTCCAGTTGTGTCCGGTTTGAAGGGTGCCTTTTCCAGACTGCATGTTTCAGCTCCTTCCAAAGATGCTCAATAGGATTGAGGTCAGGGCTCATAGAAGGCCACTTTAGAATAGTCCAATTTTTTCCTCTTAGCCATTCTTGGGTGTTTTTAGCGGTGTGTTTTGGGTCATTGTCCTGTTGCAAGACCCATGACCTGCGACTGAGACCAAGCTTTCTGACACTGGCTAGTACATTTCTCTCTAGAATTCCTTGATAGTCTTGAGATTTCATTGTACCCTGCACAGATTCAAGACACCCTGTGCCAGACGCAGCAAAGCAGCCCCAGAACATAACAGAGCCTCCTCCATGTTTCACAGTAGGGACAGTGTTCTTTTCTTGATATGCTTCATTTTTTCGTCTGTGAACATACAGCTGATGTGCCTTGGCAAAAACTTCGATTTTTGTCTCATCTGTCCACAGGACATTCTCCCAGAAGCTTTGTGGCTTGTCAACATGTAGTTTGGCATATTCCAGTCTTGCTTTTTTATGATTCGTTTTCAACAATGGTGTCCTCCTTGGTCGTCTCCCATGTAGTCCACTTTGGCTCAAACAACGACGGATGGTGCGATCTGACACTGATGTTCCTTGAGCATGAAGTTCACCTTGAATCTCTTTAGAAGTCTTTCTAGGCTCTTTTGTTACCATTCGGATTATCCGTCTCTTAGATTTGTCATCAATTTTCCTCCTGCGGCCACGTCCAGGGAGGTTGGCTACAGTCCCATGGATCTTAAACTTATGAATAATATGTGCAACTGTACTCACAGGAACATCTAGTTGCTTGGAGATGGTCTTATAGCCTTTACCTTTAACATGCTTGTCTATAATTTTCTTTCTGATCTCTTGAGACAGCTCTTTCCTTTGCTTCCTCTGGTCCATGTCGAGTGTGGTACACACCATATCACCAAACAACACAGTGATTACCTGGAGCCATATATATAGGCCCAATGGCTGATTACAAGGTTGTAGACACCTGTGATGCTAATTAGTGGACACACCTTGAATTAACATGTCCCTTTGGTCACATTATGTTCTGTGTTTTCTAGGGGTACCATCATTTTTGTCCAAGCCTGTTTCATGAGTTTATTTTTTTACATAATTCTGTTGAAGCATGGTTGAAAAACAATGTCTGACTTTCATTGGTTAACATTTATAGAATTTTAATTTATTATTACTTTTGTCAGATTAAAGTTATTTCTGTGACCATTGTGACTTTTTCTTTCATTGACCAAAGGGTACCAACAATTTTGTCCACGTCTGTAGATGTCATTACCTAATTATAGTGTTTAGAATCTACCGTATATATTTAATCTAATATATAGCTGGCAAAACAAGAATAATTGAAGATATATTTCATTTGTTTAGTTCTGGTAACTGTCTATACAAATACAATTGCAAAAGTTATGTGTCCCTTTAATGCCATCTGCTGGCCAAAAGTAGTCCTACAGTAAATATTTTTCATAACATATTTTTCTCTAATTACAGATTTTACAGGCAAATTTTTTTATCTAGCAATTAATATTCAGATGGCAAATTGCAGATCTGCAAAACACCAATACCGACCCGTGTGCTTTCTACCTTTTGTGGTCCGCTCTATGATAGAAAATGCCTATTCTTGTCCTCAATTGAGGAGAACAATAGGACATGCTCTATCTTTTTTGCGGTGCCACGGAACGGAACTATGGATGCAGATGGCACACTGTGTGCTGTCCGTGTCTTTTGCACCCTCATTGAATTGAATGGGTCTGCACCCGTTCTGCAAAATTGTGGAACGGATGCGGACCCATTCATACAGAATGAGCTCTTAAACTTACTTTCAATTGCCCTCCACAGTTTTAGCACGTTAGATGCTAAAACAATGAGCATTACATTTTCCAGTAACTTACCATAGAGTAATTATTATTATTATTTTTTTAAATAGTTAAGCATTCTTACAAATCTATAAAGATATTTTGGATTAAAAAATCCACCTGTGTGTAGCATATATGATTTATATGTGTCAAGACCCATCAGTGGTGTAGCCTGTGATAGTTTTTTTTCCATTTAACAAAATGTCAAAATAATTAACAATTAATTTTTTTTATGTTTGAAATAGGGATGAGCGAACTCGAACTGTATAGTTCGGGTTCGTACCGAATTTTGGGGTGTCCGTGACACGGACCCGAACCCGGACATTTTCGTAAAAGTCCGGGTTCGGGTTCGGTGTTCGTCGCTTTCTTCGCGCTTTTGTGACGCTTTCTTGGCGCTTTTTGAAAGGCTGCAAAGCAGCCAATCAACAAGCGTCATACTACTTGCCCCAAGAGGCCATCACAGCCATGCCTACTATTGGCATGGCTGTGATTGGCCAGAGCACCATGTGACCCAGCCTCTATTTAAGCTGGAGTCACATAGCGCCGCCCGTCACTCTGCTCTGATTAGCGTAGGGAGAGGTTGCGGCTGCGACAGTAGGGCGAGATTAGGCAGATTAACTCCTCCAAAGGACTTGATTAACTGACCGATCTGCAGCTGTGGATCATTGAGCTGCTGATCCTCAATTGCTCACTGTTTTTAGGCTGCACAGACCGTTTGTCAGTCTCATTTTTCTGGGGTGATCGGCGGCCATTTTGTGTCTTGTGGTGCGCCAGCACAAGCTGCGACCAAGTGCATTTAACCCTCAATGGTGTGGTTGTTTTTTGGCTAAAGCCTACATCAGGGTGAAGCTGTCACACCAAGTGCATTTAACCAGCAATAGTCTGTTCATTTTTTGGCCATATACAAAATCAGGGGCAAGCTGCGCCTGTCACCAAGTGCATTTAACCCTCAATGGTGTGGTTGTTTTTTGGCTAAAGCCTACATCAGGGTGAAGCTGTCACACCAAGTGCATTTAACCAGCAATAGTCTGTTCATTTTTTGGCCATATACAAAATCAGGGGCAAGCTGCGCCTGTCACCAAGTGCATTTAACCCTCAATGGTGTGGTTGTTTTTTGGCTAAAGCCTACATCAGGGTGAAGCTGTCACACCAAGTGCATTTAACCAGCAATAGTCTGTTCATTTTTTGGCCATATACAAAATCAGGGGCAAGCTGCGCCTGTCACCAAGTGCATTTAACCCTCAATGGTGTGGTTGTTTTTTGGCTAAAGCCTACATCAGGGTGAAGCTGTCACACCAAGTGCATTTAACCAGCAATAGTCTGTTCATTTTTTGGCCATATCCCAGTCTAATTCTGTCACTAAATCCATACCGGTCACCCAGCGCCTAAATACTAGGCCTCAAATTTATATCCAGCTAAATCTGTCCCTAGTGCTGTAGCTGGGCGAGTTATTTAGTGTCCGTTCAAGCACATTTCTTGTTCTGGGTTGAAATACAATTCCCAATTTAGCAATTTCATAATTTAGTGGTTCCTGCTATATCAGAGCTATTTGAAATCTATCCCAAAAAGGGTATATAATATTGAAGGTGCACATTGGGTCATTCAGAATAACTTCACACACACCCGCTACTGTGTATTTCCAAGTCTAATTCTGTCACTAAACCCATACCTGTCACCCAGCGCCTAAATACTAGGCCTCAAATTTAAATCCCTCTAAATCTCTCGTTACCCACCGCTGTACTGTTGTTGCTGGGCAAGATATTTAGTGTCCGTCAAAGCACATTTTTTGTTCTGGGTTGAAGTACAATTCCCAATTTAGCAATTTCATAATTTAGTGGTTTCTGCTATATCAGAGCTATTTGAAATCTATCCCTAAAAGGGTATATAATATTGAAGGTGCACATAGGGTCATTCAGAATAACTTCACACACACGCTTCTGTGCATTTCCAAGTCTAATTCTGTCACTAAATCCATACCGGTGACCCAGCGCCTAAATACTAGGCCTCAAATTTAAATCCCTCTAAATCTCTCGTTACCCACCACTGTACTGTTGTTGCTGGGCAAGATATTTAGTGTCCGTCAAAGCACATTTTTTGTTCTGGGTTGAAGTACAATTCCCAATTTAGCAATTTCATAATTTAGTGGTTTCTGCTATATCAGAGCTATTTGAAATCTATCCCTAAAAGGGTATATAATATTGAAGGTGCACATAGGGTCATTCAGAATAACTTCACACACACGCTTCTGTGCATTTCCAAGTCTAATTCTGTCACTAAATCCATACCGGTGACCCAGCGCCTAAATACTAGGCCTCAAATTTAAATCCCTCTAAATCTCTCGTTACCCACCGCTGTACTGTTGTTGCTGGGCAAGATATTTAGTGTCCGTCAAAGCACATTTTTTGTTCTGGGTTGAAGTACAATTCCCAATTTAGCAATTTCATAATTTAGTGGTTCCTGCTATATCAGAGCTATTTGAAATCTATCCCAAAAAGGGTATATAATATTGAAGGTGCACATTGGGTCATTCAGAATAACTTCACACACACCCGCTACTGTGTATTTCCAAGTCTAATTCTGTCACTAAACCCATACCTGTCACCCAGCGCCTAAATACTAGGCCTCAAATTTAAATCCCTCTAAATCTCTCGTTACCGCTGTACTGTTGTAGCTGGGAAAGTTATTTAGTGCCCGTCAAAGCACATTTTTTGTTCTGGGTTGAAGTACAATTCCCAATTTAGCAATTTCATAATTTAGTGGTTCCTGCTATATCAGAGCTATTTGAAATCTATCCCAAAAAGGGTATATAATATTCAAGGTGCACATTGGGTCATTCAGAATAACTTCACACACACGCTTCTGTGCATTTCCAAGTCTAATTCTGTCACTAAATCCATACCGGTCACCCAGCGCCTAAATACTAGGCCTCAAATTTATATCCCGCTGAATTTGAATACAATACATTGGGCCAAATAATATATTTGTTGTTGTGGTGAACCATAACAATGAGAAAAACATCTAGTAAGGGACGCGGACGTGGACATGGTCGTGGACATGGTCGGACATGGTGGGTGACGTGAAGCCTCATTCTCTGCTATGACATGAAGACTGATTCTCTGCTGACATGAAGCCAGATTGTCTGTTACGGGACCTCTCTCCTCTGCCTGGGTGCCGGGGCCTAAATATCTGAGAATGGACTGTTCCAGTGGTGGGTGACGGGAAGCCAGATTCTCTGCTATGGAACCTCTCTCCAATTGATTTTGGTTAATTTTTATTTATTTAATTTTTATTTTAATTAATTTCCCTATCCACATTTGTTTGCAGGGGATTTACCTACATGTTGCTGCCTTTTGCAGCCCTCTAGCCCTTTCCTGGGCTGTTTTACAGCCGTTTTAGTGCCGAAAAGTTCGGGTCCCCATTGACTTCAATGGGGTTCGGGTTCGGGACGAAGTTCGGATCGGGTTCGGATCCCGAACCCGAACATTTCCGGGATGTTCGGCCGAACTTCTCGAACCCGAACATCCAGGTGTTCGCTCAACTCTAGTTTGAAAATAAATAGTATTTGCATTTAAATTATCATATATTCAGAAAAAATAAATAAATGTATATGTTGTTATTACAAAGATGTCCACAAGATGGCACTGTCTGCACATAAATTGAAAATTTTAAAGGCTTTCAGTTCTACTAGTTATAAGTACATGCTTAGTTTAATAGAGATGATCTAAACATCTACTGCACTGACATATATATATATTTTTATGTACAGAACATACTGTAGTTTTCAGACCATAAAACACACATGTCTTTAAGAGGCAATAAGGATTAGAAGGGAGAAGCTAATTAAATGTACATTCTCAATAATGCCCAAAAAGTATTATTAGGATGCAGAATTCTTGCTAACATGAACAATATTGCATTCTATCACCTGTCTACTGTAGGTATTGCATGAAGTATATTATTTAATATTTTATTACATTTTCTCCCTTAATTCATTTTTAGAGTTGAGCGGATACCTGGATGTTCGGCTGAACTTCACAAAAAAATTTGAGTTCGGGACCCGAACTTGATCCGAACTTGACCCCGAACCCCATTGAAGTCAATGGGGACCCGAACTTTTGAGCACTAAAATGGCTGTAAAAATGTAATGGAAAGGGCTAGAGGGCTGAGAATTGCATCAAAATGTGGTTAAGAGTATGGCAAGTGCTCTGCAAACAAATGTGGATAGGGAAATGACTTTAAATAACATAAAATACGTAAAAATAAAAAATAATAATCTTGATCTATTAGGACGAGGTCCATATGAAGTAGGAGGTCGTGGAGGCAGTGGATGTGGCGGTGTAGGTAGAAGTGGCGGTGGAGGAGGAGGAGGTAGCCTACCCTGCTTTTTGGTTTTAAATTTATTTATATTTTTTTAAATTAGGGTACACCCCAAAACATTGGGAAATATAATCTGTGATAATCCCCTCCACTCATGCTAAACACACGTTCAGACAATACACTGGCTGCAGGGTCGGCCAGCACCTCCAAGGCATTAAAGGGCTTCTGTCACCCCATTAAACCGTTTTTGTTTTTTTTCTTTACTAATAATCCCTACACTGCGATCTCATCATACATAAGCTAATTAATGATTTTCGTTCAGTAGAATTTGTTAAAAATCGATTTTTGAAAAATGTAAATTACCTTGCTACCAGCAAGTAGGGCGGCTACTTGCTGGTAGCAGCCGCATCCTCCGATGGTAATGACGCCCCCTCTGCTTGTTGATTGACAGATCCCGTCCGCTGGCCATTTTTCTGCTGGCCCTGCCTGTTTTGATTCAATATCTGGCGCCTGCGCCGCGGCCGTACCTCTCTTCAATCTGCGCAGGCGCACTGAGAGGCGGCCGTTCACTCCTCAATGCGCCTGCGCCGGGTGTAGATGTGACGTCATCGGCGCAGGCGCATTGAGGATGGAGCGGCCGAGCGAGTGGCCACCTCTCAGTGCGCCTGCGCAGATTGAAGAGAGGTACGGCTGCGGCGCAGGCGCCAGATATTTAATCAAAACAGGCAGGGCCAGCAGAGAAAGGGCCAGCGGACGGGATCTGTCAATCAACAAGCAGAGGGGGCGTCATTACCATCGGAGGATGCGGCTGCTACCAGCAAGTAGCCGCCCTACTTGCTGGTAGCAAGGTAATTTACATATTTCAAAAATCGATTTTTAACAAATTCTACTGAACGAAAATAATTAATTAGCTTATGTATGATGAGATCGCAGTGAAGGGATTATTAGTAAAGAAAAAAAACAAAACGGTTTAATGGGGTGACAGAAGCCCTTTAACCACCTCCGGACCGCCTAACGCGCCGATGCGTCCGGAAGGTGGTTGCTTTTCTCCTCCTGGACGCATATACGCGTCATCTCGCGAGACGCGAGATTTCCTGTGAACGCGCGCACACAGGCGCGCGCGCTCACAGGAACGGAAGGTAAGCGAGTGGATCTCCAGCATGCCAGCGGCGATCGTTCGCTGGCAGGCTGGAGATCCGAATTTTTTAACCCCTAACAGGTATATTAGACGCTGTTTTCATAACAGCGTCTAATATACCTCCTACCTGGTCCTCTGGTGGTCCCTTTTGTTAGGATCGACCACCAGAGGACTCAGGTAGGTCAGTACAGTCGCACCAAACACTACACTACACTACACCCCCCCCCGTCACTTATTAACCCCTTATAAACCCCTGATCACCCATGATCACCCCATATAAACTCCCTGATCACCCCCCTGTCATTGATCACCGCCCTGTCATTGATCACCCCCCTGTCAGGCTCCGTTCAGACGTCCGTATGATTTTTACGGATCCACGGATACATGGATCGGATCCGCAAAACGCATACGGACGTCTAAATGGAGCCTTACAGGGGGGTGATCAATGACAGGCGGGTGATCACCCATATACACTCCCTGATCACCCCCTGTCATTGATCACCCCCCTGTCATTGATCACCCCCCTGTAAGGCTCCATTCAGACGTCCGCATGATTTTTACGGATCCATGGATACATGGATCGGATCCGCAAAAACACATGCGGACGTCTGAATGGAGCCTTACAGGGGGGTGATCACCCATATACACTCCCTGATCACCCCCTGTCATTGATCACCCCCCTGTAAGGCTCCATTCAGACGTCCGCATGATTTTTACGGATCCATGGATACATGGATCGGATCCACAAAACACATGCGGACGTCTGAATGGAGCCTTACAGGGGGTGTGATCAGTGACAGGGGGGTGATCACCCTGATCACCCCCTGTCATTGATAACCCCCCTGTAAGGCTCCATTCAGACGTCCGCATGTTTTTTGTGGATCCGATCCATGTATCCATGGATCCGTAAAAAATCATGCGGATGTCTGAATGGAGCCTTACAGGGGGTGTGATCAGTGACAGGGGGGTGATCACCCTGATCACCCTGATCACCCCCTGTCATTGATAACCCCCCTGTAAGGCTCCATTCAGACGTCCGCATGTTTTTTGTGGATCCGATCCATGTATCCATGGATCCGTAAAAAATCATGCGGATGTCTGAATGGAGCCTTACAGGGGGTGTGATCAGTGACAGGGGGGTGATCACCCTGATCACCCCCGGTCATTGATAACCCCCCTGTAAGGCTCCATTCAGACGTCCGCATGTTTTTTGTGGATCCGATCCATGTATCCATGGATCCGTAAAAAATCATGCGGATGTCTGAATGGAGCCTTACAGGGGGTGTGATCAGTGACAGTGGGGTGATCACCCTGATCACCCTGATCACCCCCTGTCATTGATAACCCCCCTGTAAGGCTCCATTCAGACGTCCGCATGTTTTTTGTGGATCCGATCCATGTATCCTTGGATCCGTAAAAAATCATGCGGATGTCTGAATGGAGCCTTACAGGGGGTGTGATCAGTGACAGGGGGGTGATCACCCTGATCACCCCCGGTCATTGATAACCCCCCTGTAAGGCTCCATTCAGACGTCCGCATGTTTTTTGTGGATCCGATCCATGTATCCATGGATCCGTAAAAAATCATGCGGATGTCTGAATGGAGCCTTACAGGGGGTGTGATCAGTGACAGGGGGGTGATCACCCTGATCACCCCCTGTCATTGATAACCCCCCTGTAAGGCTCCATTCAGACGTCCGCATGTTTTTTGTGGATCCGATCCATGTATCCATGGATCCGTAAAAAATCATGCGGACTGTCTGAATGGAGCCTTACAGGGGGTGTGATCAGTGACAGGGGGGTGATCACCCTGATCACCCCCTGTCATTGATAACCCCCCTGTAAGGCTCCATTCAGACGTCCGCATGTGTTTTGCGGATCCGATCCATGGATCCGTAAAAATTATACGGACGTCTGAATGGAGCCTTACCAGGGGGGTGATCAATGACAGGGGGGTGATCCGGGAGTCTATATGGGTGATCACCCCCCTGTCATTGATCACCCCCCCTGTCATTGATCACCCCCCCTGTCATTGATCACCCCCCCCCCCCTGTAAGGCTAAATTCAGACATTTTTTTTGGCACAAGTTAGCGGAAATTTTTTTTTTGTTTTTGTTTTTTCTTACTAAGTCTCATATTCCACTAACTTGTGTCAAAAAATAAAATCTCCCATGGACGCACCATACCCCTCACGGAATCCAAATGCGTAAACATTTTTAGACATTTATATTCCAGACTTCTTCTCACGCTTTAGGGCCCCTAAAAAGCCAGGGCAGTATAAATACCCCACATGTGACCCCATTTTGGAAAGAAGACACCCCAAGATATTTGCTGAGGGGCATATTGAGTCCATGAAAGATTGAAATTTTTGTCCTAAGTTAGCGGAAAGTGAGACTTTGTGAGAAAAAAACAAAAAAAAATCAATTTCCGCTAACTTATGCAAAAAATAAAAAATTTCTAGGAACTCGCCAGGCCCCTCATTGAATACCTTGGGGTGTCTTCTTTCCAAAGTGGGGTCACATGTGGGGTATTTATACTGCCCTGGCTTTTTAGGGGCCCGAAAGTGTGAGAAGAAGTCTGGGATCCAAATGTCTAAAAATGCCCTCCTAAAAGGAATTTGGGCCCCTTTGCGCATCTAGGCTGCAAAAAAGTGTGACACATCTGGTATCGCCGTACTCAGGAGAAGTTGGGGAATGTGTTTTGGGGTGTCATTTTACATATACCCATGCTGGGTGAGAGAAATATCTTGGTCAAATGCCAACTTTGTATAAAAAAATAGGAAAAGTTGTCTTTTGCCAAGATATTTCTCTCACCCAGCATGGGTATATGTAAAATGACACCCCAAAACACATTCCCCAACTTCTCCTGAGTACGGCGATACCAGATGTGTGACACTTTTTTGCAGCCAAGGTGGGCAAAGGGGCACACATTCCAAAGTGCACCTTTCGGATTTCACAGGCCATTTTTTACAGATTTTGATTGCAAGGTACTTCTCACACATTTGGGCCCCTAAATTGCCAGGGCAGTATAACTACGCCACAAGTGACCCCATTTTGGAAAGAAGACACCCCAAGGTATTCCGTGAGGGGCACGGCGAGTTCCTCGAATTTTTTATTTTTTGTCACAAGTTAGCGGAAAATGATGATTTTTCTTTTTTTTTCTTTTTTCCTTACAAAGTCTCATATTCCACTAACTTGCGACAAAAAAAAAAAATTCTAGGAACTCGCCATGCCCCTCACAGAATACCTTGGGGTGTCTTCTTTCCAAAATGGGGTCACTTGTGGCGTAGTTATACTGCCCTGGCAATTTAGGGGCCCAAATGTGTGCGAAGAACTTTGCAATCAAAATGTGTAAAAAATGACCGGTGAAATCCGAAAGGTGCACTTTGGAATATGTGCCCCTTTGCCCACCTTGGCAGCAAAAAAGTGTGACACATCTGGTATCGCCGTACTCAGGAGAAGTTGGGGAATGTGTTTTGGGGTGTCATTTTACATATACCCATGCTGGGTGAGAAAAATATCTTGGTCAAATGCCAACTTTGTATAAAAAAATGGGAAAAGTTGTCTTTTGCCAAGATATTTCTCTCATCCAGCATGGGTATATGTAAAATGACACCCCAAAACACATTCCCCAACTTCTCCTGAGTACGGCGATACCAGATGTGTGACACTTTTTTGCTGCCAAGGTGGGCAAAGGGGCACATATTCCAAAGTGCACCTTTCAGATTTTGCAGGCCATTTTACACAGATTTTGATTGCAAAGTTCTTCTCACACATTTGGGCCCCTAAATTGCCAGGGCAGTATAACTACGCCACAAGTGACCCCATTTTGGAAAGAAGACACCCCAAGGTATTCCGTGAGGGGCATGGCGAGTTCCTAGAATTTTTTATTTTTTGTCGCAAGTTAGTGGAATATGAGACTTTGTAAGGAAAAAAGAGAAAAAAAAAAAATCATCATTTTCCGCTAACTTGTGACAAAAAATAAAAAATTCTAGGAACTCGCCATGCCCCTCACGGAATACCTTGGGGTGTCTTCTTTCCAAAATGGGGTCACTTGTGGCGTAGTTATACTGCCCTGGCAATTTAGGGGCCCAAATGTGTGAGAAGTACCTTGCAATCAAAATGTGTAAAAAATGGCCTGCAAAATCTGAAAGGTGCACTTTGGAATATGTGCCCCTTTGCCCACCTTGGCAGCAAAAAAGTGTGACACATCTGGTATCGCCGTACTCAGGAGAAGTTGGGGAATGTGTTTTGGGGTGTCATTTTACATATACCCATGCTGGATGAGAGAAATATCTTGGCAAAAGACAACTTTTCCCATTTTTTTATACAAAGTTGGCATTTGACCAAGATATTTTTCTCACCCAGCATGGGTATATGTAAAATGACACCCCAAAACACATTCCCCAACTTCTCCTGAGTACGGCGATACCAGATGTGTCACACTTTTTTGCTGCCAAGGTGGGCAAAGGGGCACATATTCCAAAGTGCACCTTTTGGATTTCACCGGTCATTTTTTACACATTTTGATTGCAAAGTTCTTCTCACACATTTGGGCCCCTAAATTGCCAGGGCAGTATAACTACGCCACAAGTGACCCCATTTTGGAAAGAAGACACCCCAAGGTATTCCGTGAGGGGCATGGCGAGTTCCTAGAATTTTTTATTTTTTGTCGCAAGTTAGTGGAATATGAGACTTTGTAAGAAAAATAAAAAAAATAAAAATCATCATCATTTTCCGCTAACTTGTGACAAAAAATAAAAAGTTCTATGAACTCACTATGCCCATCAGCGAATACCTTAGGGTGTCTACTTTCCGAAATGGGGTCATTTGTGGGGGTTTTCTACTGTCTGGGCATTGTAGAACCTCAGGAATCATGACAGGTGCTCAGAAAGTCAGAGCTGTTTCAAAAAGCGGAAATTCACATTTTTGTACCATAGTTTGTAAATGCTATAACTTTTACCCAAACCATTTTTTTTTTGCCCAAACATTTTTTTTTTATCAAAGACATGTAGAACAATAAATTTGGCGAAAAATTTATATATGGATGTCGTTTTTTTTGCAAAATTTTACAGCTGAAAGTGAAAAATGTCATTTTTTTGCAAAAAAATCGTTACATTTTGATTAATAACAAAAAAAGTAAAAATGTCAGCAGCAATAAAATACCACCAAATGAAAGCTCCATTAGTGAGAAGAAAAGGAGGTAAAATTCATTTGGGTGGTAAGTTGCATGACCGAGCGATAAACGGTGAAAGGAGTGTAGTGCAGAAGTGTAAAAAGTGCTCTGGTCATGAAGGGGGTTTCACCTAGCGGGGCTGAAGTGGTTAAGGACAAGCTCAGGCCATGTGCCCAATTTGGAGACCCAGAAGTTGCAGGGGGCAGAACCATCAGTCAGTACGTGTAGGCGTGTGCACACATACTGCTCCACCATATTGGTGAAATGCTCCCTCCTGCTAAGACGTTCCATATCAGCTGGTGGTGCTGGTTGTTGTGGCGTGCTGACAAAGTTTTTCCAAATTTTGCCCATGCTAACCCTGCCTTCTAAGGTGCTGGTGGTGCCCCAGCTGCGTTGGCGACCTCTTCCTCCTGCTCTGCCTTCACCTTGTGCTTCCTCTGTGCCCCTGCTGTCAGGTGGGAATGCCACCAGCAGCGTGTCTACCAGCGTGCACTTGTACTCGTGCTCCAGTGACGGAATTAAGGACGGTACATTGTCCTTGTAATGGGGATCCAGCAGCGTGGCCACCGAGTAATCAGCACAAATTAGAATGTGGGCAACTCTGCGGTAATCGCTCATGTGTGCCAGGCTGCCCAGAGGCAACAAAGAGCTGTCCTCTGTGGGAGGTGTATTGTCTGTGTCCTCTGTATTCCCCCAGCCACGCACCAGTGATGGCCATGAGCTGGTCTGGGTGCCACCCTGCTGTGAACATGGTTCCTTCTCCTCCATCTCCTCCTCCTCATCCTCCACCTCGTCATCCTCCAGAACTGTTCCCTGGCTGGACAATTGTGTACCTGGTGTTTATTGATGCAGCAACCCACCCTCAGAGCCATTTGTGAATGACTGGCCAGAAACACTATGAAATTATCCCTCTTCCTCATCCTCCTCCTGTGCCACATCCTCTTCCATCATCACCAGCAGCGTTTTTTCAAGGAGGCATAGAAGTGGGATAGGTACGCTGAGAACGGCGTTATCGGCACTGGCCATGTTGGTGGAGTACTCGAAACAGCGCAACAAGGAACACAGGTCTCGCATGGAGGCCCAGCTATTGGTGGTGAAGTGGTGCTGTTCCGCAGAGTGACTCACCCGTGCGTACTGCAGCTGAAACTCCACTACCGTCTGCTGCTGCTCGCACAGTCTGGCCAGCATGTGCAAGGTGGAGTTCCATCTTGTGGGCAAGTCGCATATGAGGCGGTGAGTGGGAAAGCCGAAGTTACGCTGCAGCGCTGACAGGCGAGCAGCAGCAGGATGAGAACACCGAAAGCGCGCACAGACGGCCCACACTTTATGCAGAAGCTCTGACATATCGGGGTAATTTTTAAGGAACCTTTGCACCACCAAATTCAGCACATGCACCAGACAAGGGATGTGCATCAAACCGGCTAGTCCCAGAGCTGCTACGAGATTTCGCCCATTGTGGCACACCACCAGGCCGGGCTTGAGGCTCACTGGCAACAACCACTTATCGGTCTGTTGTTCAAGGCCCGTTTGTCCCCCAAACAAATAAGTTTTAAAACTGCCTGCTGTCGTTTACCTCTGGCTGTGCTTAAGTTGGTGGTGAAGGTGTTACGCTGACCGGATGAGGAGACGGTAGAGGATAAGGAAGCGGAGTAGGAGGAGGAAGCAAAAGGAGGCAAACTGATGCGCCCTGCAATCCTCAGTGGTGAAAGGACATACGGCAAACTGCTATCCGCCTCAGGCCCAGCCGCCACTGCATTTACCCAGTGTGCTGTTATGGAGATATAACGTCCCTGACTGTGTTTACTGGTCCACGTATGCGTAGTGAGGTGTACCTTGCCACAGATGGCATTGCGCAGTGCACACCTGATTTTGTCCCCCACTTGGTTGTGCAGGGAAGGGATGGCACGCCTGGAAAAGTAGTGGCGGCTGGCCACGATGTACTGTGGGACAGCCACCACAATTAGGCTTTTAAAACTCTCTGTCTCCACCAGACGGAATTACAGCATTTTCAAAAGCCAGTAATTTTGAAATGCTGGCATTCAGGGCCAGGGATCGTGGGTGGGTAGGGTACTTCCTCTTCCGCTCCAGTGTTTGGGAGATGGAGAGCTGAACGCTTCAGTGGGACATTGTGTAGATGCTTGGTGACCCAGATGGTGGTGTTGCTGGCAGATCCTCTGTTTGCGGGGTGGCAGTGTCACTCCAGAGGTGGATGAAGAGGCTGAGACTGCAGCAGAAGAGGAAGCAGGAAGAGCCAGAGACCTTTCTTGGTTTTTGAGGTGTCTACTCCACTGCAGCTAGTGCTTTTCACTTAGATGCCTGGTCATGCAGGTTGTGCTCAGGTTGAGAACGTTTATGCCTCGCTTCAGGCTCTGATTGCACAGCATGCAAGCCACTTGTGTCTTGTCGTCAGCACATTGTTTGAAGAAATGCCATGCCAGGGAACTCCTTGGAGCTGGCTTTGGTGTGCTTGGTCCCTTGCTGCGGTGGGCAGTAGCAGGCATACTGTCTAGGGGCCGGCTGCTCTGCTTTTGCACCCTGCTCCCTCTTCTGCTGTGCTGGTGGCTCTGTGCGACCACCGCCTCTTCCTCCGAAGTACACAAGTCACTCACATGACCTTGATTCCATGTGGGGTCGAGGACCTCATCGTCCTCCACATCATCTTCCACCCAGTCTTCACACCTGCCCTCCTTGTTGGTCTGCACACTTTCGAAAGCCCCAGCAGTTGGCACCTGTGTTTCGTTATTAGCCGAGACGTGCTGCGATGGTCCTCCCATGTACTCATCTTGAAACATAAGTGGCTGTGCATCTGTGCACTCAATCTTTTCCACTTCTGGGACAGGGCTAGGTGGATGGCCGTGGGAATCCCTGCTAACAGAGTGATCAAAAAGCAGAAGAGACTGCTGCATGACTTGGGGCTCAGACTGCTTGGCTGATTTGCAAGGGGGTGAGTTGAAAGACTGATGGACATCGGCTGCAGGTGTTAACTCTGATTTTTCAGCAGGAGACTGGGTGGGAGACAATGTGAAGGAACTGGAGGCACTGTCAGCAACCCAATGTTCCATTGCCTGTACTTGATCCATAAATACAGGACCAACCTGGGCAAGGTTAATTCAACATATATTTACAAATGCCTAATTAGGCAATAGAAACCTATCTTGGCCCGGGTTACTTTAATACTTCACTTTTATTGAACACATTGTTAAAAAAGTGTCACTAGACATAGTGAACCACATTTGGAGTAACACAGACAAAACACAAAATAACTACTAAGGTGTTAAAAACACAGTAGTGGCCCTCCACAAAAATGCTATCTGTAATCAATAGGAAGTGATATACTGGATTGCTCACTCCAAAAAAGAGGGGAAGAACAGACCCAATTCCATATACCCACAGGGAGTGATATTGGATGCTGCCGGCAAAGTTTATTTGATGGTGGCAAATGTCAATAGTGGGAGACTAATGTCATCATGCCACTTATATACTGATAGACTGTTTGCCAATTTACTATTTGCCAGCATAAAAAACTACCCTAAAAGGGTGTGTGGACCTGCTAGTGCCAAAGAAATTTGTCCGTAAGCCAGACACAGCCACTACTATTTATTGACAAAGTGGCTATCCACGTGTCTGTATGCTATTATCAACACCAATTTTTTTGGCAACAGTAGGCGACAAATCGCACAGATTTTTACCCCTTGGATGTATGGAGGGATTTTTTGACACCCACCCTCCATACACTAGGCATACTCAAGGGACACTAGCACTTAAATGATGGCATTGGCTGTGGTAAATGGAACAAGTGCACTACTGGTAAGTGCCAAACTGTCCAAACCAGCACTATAAATGCTCACTGTCAATACAGAGGGGTTGCCACTAAACGGGCCAAGCCACTGCTTGTTGCTGGCTAGATGCGTGCCAACATGTCAAAATGCTATTGCCAGCAAGATTGCCTAATAGCACCTGAAGTGGCAAGTGACGCAAAGTGCTACCCTTTGTTGAGGAGGATTTATGATATCCACCCTCACTGCAACCAAAACGCCATCACTGTGCAGTTTATCCCTAAACACAAGCGATCGCTATAATGTTAGAACAATCGACTGGTGTGTGCAGGACTAGCAGGATTACTGTTCTCCTAAGATGTGACTGATCATGTGGAGAAACTAAGTCACTGGTGGTGATTAGCAGATGGGGGCCACTTGTCTGCTAATTAAAACCTAGAACTGCCCCCCAACATGTTTCGCCAGTCTCGCTGGCTTCATCATTGCTGCCTGTTACCCCTGATGAAGCCAGCGAGACTGGCGAAACATGTTGGGGGGCAGTTCTAGGTTTTAATTAGCAGACAAGTGGCCCCCATCTGCTAATCACCACCAGTGACTTAGTTTCTCCACATGATCAGTCACATCTTAGGAGAACAGTAATCCTGCTAGTCCTGCACACACCAGTCGATTGTTCTAACAGTATAGCGATCGCTTGTGTTTAGGGATAAACTGCACAGTGATGGCGTTTTGGTTGCAGTGAGGGTGGATATCATAAATCCTCCTCAACAAAGGGTAGCACTTTGCGTCACTTGCCACTTCAGGTGCTATTAGGCAATCTTGCTGGCAATAGCATTTTGACATGTTGGCACGCATCTAGCCAGCAACAAGCAGTGGCTTGGCCCGTTTAGTGGCAACCCCTCTGTATTGACAGTGAGCATTTATAGTGCTGGTTTGGACAGTTTGGCACTTACCAGTAGTGCACTTGTTCCATTTACCACAGCCAATGCCATCATTTAAGTGCTAGTGTCCCTTGAGTATGCCTAGTGTATGGAGGGTGGGTGTCAAAAAATCCCTCCATACATCCAAGGGGTAAAAATCTGTGCGATTTGTCGCCTACTGTTGCCAAAAAAATTGGTGTTGATAATAGCATACAGACACGTGGATAGCCACTTTGTCAATAAATAGTAGTGGCTGTGTCTGGCTTACGGACAAATTTCTTTGGCACTAGCAGGTCCACACACCCTTTTAGGGTAGTTTTTTATGCTGGCAAATAGTAAATTGGCAAACAGTCTATCAGTATATAAGTGGCATGATGACATTAGTCTCCCACTATTGACATTTGCCACCATCAAATAAACTTTGCCGGCAGCATCCAATATCACTCCCTGTGGGTATATGGAATTGGTTCTGTTCTTCCCCTCTTTTTTGGAGTGAGCAATCCAGTATATCACTTCCTATTGATTACATATAGCATTTTTGTGGAGGGCCACTACTGTGTTTTTAACACCTTAGTAGTTATTTTGTGTTTTGTCTGTGTTACTCCAAATGTGGTTCACTATGTCTAGTGACACTTTTTTAACAATGTGTTCAATAAAAGTGAAGTATTAAAGTAACCCGGGCCAAGATAGGTTTCTATTGCCTAATTAGGCATTTGTAAATATATATTGCCTGTACTTGTTCACCATTCGTAGTGCCGCATTAGGCCCGACCAAATACCGCTGCAGGTTCTGTCGCCTACTCGCTCCTGAGGAAGGTGTTTAACTTGTGCGTGTAGCTGGCACAGATCGACCACATCCTCTCCCTGCAACAGGAGCTCCATCACCAGTGCCACGCCCGGGGCCACGTCCCTTATTTGACGCTCTCCTCATATTTCTCAAATTTAGGATCTTGCCCTAATTGGGTGTTTTTTTAATAGCAGAATAGAACCACAGTATCTAAAGGATGTATCTCACACGTACAGGTGCAGACTAGGCCTCAATTAAATATTTTTGCCCAAAATGGGTGTTTGTCTAATAGCAGAATAGAACCACAGTAACTAAAGGGTGTATCTCACAATGACATATGCAGAAAAAGGCTTCAAAATTAAGTTTTTTGCACAAAATGGGTGTCTTTCTATTAGGAGAATAGAACTACAGTATCTAAAGGGTGTATCTCACAATGACATATGCAGAAAAAGGCTTCAAAATTAAGTTTTTTGCACAAAATGGGTGTTTTATTAATAGCAGAATTGAACCACAGTATGTAAAGGGTGTATCTCACACGTACAGATGCAGACTAAGCCTCAATTAAAGATTTTTGCCCCAAATGGGTGTTTTATTAATAGCAGAATAGAACCACAGTATCTAAAGGGTATATCTCACAATGACATATGAAGCAAAGTCTGCAAAATTAAGTTTCTTGCCTAAAATGGGTGTTTTTTCAAAAGCAGAATAGAACCAGAGTATGTAAAGTGTGTATCTCACACGTACAAATGCAGACTAGGCCGCAATTAAAGATTTTTGCCCCAAATGGGTATTTTATTAATAGCAGAATAGAACCACAATATCTAAAGTGTGTATCTCACATGTACAAATGCAGACTAGGCCGCAATTAAAGATTTTTGCCCCAAATGGGTATTTTATTAATAGCAGAATAGAACCACAATATCTAAAGTGTGTATCTCACAATGACATATGCAGCAAAGGCGGAAAAATTAAGTTTTTTGCCCAAAATTGATGTTTTATTGATAGCAGAATAGAACCACAGTATGTAAAGGGTGTATCTCACACGTACAGATGCAGACTAGGCCGAAATTAAAGATTTTTGCCCAAAATTGGTGTTTTATTAATAGCAGAATAGAACCACAGTATGTAAAGGGTGTATCTCACACATACAGATGCAGACTAGGCCGCAATGAAAGATTTTTGCCCAAAATGGGTGTTTTATTAATAGCAGAATAGAACCACAGTATCTAAAGGGTGTATCTCAAAATGACATATGCAGCAAAGGCTGCAAAATAAAGTTTTTTACCCAAAATGGGTATTTTTTTTATAGCAGAATAAAACCACAGTATGTAAAGGGTGTAGCTCACACATACAGATGCCGACTAGGTCGCTATTAAAGATTTTTGCCCAAAATGGGTATTTTATTAATAGCAGAATAGAACCACTGTATCTAAAGTGTGTATTTTCACAATGACATATGCAGCAAAGGCTGCATAATTAAGTGTTTTGCCCAAAATGAGTCTTTTTTTATAGCAGATTAGAACCACAGTATCTAAAGGGTGTATCTCACAATGACATATGCAGCAAAAGCTTCAAAATTATTATTTTTTGCCCAAAATGGGTGTTTTTCTAATAGCAGAATAGAACCACAGTAACTAAAGGGTGTATCTCACAATGACATATGCAGCAAAGGCTGCAAAATTATGTTTTTTGTCCATAATTTGTGTTTTTTAATAGCAGAATAGAACCACAGCATATAAAGGGTGTATCTCACACGTACAGAGGCAGACTAGGCTGCAATTAAAGTTATTTTGTCCAAAATGGGTGTTTTATTAATAGCAGAATAGAACCACAGTATCTTAAGGGTGTATCTCACAATGACATATGCAGCAAAGGCTGCAAAATTACATTTTTTGCCCAAAATGGGTGTTTTAATAATAGCAGAATAGAACAACAGTATGTAAAGGGTGTATCTCACATATGGGTGTATCTCACAATGAGAGATGCAGCAAAGGCTGCAATATTAAGTATTTTGCCCAAAAACTGTGTTGTTTTACTAACAGAATATGACAGCATTATATTACGCTTGAATTTCACACGTGCAGATGCAGCAAGGGGAGTAAAATTGTGTATTTTGCCCAAAAAGGGTGTTTTTTAAAACACAAAATATTATAGCTTTATTTCCAGCTTAAATTGCACACTGAATAATGCAGCAGAGGCCCAAGATGAAGGTTATTGCCAAAAATGTGTGTTTTTTCGAAGCCAGAAAATTATTGAAGTATTTCAAACTTGTTTTTAACAATCACAGATGCAACAAGGGCTGCAATATTAAGTATTTTACCCAAAAAGGGTGTTTTTTTACTAACAGAATATGACAGCTGTATATTACGCTTGAATTTCACACGTGCAGATGCAGCAAGGGTTGTAAAATTGTGTATTTTGCCCCAAAAGGGTGTTTTTTAAAACACAAAATATTATAGCTGTATTTCTAGCTTAAATTGCACACTGACTAATGCGGCAGAGGCCCAAGATGAAGGTTATTGCCAAAAATTTGTGTTTTGTCAAAGCCAGAACATTATTGAAGTATTTCAAACTTGTTTTTAACAATCACAGATGCAGCAAGGGCTGCTATATTAAGTATTTGGCCCAAAATGTGTTTGTTTTTTTTACTAGCAGAATATGACAGCTGTATATAACGCTTGAATTTCACATGTGAAGGGTGTTTTTTAAAACCCAGAAAATTATAGCTGCATTTCTAGCTTAAATTGCACACTGACTAATGCTGCAAAAGCACCAGATGTAGGATATTGCCAAAATAGGGTGTTTAAAAAAAAATAAGATTATTATTGCAGTATTTCAAGCTCACAAAAGCACATACGCAGTGCTGGTGCACTGAGCTTGCATAAAATGTCCACCGCCGCCCACCTAACTAACAGACGGATAAAAGTTTTTTTCCTCTGTCACTGTGCTCAGGGCAGGGTAAAAAAATTGTGCACTGCACCCACACAACTAAATCTATGTAGATCGCTGAGTTCAATTGGAGTTCTGCAGCAGCATCCTCTCCCTACACTAAGCACAGCAGAGTGACGTGCAGCGCTACGTGACTCCAGCTTATATAGAGGCTGGGTCACATGCTGCACTGGCCAATCACAGGCATGCCATTAGTAGGCATGGCTGTGATGGCTTCTAAGGGCACACAGTTAAACGCTTATTGATTGGCTGCCCTGCAGCCTTTCAAAAAGCGCTAAGAAATCGCCGAACACTGAACCCGAACCTGAACTTTTACAGAAATGTTCAGGTTCGGGGTCCAAAAATCCTAAAATTCAGTACGAACCTGAACTTTACAGTGCTAAACCCTTTTGTGTCGTGTATAAGTGGAAAAAAGTAAGGGCCTATTTGCCATTCAGTGGTGCAGTTATATGTTCTAAAGCCTTCTTTGGCATGTATTAGTGGAAAAAAATAACATTATTAGCCGTTGTGTAGTGAAGTGAGAAAATTTCAGACTTTTTTTGGGTGTTTTAATTTCCTTTTTATTTATTTATTTGATCTAACAGTATGTCAGACAGAGAAGTGACAGGCCCTGCACCGGGGAGTGGCAGAGGCCTAAATGTTTCTGGCACAGGTCACATCAGAGTAAGGGGGTGTGGCAGCAAGAGTCGCAGCGAGTGGCCTGAGCTCCCGGTATCATCTAGCAGTTATGTCTTGACCAACAACCCTGCGGTTCTTGAATGGTTGACTCAGTCATCCACTTGATCCCAAGTGACACCCCCAGCCAAGAGTCAGTGGGTTTGTCAGACACAATCCTTAGTTATTCATGGCCCGGGAGCAGGCCCTGTGCCCTCATCTGTCCTCAACCTACTTCTGTCCTTTTCTGTTCCCTCAGCTACAGTTGCAAGAAAAAGTATGTGAACCCTTTGGAATGATATGGATTTCTGCACAAATTGGTCATAAAATGTGATCTGATCTTCATCTAAGTCACAACAATAGACAATCACAGTCTGCTTAAACTAATAACACACTAAGAATTAAATGTTACCATGTTTTTATTGAACACACCATGTAATTATTCACAGTGCAGGTGGAAAAAGTATGTGAACCCCTAGACTAATGACATATCCAAGAGCTAATTGAAGTGAGGTGTCAGCCAATTGGAGTCTAACCAATGAGGTAAGATTGGAGGTGTTGGTTACAGCTGCCCTGTCCTATAAAAAACACACACCAGTTCTGGGTTTTCTTTTCACAAGAAGCATTGCCTGATGTGAATGATGCCTCACACAAAAGAGCTCTCAGAAGACCTACGATTAATAATTGTTGACTTGCATAAAGCTGGAAAGGGTTATAAAAGTATCTCCAAAAGCCTTGGTGTTCATCAGTCCACGGTAAGACAAATTGTCTATAAATGGAGAAAGTTCAGCACTCCTGCTACTCTCCCTAGGAGTGGTCGTCCTGTAAAGATGACTGCAAGGGAACAGCGCAGACTGCTCAATTAGATGAAGAAGAATCCTAGAGTGTCAGCTAAAGACTTACAAAAGTCTCTGGCATATGCTAACATCCCTGTTAGTGAATCTACGATACGTAAAGCACTAAACAAGAATGGATTTCATGGGGGGATACCACAGAGGAAGCCACTGCTGTCCAAAAAATAAGATTGCTGCACGTTTACAGTTTGCACAAGAGCACCTGGATGTTCCACAGCAGTACTGGCAAAATATTCTGTGGACAGATGAAACCAAAGTTGAGTTGTTTGGAAGAAACACACAACACTATGTGTGGAGAAAAAGAGGCACAGCACACCAACATCAAAACCTCATCCCAACTGTGAAGTATGGTGGTGGGGGCATCATGGTTTGGGGCTGCTTTGCTGAATCAGGGCCTGGACGGATTTCTATCATCGAAGGAAAAATTAATTCCTAAGTTTATCAAGACATTTTGCAGGAGAACTTAAGGCCATCTGTCCACCAGCTGAAGCTCAACAGAAGATAGGTTTTGCAACAGGACAACGACCCAAAGCATAGAAGTAAATCAACAACAGAATGGCTTAAACAGAAGAAAATACACTGTCTGGAGTGGCCCAGTCAAAGTCCTGACCTTAACCCGATTGAGATGCTGTGGCATGACCTCAAGAAAGCGATTCACACCAGACATCCTAAGAATATTGCTGAACTGAAACCGTTCTGTAAAGAGGAATGGTCAATAATTACTCCTGACCATTGTGCACGTCTGATCTGCAACTACAGGAAACGTTTGGTTGAAGTTATTGCTGCCAAAGGAGGTTCAACCACTTATTAAATCCAAGGGTTCACATACCTTTTCCACCTGCCCTGTGAATGTTTACATTGTGTGTTCAATAAAAACATGGTAACATTTAATTATTTGTGTGTTATTAGTTTAAGCAGACTGTGATTGTCTATTGTTGTGACTTAGATGAAGATCAGATCACACTTTATGACCAATTTGTGCAGAAATCCATATCATTCCAAAGGGTTCACATACATTTTCTTGCAACTGTATACAAGTATTATATGCTTTGGGCTTTGGGCTCAGCTCCACTACATAGCCAGCTACTAAATAGCCAAGATGTGGAGGATACATCCGCTGCTTCCTCCAGAAGGCGGGTAAGTAGTGATGAGGAGAGTGGCGTGGGAGCTGGTGTTGCCAGCAGTCAGGCTCCTGACCCAGAAACCGTTGAGGAGGACATCAGTAATTTGCAGACAGTACTTGATGATTATGATGTAGCTGAGGGTGGCAGCTTGCCCGTGCGGCAGAGGTGGAGCCAGAAAGTCATTAGCATGGCTGAGAGACAGCAGGGTGGCAGCATGTGAGGAGCCAAATGTTCCCGGGGTAGATCAACCGCTTCACAGGAGACTGCCTGCCCAAAAATAGTGGTGCAGAGGTTCACGGAAGCAGTGGTGGTGGTAGCAGTAAGTCAGTGAGGAGTATTGGGGGTAAAATCACCTACTCGGCAGTGTGGCAGTTTTTTTATTAAGCCGCCAAAGGAGGTGAACATGGCCATTTGTAGAATCTGTGGGCAGAATGCACCACGACCCTGTGTCAACATATGCAGCATCATCTTAAAGTGGCCTGGGAGAACCGTGGCTCCTATGTGGTGGCCCAGCCTGCCGCAGCAACAGCTGCATCACCCAGTGGAACGCACACGATTTTAGGCAGTCAAGGCTCCTCCACCTCAGCCAAAGGTAGCTGTTTGTCCTTTCTATCATCTGCTGGTCCTGTTGTAGAAATTTGCTTGCATTAGACGCACATATCCAAGCTGCGCTAAAAGTGCACCGAAGTACGCCAACAACAAAGAATTTCCCCTGTGCTTAACAGCACATGCATCAAGCTCTTTTGTGTAAGGACAGGTCACACTCATCAAGAGTCAGACAAGGTGTTTCATCCTGAGTTTCTGCTGAGCACTCTCCCTCTTCCTACCTAGTCTCTTCCCTTCATTTTATATCCACAAAAGGTGTAACAATAGAAAGGGGCAGGCCCATCACCCGACCACTTCCTTCATATAACAAATTATATGGGAAGTGATGATATACAGGAAGATGAGAAACCACCATCACCTAACATGTCTCAGACATTTTACCGTGCTAACCCCGCCCTCCATGGCACATGACCGCCCAATAATATTACAGATAGGCAGGTACAATCCACCTCATGCCTTGACCAAT